>NC_059338.1:90502683-91115183 GCF_018350155.1 Leopardus geoffroyi
ACCTGATTTCTCTGGACACAAATATGGCCCTTTTGGCCCTGAGGTTAGTAGCTTATCATCTGCTTGAGGAGAACCTGTGCCCCTGGCTACCTGAGCTGCTGACCTTATTTCAGGTCTCGTACAAAGTGTCTCGTATATGCAAGGTTTATATATATACTACAAGACTAGAAACATTTAAAAAAATCTTAAACATACCTGTTTCTCTTATAAGAATTTCATTTCAGATTGATTTGATATTCAAACATATCCTAATCTTGGTGTTCACAGGAGAAGTATATGCCATCCCTGAAGGCATTAGTCAAAAGGTGAAGGATCAGGGAGGGTTGGCATTTGCCATCACTGGGATAGGAGTGGAAAGGCATCTGGAGATGAAACACACAATACAAAACATTACAACTGAATTTTAGCTCTGTTACAATGATTATGCAGTCAGAGAGGATAGGTCAGCTAAGTAGCTCTAATAGCCTGAGCAGGTGCAATCAACCTGGTATATGTTATAGCATTGGACCCTTCTTTATTTGATAAATTTAGGCATAGATATATACCTGTGAAACCATCACCACAATCAAGACTATGAATGTATCCATTATTCCCCCAAATAAAATTCTTTTTTTTTAATTGTTACCGTTTATTTATTTTTTAGAGAGAGAGAGAGAGAGAGAGAAGGGGAGCACAAACAGGGGAGGGACAGAGAGAGAGGGAGACACAGAATCCCACGCAGGCTCCAGACTCCGAGCTGTTTACACAGAGCCCAATGCGGGGCTCGAACTCACAAATGGTTAGATCGTGATCTGAACTGAAGTCAGATGCTTAACCAACTGAGCCACCCAGGTGCCTGAAATTAATTTTTAATTGAGAGAGACGCACTATTGAATGAATCTGTTTAGCAGAGCAATGTAATGCCCTTTTATCAAACAGTAATCTTAGTTGGAAACAATCTGTTATATGGTATCCAGTATAACTTCAAATTCAGAGGTGGGAAAGAGATAGTTGTGTTTTGTTATGTTCCTCATTTGTCTGGAAATGGAAATCTTCGCAGTGTTGCAGCATAGATCACTTTAAAACATGACAGGATTTGCAAATCTAAAACGTTTCCATCTCTCTTTCTAACTAGTGTGGTAAGATCTACATCGACACAATAAAACTTGATTTGGGATAAAAAAATCATTTCAAAAACTCTGTTAATGGAAGCTGCCTTCCATTCTCTAATAGGCTGTGACAACACTGCTCGTGATAATTAAGTTCATTGTGTTCAGCATAAGATTGAGTAGGAAATACAGAGAAGTGTGTTGGTTTAAATACTTTTGAACAAAACCCAGTATATCTAAACAAAGGCAGTAAATACCAAGAAGCCATAAATATTTTTGAATGTTTTAACATCAATTCTGTCATGATTTTTTTAAACACTGGAAACTAATGGCTATGTGAAACCATTCTTAGTTTGCCTTAAATCATTGAAGTTATATAAGTCTGATGCTCTTTTTCCTGTCCCTTTGATGTTTAACGAGTGTTGCATGATTATGAAACACAAATGATAAAATGAGATAAACATCTGCATGAAACACAAATCTTATTCTTGCCAGAACAAGCATGGCTGTTTTATCTTTAGGATGACTTTCTTTGAGATTAATCTAAAGTGAACAAAAGGAACTACATTTTATGAAAATGTTAAAAAAAAATCCTAAGTAGTTCCATGTGCCTTATTTAAAAGTTCAGCTTTGCTTGAATAATAATATCCCTTAAAAGATCCCATGGCATAGGCAAGCCAGAGGTTGGTTTAGCCATTCTTTTAAAAGGAAGAAGCTGGACTGGGGCCGTTCGAGTCACCTGGCGGGTAAGTGGACTGAGCAGTAGAATCTCAGAACTCCTGGGCCAGGGTCTTCCCATAGAACCATTTATCTCTCTTTAGTCCAGGACATAAGCAGAGTGGTCATTAATAACCATGTTCAGTTCATACAGAAGATTTTCTTCATGTCAAAAGTTGGCTTTTGACAATGTAGATGAAGTATAACTCTTACGGTCCTGATTTCCTTAAAAAGTCATAAAGCTCAGCAATGTTTTTTATCCATGAACATCTCTGGATTTCTAGAATGTGTAGTTCAGTTGTAATTGCGTACTTGAAAGTGTCTGTGTGCATGTTTTAATCAAGAAATAAACTGAAAGGTTTCTTTTAAAGTACTGAGCAGTGATAAATGCAATGTAATATAAGATGCTTTAGTTTGTCGTAATGATGATGCTGTGCTCAGGGTTACTCCTAAATATACAAACAGAGGTTTTTTTCTTCTAGAATTTTTGAATTAAGACTTGAAGGTATTTGTGCTATGTTCTTTTTAGTATTAATACTTCCTTTTAACTGGGATATTCTCATGTAGCCCCTGAGTAAAACACTCTTAATTAGGTCCTTGGAATGTATCTTCAGTTACGATAACTTGGTAACCTGGTCACTTTCTTCTGGTAAGGCAAGAGATATTTTCAGATTTCAACTATTTTTCATTTGGTTCTAGGAATCCTATTTCTACTGAAAAATAAAAACAAAACCATTTATACTTTAAAAATGCAAAACCAAAACAAGCCAGCAAAACATCTTTTCTGTAGTAGACGAATTGGTTTATATACCTGTAGATCCGTTATATACATGTGGTGTGCTTGTAAAGGCTTTACAAACGGAAATATTATTCATAAAGTCAGTAACATGTCTTCACTTACATCTAAGGAGAAAATACCTTGCATTTGAAGTTTAATTGAAAAAAATTCAAAATGCTGTGTGCTACAACGAAGTGGAAATCTGTGCATTATTTGCTTAATGTCTGAGTATACTTTTTCAGGACGATTCTCAAAGACTATTAAATGAGATGACCAAACTTTGGGCTAATAGCTTCAAGAAATGGTTTATTGCTCCTGGTTTCATAGTGTAATGGTGAATGTTCAGAAACATGCTTGCTTTTGATTGTTGGCGCAATCTTTTTCTCTTTGACCTGTGCTTTCTCTGTGACTCCTCATTCGGCTGCTCTTCCAGGCCTAGAGGCAGAGCTTTGGCTGGCTAGTTACTACCTTCAGATGGCAAAGTATTCTTCTGAAAAGCAGGGAAATTTGCCCCTCTCCCTCCGGTCCTCCTAATAACCTCAGGCTAAATCTTCTAAAGTCAGACTAAAGTATGGCTGGTCAGTGAAATCTTAGCTTTTGTCTACCTCTAACATTTGAAGAAGGAAGTACATGCAATATAATCACTGGATGAAAACTCATTTTGGCTAAATCCTGTTTCTCCTGCTGCTCCTCTAACCTGCTGCAACCAGAAGGGCTCACCTTTGGAGTCTTCTGAATGGTGGGGTCTCTTGCAAATGGCTGGGTGTCTGATGGGCCGACTTGAGCACTAGCTGAAATGTATTCAGTGACCATGAAATGGGAAACTGTCTTTTTCCTTTTGCTTCTCTTCTCGTGGAGAACTGCCTGAAACTAGATGCATTAAAAAAAAAAAAAAGAACACCAAACACCACCAAACCAGAGTCCATGGGGCTGTGTCTTTCAATTGCTCTGCCAGGGACAGAGGATGAGGCGGAAATGGAAGTGCCTTTGCAGTGGCTTGCTCTGGAAACGGTGAAATGGCATGGCAGATGGCCTCCCTCTTGGATACACTAACATTGTTCCTCCTTCTGCCCCTTCCTGCATCTGAATGATTCTTGGAGCAGCAGTCCCACCAAGAGAGACTCAGCCAGGGAGATGTCAGGGCTTGCTGCTTTAATTCACCTTTGCACCATCAGCAAATCAGGGGCCTGTTTTTCTCTAGCGTTTGGAAGTCCCAAAGGTTATCTTCCTTACTCAGGTTCTGTGTCAGCCTTCACCACTCTCTCTAGATTTTCACAACGAGATGTATAGAAAGAGTATAAGCACATAGACTCTTTCTTGAGATCTATACCAAGATGAAGAGATCTTGATGAGTTTTACATTTTACCTAATTTTGCAAGATAGTTTTTTAAAAGACAGTTTTATTTATGGTTCTCTCTTGGCTTTAGAGGTCCTCTGTACCGAAAACCTAAATTATCAGTGGGAAGGAAGTTCTCTCTCCTGCTGAAAGTCCTGATTTGTCTAAGTATACATTTATGTCTAAGGAGGATTGCTTACTATTTATGCTCCATTCCATCCTTGGTTTAAACATTTTCCCCTAATCCTTGCAAATGAAGGTGACACTTGCTTTGATATAGTGGTGGTGTGAAGATATCCATCAGATTCTGAATTGGAGCCACCTACATGAATCCCACGGTTACCTTGAAATGACTAAATGGCTAGTATTTTATTTGGTTTTCTGCTAGTACTTTATAAATGGAGAGCTCTTCATAACCAAAGACCAGTCTCTCCCTAATGTGGGATTTAATGGAATGCAGAACTGTATGTCACCTTCAGTATATCCACAAGCAGTCTCCTTAGCCCAAGAGAAACCTGCATGACTAGATTCTCTTAAATTATATTCTTGCTCGCAGCCTCAAGATGGGTTTAGGAAGCTTCTCTCTATAGAGTTCCACGAATCATTTCTCCTACCAACTTTTTCTCACTTAAGGAGCCTTAGTCTTTTTAACTAAGGCTCTGCTGACCCAAGATGGCAAAGTGTGAGCTTTATTATCTGACCCAGAGGGACAGACGACTTCTGAGTCCAGACATCTCTATCCGCCAGTACAGGAGAGTAGTTATGGCTCACCTCTTACTCCGGCTAAGAGACCTAAGAGGAAGGTTACCCCTAAGAGGAGACAGGAAAGACCAGTTGCTCCTCCAAAGAAAAGAAGAAGAAAATTACATAGGATGGATCATTATGCTGCGGAAACTCGTCAGGACAAAGTAAGTTTATCTATTGTTCCAAAGCTTTGTGGCGGGTAGGTCTGAGTTGAAGGTTTTCTTTAGTGCCTTGCTTTGAAAATCAGCTGAATATGTTTCAGAAAAACTCTGGTTTTGTCATTCTTGGCTTTGAGTCCAGAAGAATCTGGCACTTCAGAGGTTAACACTAACGTGAAGACCTCCTGAACTTTCAGCAAGATGGGAAAAAAGAACCTTCCACTTTCTTTAGAATCAGTTGCCCTAAACCTAGTATTAACATTTAGGCTTGAACGAATGTTAGGAAGGCTGTTGGTTTTGCTTGCACTTATTCATGGAATTGGTTACAATGGTTTGTAGCCTTGGTTCTTGAGACAATCCAGCAAGGCAGCGAGGGGATTCCTCAAAGACCATATAAATTCAAACTCAATAGAAAATTGGCTCAGATTAATGGTGCATACCTTCAGAGTCCAGAAAAGGTCTTAGGTTATAGACAAGGGAATAGCTGAGGTGGAAAGCAAGAGAAAACAATGGGTAGTTGGAACTGTGTGTATTTTCTTATAGAGACATGAATAACGTCGACTCTTTTCAGTACATTCAGAAGAGGTTAGAAGTTGTCACTTCTCTCAAAACCTTCAGGTACCTCTGAGGCACTCTCTTGCTTATGACCATCTGAAATCGTCACTGAGAAGCAGGTCCTGGATTTCACCTGAGTTGTCTGGTGAAAATAAGGCATTGCCAAGCATTGACATATTAATGCTTTTGGTATGTTTTTGTTGAGGCAAAGGTCTTAGAAGAAAGCATGGTTTTCCCAAAAGCAAATACCATTTAGTTCCACACGTGGTAGCCCTTCACATGATGCTGGCGCGTATCATTCTGAGACTTTTCACTTGTGACTTACTCCTTGGGACAGAATTTGAAATACTGACTCCTGCCATGAAGGAAAACAAGTTTACGGCTGATTTTACTGAGGATGTGATTTGAGGAAAGGTCTTGAGTCATCTGAGAAGACACTAATGGAGGATAATATTATATGTCTGAAATAAAAAATGATATGCAGACCCTTCTGTTCTTACCAGTCATCTTGGGTGTATGTGTGGTTGCAGCTAAGTTGTAAAATTCACCTGAAGTACAGCCAAGTGTTTGTCTGATGAGGTGTTTCTTGGAAATCTTTCCATCGCATAGAGATGACAGTGAGAGGGAAGTCTCTAGTGTGTGGGAGAATTCATGCTGTTACAATCTTCCACTGGAGGCAAGAAAATGAGAGATGGATTATATTTCTTAAGATTTGTAAATCTTCAGACAACTGAGTTTTGGTGTTTCCTTAAGCTGAATAAGAATTCTAGAACAAGCTCAGTGGTTCACTTCTTCTGAAGTTAAGACTCTTGTAGATTCTTATTCACTCAAAATCAGCTTGAAAGGGACTAAATTGAGAAGCAATAGCTTGTTTCTTAGAAGAGATTCTTCTAGTAACCTTGTTTCTTGGAAGAGATTCTATTACAGGATCTATTATTCTCAGACATTGACAGTTAAGTTCTTGGAGACATTAGATGGAGTCCATTGTATTAATGATGTTCTAATTTAGCATCAAATGGAAGGGTACCATTTTACCTCAGAACTGTTTTTGATTCACTTAGCCTCCATCGTCTTGCCATGGTTCAAAACCTGATGTGATTTCACCTAGCAAACAAGAGGCTTAAACTATCCATCTGACTTTCTGCTTACTCTCGAAATTCTTGGATTTAAATAACATTGTTACATTTTAGAAAGGCCAGTTTATCTCTAAAAAAACAAAAAAAAAAGAATTTGCCTTCATCTTTCTGATATTTTTGTATCACAGAATCTTAAAAGGGATTGAATGAAGGGAGATTTTACATTCCTGAAATAATACAAATAAAAGTGATCAGAACAGATTTCCATTAAGAGCAGCAGACAGATCTCCCTAGACAAAGCTCTGCCTCTGGGCCTGAAGTTTTCTTTCCAGAATGTTCTAGGGGTAGAAGATCTATGAGAAACTAAAAGGAAAAAAAAAAACCCAAAAACCTGCCGGGCCTAATTTGCTCTTTTTTTCCAGATGACGAATCCTCTGAGGGAAATTGACAAAACAGTGGGGCAATTAATGGATGGACTGAAACAGCTGAAGCTGCATCGCTGTGTCAATGTCATCTTTGTTGGAGACCATGGTAAACCTTTGTTTCTTCTTCACTAATAGGACAACTACATAGATCATGTTTCTGATGGAGAACGCTTGCCCTCAGAGTCCCAGATTGTATTCTTCACCTTCTTCCCTCTTTCTTTAGGGTAGGGAAAGAAGTCAGGCCATGACTCAAAAGAGTGAGATGACACGAGATGACCCTGGATCATTCTGACCCAAACCGGGGACTTCCTGTGTCATCCTTTTCTTTGCAGGAAAGAAAGCCTTTCCACAAAAATCTGTCTCTTGCCAAAGTGTGGCAGGCAATTTGCTTGTGGTATTAATAGCTTCCTCTCTGTGACATATCAGGTGATACTACTCATCTCTGCTAGCCACATCCCCAAAAAGAGCCTACAGAGTTTATGTGGCTAAAAAAAATAAATCTAAATATGATACGGAGGAGGAGACATAGGATTCTTGTCAAAGAAGAGGTATATAAGTAAAACGATTTCCCTGTATTCACTGAGAGAATTCAAAACCAAAACCACAGGACCTTGCTTCAGTACAGAAACTGTTAAAGAGAGGAAGAAGCAGAGTTTTTCTAAATCACTGTATAAAGTAGAAGAATTCATAACCACTTTGTGGAACATCATAAACATTAGATATTATGGAGCTGCAGGGAGTTCCTCAGAGGGCGTTCTTATTCACATCTGTGTACCCTGAGTTCTATCTAGAGAGTGCCTCCTGCATTCCAGAACTATCAAATGGAAAGAATGACCCTGGAATGTGGGCCTGCTCCCTTCTAGGAAAAGGCTTCAGAGAAAAAAAATTGGTAGACTCTTTGGTAGTTGTGTTAAGAATGGCAGGCAAGGGTCCCTAGTCAAAGGTCTGCTTTGGGCCTGTAGTTTTCTTTCCAGAATGTCCTGGAAAATCTAGGAGAAGTTAAAAAAAGAAGTTGGGGAACTTGCTTGCTCTTTGGCAGGGGCTAAATGTGACCCTCTGCAAAATCATGCTCCATAAGATTGACTTGGGAGAGAGCTACAGATAAGACAGAGATTCTGGAGCATGTGACACAGCTGATTCAATTTAAGTTGCCCAGAGAAGTCAAGAGCATTTGGTCACAGGCTGGAGCCTCATGTCTAAGAAGTGGATGGGTGCCAGCGAGTCACATGCTGGAGCATTGCAAAGGTCTTAGTTTAAAACCTTGTCTTACCAGGTGCAGGCTTCTGAGATGAGTAGATTGCTTTAGTTTTGGGAAGCCGTTGCGTCTCTTTCTTAAAAAGTAGTATGGTCTAGTATTTCAGAGCCTGGGCTTTGGAGTAAGAAGTAATTTCAGTGGAGTTCAAATTGCACTGTGCCACTAAGGAGCCACCTCGTCATATGTGGCCTCCTCATCTGTAGAATGAAAACACTAATACTACCTACACAGAGTTAGTCCAGAGGGTGAGAGTGATGATGCTTGAGAAGCTCTTCACATATGGTCTTTGAAAGCAAGAGAGATGGTTCACCGCTATGATGGCAAAACTGACTTCCTAGACGTGTAACAAATGGAAGATCCTTCCAGTCTTCCACCAATATGTGTTTTGAGACTTGCTTTTTCTGAGTTAACAGTGTACTAAAACAGTAGCTGTTCATTGTTTTTTCTTTATGATGGTTTAAATATTAAAAGACAAGTTGTATCAACTTTGTGCTGTGTTGGGATATGTTTTTGTCTTTCTTCATTCCCATTTGTATTGCAAAAGGGATGGGGTGTCTTGATCTGGGATCCCAGAAGGTGATAATTTGGATTTTATCAGGTCTGCGCCACTCTGGGTTGTATTTCTTTATTCCAAAACCTTACGATGTCCTTTACATAATCACTTATTTTCCCCCTCTTAGAGAATATCTATATATTGGATTGTGCAAAACAGTATTATTAAATCTTCATCATTGTGTGTCATCTCATAAATTCCAAAATGACCATAAATGTGTCTACCAGTCCCCATAGTCTATTATTGTGACATTTGAGTTTATGTTGTTTTTTTATTCATCTATTTTTAATATTGATTAAGAATTTTTTTTTTTTTGATGGGGGCAGAAAACCAGTCTTGGGTAGGGCAGGAATATTTGTTGGTTAAAAAAATTCCCTACCTACATGCTTTTTGTGTTTGAGTTGCTAGCTTTCAGTTTTGACTGATTACATTGTTTACAACTTGTTTTCAGCAATATTTTGTTTTTCAGTTTGGGTGGTCATTGGGGCTGACATTTTTTTTCTCATCTCTTGTTGCCAGTATTGTTTTGTCAGTAACGTCCAAGGCCACCAGTGGAGACAGACTGAGGACTGGTGATTATGCACTCAAGTCAGGAGATACATTAGAGAGAATTGGAAAATGACATTTTGTAAAAGAGACACAGAACTATGTATTCCAGTTATTTACACCACCCCCAGCTGGGAAGAGTTTGAAGCAATCTAAGATTTTTTTTTTAGAGTAGATCTTTTCCATAATGACTGTGTAAATAGCTTTTTAAAAAGAAGATCGTAGTCACTTCCTCTCTTGCTGTTCCTGCTGAACGACTTAAAATGATCATTGAGATGATGCATTTTCCACCTTCTGGCACTGCAAGATGATGTGACTATATCAGAATCTGGTGAAATGATTATAGAAAGGAGCATTAAAAAATGTAAAGTCAAGTTAAGAAATCTCAAAAGAGGGGGATCCTCACAGTAAGTTGTTAGAAATGAATTAGGGACATGCCTGAGTGTTATTTTTAGTGTCTGTGTTAGGATATTAAGTTTACAATCACCTGAAAATATGTTCTTTGCCCCCTACAGGAATGGAAGATGTCACCTGTGACAGAACGGAGTTCCTGAGCAATTACCTGACTAACGTGGATGACATTACGTTAGTGCCTGGAACTCTAGGAAGAATTCGGTCCAAATTTAGCAATAATGCTAAATGTAAGTTGCTTCTCAAAATGCTAAGTTGTTAGAATGGTAACAGTAGGTGCAGCCTCGTTCTCTGAAGCTGAAATTCTTGCGTAAAAATGCTCACTTTGCTACTTCTTAGCTGGGCGACCTTGAATAAGTTATGTAAAAACTCGAACCCTCAACTTTTTCATCTGAAAAATGGGATGTTAATAACAGCTACTGGATCGAGCTGTTGTGGAAATAAATCTATGTGTATCACTCAGAAAGGGTCCTGGCACATGACAGCATTATGTAAATATTTGCTCTTGTTTTCTTTATGTGGAAAATACACTTAATTTGAGACATGCGCATAACCATAAACTTCTGTTTACAGCAGAGGAACATTTCAACAAGAGGTTCAAGCTTACTCTTTAGCTGAGGCAGGGGAGTCTGTGACAGGTTTGTCAGAACCACACTCAGACCCTGAATGTCCCTAGGAGCCCAGTTAAAGGGGACTCTTCAGCTTTATGAAAGTGACCAACACAACCCTGGGGTCCTGCCCTTGGGAAGTGGCAGCCATTTTGAAAGATTAGAAATAAACAGGAACTGTCTTATCGCTTATGTTGTACACACTCAGGTTATGATATGCCACTGACAAGAACCTTTATCGATAGAATAGGATATCTTAGGTGGTGCCTCCCTAGCCCCTGAGAAGTCCACAGTTTTATTGGAGACATGCTGCATTTGGGGGAAAAAATCCTTTAGAGGTTTTAGCCTTGGGAATAAGAAACCATCGGCGAAAGTGTAAAGCTTTGGAAAATTAAGTTTTTCCCAAACTGCGTTCCTGAGTCAACACAAATGGGAACAGTTCCAAGGTCAGCTCCAGGCAACGTTGTAAAATAAACAAATCCTCTGTGTTTCTGCCGTCTCTTTTCCATGCCCTTTCTGTCCTCCGGATCCTCCCTTCTCCTCTGCTCACTTGAGACAGGAAGGCCCTGGCCAGGGACAGGACACGGGTCACTGTGGTATCTCTTGAATCGGTGCTTACATTTTAGGGCTTGTGCAAGAAAGGTTTTGTCTATATTGAAAGGTCTTTTCAGTAAATGAATGGTAAATGGAATGACGAGGTTGTTTTAGGGGAAAAGGAAAACCTTGGGGCCAATGAAGTAATAAGTACCAATAATGAAATATTTCATACTTTACAAACGCTTTCCTATATGTGATTTCATCCCGTGAGAGTCAGTAGAGTGGATGGTTAGCAGCACAGACAAGGGTGGCAGGATGTCTAGGTTCAAATCCCTGCTTGGCCAGGTGGTCACTTTATGATCTTGGGCAAACTAGTTATATGCTCTGTGCCTCAGTTTCCTCATCTATTAAAAAAGGATTGTTGGAAAGATTGATGAGAGATTATCGACATATCCCCTTGGTCAGTGTTTAGCACATAGTCAAAGTTGTATAAATGTTAGCTATGATGATGGTGTCTTGGCCATGTCACTATTTCAGCTAGATGTGTATACAGTCTTCTTCAATCCTTCTAATAACCCTGTGGAACGGGTGTTATTATCCCCTTTTGCAAACAGTAGAAATCAAGGCTCAGAGAGAGGTGAAGTTTCTGGTGAAACAAGAGAGCTAGGACGTGGCGGAGCTGGGATGTGAACCCACATTCACCAGTTCTTAAGCACCGCCATGTGCTGGGTGACCACTTCCGCTCATGCAAAGCAGGAGCTGCCAGCGTGAGAGGCCTGAGAACTTGAGAACTCCAAGTTGATGTCTCAAGCGTGGACTCAGGCAGTTGTTATTTTCCAGTAGTTCTCTGGGATTTATCTGAGCACAAGATTGCCCCATGCTGTTTATTTTTCTTCACCATCAAAGAACGTGACTTACCCTGTTTGGTCCCTTTGAGGATTGTGGTTTATGAGTCCACAGAGTATAGAAGTTCAGAGGATGGCCCGCTCATTCAGATTGCCAGGGTCCCATTGTAAAAGCACCCCTCTTCTAAATGCCCTTTGGCTTGGTGAGGATTCTGTTAGCACCTACCTCCCAGAGTAGCTGTGACCAGAGAGAAAGTGCCTGCAAAGTTCCCACAGAGACTGCACATGATAGGGACATAATTTGGGTTCATATTGTTGCTACCATTATTACTTTCTTGCTTTCCATTAAAAAATGCAACTAAAATTAAACCCCAATTTAGGTAGGATGGAATCCACATTTTAGCTTTGGATTTCATAGCTTTACAATTAAGATTCTGAAAATTGTCTCTGAAGTATGTGTACTTACACTGCAAGACAAGCTTACTTATACATTTTTTCCTTCTTTTTTTTTTAAATTTTACTCATTTATTTTGAGAGAGAGAGAGAGAGCGAGCGAGAGCAGGGGAGTAGCAGAGAGAGAGGGAGAGAGAGAGAATCTCAAGCAGGCTCCACACTGTCAGTGCAGAGCCTGACGTGGGGGTCAAACTCACGAACCATGAGATCACGACCTGAACCAAAACCAAGAGTCAGCCTGAACCGTCCAGGCACCCCAGTCATGCATTTTCAAAAAATAACAACAAGTATTTATTTATTTATATTAGCGAATGCTTACTGAATGCCTACCATGAACCAGGCCCTGTGGATACAGCCAGAAATGACATAAGACATGACCTACTCCACTGATAACTTAAATTTCAGGGAGGGCTGGGGCACCTGGGTGGCTCAGTTGGTTAAGCGTCCAACTTCAGCTCAGGTCATGATCTCGCAGTTTGTGAGTTCAGACCCCACATCGGGCTCTGTGCTGACAGCTCAGAGCCTGGAGCCTGCTTCAGTTTCTGTGTCTCCCTCTCTCTCTCCCCTCCCCCACTCATGCTGCCTGCCCCTGCCAAATAAGTAAACATTCAAAAATTTTTAAAAAAATTTCAGGGAGGGCTGCTTCATGAGCGTTGGTATCTCTTCCGTATGCTGCTTTCCTTTTCTGCTGATTCTGTAATGACACACTAAGGCAAATTTTTTGAAAACAAAACAAAATCCAACCAACCTACAATCTGCTCTTTCTCTCCACACCCCCCAAAAGGGGACCTTCAGATAATGTAATCCTGTCCACAGTTTAAACACAGTCATCATTTACATAGTTTTGCTTTTAGCTAGCTCAGGGTACTGACTAAAATACCTTTTGTTTGCTGGTTAGTAAAAATAAAGGAGGTGCATCCCTGTGTGTGTCTGTGGCTGGAGAGGGCAGCTACCTAATTAGACCCATGATGTTACTGGGGAAACAAAACTCCATTTAGAAAAAAAATAACTCAATGGAGTAGAAGATTCATCTTAAAATGGATGATAGCTTGTTTCAAAGACCTGCAGATAAATAGGAAGTGTCACTAAAAGCCCCAAGTGCCCGATTTAGTTCCTGATGGAAAATTGCAAATAAACTGAAGCCAAGATCCAGAGGGACCACTGGGGAAACTTCAAGAAGATGTTTACCTAGCATTATCTTTGTGCTCTGGAAGGAGGAATTCCCTTCCAGAAGAGGAGAACCAGACCTTGCCAGGAAATGTGCCATAGAGGTATTTCCACGTACATAGCTGCGTTCCACTTACCAAAATATTAAATACTCACACACAACTTTACACATATTTTAAATAGAGCCTAACGTGATAGCTGTTCTGGGAGGGGGGAGAAAAAGAGAAATAATTGAGTCCTTTGCTGTAAAAATTATTTCTCTCAGTGATTATTGTCATCTTTTTTTGAAATTGCTCTCCTTCTCTCTTTGAACAGATGACCCTAAAGCCATCATTGCTAATCTCACGGTAAGTATGGCAGGTCACCCGGTCTCTGCCCTTGGAGCGGCTTCCACACACTCACCTCCTAGGTTCACCTACCCTGTGGGGCGGAAGGAACATTTTCCTTACTGCCCGGCAGTCCCATATATTTGTTTCTCTAAGAGTTTTCAAAACTTCAAAACTGGACAGCTGCAGACTCCCTAATGGTCTTGGCAATGACACAAACTGAGAATATTTGATCTTTCCATTAGAACTGAATAGTATTCATTCATGAGTAAACAAATCCTTACTCTCTCTGAAGCAGATCTGCCCATCACCCTGTTCCATCACCCTCCCCACCATGCAGGATGTAATCACACAGGCCTGAGTGCTCATCTCCTCCCTTCCCACCCCGCCTCCCATCCTTGACTCCAAGTAGTTGGAAAAGGCTTTAGTGTTGGAGTTGCTGTTAGTGATAGTCTCACAAGTCAGGAATGTATCTTAAAAATTCCTAACTACCCTCTGATAACCTTCCATGTCATCTACCAAGTTATCAAATCCCCTTTGAACCTATTTGTTCTTAGCTTGTATTATTTGATAGGGGATAACAGATTCCATTTATTCACTAACTAGCCCTTTGTTTGGCTTACAACCTCCTTCAACTTTCTAGAGAGAGAGTATATATGACTTTTTCTAGAAAACGCTCTATGTAAAAGTCCAATTTCCATTTATATTTCAGTGTAAAAAACCAGATCAGCACTTTAAGCCTTACATGAAACAGCACCTTCCTAAACGCTTACACTATGCCAACAACAGAAGAATTGAGGACATCCATTTATTGGTGGACCGCAGATGGCATGTCGCAAGGTAACTTGGGTATTGGCTGTCCCAGTTTTTGATCTTCATAACCACCTCTTTGGCAACTGGAATGCTATAAGGTCCTTAGCCATGAAAAAAAGAAATCTGAGTTGGAAATCCCACCATTTCCAAATACTTTTTATGCTAGATAAACAATTAGTGCTGAGCCAACACATCTCTATTTTCTGGATCTCAGCCTCTTGGTGTCTCTTTGAAGTCTCTCAGTGCATCTCTGTGTGGTCTCTCTCTCTTTCTCTCTCTTTTCACTTTTTAAATTTACATTCTAACCTCTATCCTTATTGCTTGAGTAGGTCAAAAGTATGCCTGGGACATGGACTTAACCACAACTGGATTGATTTGGTCTCGTTTGACAAGACTTACCCTGTAGCAACATTTGTGGAGGAGTTTAGAAAATGTTGTTGCCTTAAATATTTTAAATGTTTACCTTCTTTTGAGCTACAAAAGACTCTCCAATATTTAAGACACTGTTTCTTGCTCTTGAATCTGATGTAGAATGTGTCTGGAAATTCTAAGCACTTCCAAAGAATTAATCATTAAAAGGGTATCCATTTTCACACAGACCTGGCAGAAGCCCTTTTCCGCTCACTCTTGCTCTGACTTGCTCCTCAAGAAAAGTTTTGGGAGTTGGTCTGTAGTGATAATTGAGCAACTACTATATGTACTCTACTTGGGTAACGAGTTTATAAGGGAGAGAAGATGATGATAAGATTGTGGTCCTCTAGAAACTTCTATCAGTGTATCAGTTTGAACCACCTTTTGGGACACATGTGACACATACATAAATATCCTACTGTAATTGTCAAGGGTCTACACAGAGTTAAATATTTAGGATTATGAAGAGAGATGTATGAAGACCAGAAATTATTTTTTTTTTTTTTTTAAATTTTTTTTTTTCAACGTTTATTTATTTTTGGGACAGAGAGAGACAGAGCATGAACGGGGGAGGGGCAGAGAGAGAGAGGGAGACACAGAATCGGAAACAGGCTCCAGGCTCTGAGCCATCAGCCCAGAGCCCGACGCGGGGCTCGAACTCACGGGACCGCGAGATCGTGACCTGGCTGAAGTCGGACGCTTAACCGACTGCGCCACCCAGGCGCCCCAGAAGACCAGAAATTATTGAAACCATTTAGAACAGACATAAGGGGTCTTCATGAAGTAGTTACCAAGATATGAACACAATGGGTTTCGCTGAGTATGTCTTCAGGACCTTTTATGGGTGGCGTAGCTTGGAAGAGAGAGCAAATTTGGTGCAGTTGATAGGTTGATACGCAGAAAAGCTGGTAGTTGAGTAGAAGTGAGAGATGATGACAGTTGACCAAGTTAGTGGAGACCAAAGCCAGGCATTTTACTAATCATTAAATCTTCTTTTTTTAAAAGTTTATTTATTTATTTGAGAGAGACAAAGACAGAGTGTGAGTGGGAGAGGGGTAGAGAGAGAAGGAGAGAGAGAATCCCAAGCAAACTCTATGCTGCCAGCACAGAGCCTGACGCGGGGATGGAACTCATGAAACCATGAGATCATGACCTGAGCAGAAACCAAGAGTTGGACACTTAACCAACTGAGCCACCCAGACACCCCAATAATCAGTAAACCTTTTTAATTTAACTTTGCACTGTTGAGTTATCCTATGCACATATCTCATCATCCCAAGCTGAAAGTACTTTTCCTAGGAGTGGGGACCCAAATGTTCAATTTGTTTTCCACCAGGCATGTCAGTGCAGTGCAATAGATTCTGTAGGCACTTACAAGGATCCATAGAAATGGGACCCACGGGAGTATTTATATTACTAAACATGGAAGTATTTTGGAAACGTGCTGCATGACATTTAAGCAAAAGACATCTTCCTGTCATAACAAGAAAGGTCAAGTGGTTTTGATGCCTAGAGAGCAATGTTTTCACTTGCTTATTTGTAAATAGTGATGTTGTCTATGGGAGCCTGGGCTTTTGTTAAATATGTCACTAATACATGTTAAATTTGCCACTCAGTTATACCCTCTAATCGTATTATATTGATAGGTAAATTTGTATGTAAACACTTTTATAAAATACATCTCCATTCATTGATTAAATAACACATATTTTAAAAGTACCTATTATGTGCTTGGCTTTGAGCCTAGTGATAGGGATATAGAAGTGAACCAGACAAACATGGTCCCAGGGTGGAGAATCTTACCCTTGTGGAGCTAGGGAAGCACATTGGCAGACAGAACATTACCTGTGACTAATGCTTTGCTCAGCACAAGCAAGGTACAGGACAGTAGCTGCCTTGTCTTCAGAGGCCCCCATTTGTCCTGTGCCAATTGTCAAAATAAAGGCACCTGGGGAAAATGAATAGCATCATCTTTTTATCACTACAAGAACGATGCAATTAAAATAGAGATGAATATGCTTGTAAAATCCACTTCTTGGAGATTTTGTGTGTGTCAAAATTGGCTTCTTAGGAGTGATTTCATGAGAAATCCTGACTAATCCTACAATTGTTTCGATGTAGGAAACCTTTGGATGTGTATAAGAAACCATCAGGAAAATGTTTTTTCCAGGGAGACCATGGATTTGATAACAAAGTTAACAGCATGCAGGTATGACCACAGAACTGTGAATTGAAAATGGATTTTAGTGATTCTCAGAAGAGCTAGAGAATACTGGCATGAGAGAAGTTGAACAGTATTCATAAATGGAAAAAGGGCTGCTACTAGATACCAGCAACGTCTAATTGTTTTTGTTTCCTTTCTCTTGGAAGACTGTTTTTGTAGGTTATGGCCCGACATTTAAGTACAAGACTAAAGTGCCTCCATTTGAAAACATTGAGCTTTACAATGTTATGTGTGGTAAGTCACCTATTTAATCAAAGCCAACGAAGCAATCTGAGTTATCGTATGAACTTCAGCGAGGTCAGAGAAAGAACCGAGGTATCTGTTTTCTAGGACCACTTCACCTCCCTGCAAAACATTGGTGTAACTTGCCCACTGGTTCGAAGGACAGAATATCATCCCCTTCTAAGGCTTCTTTGTCTTCCTTTAACAGTTGACTAATGGGGAGTTTTCCTAGTGTTGTTCTTGGCAGCCTCTGGCTGATCTAACATCACGTGACGGTTTGACACCACTGGTTAGAGACCTGGTGAAGCAAGGAGAGTTTCTCACAGAGCTTTCTCCCACCTCCATCTCTGGTGTTGCAGCCTGGTTAAAATGGTGCCAGCTTGCATCCTGGCCAGCTATTTATGCGCTCCTAATTATTTTTCTTCCTTGAGCTTCTAGTCGCTGAATGAGGACAACTTTTCCTATTTAGTAAGGGAGTGCCGGTCTGGTGGTTAGAGGGGGAGTCTGAAAGTCGGGTCTCCTGGGTTCTTTTCCCATCTTGGCTGCTAGCTCTCCCCTGTCCTGCCTCTCAGCTTAGGCAAGTCACTGTGTGCCTGCTTGGCAACTATTCCCTTGCTATGAAATCAGCCTGTTCATTTCAGAGCAGCCTTTCAAGGCACAGGGCCAAACCCTCCTCTTCTCCCCATACTTCTGTGGAGTGCATTAGAGGGCAGGCTAGGGGTTATTTATTGGTTATAAGTCTCATTTCAAAAGGTGGGATAAAAAATCTCAGAGATGCAGGAGGGCATTGACACTGACTCTGGTAGTCCCTATAGCTGTCATAGACATAAGCAATAGCTGGTCAAGGCCCTGTTCATTCACTCTTTCTTTTTGGGAATGCCTCTCTCTATGGGCAGGCAACGAACATGGCTATTTCAGAAAGCTGTGGCAAGACATGTTCAGGCTAGAACGGTTCAGGAGCTAAGAAAGGGGGGCTTACAAACTAATTTTGGCTTTATTCAGTTCTGCTTTGTGTTCAGAGTTTTCAGACCCTTGGAAGATGCATGGTTTTGACTCTCACTATAGCTCCTCAAAAAATATTTATCAAGCACCTGACTCCATTTCTTTCTTTTCACCAGATCTCCTGGGCTTGAAACCAGCTCCAAATAATGGGACCCATGGAAGTTTGAATCATCTCCTGCGCACGAATACCTTCAGGCCAACCATGCCAGAGGAAGTTACCAGACCTAACTATCCTGGGATTATGTACCTTCAGTCTGATTTTGACCTGGGCTGTAACTGTGATGATAAGGTAGAGCCAAAGGTAGAAAACATCTTTATGTTTATTATCATGGAGGAGCTTGTTGGGTATAGAGCAGTGCTGTCCAATAGAATTTTCTGTGAAAATGTAAATGGTCTGCATCTGTGCTGGCCACTGACCAGATATGGTTTCTTGAGCACTTGGAACTAAATTTTAAGTCTTGTTCAATTGCTTGAAGTTGAAAGAGCCATATATGGCTTGTGGCTACCATATTGGGCAGCATAGATATAGAGAACAAAGGGCAAAAAACTAGAATTCATGCTGCTATTCTGCAGCGTTATAATTCCTAACCAAAGGCTTTCCTTTTTTTTCAACGTGGATCCTGTGTCTGTCTGTCATGGTCCCAATAGGAAACAGATGGCCTATGCACAAAAGGTTTTTAAAGAGAGTTTAAAGGGATTGGGTAAATCATGTTTAATGAGAGGACTATTTACATGGGCTGGGCAGGGTAGAGGCAAGGCAGTGAGGGACAGTGAGTCACCCTGGCGCTAGAGGGTGCCGGTCCTAGACCTGAACAATAAAGGGACCAGAACATGGAGAGAGAGCTGTATGGGGAGGAATTCCTGGATTTGGTAGATGGGTGTAGTGAGTACACTGCAACCTGGGAAGAGAAACCTGGGGGAGTAGATACCCATTGTTGTCTCTCAGGAGCTGGAGGCAAGCTTGCTCTTTGGAAGAGTCCTTAGAGGTCAGTCTCTCAGGGTGCAGAGCAGGGGAGGGTAGAGCATGGAGGGTAGAGGGGAGGGTGGTGGTGCAAGTAGAATCTGCCCAGTACATTGTGTTTGAAGAGTTTTTGAATATCAAACTGTAAGTGTTAAGCAATAATTGACTTATTGAATTTTATATTGATCAAAGTCCTTTATGGTTACCAATCACTGCTCGGACAGCAAGAAGTAATCAGTGATACCACACTGAGTTGATGTGATTCCAACACAAAGCAAAACAATCTGCTGTGTTTGCATGTGTGGTTTTATTATGGGTAGATGTGTGAACCTTCTAGTAGACCTTGGAAAAATGGAACATAGCTCTCCGCCTGCCTGCCCTATCCCCTTCTACTATTTGCTACCTTCCAGGATTCCTGGGGGCCTGGGAGCCACAGGATGAGAAAAGCTCACCACTGGAGGAATTCAGCTTGCTCTTCTCCCCCTGACCCCTTTTACTTCTTCTTCCTACTTTGGCTCCTGACGAGAATGAACAAAGCTAATTACTATCCGTCAGGTCATTCTGAGACCTCAGCTGGAGGTGTCGTGTTACCAAAGTCAATAGGAAGTGGCCTTTGAGGTGGATTCCAAACATAACCCTACAGTAATCTTTTAGTTGTATCTTGCTTTCTGAATTACCTTTCTTCTGGAAAACAAGAAATATTTTGGATTTGTTATCTTAAACCATTTGAGAGGAATTCTGGATTGTCTTTATTTTGTCTATGGGTTTCCCCAAAAGACTACATCCCTTTTCTTAAAAAAAAGTCCAGACATACTGCAAAGGTATACAGATTAATAAAATAAATGCCACAATACACACATCATGAGAAAGAAGATGTTATAAATTCAGTGGAAGCTCCATGTATACACTCCCTGCCAGTCCTGCTTCGTTCCTACCCCAAAGGTAATTAGTAACCTGAAGATAGTGTACATAATTGCCAGGCAGGTAATTTTTATTCCATGCGTATATGTCTCTTAAATAATATATTAATTAATCTTTGATATAATTCCCTAAAATAACTTATGGTATAGTTTTGCATATTATACATTTGTATGTGAATGCTGTTGTACTATATGTATTCTGCAGTTATTTTGTTCATTAATACATGAGTTTTAGCTCGTTCATTTTTTACCGCTAATAGTTAATACTTCATTGTGTAAACACACCATAATGATTTTTTTCCTTTTCCTATTTGAGAACATTTGGTAATTTCCAGTTGTTAGCATCTCCGAACAATGCCGCAGTAGACATTATTGCCAGTCTTCTCGTACACATATGCTAGTGTCCCTAGGGTATATAATGACAGAATTGCTGAGCCATTACTTTCCAACCTTGGAAAAGTAACTTCATAAGTCAGTTTGGGAATCACTTTAGTGTACCTAGGATTAATCTGAAATATTGAGGCACTATTCTAATTAATTTACCTGTATAGGTACCCAAATCATTATTCTCACCAATTTGGGAGCCTGGTTCCATGACTGTCCACAGTTTGAGGGAAAGGAAACAGAGTCATGGAAAGATTAAAGAAGGTGCTCATGGCCACAGATCCACTGGGAGGTGAAGCCTGGAATGTCAGTTTGAGATAAAACAGTAATTCCTCTACAGGGCTTATGATACTGATGGAATTTAGGGTCCTGTTTTGAATTTAGCAAGATACTAAGTAGAGAGAAGCATGCAGGAAAGACAGGACATTTCTGATTTGCTTTTTTTTCTCCTTTCCTTTTCTGGTTTTCACACATGAAGAACAAATTGGATGAACTCAACAAACGCCTTCATATAAAAGGGTCCACAGAAGGTGAGGAGTTGATGGGAAAAACAATCAGATAAGTTTTGTTTTTCAGTTTTCAAAAATTGAAGAGACCTCTTATTTACTTCACAGTGTAAGCACAATATTTTTGAAAATTAAAATTGGAGTTGCAACGTGATTTTAATATCCATCTGGCCAAGGGTATTGGTTTATTCTATGTACAGAAGATGCCAGCTTTAAATAGCTGGAAAAATTCCATTAGCTTTTTTGTTTCTCAATAGCTTTTAGGCTCTCTGGAAAACAGACATACCATTGTGTATCTGTTGGGTCATAAGTGAAGGTGCCGTTGGGGACTTCTTTGAAGGGACTGGAAGTCACAGTATAAATAATAGCAGCTGGTACTTATGCTGAAGCTTATGTACCTGGAGAAGCAAGGAATGTGTTGTGGTCGGGAGAGATATGCAGAATGAACTGTATCAGAACTCCCTCTTTATATGAGGATCATCTTGAGCCCTCTAACTAATTCTCCTTTTGTTTGTATATTGTACATAAAATGCAGTGTACAATGACAACATGCATGTATTAGTCAACTTTTGCAAGATTGTAACTAAAGAAGAGAGTCTCAGTGGTTTGTACCAAGAAAGCTGCATTTCTTGTTCACATTTCGGTATGCTGACTCCAGGCCAAGTGTGGCTCTGGGAACTCTTTATTCTGGAATCCAAGCTGCAGGAACAGCCCCTAGCTGGGGCATGCCCTTCTCATGGCAGAGGGAAGAGACGAATGGCAGAACCACGCAGTGGGTCTCAAGGCTTCTTCTTTCTATTATTATTATTATTTTTTTTTATCTGAGAGAGAGAAAGAGAGTGTGAATGGGGGAGAGGGGCAGAGGGAGAGAGAGACTCTTAAGCAGGCTCCACGCTTAGTGCAGAACCCGACATGGGGCTCAATCCCACGATCATGACCTAAGCCGAAATCAAGAGTCGGAAGCTCAACTGACTGAGCCACCCGGGCGCCCCTCAATGCTTCTGCTTTTATGAGGCATTTGTCATTACCATTCACAGTTGGGTGGTGAAACCAGAGCACATGAAACCAATGGAGGAGGGAAGTATTCTTTCCACAGGGATGCCGTCCTGCAAGATACATGCCAATGGGTGGTAGTATATACTCCTTTACGAAAGGGCAGTAAATAATAAGGAACAATGGTGCCATCTACCTCACAAACTCTTCCTTCTGGTTTTGAAATTCCAGAAAATAAGAAGAAAATAGAAGGGGAGGGAAAGGCTCCAAGGTAGGTTACTGCAGTAGATGGGATAGCAAACAGCAAATGAATGATGAAAAATATGTTAAAAAGCAGATAGAACTCAACACAACAGCTCCAAGTCAGGCAGCAAATGCACGTTGTCAATCCTTCTGAGAGCATTGTCTGAGCTATTAGCTTACATAGGGTCCTGTTTATCATATGTGTTATTTTCAATCTGGTTAAGTAAAGAACAAGGAAACCAGTGGATTTTATTTACTTGACTTATTTTCCCTTAAAAAATTTTTAAAAAATGTTTATTCATTTTTGAGAGGTGGAGAGAGAAAGAGGGCAAGCAGGGGAGGGGCAGAGAGACGGGGGGGGGACACAGAATCAGAAGCAGGCCCCAAGCTCTGAGCTGTCAGCACAGAGCCTGATGTGGGGCTCGAACCCACGAACTGTGAGATCATGACTTGAGCCGAAGTCGGATGCTTAACTGACTGAGCCACCAAGGCGCCCCTGACTTATTTTCCCTTTTGATAAAGATCTTCATCTTCCTCCTTTTTGCCTTTTTGTCTCACCACCCTCCCTTTTCTCTCTTTGAGCAAAGAACACACAGACTCTTGGGCA
The DNA here is from genome assembly GCF_018350155.1 of Leopardus geoffroyi. NCBI lineage: Eukaryota > Metazoa > Chordata > Mammalia > Carnivora > Felidae > Leopardus > Leopardus geoffroyi. The sequence goes on from NC_059338.1 coordinate 90,525,548, forward strand.
TGTAGTTGGATAAACAGCTTTGAAAAATAGGACTTAGTAGAAGGTATACAAATCCTCCACAAACTCTAGAAGTGATTTGAAATGTTTGACATCTAGCTGCTGGTGAACTACAGGGTCATTATAATTAGAAAAACTGGAATGTTGACAGGGTAAATGGGTGCAGAGTCTCATGATTTGAGTTTTTCAAATATTCAATCACCAAGTCAGAGAAATAGTAGTAAGATGTTTCTCTTATGGAAGGCACCAATAAGGGGTGCCTCGGTGGCTCAGTCAGTTGAGCATCCGACTTTGGCTCAGATCATGATCTCATGGTTCATGGGTTCAAGCCCCACATCAGGCTCTGCACTGTCAGCTCAGAGCCTGGAACCTGCTTCGGATTCTGTGTCTCCCTCTCCCTCTGCCCCTCCCTGGCTTGTTCTCTCATTCTCTCTCTCTCTCTCTCTCTGTCTCTCTCTCTCTCTCAAAAATAAATAAGCTAAAAAAAAAGAGAGACACCAGTAAAATAGTTAGTTATAATAACTTTTAATGGACTTGTATTTATGCTAGTTCAGGATCTGGCTGTTCACGATACTGAGGCATTTCCATTTTGGGAAAAAAAATCATGCATTTAACTTGTTGGTGACAGTGTGCTCATGTGACAAAATCAGTCTCACAACTCAGCATAAAGAGTACTCTCAAATGTCTGAGCATGAAAATAAGCATCTTCTAGGTGAATCACTGACTTTCAGGATTGAAGGAGCCCCCCGCCCCAAGCAATACTCACAGGTGAACAGAAGTGTCTTGTTTCAAGATGATTTTACATCACCGAAGCTTGAACTTGATATGCTTTCGTGGAAATGGACCTTCACAGGTGTTTGTTGAGCGCCCACCCTGGGCTGGGAACTGATTTCTCTGAGACATCATTTGGTTTTGTCAGCCGTGTCACTGATAGTTTCCTGCATGTGACATCACAATGGTGGCATAAAATGTTAGGGGAGGATCACGGTAGCGTATCTCTTTGGTTTGCTCATGACCTAGTGGGACAGTCTTTAATGATGTAAGGGAGACTTTAGAACTATTGCATGGAATAAAAATAATTATGTACCATTGACTTATTATGTGCAAAGCATTTCCTTGTTTGGATTTTGGGATATGTATAAGCCTCAGTATTCTCTCCCCCTGTCCTTTTGTAACTCTGTCTCTTGGTCTTTGTCTCCTTAAGGGTCATAACTTAGTCATTTATTAAGCCGCAAAGTGACATTTTCTTGGTCAGAGTTATCTCAGGTCTTTATGGTGTTTCCTGGGTCATAAATCTCATCTCCCACTTGAAATATCGGATGTCTGCTCCACCAGAGTAAAACTTCATGAATTCGAGTCATTGTGTAAGTGCATGTGCATGTTATGTTCAGAGTATTACTTCTCCCTTCTGAATATCTTTGAATATATATTGAGACTTCTATACATAAATATAGAAGTTTTGTATTTTGTAAACCTAAAATTCTACACAAATGTAAAGTTGGATTATTTTTATTCCTAGTTCTTTTTAAACACACCTGCGGGTAGCTAATTTTTTTTAAGAAACCACGTGTTGTACATATTCCATTTGTAATATTCATGTGTGGCTATTTTAATGTTAAATGCTGCAAACCCTCTCATACTTAACACACATGTACCAGTTGTACGTAATGGTAGTGAAACAGCCCAGGGGATACTTGAGGCATATTAAATTAATCTTAGGCAATCTTTTGCTCTAAATATTTAAACTGTTATAGGATCAAGTCTTTCACTAAAATAAAGAGGAAAAACAGCAATCTAAACTGCTTGCTAAAGCCTTAATGTTTCTAGATTTGTGGGGAATTCTGGATTTTAGTTGCATGACTGTGGTTTCCAAATCACATGTACATAATGTCTTAGCAAACTTACTGTGCAATGAAAGCTGATTTCTTTGAACCAATGAGTCAATAGATGAATGAATGAGCAAAATGAAAAATTTTAAATCTCTCATAGCAAGCAATTTGGGCATCATAATCAGGTATAATTTTCACTTTAAGAATCATTATGCTATTTATTTTCGCCTTAGTCTTTATTCTATTTACATTTATATAAAAATGGTTTATATTTTGTTAGATTCATATTCACTATCACCTTTGTGAAAAAAGTAATTAAAAATCATTTTAACACTGTATACATTGGACTCTATCACACACACAGTAAGAAGTTAGTTTGGATGGATAAATGACTGAAACACTCATAATTCTTATTAACCTTAAAGCATAAAGAGACTAGGCTAGACAGGCAATCTTTGTAGCTCTTTCCAATTCTGAGATATTTCTAATTTTTGTTATTTCTGGAGATGTTAGCCATGCTAGAGAAAGTAGGAGATATGCTTGTGCTTCTCTGTGTGTGTATCCTTGTGTGTGTGTGTGTGTGTGTGTGTGTGTGTTGGGGAAGATTTGGAAGAAATCAATACATAGTATAATTCTTTACAATTGACACTGAATTTTAATAACCTTTGCCTACCAGTGTTCCTTGCTGCTACTGAGGTAGAGCATATGTTCTTTACAAAATCACTACAACCACAGCCACTTTGGGTCAAGACTAAGCTGGGCACTTTACACTTTTGCCTCTAAACAATGCAACATCCCAGTGAGATGTGAAGCTTTGGGAGGTTAAGTTATGGAATCACAGAGCTATCAAAAGCTGAGATGAGATTTGATTCCAGGTCTGTGTGATACAACAGCCCTGTGCTTTTCTCTATAAATGCTTCTTATTCCAAGGGTTGGAATGAAGACGAAGTGTCCAGAGAAACTCAGCGCTTATCAGGGTTTGGAAGTTGTTTCTGAAGTACTAGACGCTTTGATACAAATTGCCGCTCTTTTTACATTTTAATTAATTAATTAATTAATTAATGTTTATTTATTTATTTTGTGTGAGAGAGAGAGAGCATGCTCAAGTGTGAGCAGGGGAGAGGCAGAGAGAGACAGAGAGAGAGGGAGAGAGAGAATCCCAGGGAGACTCCATGCTCCCAGTACAGAGCCCCATGTGGAGCTCAAGCCCATGAACCATGAGATCATGACCTGAGCTGAAATCACGAGTTGGATAGTTAACCAACTAAGTCACCCAGGAACCCCTGCTGTTCTCTTTTTTAAGAATTAATTTCTTTAAATTTATTTAAATTCCAGTTAGTTAATGTACGATGTAATTGTAATGTTAGTTTCAGGTGTACAATTTAATGATTCAGCACTTCTGTACAACACCCAGTGCTCATCACAACAAGTACACTCTTTAAGCCCACCCCTCCACCCACCTCTCTCTGGTAACCATCAGTTTGTTCTCTATAGTTAAGAGTCTGTTTCTTGGTTGGCCTCTCTCTTTTTTTCCCCTATGATCATTTATATTGTTTCTTAAATTCTACATAGGAGTGAAATCATATGGCATTTGTTCTTTCTCTGACTTATTTTGCTTAGCATAATACTCTCTAGCTCCATCCAAGTCATTGCAGATATCAAGATTTCATTATTTTTTATGGCCGAGTAACATTCCACTATATATATACCACTTCTATGCATTCATCACTTGATAGACATTTGGGCTGTGTCCATAATTTGGCTATTATAGATAATGCTGCTATAAAGATTGGAATGCATGTATTCCTTCAAATTAGTGTTTTTGTATTCTTTGGGTAAATACCTAGTAGTGCAATTGCTAGAGAGTAGGGTAGTTCTATTTTTAACTTTTTTGAGGAGCCTCCATATTATTTTCCACAGTGGCTTCACCAGTTTGCATTCCCACCAACAGTGCATGAGGATTCTTTTTCTTCCATATCCTTGCCAACATCTGTTGTTTCTTGTGTTGTGTTGATTTTAGCCATTCTGACAGGTATAAGGTGATATCTCATTGTAGTTTTGATTTGCATTTTCCCGATGATGATGATGAGCATCTTTTCATGTGTCTGTTGGCCATCTGTATGTTTTCTTTGGAAAAATGTCTATTCATGTTTTCTGCTCATTTTTATTTGGATTATTTGTTTTGGGGGGGGTGTTGAATTATAGTTCTTTATATATTTTGGATACTAACCCTTTATCAAATATGTCATTGCAAATATCTTCTCCCATTCCATAGGTCGCCTTTTAGTTTTGTTGATTATTTCCTTCATTGCGCAGAAGCTTTTTATTTTGATGAAGTCCCAATAGTTTGTTTTTGCTTTTGTTTCCCTTGCCTCAGGAGACATATCTAGTAAGAAGTTGCTACAGCCGATGTCAAAGAATTTACTGCCTGTTTTCTCTAGGATTTTAATGGTTTCCTGTCTCACATTAGGTCTTTAATCCATTTTGAATTTATTTTGGTGTATGTTGTAAGAAAATGGTCCAGTTTTCATTCTTTTGCCATGTTGCTATCCAGTTTGTTGAAAAGACTCTTTTTTCCATTGGATAGTCTTTCCTGCTTTGTCAAAGATTAATTGACCATATAGTTATGAGTTCATTTCTGGGTTTTCTATCTTTTCCATTTATCTGTGTGTCTATTTTTGTGCCAGTACCATACTGTCTTAATCACTACAGCTTGTCTAGAAGTGTGATGCCTCCAACTTTGCTTTTCTTTTTCAAGGCATATTGCTATTCTTATTAGCTTAGCAGTAGTCATGACTCAGGCAGAACTCACGTCTGGGAGTAGCTGGATCTTCATCCCAGCATACCCTCCCTTAGATAACCCAGCACTTAGCATCCACTTGGAGACGGCCCAAAATGCTAAGGAAAAATAATGGACCAGGAAGATGGAGGCCTAGATTCTGGGAACTGCTATGTAGCTGAATTGTCTTGTACAAATCATGAACCTCCAGTTCCTTCATTAGTAAAATGGAGATGATATTGATCTGCCTAGTCTGTCTCTCAGGGTTGTATTAGGCAGGTCATATGTGGAAAGTCAGTCGTTGACAGTCATAAAGAACAGTGTTTCAAAAAATAATACAAGCATCCATTTATTCAACAAGTATTTACCAAGTAGATATTATGCATTTGGTATTGTTAGAGGTAGAGATCCAGTGATAGATAAAATCCCTGTCCGTATGAAATTGTTATTTTATTGTGATATTTAGCCAGTTGATGAATTGTAGCATAGTGCTTTAAGAGTTGAGATAAGAAAGAACAGAAGCATCGAATCAAATCTCAGGGGAGGTTGACGTGGCAATAAATGATAGCAGGCACTTGCAAGGGGAAGGAGGAGAAAGGATGCAGGAAAAGGAAAGACCTTGAGTAGAGATTATGTGGTAAAATCCAAGGGCGTATTTTGTGGGAGTGAATGTTTTTAAAAAAAAAAAAGACAAAAAAAAAAAAAAGATTTTCATGTGGCTCTCAAGTCAGCCAGCTAATCTGTGGGAATATGAATCAGGAAGCTGAGAGGGAAAAAAATACAAACTCCAGTCTGGATGACCAAATTTTGGAAGACAAAAGAATGAGCCCTGGGAAAGTCCACACCACTTAAAAAGATATGCCTCCAAGTATTTTTTCAAATGTGGTGTCTGGAGGAGAGCCTTGGATATGCCCAAAATGCCAGAGAAGTGTTGTAAACAGGGAACTTGGGTATGGAATGAAGACTCTGTCTGGAATCTGATGGAGGAGGAACCCAGCTGGGAAAACATGGAATGCATTAGACCCATATCAAGAAATCATGAGGAGCATGTTTCTAAAGTAGAAGGTTGCAGGCTCATCTGCAGGGTGGCTGGTCTCAGGATGAAGATCTTACATGTCCAGAGACTGAGATTCAAGCACACTTTTATGGCTCAAACAGGAACTTTTTGTTAAACAGAAATGCAATGGGTGGCTTGCCTACAATGTCACAAAAAGTAACAGAGTCAGGCTGTAACCAAGAATCAATGGTCCGTTGATACTCTGATAAACTGAAAAACGAAGATCTAAATTTTGATTCTGGACTATAAAGTTTGTGTTTCTTACTGCAAAGATTATTTCGTCTCTTGCTTAGATGAAGCAATTATGCTTCAGGAAGACCCAACTAGATTCTTTGGGTTAATTGGGGAAAGTGGTTGAATTTTAGGAAACTATCAAAACCAGTATATTGTTTTTTTCTTCATGCCAAATATGTCCAGTTAACAATTGAGAAGAAATCACATCATGAAATATTTGTACTTCAGCTATGTGCCCAAAACAGCAAATGTGCTTAGCTTGGGAGCTATGAAGTGCACATTTCTTTAAATATTTTTTTTAATGTTTATTTAGTTTTGAGAGAGAGACAGAGAGAGAGCTCACGAGCAAGGGAGGGGCAGAGAAAGACAGAGACACAGAATCTGAAGCAGGCTCCAGGCTCTGAGCTGTCAGCACAGAACTCAACCTGGGGCTCAAACTCACAAACTGTGAGATCATGACCTGAGCCAAAGTCGGACACTTAACTGAGCCACCCAGGCACCCCTGCAGTGCATCTATCTTTCTTTCTTTCTTTTCTTTCTTTCTTTCTTTCTTTCTTTCTTTCTTTCTTTCTTTCTATGTTTATTTTTTAGAGAGAGAGAGAGAGAGCATGAGCACGGGAGGGGCAGAGAGAGGGGGAAACACAGAATCCAAAGCAGGATCCAGGCTCTGAGCTATCAGCACAGAGCCTGACATGGGGCTCGAACTCACAAACCGGGAGATCATGACCTGAGCTGAGGTCAGACGTGCAGCTGACTGAGCCACCCAGGCGACCCTGCAGTGCACATTTCTATACACACAGAGCAGAAGAGTGAATAGAGATGGAGAAACAACTGAGGAAATCTTTCAAAAGAAAGTGAATCTTAAGATGTCTCTTTCCCTTTTGTCCCCTCCCCCCCCAACCCCCTTCTTCATTTCACTTCCATAGGGGCTGGACTATGTGAGCTTGTTGTTTGTCATCCACATTTGAGTATGGAAAGGGGCACTATTACCAATTATGACAGGGAAGGCTGGGGTCAACCTGGCTTATCTTTGTGCGTTCCATAAAGACTGTACTGATGCCACCTCATCCCCATCCACGATATTCATCATGCTCTGTGTTCCCATTGCACTCTATAGATATCTCTGATATAGTGTGTATCATATTGCATTTGAGTTATTTGTGCCATGTTGGTCTCTCCCATTGAACTGTGAGTTTTTTTGAAGGTAAGAGCTGTAACTTAATTATCTTTGCCCAGCATCTCTCTTCTATAGCCAAAGGCCTGGCACAAAGAAGGTACTCAGTAAATGTCTGATGAGGGAGAATACATTAATGATAAATTTGAAGGGAGAGACATGACAGGTCTGTTGGAGAAGCCATTCCCAGTAGAATGAAAAGGAATCACATTATAATAGCATAGAATTGCTAAGGATGGTTATGACCAGAGTGTTATAAATAAACCAGCCTTCATGGAAGGGGCTGTTATGTGGAGGAATGCCAGTAAATGAGGACTGGAGGGGGAGCCAGGTTTGGTGGAATCTTTAGATTGCCCAAGACTATTGTTGGTGGCTGCTCTTAGGAGGGGTATTGCATAGAAAAACATGGCTGCTGTTTTGTTGTCTCTTAATGGAATAGATTGGATGCTAGGCTTGTATTTGAATTTGGAGGAATGTGTTTGGTAAGCATTAAAACTTGAATGATAAAAAGAGAATAGCTTCTCAAAGAATTTTGATACTTCTGCTTCCAGCTGAAACCAGGAAATTCAGAGGCAACAAAAATGAAAACAAGGAAAACGTTAATGGAAATTTTGAACCTAGAAAAGGTTTGGTTTGAGTTTTGAAGGAAAGTCTGACTTGGTTAACTGCCCCCAAGTACTACTGTTATGATTTGCTGGCTTTTTATTTGTTCATTATATTTTGTTTATATAAGGTTATCATATTATGTTCTAATTTTTAGGGGTGGGTCCCCAAATTTGGCAGCTTAAAAAAGGCTTCTACATTGACTGCTTGCTGAAGAAGCCACATTACCCAGAACAGGCTTTTGCTTTAGTAGGTGTGGGCCCCTTTGCCTCAAGTCAGCAGTTCTACTTGGGAAAGGCTTGCAAAATATTCTCCGAAGAGTTTTCTCTGTTACTTGCATAGAATGGTAATACTTTAATTAAAGCAACATGTATACATAATTTAACAAGTGATTACCAGAACTGATTTTCTCTAATAAAAATAATCATAAACATTTTTTTTTGATGATCACTTAGGGAATTGTGAATTACCTAAGCCTCAATCTCTAAATATTTTGGTCCGTAGGACCCCAATTTCCAAGAATCTATGGAAGTTCTGACTTTAGTCTATCCAAAATGTGCAGATCAAACTCCAGGCACTTATTGTGGGTGTGGAATGAAGGTTTGCACACTAAACTTCCATCTCCTTAAAAGAGTAAGGTTTCAGACCTCTTTCCGCCCACCCCCCCCCCCACCCCACAAAAGGAGAGCTTTCTCTTGGAGGTCTACATTCTTATGGTCTTAATCGACCTCTTTGGTAGCTGATGACCTCCCCTCTCTGTATTTAAAGCACCCTCTTGAATGCCCACTTACTTTATCTATACATGTTCCTTTAAGTTCTTACCTAAAGAGTGTTTCTCCATGTGACAAATCTGCTTACTTTAAATGCTCATCACTACTCACTGTTTATGCTGAAATAATGCATTATTTGAGTTGCAGTTTGCAAATAATGATCAAAGAGTGCCTTCCTCTTAATTAAATCATTGGCTAATATGATGAGCCTTTCCAGGGGTCAAATGAATTAATTGTATAAAAATCACTCCTATTGACTTCCATTCAGCTGAATTGTTTAAAAATTTCCTATATTGTTTCATTCCTATACAGATTAAAATTCTTTACAACTAAAGAAAGTATTAAAATAAATATGGCATTTATATTATACTTTTGATAACTGTAAGATTTGACCCATGCTTAGGTGATCAGATAAACCACAAAGTGTTAGGGGAAACTAACTTGATTAAATTAAGAAGAAGGAACTACACTATTAATAAGTAAGCAAGCAAATTATGGACAACTTGACTCTGCCAATATTTCTTTCATATTTAATATAAAGTTTAATGTGTGTTTAACACAATTTTTGTTCTCTTTCCTAGAGCGACACCTCCTCTACGGACGGCCTGCAGTGCTTTATCGGACTCGATACGATATCTTGTATCACACTGACTTTGAAAGCGGTTATAGTGAAATATTCCTAATGCCACTCTGGACGTCATACACCGTTTCCAAACAGGTCACTGAAAAAATTGGGGCTTATATTCTTCATGCGATTACATTCTTTGCATTAATGTAATGATTGCTTGCTTAACAGAATTTTGTCTTAGAAAAGATTTTAATTTATCTTGAAGAAAGAAATCTTATATCGAATCTATTACTAAGTATTGTTTTTAATCTTTATTTATTTTTGAAGGAGAGAGAGACAGAGTGTGAGTGGGGGAGGGTCAGAGAGAGAGAGGGAGACACAGAATCCGAGACAAGCTCCCGGCCTTGAGCTGTTAGCACAGAGTCTGACGCGGGGTTCGAACTCATGAGCCATGAGATCATGACCTGAACCAAAGTCAGATGCGTAACCGACTGAGTCACCCAGGTGTCCTGCAAAGTATTTTGAATTAGACTTTATTCAATGTTCTTCTAAGAGCTTCATAGGAATATGTTAAATTATCAACGTATTAAAGGAAGTATATACTAATGCTTGTTGCTTTTCCTCTGTTTGCCATTGCCCAATAGTTGCAGAAGCCGCCAAGATTTGACTGTTTGTTTTAATAGTTTATTTTTTTAGAGCAGCTTGAGGTTCACAGCAAAATTGAATAAGGACAGAGAGTTCCCATATACCCATGGCCCCACACATGCACAGCCTTCCTGACTATCAACATCCTGTTTTTTAATAAAGATTTTATGTTGGGGTTTCAGTTTTGGTGAAGATGAGATAGGTAAGTTTATATATGGAATTAGAAAAGTTTATTTGGCAGTTGAAGTATGTTTTTAATTTCTGATTACAAAGGAACACTTCTACTGCTGCAAACACAGCTTCTTGTTCGCTTGTACGGTGTGCATGTACATATGCCCTGGTGCACAGATTTATATGCAGTCTCTCTTTTTATAGAGGGTATTTCTATATTTTTTCTTAGAGTGTTATTTTTTAAGGCTGTCTTCCATGGAATCCCATCCATTATTTCAACAATGCAATTTCTGCTTTATATATTGTGGCTTTACTTAAGACTGATAAAAGTGTTCTGCCACTAAGAAAAAATAAGATTTTGCAAATTCCTGGCTTACCATATTTAAAACTGAAGCCTTGCTGGTTTTTGGGGGGGTTGGGTGAGGAGGCCTCGTTTTAAGGAGTCAACGTCCAAGTATGAGCTACAGTAAAAGCTAGAGGGGTTTGGGTTCTGGCTGTTCGTAACAGAGCAACTTGGTTTTGGTATTTCCTTGTTGGTTTGGCATGGTCTTTGTGATGGCATTGCTAACTACCTCTGACTCAACATGCAGGCTGAGGTCTCTGGCATCCCTGAGCACCTGACCAACTGCGTCCGGCCTGATGTCCGTGTGTCTCCGAGTTTCAGTCAAAGCTGTTTGGCCTACAAAAATGATAAACAGATGTCCTATGGATTCCTCTTCCCTCCTTGTAAGTTTTAGCATATCAGGATCTGACCATTCTAGAGGGATATTATTTCGTAGAATCTGGACTGTTAGGATTTCCTGGACTGTCAGGATTTTAGGTCTTCTTCAAGAGGAGCACTCAAGAGATTGAAAAATTGAACTTCTATGAGATACTTCCAAAATTGGTCAGAAAACAGACCACCTTTCACAAATCCTGTTCTCCAGGAGAATTCTGAAGTGCAAGGGAATATATAGCATGCCCCTCACATCATTAATGGGAATCTGACAGTAAAATGGTATATCATTAGGACATTAATGTTTTAAATACTAGAGATGTGATCTCTTAAGAATATGGGAAGCCCTGGGGCTCCTGGGTGGCTCAGTCGGTTGAGCGGCCCACTTTGGCTCAGGTCATGATTTCACAGCTTGTGAGTTGGAGCCCCGTGTCGGGCTCTGTGCTGACAGCTCGGAGCCTGGATCCTGCTTCAGATCTGTGTCTCCCTCTCTCTCTGCCCCTAACCCACTCACATTCTGTCTCTGTCTCTCTCAAAAGTAAATAAACATTAAAAAAATATATAAAATTAAAAAAAAAGAAAGAATATGGAAAGCCCTTTAATTATCTCTCATTACCTTCTATGACATTTTTTAAACTCTAAAACCTATATATATAATACTTAGTAGACCCAAGACTAGGTAGGAAGAAAAAGCATTGTAAAAATTGGGGGGAGAAAGCTATTGGTGAAGAAAAGAGATTGAGTGGGAGGGGAACTGGGAAATACTGTTTAAAGTAGGGAATGAGTAGAAATAAAAGAGTAGATCTATACACAATTCACTTCAAACTGTTCAGACCATTTTAGTAGATTACATTTTTATTGATGTCGATTTTGGGAAGTAATGGACACTGTTTGTTTGCCTAACGTTTAGATCTGAGCTCTTCACCAGAAGCTAAATATGATGCTTTTCTTGTAACCAATATGGTTCCAATGTATCCTGCTTTCAAACGTAAGTCTGATATTTACCTAGTAAACTATTATTTATGAAAAGAAATATTTCTAAATTTACCACTTACCCTTTCTACCTCTATATTAAGTTTGATAATAATATATTTCATGTGTTTAGCCTTTATAATTGTTGAAGAACTTTAACGTAAATTCTCTACTATTAATCCAAAATATGAATCTGTGAGGGAGGTTGGTGGGTTGTTTGTCTCTTGTTTACAATTAAAAAATTAAAGTCACAAGAAATGACCCAATTCACGAATGATAGAAACTGAACCAAACCCAGTTTGTGTTTTGCTTCTAAACTGGTGCTTCTTCTATTTCAATGCTCATTATACTGGTGGTTAAGAAGGGTCTTCTTTTGTTTTAGAGGCCACTTGATGTTTAACAACACTTCTGTTTATTTATTGAATGTTAAAGTAAAAGCCACCAGAACTTTCCCCCTTTAGGGTGGATGGTAATGATGTATTCTGAATGTTGACCTTGAAACCCAGGAAGAACTTTAAAGGATCTTCTGAATCATCAGAGTATTAAATTCAGATGGTCTTAGGGCTTTGTAAATTATTTTAGTTTCTTTGAACAGCCATAATGTCTTTGTACGTGATGTAAATATTTGTGGGTGAAAATGATGCCGTGAATGGTATTGGCACAGTGAGCCCTGGTCCAAACATTGACTTCCCTGGAGTCTGACAACTAGCTATATAATTACAGAAATGCTATTTAACCTCTCATTTACAAAGTTATGAGATTTTATTGCATGACATCTATGGCTTATATGGATATGACGTAATTGTCCAATGGAATAATCCATTTTCTATTTCTGATAACAGATAATTCACTCATTTGCCCATCCATCCATCCATCCATCCATCCAAAGATAGAGAAAGCATTATGCAATAATTTTTACCTCCTTTTACTGTGAGGAGACTTGTATTCTTATAGGAAAGGTAGGAAAAGGAAGCACCTCTACCTACTTCTACTTGGCAGAGGACCACTGGTTGTGTTCCAGGACTCTTGGGCTGAAATGAAGTGTCAGATTCAGAATGCGTGATTGTGGAGTGTCATCTCCAGTGGCAAGCCTCCAGAATTTGACATCAGTGAAATGGCCAACATGGTTTAGAGGAAAAAAATGTTTATTTGATGTCCTAGTTAGTAAGTGGAGGTTAATTCAAAGGTAGAATCCATTGCTTAAGCGTGAAAAATTAGAGAATGCTTTTAAAAGGCAGTTCCCTAGTTTTTTCTTAGTCCCAACTGAGAAACGTTTCAGAAACCCACATAGATAGATTTGTCATAATATTACATGGAATGCATCTTCATAATGTCCACACATCAGGGTTTCCTGAATTTCTTTGTTCTTTGCTGATGCTTTTTTGACCAAGCAGCAATAAAGGAAACACACGGTACCACCCTGAGGCTGGCATGGCGAAAGGCCTTTCACAGTGGGCTCCCTGTTCTTCCCTGGGACTGGTTTTCTCACATGCCACGTTTCTGTGGGTTTGGCCTTTTGACTGTTCTCATTGTTATTTTTCTCCCTTTCTGCCTTTCCAGTTTTTGTGCTTAACATTTGAACTTCTCTGCCACGGTCCTCCTTTCTCTCTTGCAAATAATTATCTGTGGTATTTTGGCTCCGGTGGACTGCTCTTTCTGAGTGGAGTATTAGAGGGTCTAAAGAATGGTAGAAGCACTAAGGAAAAAACGGCCAAGTACTTTTTCACAGGGGGAGATAAGAAGTGATAATAGCCCAAGCCTCACAGCCCTCATGGAGAGTAGCACGCATTTCAGCGAAACCTAACATTTCAGAACCAACTCACTATTCGCATTTCCTGTCCTCTGTCATTCCCTCTTTTGCCTTTCCTTTCTCCCCACTCTGTTCCTCTCCACTCCTCTCTCTGCTTGACTATAATATTACCTGGACCTAATGTGGACAAGGAAGTCCCCTCCAGAGGTGATCTTGAAAATGAGAAATGAGCGATGGAGAAGAAACCAGACAAGCACAGATAAGGGAGTTATCCCAATGAAAGGAAGAGAAAATGCAAAAGCTTAATCTGAAATGAGTTTGGCAAATGGGAAGACGGGAAGAAAGCCATGTACCAGAGGGGGAAGGAGGAAACAGAGTCATGCAGGTAGGCAGGGGCCACGGTGCAAGGTTAGGATTTTATTCTAATTACAGTGATACATCATCTGGAATGTTAGAAACGGGAAGTTAGGAAGAGTGTGACACATTCTGGGTATGGTGTAAAATGATCCGAGTGGCTATTATATAGTGGGCTGCAGGGAAGAGCGAGGTTCTCACTGGGAGCCTGGGAAGTATTCTTTTGTGGTAGTTCTTTGCAGAGAGGATAGTAATTGAGACCAGGATGGATGCAGTGAAAATAGTTGAAAAGTGGTCAGATTTGGATGACGGGGGTGTATTTCAGAGGTAGCACTGACAAGGCTTGTTCACGTGTGTAGGAAAGAAGGAGCCAGGTCAGAAATGACGCCTAGGATTTGGACCCGAACACGTGAGTGAGTGAGTGTCATTACCTGATGGAAAAGCAGGGAGTTAGAGCAGGATTGGGAATGAAGGCCAAGAATTTTGTTTAGATCATTTTTTGCCAGACATGGTCATTAGGTCAAGTGGACCCTGAAATGGGTGGTTGGATAACATGTCTGGAGCTCCTTGGGAGGGTCAGGGCTAGAGACATAAACTTGGGAACAAGTATATCTATGAGATCATGAAGGAAGAAAAAGTAAATTAAGGCCTTTTTTTCAGTTTCTCACAAACACAGTCCTTCCTCTTTTGACCACACGATTCCCCTTGCCTGTTCTGTTGCCGTCTCTTTGCCTGTAAAGCATCCACTTATCCTTTAGATCTCAGCTCAGTAACCACTTCATTGAGGAACCCTCCCCCGACTTATTGGGCTGGGTTAAACTCCCCTACTGGTGTCTCCATACCTTTCTCTCTGCTCGTTCATAAATGACACACACAGCTGGTACTTCAGGATGAATTCTTTTCAAGAATCGCAGGAGCTCTGCTGTCTCTTGGCGTATGACATTTGGCTGATCCCAGAGAGAATTTGACCAAAGCAAGGAGTTTTGATCATGAAGAACAGATTTTTTCGCCCCCCGCAGGAGTCTGGAATTATTTCCAAAGGGTATTGGTGAAGAAATATGCTTCAGAGAGAAATGGAGTTAATGTGATAAGTGGACCAATTTTTGACTATGACTATGATGGCTTACATGACACACAGGACAAAATCAAACAGTAAGTTTGTCTTTTCCACTCAGTGTGTGTTTTTAAATTCTAAGATCTCATTCAAGGCTCTTTTTCAAATATTCACGTACTAGAGAAGAGCTGATAGCCCTAAAGGCCTTTGCTCTTTGAATCTCCTTGTAATTTCTTCAGTGCTTTTGGACGCTTGATTAAATGTCTTATTGGTGGTTGGAATGGAATGGAGTTTTGTGGTAAATAAATGTACTTTTCCATTCCATGAGAGAAAAGTATCAAAAGATTTTTTTTTTTAATTTGTCATTTATTCTTTATCAACTCGTCAGTGGAAAGATGATAATTTTCCCTCATCTCCATTATTTGAGGAGACTTTTGGAACCCCTTAGATTTCCGGGTCAGTATATCTTAATAGGAAATTCCATGGAGACTTTTGTAAAATCTAGTTGTTTCTACCCTTCTCCATGATGCTGTTGGGGAGATTAAAAAAAGATAAGGCATACTTGCTCAGAAGGAGCTAACAGTTCAATGAGAAAGGAAGTAGATACAAATATGACAAATTCATAAGAAGTCATTTAATTTTATACATGTGTGAAACAGAGGGGCACAAGTGATGAGAAGGTTTAATTGTGATTTACAGATAATTACGAACAAACAATAATTTTTTTCATACACATAATTAATAACATAGGAATTATCTTACTCCCTCTCTAGTCATCCATATGAGAAATGTCAACTTAATTGTACATTTATTTTATTGCTGATCATTGCTGTAGTTTTTAACCAAAATTATCATTTTAGTCGTAATTTCAGTATTTTAAAAATGATTAAAATTAAGATAATAGAGAACCAGGTAAGGAATTGTGAGTTTCTGCACTTCAGTTTACTGGAAAAGATTTTTTTTTTTTCCATCTCTACGCTCATCACTAGCTCATTAGTCCTTAGTATTTCCTTGAGTGAATGAGTTTTCTCTACCAAGCTCAGCATCTCATTGGAGTTTGAAAGGGCTTATTATTGCCCCAGCTTCGGCGTCTCCTGCCTCAGGTCCACTTTATACAATTTTATGCAAGTTCTCTTCCTGAAACATGGATCTCTTGATGACTCTCCCTGCCACAGACACCTTCAGTGAGGCCTTACTACCTAAACAATAACACCCAAATTCCACAATGTAGCCCTCAGAACCTCCAAAGTATGGCTTTTATTGACTCTTCCAGCCTCACATTTCTACTGTCTTGAGCCATTCATTGTGTCCAGCGTCTGATCCTTGGTTCAAGCTGTTTTTCTTTGCCTGGAATATCGTTTTCACTCCGCCAAGTTAAGAGAAAAGGAATTCCAGGCAATAAAAACATTGGGTTCAAAATACGGAAGTGGACCACTTTCTTAGAAGTGAAAAATGATTCAGTTGAATGGAAGTTAATTTTAGTGACTTAGGCAATATTCATGGGTCACTATTTAAACAAGAAAGCTATTACATGTGTTGTAACTTTATTTTTCCTTCCTGTTCCAGGTATGTGGAGGGCAGTTCCATTCCCGTACCAACTCATTATTACAGCATCATCACCAGCTGCCTGGATTTCACCCAGCCTGCCGACAAGTGTGATGGCCCCCTCTCTGTCTCCTCATTCATTCTCCCTCACAGACCAGACAATGAGGAGAGCTGCAATGTGAGTTCAAAGACAGAGTCCTTTAAAATGTTTCATCTTTGCTTCTTAATTATATTCCCACCATTAAGCTCTTATACACTTATTATAAGACATTTGGACTATACAGTAAAACCAAGTGGAAAGAAGAAAAGACCTTTGCTTATCGCCTCAGAACTTTGTGTTCGAATGGCTTTTTAATTTTCAGTGTAAGGGCGTGGGGAGGCATGGAAGTGTGCATTCACTGTAGTTCCGATTACGTGTTTGATTTTGTCAAATGAAAAAATGCCCAAATGTTTTTGGTTTTGCAAAAGACATATGTATTTTGTAAAGGTAGGATAAAAATAGCAACATTTTGATAATTGTTGAAACTAGGTAAGAATTCACAGGGGTTCATTATGTTATTCTTTCTACTTTTGCGGGCATTTGAAAATTTCTATAATAAAAACTTTTTATAAAGACACATATACATGGGAGTATATACTTTATAAATCAGATTTTTCATTTGCTGCTAGTTATGAGGGCACTTGTAACAGGTCACCATTCCCAAACAGCACAGATGACACCCAATACCCTTATTCGTAAGTGGAGGCAGGAAGGCATCACGAGAAGGCCCCTGGCAGGGGGGTGGGAGCCATGCCGTGTGCTCCTGGCCCTCTACTCCTTCTGCTTACACTCAGGGACACATCACATCACTTCCCCAGATCTCTTTGATGTGACAGAAAGACTGTGTTCCAAGATTGATTTTTGAAGCAGTAACCTCTATGATTTTGCTTTATAGAATAGCAGGAGCAGAGATACAATCTACAGAAGAGGATCTTAGTCAGCAAGCACTGCTCAGTTCCTAAACTGTGTGTGGTGCTCTGGGAGAAACAACAGTGTGTCAAACATAGGCACTACTCAAGGCAGCCTGCAGCAGGGGGGAGCAGAAAACAGGTGCAGACTTTGCTACCCTACAAGGCAAAGAGCCCCGAGAATAGCTTCAACAGAGGTTATCAGTTTCATGGGCAAGATTCATGGCAAGATTTCATGGGCAAGAGGTTATCAGTTTCATGGGCAAGGTGGTTATCAGTTTCATGGGCAAGATTTTGGACTAGGGCTTCAGCTGTGGGAGGAGACTGAGGCTATGGATGTTCAGAGCAAAATAAGGGAGGCAGGACACAAATACAAAATTTGAAATATGGCCAAGATAGCTAATTAAGCTTGACCAGAATATTGGAATTGAGGGTAATAGGGGGAGATAAGGTTTTTAAAGCTGCTTGGAGGGTGCCTGGGTGGCTCAGTCATTAAGCGTCTGACTTCGGCTCAGGTCATGATCTCACAGCGCTTGAGTTCGAGTCCCGCTTCAGGTGAGCTTGAGCCCCGCTTTAGGTGAACGCGAGCCCCAGGTGATCCCTGGCTTCTCTCTCTCTCTCTCTCTCCTCTCTCTCTCTGCTCCTCGCTCACTTGAGCCCTCTTTCTCTCTCAAAACACACACACACAAAAAAAAAACAAAAAACAACCCCCCCCCAAACAAAACAAAATGAAAGTTGATTGGAATAAATTTTAAATTGAAGTAGTAGTAATAGAAGCCGTAGTGACAGAGGTAAGAATCGCTACCATTTGCTGAGTATGTGTTACCACCCAAGTACTGGGCAGGTCCTCTCCATAGATTATTTCTAATCATCTAATTATCCTGCGAGGCAGGTATATGTGTTATTCTCCCCACTCCCATTGAAAAGTTTGGTACATTGTTACCTGGTTAGTCAGTAGGAGAACAGAACTGTAGATGCAAGTCCTCTGACTTCAAAAGCCCATCCTCCTTCAAATTTATCAGATTTCCACAGTAGAACCTTGGGACCTTAGAAACTTTTCTTATTGCACAAGCATTAAATAGCCACGGAAAATGCTGGTTCATAAAAGCAACATTTCAGGGCTCTCCTTTAGGGAGATAAATTTAAGTTGGAAGGGGTCAAGCCTGGTGTTCAAAGTGCTTTGGCAAGATTCATGGGATTGAGGGAACAGAAATGGAAGTGAGGTTGTGGTGTTGGAAATGTAACAAAGAGAGTAGAAGGCAGCAATATTATACTGAAGGATCAATAAGATCGTATAATAATTTGGTAGGAGGTGGAGAAGCAGGGGAACTGCAAGTGAAAGGCAAGCTGTCGTCAGCTTGTCGACTTGACCTCCATTTTGATTCTTCGGAAAACGAGGGTGGCTAATGGTGTACCAGGGGGATGTCATGCCTCTGGATAACATGATCTACTTTGTTTGAACTTTAGTTTTCCTAAAAACTTATGGAGAGGTAAAAATTTGTGCAAAAAACTAAACCCATATATTATGGAGTGAAATTCACAATTGCCTTGCACTTTTAAGATAGAGACTGCAAAGACATTTCAGACTGATAGGAGGTCATTTAAGATACAGCTAGATTCCTGGCGAGTATGTGTTCAAGTTTCTCTGTCATCAGGGGAATTTGGTGATGGGACACTGAGTTCAAAGACATTCTTCAGTCACCCCAAATTGTACATCTGACCAATGAAATCCACAGATGTCCTCACAGCTGTCTCCCTCCACTTTCTGGCTCCTGACTCTGCACAGAGCTTAGAGATATTTCTTGTAGAGTTCATGGCCAACATGTTTCTTATTCTTATTCTGCCCACACAGAAACCTGTCCTTGCTGTGAATGTCACTTTAAAACTGCTGGGGCTTGAATTCACAATCTTATGAGAAAGTGAGGAAGAAAAGGCAGGTGAAAAATAAATGTCCATAGCAAGACAGGTAATAAAGAAGTTCATGGGTGGGCGTTTGTTTGTTTGTTTATTTACTTATTTATTTATTTTTAAAATGTTTCCTTCTCTTCTTCCCTTGGTACACATGAACTTTTATTTGAATTTTATTAGTTTTGCATTTCACCCTAGAGTCTCTCCTAGCAAATACTTTTGTGGATTGCCAGCTAGCATCAGGCAGAAGATATTTTCTTCCTGTGTTGCAAAGCCAGCATTTCCTAATGACTAGTGACAGGCTAGATTTTAGCATGTGAAAACCAGAAGAAAATGCCCTTCGAATGAAATTGGCAAATACTTCCCAAGGAAAGAACTAGCAAAAGACAATTTTCCCCCTGAATTCTTGTAATCCCAGCTGGCCACTATTTATATTAGGAAAAACCTTTTTACCCCTTTGTCTTTACATTCAAATGACTGCATTTACAAGAGGAAAAATTAGACCACTGAAAAATCAAATAAAGAGTTGAATATGAAAATTCTCCCAAAATACAGCTTCATGCTTACTCTGCTTACTCTGAGGGGGTCCTGATCCATTTGGAGACCTCCTACTTCGTTAATTATATGGTCGCACTGAGGATTGGTCAGTACCGTTGTGGGCAGAGTTATATTTAGGTCTGTCTTTTCCTGTGAATCGCAGAGACCTTGGTTAGCTTGGGTTAGGAGGGTGGGGCATGGAGGGTTAAAATCCTTACTTCCCCAGCCTGCAAAGCAATTTCTTCCTATTTCTTCATTTTGCCTGGGATGGCCAGGCCTCAGTTTCCTGAACCAACACCCTCGTGGTACATATTTAGCACTGGCAAAAGCTGCTGTAGCTCCCTGTCCAGGTCTGTGTGGGTTGGAGCTTTCCGAGAAAACCCATTGCAGGTTCTTGGACTTTGGTGGGGAGTTCATTGAGACCACTGGTGGTGGAAGAGCTGGGCGAGGGCATTTCTGAACATACTCAGCCCTGGACACGCAGCCACACTTCAATTTGTGGAACAGCTCTTGAGGGCCATTGCAGTTCTGGGGGCATTTGGGAATGAAATTATTTGCAAAGGCCCTCCTGCCTCATGTCTACTAGTGAAGGTAGGCATTTCCCCCACAATTCCCAGAGCTCTCAGATCTCATGCTTTCTCTCAACTTCGCACCAAAGTGAAAGAAGGTATTTTTAAAATATAGGGGCGCCTGGGTGGCGCAGTCGGTTAAGCGTCCGACTTCAGCCAGGTCACGATCTTGCGGTCCGTGAGTTCGAGCCCCGCGTCAGGCTCTGGGCTGATGGCTCAGAGCCTGCAGCCTGTTTCGGATTCTGTGTCTCCCTCTCTCTCTGCCCCTCCCCCGTTCATGCTCTGTCTCTCTCTGTCCCAAAAATAAATAAACGTTGAAAAAAAAAAAAAATTTTAAAATATAAAGGATTACTTGTCCTAAAGTACCTTTTAATTTCAACTGAGACACAAATAAATTGTTTGGTATGGGACATCCGGATGTCTTTCATCTGGAATTTGTGCCAATGAGACAGTCTTGGCAAGTAGCTAAGGCAGAAAGAGATTTCCTTCCCCTTCTCTATGATGTTTCCCTACTTTGTCTTTTGTTCCCCTTCTTCCTTTCTCTTCTTCTTCCTACTTTCCAGGGAGCTGCTGAAGTCAGCATTATTTTCCTTGTGAACCAATGAAGAAAGCCTAGAGAGGTCAAGTGGGTTGCCAAGGTCTCATAGCCAGGAAGTGGTAAAGCCACAATCCCAACCCAGGCCTGTTGGGCCCCAAAATACCAGGTGTATCTTGAGCTGCTTTAAGTTGAACTCATTATTTGAATATCAATTCATTACAATTTAATAGATGATGTTCTTGATATTGCGGGTTCTTCTGAAAGACCAGGAACGCACACGCGAAATTCTGTGCATTGAGCGTAAGCTCTTCACTTTCCTTAGGAGCCAGAAGAGCATTCCAAGTTGCTCTGTGCCCAACATTGCAGTTTGACAGCAGCGGGGGAAGAAAGTAATTACTGAATTCTCCAGGGCCTTTAGTTTTTGTAATTTGGATTTATGTTCTGAAAACCTATTGAGTCAAAGGCCCTTTCACACCACATGTCTCATTTATTTGGTACAGCTAATTGCTGTCAAAAATGTTAACAGCCAAGGACAGGCATTTGTGGTGTGTTACCAATAGGAATGTGGTAGAGTGGCCAGGGAGGCCAGGAAGGAATCACAGGCACTGGCTCTGGGCGCAGGAGTATGGAGGGGTCGTTTGTGGACCTGCACCAAATTGATCATCTGGAGAACCTCCTCTGGAAAATTGTGACTCTGATTGTATTCTGTTTCCATTGCAGAGCTCAGAGGACGAGTCGAAATGGGTCGAAGAACTCATAAAGATGCACACAGCTCGGGTGCGGGACATTGAACATCTCACCAGTCTGGATTTCTTCCGAAAGACCAGTCGCAGCTATCCAGAAATTCTGACGCTAAAGACATACCTGCATACATACGAGAGTGAGATTTAATGATCTGACCATCTGCAGCGCAGTCTTATCAACTGGTGTATATTTTTATATTGTTTTTGTATTTATTAATTTGAAATGAGGACATTAAAAAAAATGTTAGTATTTTAATCCTGTACCAAATCTGACATATTACGCTTGAATGACTCCACTGTTTTCTCTCACGCTTGATTTAGGTAGTCTTATGTTCCGAGTAGAGCTTGTAATAAATACTGCAGCTTGCATTTTTAGTGGAAGCTTCTAAATGGTGCTGCAAATTTGATATTTGCATTGAGGAAATATTAATTTTCCAGTGCACAGTTGCCACATTTAGTCCTGTACTGTATTGAAATACTGATTTTGTAAAGTTGCATTCATTTACTGTTAATTATGACAGACATATTTAAGCCTTTTAGACCAATCTTAAATATAATAAATCACACATTCAGTTTTTTTGGTTTTATTTGGCCTTCATTTCACTTATAAATTAGAGTGTTTGCTTCTGGTATATTCATGCATGAAAAGTATACATTTTCTGTATTGGGCCCTCTTCCTTGTTGAATATAATTCATATAGTCAAAGGAACATCCATGCTATTCAGCCATAGTGGCCTGGACGAGATAGTTTAGGTACACATCTGTGGGAAATCAGAAGGGCGGAGGGCAAGAGAACCAGAAGACCTCCAGAATACCCTCTGTCACCAGTCTCTTTTAAAAATATTTTGAATTTTGGAGGAGTAGGTTCTTTTGATAAGTTGATTCAAAGCTCTGAGTATTAAACTCAACTGGTACTATCTGAAGCATATTATTCTGTATAAGGTACCAACCTATGAACCATGGAGGATATAAAGAGAAGTAAGAAGGTGGGGTGGGTATAGCTGTAAAAGTATAATTAACCAATTCAGGTAGAAAATAATAAATGCCAAGTGAAAAGTGTTAGTAATAATTAATATGCCAAGCATCTAAATGCTAGGTGGGGTGATTGTAGATGGCCACAGCTTTAAATAATGAAACAGGATGAGGAAGTCATTCAGAGATTTTTCAATCCTTCTGATTGTGTCTGGGAGAAAGGATCACATTAGTGTCCTCATATCTCTAACAGTTGCTAATCCCCCTTTTAAAAAAAAGAAGAGGACTGGGGGCACCTGGGTGGCTCAGGCAGTTAAGAATCTGACTTTGGCTCAGGCCATGAGCTCACAGTTGGTGAGCTTGAGCCCCGAGTCAGGCTCTGTGCTGACAGCTCAGAGCCTGCCTCAGATTCTGTGTCTCCCGCTCTCTCTGCCCCTTCCTGCTTGCACTCTGTCTCCGTCTCTCTCAAAAATAAATAAAAACATTTAAAAAATTAAAAAAAAAAGAAGAGGACAGCATATTGCTTTGTTTTCATTATGTTAATTCTTATAGTTGCCCCATTTATGGTCAGTGAAGTGTGTTTTTAATTTCTATACAATTTCCTTTAAAAATCAAATTGTGGGTGCCTGGGTGGCTGAGTCAGTTGTGTCCAACTCTTGATTTCGGCTCAGGTCATGATCTCACGGTTTGTGAGTTCGAGTCCTGCATTGAGCTCTGCTCTGACAGTGTGGAGTCTGCTTGGGATTCTCTCTCTGCTCATGCTATCTCAAAGTAAATAAATAAACATGTAAAAAACAATAAAACAAAAGTAAAATCAACTTGTTTAAGAAGGAAGGCATTGTGTCAAGTAAAAAACACCTTACAACAGAAGTGGGGGAGACTTTACTGGGCATTGGGAAAAATCAGGAAGGTGGTAACAGTAAAAGTACTTACTGGAAAACAGCTGTTGGGATACATGGGAAGAAGTGAACACTCCAATGCTGATGACAGCTGTATTTATTGAGCACCCACTATGTTCCAGGCGTATCTCTGGCACTTCATATACCTTGTCTCTGAACGCTGAGAAACAAGGAGCTCAGGGAAGATTTTATGGGACAGAGAAAAACGAGATTGGCAACATGGAAGAATGCTTGCATTGGGCTTTGTAGTTTGGGCTGGGGTGAGGGTGTGGTGGAAATGAGTTGGAATATGACTTCTTATACATTTAATGGTCAATAATGATTTATTGGTGAGTTGCTACACTCCAGTATTTATACTTGCTATGGGGATGACACTGGAAAAGATAACCACGGTTCCAGATGTCATGCTTGTGATATGTGATGTGAAAGAATTAAATAGGTGCAGAGGGACACAGGGGTAGAAAGAGAGGAGCGTTGTAGGTGACATTATAGCTGACACTTGGAGGATGAGAAGAGCTGGGACCAGGAAGAAGGGCATGGCCAAAGACTGGGGGTGGGAAAGATCTTGAAATGGGTGAGGATCTGAAAGGAGACAGGTATACCTGATACAGCAGCGAGGTTGATAGGGACCAGGTGCGTAGATCCTTAGAGGCCCATTGAAGCATTTGGATTAGATTCTAAGTACGGTGGAAAATAAAGAAGGCTCAAGCAGCGATGTGACGGAATCTGATTTACAATTTCAGGATGTTGACATAGATATGCAACAATTATAGTATGCTCTAAACGTAATTCCACACAAAATACACCTAATACCTATTAGGTGCCGTAATTCTGTTTCCCAGCAGCAACATTGCAAGAGAAGGGGCAGTTCTGTTTTTTATTAATAGTGGCAATGGTCGCAAGCTCTTTGCTTAGCCAGATTGCTAGATCACCTCAAATTGAACTCTTCTCAAAATAGGTTATACTCGAGGCTTTTGGGGTGAGCAGTTGCAAATTTAGTTGAGTTCTTCTGCTCTATTTTTATCGTTAGGTCAGATCTTTCTTTCTCATGAATAAACTTCATATCCAGAGAGAACATCAACCACTCTGTATTTCAGGTGAGTGGCTTTGCCGATAAACACATGTCATTAATTGTGGGGTTATTTACAAAAGTCCCTGAATGGACAGGGGCTCTATTAAAATGAGAACCGAAAGACTATTTTAAGTTGGGGTACTTGGTATTTTTTTACATGGAGACCTTAGTCCATTCATGCTTTCATTGAGCAAGTTGCCAACTGCTTGCTAGCATGGTGGTCCTGTTCTAGTGGATGGATTCAGAAACTGCCTCTCTAAAATGAGCTCATTGTAAATAGTGTAAACCAGGAAAGCAGCCACATAGTTTCCCAAGAGCAAAATCATTCTGAATTGTTTTTAGGAGAGTTGACTTAAAAAAAAAAAATCTCTGAACGAAAGTAATGGTTGGTGCCAGTTGGGTTTGTATAACTGCCTATGGGCCAGAGACCCGCCAGTCCAGTGCCCATTATTTCTTGTGGTGGTTGGGAAGAGGGTGGCTGCAGTGAAGTCCAGATGATTCCTCCTGTTGATACTTCTCTCACTTCAACTGTCTTTCACTACGTCTTTGCTGAGTCAGGACTGGGCTGCCTTGTGGGTGGGAAGTGGTAAAGGCAAAGGGAATTCTCCCATGGCTTTGAGCAGAGGGATTGTATGGGACAGTGAGGAACCAGATTTAGATGTTTGAGTTTGTAGGCTGGGGTAAATAGAGCAGTGCCGGAGGACCAACCACGTGTGGCGGTAGGTTCCTTTTGGGCTGCGTTTCTAGGAAGCGCTTGTGCTTGACCCCTCTTGGCAAGGATGTTCAGTTTGGGCTGGAATATAAAAATAGAAATGGTGCTCCTGCCCAATGGAATTTTGCACTCTGGTTATTGGGAGCAGGCAAAACTCCATTACTTGTGTGACACTGGGCACTGTTCCTTCCAATTCCTTTGGGTGGCTCTTTCCCTGCCTTTAGGTATTTCCTCCCCAAAAGCCTCAAGGGCTGATTAGTGTTCAACTGAATACTCGAGACCCTCTGCAGGATTCTGGAAGAAGAAGACCACCAGCATTTCAGGGTGGAGGCAAGGTGACAGGCTATGAGTCCATGGTTAAAAGCTGGAGATTTGCAGTTACATGGCATTGGGTGATGTACACTCTAAATTTTTTCATCTGTAAAATAGTGATAGTAATGTCTACTTCTCAGAGTTGGTACAAGAATTGTGGCAGGAAGTCTCACTGG
The DNA here is from genome assembly GCF_018350155.1 of Leopardus geoffroyi. NCBI lineage: Eukaryota > Metazoa > Chordata > Mammalia > Carnivora > Felidae > Leopardus > Leopardus geoffroyi. The sequence continues at coordinate 90,551,151 of NC_059338.1, forward strand.
AATATAATTTGTTAAATTTTTCCCTTCATTTTTATCTCCATTTCCTACCAAGGAAGACATCCCCTTTTAAAGTATTTTCTTGGCTTTGGGTCTTTTTGCAGAGCAGGGGTGGAGAGCAGAAGCAGTCTGCAGTTCATGGATTTCCTGCCTTTTATGAATCGGAAACCCACTGAAGAGGTGAAAAGACATAGCCTTTAGAGTGCTGAGAGAGGGACCTTTCCTGAGATTCAGATTGGAGAAGTCTGTGGGTTTGAGCAGGTGGTTACACTTCAGGATGTGCTGTGTGATCCTTTCAGGGAGGTGGGACCCTAGGCCCTGGGGGTCCTGGACACAACTTGGAAACAGCAGATCAGCAAACCTCAGGGGACCTAGACACAGGTACAGTGAAGAAATGCATGTCAACTGCACCTCTCATGTCATTTTTCATTTATCAGATTCTGGTATGACCTGGGGGGATGATGGGAGCTTCAAGAAAGACTGAATGAAAACATCGTGTAAGCCATGCGAACTGGAGGCATGGATTAGAAGTGAAATTTGGGGTGCCTGGGTGGCTCAGTCAGTAAAGCATCTGACTCTTGATTTCAGCTCAGGTCATGATCTTGCGGTTCGCGAGTTTGAATCCCCGCACCGGGCTCTGCTCTGGTGGTGCAGAGCCTGCTTGGGATTCTGTCTCTTTCCCTCTCTCTCGGCCTCTCCCTGCTCTCTCTCTCTCTCTCAAAATAAATAAATAAACTTAAGGACGTGAAATTTATTTTAGGGAGATGAAGTTTTATTTCTTGTGCAGTGAGATACATACCAGCTACATTTGGAAAATGTTTAGCCCTGTGCTTTCTACATGCCAGGTGTTCAATAAATAATAGCTGAATAAAATCAAGCTAGGAAAAAAGAACAAAAAAACATGGAAGGAGCAGCCTGAGAGGTAGAGAAAGAACCAAGAAACAGTGGGTATTATGAAACCTAAGGATAAGACACTTTCAAAATGGAGGAAGCGGTCAGTGACATCAAATGCCAGAGAGAAATTAGACTGGAATTTGAAAGCATCCATTGAATTTTGCAATAAGGTGGTCATTTCTGACCTTCCTGGGAGCACATTCAATGAAGTAGTCTGAAAAACAACCAAATTGCACTGGGTTGGGAGGGAATGGGAGAGCAAACTGGAGGCAGTGAGTAGAGACTACTCTTCGAAGAAATTAGAAATAGGATGAACAGACAACAATGAAGGATGGGGGTAGACTTGAGGGAGGATTTGATTCTATTTAGGATGCGAAAAAGCTTTTACAGGCTGTTGAGAAGATTTGATAATACTGGAAAGGCACTACTGGATCAAGCAATTGGATTGTAAACAAATTGGAAATTGAAAGCAACTGATAAATATTGAGTCAGCTGTAATAGATTTGCCTTCAAGTTAAGAAACTAATAGAATTCCCTCTTGGGGCTGGTGTTAGTATAGAACACATTATGTACATCACGCTTTGCAAAATGGTAGCCTGAAGGCTGGATACAGACCACAGATTGCTTTGTTATGCTCGTGGGATATCTAAAAAAAAAATGGGTTAGATGCCAAATTTGAAAATCAACAAATTTCACATAAAAATCCAGCCTTTTGACTTTTCCTAAAGTGTTAAACTATTTTAGTTAGTCCTCGTAAGCTATGTTTCTGTCAACAATCAGTAGAAGCCTACCTGACTGCCCTTAGGGCAACCACTCTCTAGAACAGGTGTTGGCAAATATTTTCCATAAAAGGTTCTGCCATACAGTTTCTAATTATTCACTTCTGTCATTGCAGTGCAAAGGGACCATGGGCACTACATAAATGAAAGACCTTTGCTCTTGCTTTGTTCCACGAAACTTTTATTTGTGGACACTGAAATTTCCATTTCATTTAATTTTCATGCATCAAGAAATATTATTCTCTGGATTTTTTAGCAACCATTAAAAATTTTAACTGCTCTTAGTTTTTGTTTTTTGTTTTTTGTTTTTTTTTGGCCAGAGAGAAACAGGGAACTGGCTGGATTTGGCCGTTAGGCCATAGTTCCTAACTGCTGCTCTGGATCACCACTTGTCCTATTGTTCTTTCCGTTCTAGGTGGAGGACAAGTTCCATTTTATATTGTGTTTGTGCGTTTGTTTCTCTTCAAGTTATCCTTCTACATTAATTTACTTTGCTTGTCTTTAGGCATTTGACTCTGACCCCCACGTAGGGCGACCAGATGTCTGGGACTAAAGGACTGTCAATACTAAAACCAGGAAAGTCTTGGGCAAACCATGATGAGCTGGTTTGCATTATTTTACATTTCTGTTAGTACTTTGCCTTTGAAAAGGCATTGCCATTTTAATTAACTATTTTAATAATCTTCAATAATCTTTCATCGTTTTCTCTCCATAGGGCTTTGTTTGCCATCTCAGTAGTAACTTCAACCAGTGTTGTATTTTAATCTCTTTATCTCCTCCATCTTAAAAGTGGTAGATCTTTTCTTGTTCATTATATTCAGAGAACTTTGCATAGTGCCTCACACAGATATGATTATCATCAAGTTATAGATGAGTGATTGACGAACCTTATTCTCTTTTTATCCTCTGAGACAGTTAATGTCCTTACAAGTGAAAAATGGAGCTGAGATGAAGACATAATGACCTACATTTTACTCATGACTTCTGGCTTCCTAAAATGAGAACTGTGTTTTTTCTCTGTGTTGGTGACACCCACTCTGGGCCATGAAAACACCCCAGCAAGAAATCTGAAGTTTGTTTTGTCTTGTTCCCCCACTTTGCTGAAACTTACTTGCCCACTTGGTCAAATAAGTCTCACCTCTCCGCTGTCCCCTTTCACATAAATAGCTTGAATCTGCAACATAAGGAAAGACCCTAGAGCCCTGAAATCAGAAGTGGGTTCAAGTCTGGGCTCTGCCATGTGCTGATTCTCAGACATGTTTCTTGCATTGTGGCCAGCTCATTTGTAACATAGGGATGGTCATATGTACCTCTTTGGATATTGTGAAAATTAGAGATAGTGAACGTACAGCACCTAGTATTGTGTCTGATTCAATAAATATTTGGTATCTCCATGGAAAAGAAAAGCCATGGGTCTGGCAATGGGGATATATACTAATCGTATTGACATTTTGAGAGCTTCTTATGTTCCAGACACTGCGTGCATCACTTCACAGGCATTATTTTATTTAATCTTAACAAAGGATAGAGTCACCCACTGACCTAGGAATGAGGGGGTTCCTGGGACTTCAGTTCTGACACAGGGACAGTACCAGGCACACTGGGATAAACTGGTCCCCAAAAGCCCATAAGTTAAGTATCTTAGTGAGACCATTGAATTAATTCATTTATTTATCTTTCTACACAAAGATATTTTTATTGTTCTCTACTCTTTCTTGCAGTCCTTTTGGGTGGGGTTTTTTTTTTTTTGGTATCATTTTTAAAGTTTTTATTTAAATTCCAGTTAGCATACAGTGTAGTATTAGTTTCAAGTATACAATATAATGATTCAACAATTCTGTATATCACCTGGTACTCATTACAACAAGTGTACTCCTTAATTCCCATAACCTCTTTCCCCCATCCCTTCCCCTCCGGTGACCATCAGTTCTCTATGTTAAGAGTCTGTTTCTTGGAGTGGGACCATTTTACAGATAAAGAAGCCAAAGTTTAGAGATAATAAATGTATAGCATCTAGTATTATGCCTACATCTCTCATGTTGGTGCATCCCATTGGTAAGCCCAACTGGATGCCAGAGGACAAGAGAGCCGGATAATAAGTCACTGCCCCTGTTGAACAAAAGGGGGGGGGGGTGGTAGTGAAGAGCGGAGATGCAGGAACAGAGGATATATAGCATAATTTCTGGCAATGAAGATAAACCTTTAATCTCTTCACAGTATCCTTTTGTCCCTTCTTCCTCTGGCTAACTTTCAAGGGAGTATCTCCTCTAGAAAGCATTTGCTGTTTGCTATCCCCTTCTTGTGCTCTCTTCATCCCTACTGTTAGTATTTAGTGATTTTTGTCTGGGGTAGCCTTTACCTCTAGAGATCCTCAGGAGCATAGACTGTGCTTCATTCAACAGTTTTCCACCCTCAGGTCTCAGCACCATGTTCGACCCACAGCACGTACTCAGTGCATGCTGAGTACAACTGGACTAAAGCAGCAAGATAAACCCTTGGTTAAATCATGAATTTGAAAACCAGGGTTTGCATCTTATGTTGCCACTAATTTTGGGAGTTATGTACCTTGATTGTCTCAAATGCAAAATGAAAGCTAGTTGGATGATCTCTCTAGTCTGATTCAAGGATTAGAATTTTGTAATTTTGAGTTTATAAACTTTCCATCCCACTCTACTCCTAATCTCTGAATCATTCTGTCTACTCAATTCAAATGTAGAATTCTTTATGTAACCTTTACCAATAATTTGTTCCAAAGTCAAGATTTTTATTCCCATCTTCATGCCCCCATTGTAATCTATCCGAGTAAGAGATAACACTTATCTCATTATTCTTTTTTTTAATGTTTACTTATTTATTGTGAGAGAGACACACACACGCCTCAGCAAGGGAAGGGCAGAGAGAGAGAGAGAGAGAGAGAGAGAGAATCCCAAGCAGGCTCCATGCTGTCAGTGCAGAACCCAACATGGGGCTTGATCTCACAAACAGTGAGATCATGAGCTGAGCTGAAATCAAGAGTTGGGCGCTTAACCCACTGAGCCACCCAGTTGCCCCTAAGCCAGACTATTTAATTGACTCTAGTTTTGTTGATCTTCTTTGAAGCTATCAGAATCTAGAGATTATCACAAAGACTAAATAAACTACGAGGGACATTTGCAATGTTTTTGGCTGCTGGGACCTACCCCTCCCCCTTTGGGTAGCAGCAATCCAATCTTCTTCTAAGATACCACCATTTTTTATCCCTCTCTGAGTTCATGCAATTTGTGTGATACGGATCCACTCCAGTTTATGAATGTTACTCAGATCTGACCAATTATATATTTGTATTTTCCTGGGCACAGTGAGTTGTTCTGAATGACATGTGACCTGATCAGGACCAATGAGACACAGTAGGACTTTGGCGGGAACATCCAGAAAGGAGAAACTCCTTCCCAGTAGACTTGAACCCAGTAGGATGTAAACCTGGACCATTATGTTCTTCTTTCTTCCTGGAGGAAAGACCACTCCAGATATGGTGTATTATAGTGTACACAGAGAGAGATAAAGAGAAATAACCGGGGTCCCCTGCCTAAATGTGGCATGTTAGGTAGGCACTATCACTAACCTTTTCAGTAACATGGGCCAACAAATGTTTTTTGTTTTTGTTTTTGTTTTTGTTTTTGTTTTTGCTTCAGCTAGTTTGGGCTTGAATATGACACAATGGAAAGAATTCTGATTACATAGGAGCTAGTCATTTTGTCCTTCTCTAGATTAAGGTATATGAATCAATCCAAGACTCAGAAAACAGTCATAGCCACACAGCCCCCTTCCACCTCTACCATCATCAGCTGCTTTGTTTCAAAGCTCTTGCTTCAACTCCTTTTTGCCACACTGCCATCTCCACTAATTTATCTCCTCTATGTCCTGCCTAGTCACAATCATACCCTCCTCACTAGCTCCCTCCCAGTGCCTGGCTCTCTCATCAGCACCCACTGGTCTATGACCGACTCTAACCCGGCCACCAACACCCTTCAAATGCAGCAATGAACAAATACGTAATCAATACTAATCTAGCAATTGGTCCTGTCATATTCCTTCTGAGATTTCTGAGTTATAAGGATAAACTTGAGGGTCTAGATGCTGCATGAGGCTAGTGAGAGACCTAGTTCATTTCATTTCACAAACCCACAGGCCATTTCATTCAGCTGAATTAGATGAGAGTAGCTCCAGAGGCTTCCACTGTTAAGCTTGTAGGCTCCTCATATGTAAAGGCTGGAGAAGAAGGGGAGAGCAAAGGAGAGCCAGAGTGTGGTGTGATCACAGTATAATTTTCCTCCCTCTGGGAGCAGTTCAAGCATATTCTACAAATGTCAGGGAACCGATGACTCATCAAATAGTCGGGTGTTTGTTTTGGAAAAGGGAGAGGAAGTCACTGCTTTGGAGCTCAGTGATGGATTTGCACTAAGGTGAGATCTCATCACACCAGTGGGACTGAAATGTTGGCAGTAATCCCTTGCTCTCTTTGAGCCTGGGAGAGGTGCCATGTCCCCTAGATCCAGGAGTGGGGTGACGTGCTTGTAGCCAGAAAATATTGAGCCTAAGCCTTCCAAAGGTAACACCTCCTGTGCCTCCAAAGACCAGGGAGCTGATTGTAAAGTGAAGCCTCAATTTCCTTAAGACAAATAAGGGACAAGCCTCACCTATCCCACAACACTGGCAAAAGTGAAGGTGGGGAGAGCATCTGTTGCTTGGTTAATCTGGGCAAATGTGAGCTGCAGATGAAAAACAGCTATAAGAGAGAATCTTCTAGACATTTCCACTCTTGACCCATATCTCTGCTACACTTGCTGAGTTTGGGAAGTAAGAAAGCACAATTATTGACTCAGAAGCATGAGAGGGGGACACAAACCCAAGAAAGGGAAAAACAACAATGGGTGGGGCTATTCAGAAAAACCACAGTTCCTTATGTAACACTTGCTTCATGTGAACTCATGTTACCTACATATTACAGATCACATGTGTGGCTGATGTAAATGATGTATTGAAGTGGAGATAGCTCATGGAGAGTGAGACACCTTCTATGACTCTCCTTTTTTTTATGGTCTTGAGCAAAGATCATAACTTCCTGAACACTTCTGGATCCTCCAGAAAGTCTATAACTCTCCTGTTCAGTCTTTTCTTTTTCAAAATTATGAAGAGGTACATGTAGATGCTTGTGTAGGTTTGGTGGCAGTGATTGGGAGTTAGGAATGAAGTCCCATGGTCATAGGGCCTGTTCCATCTCTTAGTAAGTCCTGGTGGTAAAAGTAGGGAAAGGGAGGGAGACAAGAGCCTGGTCCTAGTTGTTGACAGCCAGTGATGGACATTCCAATTGGAATGTAGTTTACAGGGGGCAACTGGGTCATCACTCAGCTTTTGGCCTCTATTGCAACTCTGGAATGCTGGGAAAAGGGCTACTTAGTATCCTGTAACACCTACATGTAAAAAGAAAAGTTCAGTAGCAGTCCTCAGACTTCCTCTTCTCCCCTTTCTACTTTCTTGACCATTTGTCTTTGTCTCACATTGAAATGGCAAAATCCTAATGTTATTTTCTGCTTTTCCAGGTCCATATCTGAGCAGTGTGGTGATGCTGGAGAAAGCCACATGACAGGGACATAGTGGATTCACAACATTCATGATCATCCCTCATATGGGCCCTCCATCTGTCCCATCAGCTCTCTCACGACCTTCTACAGTGACCACTGTCAGTCTGCTCCAACATCTGACCATGTTTCATGCCCCTTTGCTCTGAGCTTTTGATTTCTTCTCTTACTTTCAGTGGCAGTTGAAACCATCAGATGTGAATTTCTTCAAACTCAGATTAGCAAGGCTATACCTGCCCTATAGCAGAACCCATTTTTTTTTTAATATATGAAATTTATTGTCAAATTGGTTTCCATACAACACCCAGTGCTCATCCCAAAAGGTGCCCTCCTCAATACCCATCACCCACCCTCCCCTCCCTTCCACCCCCCATCAACCCTCAGTTTGTTCTCAGTTTTTAAGAGTCTCTTATGCTTTGGCTGTCTCCCACTCTAACCTCTTTTTTTTTTTTTCCTTCCCCTCCCCCATGGGTTTCTGTTAAGTTTCTCAGGATCCACATAAGAGTGAAACCATATGGTGTCTGTCTTTCTCTGTATGGCTTATTTCACTTAGCATAACACTCTCCAGTTCCATCCACGTTGCTACAAAGGGCCAGATTTCATTCTTTCTCATTGCCACGTAGTATTCCATTGTGTATATAAACCACAGTTTCTTCATCCATTCATCAGTTGATGGACATTTAGGCTCTTTCCATAATTTGGCTATTGTTGAGAGTGCTGCTATAAACATTGGGGTACAAGTGCCCCTATGCATCAGTACTCCTGTATCCCTTGGATAAATTCCTAGCAGTGCTATTGCTGGGTCATAGGGTAGGTCTATTTTTAATTTTCTGAGGAACCTCCACACTGCTTTCCAGAGCGGCTGCACCAGTTTGCATTCCCACCAACAGTGCAAGAGGGTTCCCGTTTCTCCACATCCTCTCCAGCATCTATAGTCTCCTGATTTGTTCATTTTGGCCACTCTGACTGGCGTGAGGTGATATCTGAATGTGGTTTTGATTTGTATTTCCCTGATAAGGAGCGATGTTGAACATCTTTTCATGTGCCTGTTGGCCATCCGGATGTCTTCTTTAGAGAAGTGTCTATTCATGTTTTCTGCCCATTTCTTCACTGGGTTATTTGTTTTTCGGGTGTGGAGTTTGGTGAGCTCTTTATAGATTTTGGATACTAGCCCTTTGTCCGATATGTCATTTGCAAATATCTTTTCCCATTCCGTTGGTTGCCTTTTAGTTTTGTTGGTTGTTTCCTTTGCTGTGCAGAAGCTTTTTATCTTCATAAGGTCCCAGCAATTCACTTTTGCTTTTAATTCCCTTGCCTTTGGGGATATGTCGAGTAAGAGATTGCTACGGCTGAGGTCAGAGAGGTCTTTTCCTGCTTTCTCCTCTAAGGTTTTGATGGTTTCCTGTCTCACATTCAGGTCCTTTATCCATTTTGAGTTTATTTTTGTGAATGGTGTGAGAAAGTGGTCTAGTTTCAACCTTCTGCATGTTGCTGTCCAGTTCTCCCAGCACCATTTGTTAAAGAGACTGTCTTTTTTCCATTGGATGTTCTTTCCTGCTTTGTCAAAGATTAGTTGGCCATACGTTTGTGGGTCTAGTTCTGGGGTTTCTATTCTTTTTTTTTTTTTTTTTCAACGTTTATTTATTTTTGGGACAGAGAGAGACAGAGCATGAACGGGGGAGGTGCAGAGAGAGAGGGATACACAGAATCAGAAACAGGCTCCAGGCTCTGAGCCATCAGCCCAGAGCCCGACGCGGGGCTGGAACTCACGGACCGCGAGATCGTGACCTGGTTGAAGTCGGACGCTTAACCGACTGCGCCACCCAGGCGCCCCTGGGGTTTCTATTCTATTCCATTGGTCTATGTGTCTGTTTTTGTGCCATAGCAGAACCCATTTTTACTTCAAGTTACATTATTGGGGTGTCCCTCTTCCTGAGATCAAACCCCCCCTTGTTTTTTAGACTCTGTATTCTTCTGTCTTTGCAGAGACCTTACACTAGAAATGAGTCCTCACAATAGGATCTTTTTATAAACAATTAAATATGCTTAACTCTCTTCAGTCTGCAAAAAAAAAAAAAAAAAAAAAAAAAAATTAAATTCCTTTTATATTGTACATGTTTTCTTTTATAGCTTCTTCTTATATTTTTCTTCCAATAGTCTTCTAATCCTTTCCAAGTTTCAGAGCTAAACTTCTCAAAAAAAATCGGTCTACACTTGGGGCCTCCATTTCCTCTGGACCCCGCACCTGGCTTCTGCCCTCTTACTCCTCCAACATAGCTTGCTAGGTTCACTAATGATCTTGATGCCGCTTAATCCAATGGCCGCTTTTTAGTTCACATTTTCACGACCTTTCAGCAGTATTTGACACTATTGATACCTGCCTCTTCCACCATTACTCCATAATTCCATACCTTCTTGAACTGCCTCCTCCATCTTTGGTTGAGTCTTCTTTCTCTTTGTAGTATCTTGCTTTTGTAACCTGCCATTAAATATGAAAGTTTCTCAAAGCTTGGTCTTAGGCCTGCTTCTCTTCCTTTTTCCTCTTCTTCCCTTTCCTATCAGAAACCTCGTTGATCATGTGGCTGCCTTTAGCATGTAACCAGGGATGACCTCCCACTCAGTCTCCAGTCCAGATCTTACCTCAGAGTCTCATACTTGTATATCCAAATTTCTATTCAGTATCACTCCTGTATGTTTCAAAGCCACCTTATGCTCATGATACCCAAGACAATGTATATACTTTCCCTAAACCCACTTTCCCCCCCAGTGTTCACTATTTCAAAGAATGGTAGAAAGTTGAACCCCTTTTGCTATTATCTTTGATCCTACTCCACCATCACCAAACCTGTCAGGTTTACCCCTCTTTCTTTTTCCTCCTTTCACTTTGCTGCCTTCATCCTATGCTTGTTTTACCCTTGCTGGTTACATGAGCTACAGTAAGAGCTTCCTGTTTGGTCTCCCTGCATGTGTTGTGGTCTTTTTCCAACCCACACTTCATGTGACAACACGAGTGGTCTTCCCAAATGCAAATCTAACTATGGGTACCAATCTTCTCCTTCCTCTTTCCTCGGTCAACTATCTACTTAAAAGTCTTTAATATTCCATTTCTCTTTGCCAAACACACACACACACACACACACACACACACACACACCAAAACAAAAAGACAAAAACACACGTGCAAAAAACCCAAAAAAACAGAGACCTTTAATGCGACCAACAGAATCATTTTTTGCACTGGTTCCTGCCTCCCTCTCCAGCTCCATCACCCATCATTTTCTTCCTCACTTTGCGTGCTCCTGTCACACAGGACCTTTCTTGTGTCTCTTGACTAGGTTGGGTTCCACGTGGACACAAGGCTTTTGCATGTGCTATTCCTTTTTCCTGGAATAAACTTCCTTTCCTCTTCTGCCTCATTCAGTTGCAGTTATTCTTAAGCTCTCAAGATAAACATCATGTTCTCAAGCATTAGATTACCTCACAGTACAGATCAGATTCTTTTGGGGTGGCATAGTATCACAGCACACATCTTTGCTTCGGATAGTACATTCATTTAGGCTTCATATCTGTCTGACTGGACCATATGGACCATAATGGACCATAATGGACCAAATGTAGTGATTTGCTCAGCATCGTATCCCAGTATCCAGCACACTGTCTCATATTTGTTAAGCACACAACAAATATTTGTAGAATGAATCAAAAGTCCTATTAGGCCCCATTTTCTTCATTTTGTCTTCACTGTGAGGCTTACACAGTAAGTGATAAGAGTTGCGTGACCAGTATGGGTATATCTGACTCTAGAACCCCAAGAAATACTGGTATACAATAGCTTGTGCAGTTACTAGGGAAACAACCCATTCACAGTGTGTTATGCGTATGTGTGTGTGTTTTATTGTTGTTATTGTTTTAAAATAGGGACCCAGAATACAAGATAACTTTTTAAAGGCTCAAATCATCTCGTAATTATCACACAGGCTGTTATTAGGAGAAATACCTAGAAAATGTAGAGCTTTCTGTGAAACAAGGACCATGAAATTTTACCATAGTTTAAAGGGGCTTAGATGTAGGTTGATTATAGTTCTGATTTACACTTGTTGCTTAGGTGTAATTATTAATTTAACTACACATAATTACAACAATACATTAATTATAATAATAATTAATAATTTAATTTTAATAATTCTAAGCTGAATTATTAAAGGTAGGTAGGTTTTCAACATGGGTAGAATGGCCTGCTAACCTTAAGGTACATATGAGCAAGGCCACAGAGACATCAAACATGCATAAATTATTTAGGATCACCAGGAACTTAGTAAGAGAGGGCAGAAATAGGTTGGAGAATGCAAATTAGATCATATCTTTTTACTGTCTAATTAGGAGAGAATATTTAATGAATGAAGAAAGATGGTTGAAACACATACTTTAGATAAATCTGTAGGAACAGACATGGATCTGAGATATGCAAGAGGGATGTAAGAGAAGCTTACTTGAAACAGATACAGTAAAAGGTGATGGAGAGTTAAAGTTGGACAATAACAGCAGTAAAGAAAAGGGACTTGGTATGCAGAACCAGTATGAGGTAGAAATGAATGTTTGGTGACTGAGGAATGATTAGATTGGGGAATGATTTATTCAACAAATTCTTTTAACACTTACTTTGTGCCAGATATTAGGAGTGTTGTGGTACAAAGGTAAAAAGACTTGATTATTGACCTCAAGGAAATATGCAAAGTAATACTTGTAACGAATACAAAAAAATATTGGAATGGGGCTATGTTCAAGGAGCAGTTAAATCATAAAGAAGAAACTTTTAAGTCTTCATGAGTGCATGAGGATAAGCATCATAGAGGAGGTATTGACCTGAGGCTGAAAGAATGAGCACAGGAGGTGGCTGGGATGAGACAGATCAATGCTTATGTCTTTATCATCTTTATGTTCCTAGAACCCATTATAGTGTCTAGAAAATTAGAAGATCCTAAGATGCTTGGGTCTAGCAAGAGGCTGCTACAAAGGGAGGTAGAAGATGATGAAGCAATGAAGGAGAGGAAGGAAATAATGACAATTCAGAGGTTGAACTTAAAGACTGCTTTGGTATCTTCCACATCCTGAATGGTGCTGTACTAACTTGAAAGAGCTGGTTCTGTCTTTGAAGTTTGCTAGCCTGCAATTAGGAGAGCTTAGCCATCAGGGGACTCTGACTCAATAAACAGAATTGCAAATTTCTATTCTAATTACATTCAGAAGCCTTAAAAGATTTGATTATATTTTGGTCTAAGGGACAGGCCACAGATTTAAAGGAGTCAGAAGTCTTGATATTTTCTGGAATCTTTCTGCTCATCTTTAATTGAAAGGATATTTACTTTGAAACTCTATTTTCAGGTCAATCCAATTATGCCTCTCGTAACACATGCTCTCATTTCACCTTGGCAGATTGGTTTCATTAGAAATAATCCATGGTGGGGGTAATGTTAACATAATATTGCTTCTAAACTAGGCACAGTTTGATGAAAGATTTGGATGTACTTGGTGGGTTGCCGTTCCAATTTCAGACGTTTTGCTGGCATTCCCTGAAAGTCTGCCAAGAGCAGGGGATGACAGCTAAATGGGCTTTTCATACTCCTAGTGTGGTGGTGGAGGTTTAGCCTCGTGACTCTCTCTAAAACCCTTGGGGAACTGATGATCAAGAGGCCCCAAAACTCCTCGGGGAAATGTTATTTCAAATGAGTACTCGCCAATTCCAAATTCACCAGTTAAAATTTGAAGATGAATTAAGTCATCTCTCATATTTATACATTGTTTAATATAATTTGCAATGCAATGCCACATGCATTATCCCATTTGTTCTTCATAGTAACTCTGGGTTGTAGTCAAGAATGGCCTTGCTTTTTCCATTTTATGGGTTTTACGGATGAGGACTAGGTTTAAAGAGAGTAACTTGTTTGTCCATATTTGCACAGATAATTAAATGTTTATGAGGTCTGGGAATCCACTTGGTCTACTCACTCCCAGTCGAGTGCTTATTATACTTAACCATGAGGACTTTAGATGGTAGAAGTTTAAAATATACTCATTGAATAAATGACATTTCAGTCTTTGCAGCAGATAATGTCCAGACAACAGGTTTAGGCAGGCAGGCATGATGACGATAGAAAAGGCATGAAAGACAATGAAACTGCTCTTCAAGGTTTGGACTTTGGTATATCTTCCTGTTAGCACAATGGCAGTCTTACTGATCCACTAATCCAAATGTGTGTCACTATATCTTTTTTTTTTAAGTTTATTTATTTTGAGAGAGAGTGTGAGCGTGGGGAACGGCAGAGAGAGAGAATTCCAAGCAGCCTCTTCATGTCAGAGCAGAGCCCAATGCGGGGCTCGATCCTGTGAACCTGAGGTCATGACCTGAACTGAAATCAAGAGTCAGGGGCTTAACCAACTGAGCCACCTAGGCGCCCCCTTATTACTTTATCATACATTTGCCAAGACTCTCCTCCCAAGACAGAGAGGGCTCTATTAAGAATAGGGAACACCTGTAATGGAAATCTTTTATGGGTAGAAATTTCATTTAACAAAGGTGATCTGCCTTACCAGCTTAATGGTATAAATGAAGCTCCTTTTTTGATTTTTTTGATATTCAAATTAATTGCATCTCAAGTTGCTTTAGCCGAATGGCATTGCCAGTCTAGATTCCTATACCTGCCACAGTGATTTTTCAAGAGAGAACAATATGACTCCCGTGTTGTGTTCTGCTGCTAAAGATAGCTCTTTGGTTTATTCTTGTATGAAGATGTTATTTTCACAATGCTCATAAGTGCTGTTCAATCAGGAAGAACTTCCACATCAGCAAAAATCAGTGCTCTTCCTATGAGCAGCATACCTTGACTTTGAACCTAAATCTTATGTCCAGGCTCCATCTTTCTTCATTGTGAGTTCCCTCTTGAAGGTCTTTGGTGGACATCATCATAATCTAATAAAGAGAGTGGAATGTTGAAACATGGAATGGAAGTTGACGAAGCTTCTACCACTCATGTATCTAAAAGTTCTTTAGCCTCTGTGCAAACTTGCCCATCTAATCATGCCAGTGTTTTCTTTTTTTTTTTTTTTTTTAATTTTTTTTTCAACGTTTATTTATTTTTGGGACAGAGAGAGACAGAGCATGAACGGAGGAGGGTCAGAGAGAGAGGGAGACACAGAATCGGAAACAGGCTCCAGGCTCTGAGCCATCAGCCCAGAGCCCGACGCGGGGCTCGAACTCCCGGACCGCGAGACCGTGACCTGGCTGAAGTCGGACGCTTAACCGACTGCGCCACCCAGGCGCCCCCATGCCAGTGTTTTCAATGCAACAGAGTATCAGAAGGGGAATGGTTTGGGAAAATACCCCCAAACAATTTCATTTAATAATGTCCACTCACTTTATCATTACATGTCTAAGAGAGGCATTTTAAATGACTCTTCCTGGAATCAAGAAAGCAAGAAGATATGTCCTCCACATTTTTTACATAGCAAAAATGAAGAACAAATTAATGTGTGCTTGTCAAGGCAACTTGATATAACAGTGTTGCAGACTGAAAAAGTTGAAAGCCTAGTGTCACACAGATGTTTGAATACCTTTGGTGTGGGAATAGACATTTGTTCTGACATTTGAATACTGAATGGATCTAAAAAAGAAATCTAAACAATTATATAGGAATAATGAATTTATGAACATCTGATTTATACCCACATAAGCTAAATTTCACTCTATTGTCAGAAAAAGAGAGCAGAATGAATTTTCTTATGTTAGAATGCTTGAAAGGGAGGGGCACCTGGGTGGCTCAGTCAGTTAAGCATCTGACCCTTGATTTCCACTCAGGTCATGATCTCGTGGTTCGAGAGTTTGAGCCCTTCATCAGTCTCTGTGCTGACAGTGTGAAGCCTGTTTGGGATTCTCTCTCTCCCTCTCACTCTCTGCCCATCCCCACCCCTTCTCAAAAGAAATAAATAAACTTAAAGAAATAGAATTTTTGAAAGGGAGAGAAATGGACAAAAATGATTTGACAGGAAAGGCAATGGAGCTGAGTCCAAGAAGGATAAGAAGCCTCAACTACATGTCGACATTAATACCAAGGTTGATCTGTGGCTCATGTCGAAATGTTGGGGTCAATGGACTAGAGAAAGAACTGCCATGAAGTTACAGGTTATTGGGACAGCTGCAGTGGAGCTGAGTAGCCAATGGCAGAGGGGTTCAAGTCCAGTGGCACTGGTGCCATCTATAATGACAGTGAGTATTTTATGGCAATGACATCAGTGGGAGTGGTGATGATGTTTTGGTTGTTTTGTATCATTTTATTTTCTTTGGAACATCATTTTCCAGCTTTCCTGTCAATTCTGTGAGCTACCAATTATCTTCCAGTAACTTACTATTTTTGCCTAAAAAATAGTTACTTTGTCACTTTTTGTCATTTATAAACAAGAACCCTCACTGATGCAGATACTGGTACCAGGAGTACATGCAGGCATATCTCGGAAAATGTGAGAAATATGAAGCAATCTGAATCAATTAGAACTGAAGCAGTGGAAGTTCAGCTTGAATTCAGGGATGAGAATCTGAAAGTTCATGGCACACAGTTGGGAATCTGCTAATTAAATTACCATCCATGGTAATCTAGAATGAAGTATACACCAAAGGCAAGAATTTGGTAGACTGAGTAGTTTAATGCCCTAGAATGGAATCGAGACCCACAGGAATTTGAGAAGTATGGGTTGGGGTGTGTATTATTTGGGATCTCAGTAGGAAAGAGATGGTACACTCAGATGGGATTTTTGAGGAGAGTTTAACAGAGGGCTGCTTATTTAAAATATTGTGGGCAAGGCTAAGAAAAGTCAACAAGGGATGGTGAAGTATCTTAGGGATTTGAACTACAAGATCCCTTGCTGCCCCCTATGCTTAAAAGTGCAAGGTGTAATTATTAGAACCTAGAGAGAATTATCGTTGCAGCTGTAGCTGTAAGGTTTTCCAACAGAAACTGTGGGCTTTGGTAGAAGAATCCAGCCACTGCTAACTCATGGCCTAGAAGGTTGGGGGCCAGGAAACAAATTACCCCCATCTCCATCTGAATCTCCCCCTCATCCATTCCATTGGCTGGACCCAACTCAAAGCTGGAAGGTTAAGGTCACCTGGTTGATGCAGTACATGGAGATCACTTTTCTGGAGTAAAGAGCAGGAGGAAAGAATGAAGTGTAGATCAGGATGGGCAAGTGGAGACTAAACGTCACAGAGCAACTAATTCTAATGACACTAGCTAACTTTGAAAAGATTGACCAATTCAAATTCCTGCATTCTTGGCTCAAGGAACAGACTGAAAGAGAGGTATTTTTTATGACTGTGAATAAAGAATATCTTATTGCTTGGAGGCTTAAGATTGGGATAGTCAACAAGGGATACAGGAGTGCTGATGCATAGGGGCACTTGTACCCCAATGTTTATAGCAGCACTCTCAACAATAGCCAAATTATGGAAAGAGCCTAAATGTCCATCAACTGATGAATGGATAAAGAAATTGTGGTTTATATACACAATGGAGTACTATGTGGCAATGAGAAAGAATGAAATATGGCCCTTTGTAGCAACATGGATGGAACTGGAGAGTGTGATGCTAAGTGAAATAAGCCATACAGAGAAAGACAGATACCATATGGTTTCACTCTTATGTGGATCCTGAGAAACTTAACAGAAACCCATGGGGGAGGGGACAAAACAAACAAACAAACTAACAAACAAACAAAAAGAGGTTAGAGTGGGAGAGAGCCAAAGCATAAGAGACTCTTAAAAACTGAGAACAGGGGTGCCTGGGTGGCTCAGTCGGTTAAGCATCTGACTTCGGCTCAGGTCATGATCTCATAGTCCGTGAGTTCAAGCCTCACGTCGGGCTCTGTGCTGACAGCTTGGAGCCTGGAGCCTGCTTCTGATTCTGTGTCTCCCTCTCTGTGACCCTCCCCCATTCATGCTCTGTCTCTCTCTGTCTCAAAAATAAACATTAAAAAAAATAAAAAAAAAAAAACCTGAGAACAAACTGAGGGCTGATGGGGGGTGGGAGGGATGGGAGGGTGGGTGATGGGTATTGAGGAGGGCACCTTTTGGGATGAGCACTGGGTGTTGTATGGAAACCAATTTGACAATAAATTTCAAACAAACAAACAAACAAACAAAAAAGATTGGGATGGTCAAAAACCAATTTCAGGGGTGCCTGGGTGGCTCGTCGGTTAGGCGGCCGACTTCGGCTCAGGTCATGATCTCGCGGTCCGTGAGTTCGAGCCCCGCGTCGGGCTCTGTGCTGACAGCCCAGAGCCTGGAGCCTGTTTCAGATTCTGTGTCTCCCTCTCTCTCTGACCCTCCCCCGTTCACGCTCTGTCTCTCCCTGTCTCAAAAATAAATAAATAAAAAAAAAAAAAAACAATTTCATTCTATGGTTTAACAATTTACAATATCAGTTCAATTCAAAGTTTCATTAGACTTCTCCTAAAGCTGGAACAATGAAATAGGAAGAGACTCCTAGATTAGAATGGGGATATGTGGGAGAATTTAGTGTAACTGAGGTGAGCCTTCATGTTCACTTGAAAGAGCTCCTCCCTTTCCTAGCTTTCTGGAAGGCTTTGTTGCAAGGGAAAGCCAATTCTCCCTTTGTCCTCTCTCCACCAACTGCATTGACTTTCTATGTCTGTAAAGTTTGCTCCTAGAATACATGGGATAAAAAATTGGGGTGCCTGTGTGGCTCAGTCGGTTAAGCATCTGCCTTCATCTCAGGTCATGATCTCATGGTCAGTGAGTTCGAGCCCCGCGTCGGGCTCTGCGCTGACAGCACAGAGCCTGGAGCCTGCTTTGGATTCTGTCTCCTTCTCTCTCTGCCCCTCCCCAGCTCATGCTCTGTTCTCTCTGTCTCTAAAAGGTGAATAAACGTTAAAATTTTTTTTAATAATAAAAAATTAAAAAAATAAATTAAAAAAATTAAATATAAGAAGAGAAATCTTATACTTCAAAAGTATTACAAGAATTTACTAATTTATGTGGACCAATATCTAAGATATATGTGCAGGAATGTATTCTAAGGGTGTCAGATTAAACATAGAAGATGCTCATTTTATTTCAGGCAGAATTTCTTGGTATGGATCCATTTTCTGGTTATTTTGGGCTCAATGTGTAGGACTGAACATCTGGGAGTGGTTCTACTTGTTCATTTTGTTGATTGAAACCCGGGCCTATATGAAAAAGATGCCAGTTTCATTGTAGAGATAGAATTCATAGACTTTCAGAGATAAGAGGTTGAAATGGATTAATGGATTAATGAATGATTAATTCATTCATCCATTGCCTAATGGATTCATTGCCTAATCATGGTCTTCCAAATAGCCCACATTGCAGCTTGACTCTTTTGTTTGTCTACTCTGCTTCCCTCCTCACTTTTCCATTGGTGTTGATCCCAAGGGATCTCCTAAATAAATATCCTGAAAACTAAATGCCATCTCAGAGTCTACTTTCCAAAGAACTCAACTTGTAGCAACAGTTATAGCCTCATCTCAATTACAAACAGGAGAAACGTTTGAAACCATATTACTTTCCTTAGTGTGCATGTGTTTGTGTGTGTGTGTGTGTGCATGTGCGCACTTGTTTTCCTTTTTCTTCTCTCTCACTGTAACCCATCTTTACATGTATGAACATATAGTGTATTGTTGGGGGCTGACTTAGTTTAGTCAAAGTGGCGGGATAACAAGAAGGAGAATGGACATCATTCTAAGATGCTGGACCTGGAGCTGGTGACAGAACCAGATGAGGCCATATTTTGCATCCCATTAGGAGATGGTGAGAATTTGGTTGTCCTTTGGTTGTCATTGTGTTCAGAGCAATATTTTTGGAAATGTTAAAAAGAGAAGAAGGATCTGGGAAGATGTTAGGCAAAGTGGAAGATTGTGATGAACACTCCACTTTGGCTGCCCAGAATCTAAGAATGTCCTTTGTATTTTGGGAAAAGTTGTAAGAGAGGTGGGAGGTGATTCTGTCTACAGAACTGAAAGAAGTGGACCATCTTCTCCTTAGCTCTGCCATCTAGTAGCTGGGGCAGTGACATGTGACTCATGTTTAGCCAGTGAGATTCTTCAGCATCAAAGTTTAAATGTTGAGGGAACGATGAAAGTGGCATAGTCAGGTAACATAAATTCTTGCAGACTGGCAGATTCACAAGTCCATGTCATTAGAGCAGGAATTTGGTGGCTGAGAAACATTCCACCTGGAAGTGTGGCATTCTAGTCAATCTCTAGGCGGGACCTTGGCTGGGTTTCATTCGGTTCCCACTTCTCTTATCTTCTTGTCACTTCTGTAAGGTCTCCAACGCCTGTTCAGTCAATTCCCTTCCTTCTTGAGTTAGGCAGAATCTGTCTCCATAATTTGCATTCCAAGCTCTAGTCATACAATACTCCAGGGCAACTAAGTCCTAAGAGTACAGGTACCTAATGGGGTTGGGTAGTTCAAGCTCTTGAACTTTAAGGTAGATCAGTGCAGGGTAGCTAGAGATAGAGGGGAATGAGCACTCCTGAAAGGAGATCCTGGGATGAAATAACCTCCCTGTTTTTTGCCCTAAAAATCCTGGGGCATTGCAGTGAGGGAAATGACTCAGCGATAGGCCAGCAAATATAACTGACAGGGACCTACTGTTCTGTGGCCCTCTGTCCCTTGTAGTCTTTATTCCCTGTTTCCATATTTATATGTGACACTGGGACATTTTGTGTTGGCAGGAATACATCTCAGATACTCCCTCCCTAAAAATGAGAAAAACCTGATTTTATTTACAAGTGATTACCAGTGAATTGAGGAGCAGCTGTATCATAGACTAGGACTGGTCACTTAGTGAAGGGCCCAGGGTTATCTTAAAGGCCCCCTTTCGAGTTCTGCCACAGCTGTAAAACTAGAAGAAACAAAGAAGTCTGTTGGGTCCTCCAGTCAGGAACTTGAGAGCCATGGACCTTCTCTCCATCAGAGTAATTCCCTAATTCATTCACTTAAATGCATTCTCAAATTTATAGGTCAGATTTATGAAAACCATAGCAATGGCAAGCAAAGAGTTTGCTTGGCAAATCCCAATAGGCTGCCAAGGCAACTACCAGCCATTACACATTTCTTCATGACTCTTATGACATCCTCATTGCAACAGGTAATTAACACATCTCCTCTTATATAAATGACAGATGATGTTAGAGAGTGTTACACTTGTTTTAGTAAATCCATAAGAGGAGAAAGTTAGGGGCACCTGGGTGGCTCAGTTGGTTAAGCATCTAACTCTAGATTTCCACTCAGGTCATGATCTTACAGTTTGTGAGTTTGAGCTTTGCATCGGGCTCTGCACTGACAGCGTAGAACCTGATTGGGATTATGTCTCTCCCTCTCTCTTTGCCCATTCCTGGCTCATTCTCTCTCACTCTCTCTCCCTCTCTGAAAATAAAGAAATAAACATTTTTTTAAAGAAAGGCGGGGGGAGTTAATCCCTTAGAATTAAGGAAGGGGTTGAGAAAGGAATTCTGAGCTGTAAAGACCATCCTAGAGACCAAGAATAAACAGAGCAGAGTTTCTCTTGTAGTCTGAAGTTGGGGCACGAATATTCCCTTCTGCTATGGACTGCCTTTTTGTGTCCCCCCCCCCCCACCTCCTACACCTTCAAATTCAAATTTCCCAATACAATGGTATTTAGAGGTGGGACCTTTGAGAGGGAACTAGGTCATGAGGGTGAAGTCCTCATGAATGAGATTAGTGCCTTCTAAGAAGGGACATGAGAGAGCTCTCTCTCTACCATGTGAGACACAGACAGAGGATGGCCATCTGCAAACCAGAAAAGGAATCAAACTGGCCAGCACCTTGACCTTGGACTTTCTAGCCTCTAGAGCTATAATAAATAAATAATTATTGATTAGGTTGCCAAGTCTACGATATATTCTATTAGAGCAGCCTGAGCAGAGTAAGACCAAGATAGCTTTCAACTAGGAAGACAGCACGTTTCTCTTGACAAGATGGGAAGTCATTCACTGAAGGACTGTGAGTAGAGTAATGGCTTGGATCTCATATACAACTCAACTATAGTACTAATTCACCAGGAATTGAGAAAACATACAACCTTAGGAGAATTATAAATGGAACATCCATCATTTTGCTTGTTAAAATTCATCGAGCCCTTACTATATGCCAGCTACGTGCTCAATGCTGTACATACATTCTCTTATTTCATTCTCTCAGCCATGCTCTGTGGTAGGTTTCACTCTGTTCACTTTACGGATGAGGCTCAGAGAAGATAAAGTCACTTGTCAAAGCCTCTTTTTCTGTGTGACAGGGTAAATCGGAACCCAGTTTTGTCTGATTCTGAAGCCCAGGCTGTTTTTACTAGAGATGGAGCAAAACATCCATGAAACTTCTGCCCACAAGATAGGCGTGTTTGTCCGCGCAGAGCTCATCCCTGTCCTTTTGAGGTTAACAACAACCAGTGTTTTTTTTTTTTTTTTTTTTTTTTTTTTTTTTTTTTACCACATGTCCCTGGGTACCACTGTCAGATTCAGAACCCCAGGCTGCCCTGAAATTCGATCCTACCCAGTGTGGGATCTTTTATATTTTTCTGTTCTTTGGCCTCACGGTTTACATAAAGCACAACATCAATCCAGTTTACCCTGGAATGAGTTCTAAAAGAAAGCACATTACTTTACATGCATGAGGAAGAGAAGATAAGGGAGTTAGGTTTGAAACCAATTTTGTTTGTGAGAGCCTTTGTTTTGTCACAAGGGCCTCTGTCACGTGTACTTTAAAAGAACCCAAACAACCAAACCACTGAGATGAAGAGTGGTTTTAAAGACATACGGTTTGAATCACCCCTGTTCCATGGAGTCACAGAAATAAGAGCTGAAAATGACCTGCTTGGCCATCTTGCCCTTCCGGAGCCAGAACAGATGGCTCCCTGTAGATGAGGCTGCCTTAGTTCTGTGGGGTTCGATGAGCTAAGTGTTGGGGGACTCCTCATTTCCCTCCTCTATGAGTCGGCCACCAAACAGTTCTTATTGCTTGGAAATGTTCCCAACCCCAAGCCCAAGTTTTCCTTTGCTCCATTTCATTTAATTATTCCTCCTTTATGCTGCTGGGCCTCTGACTCATTCTTTTGTCTCTAGCAGTTTCCACTCTCCCCAAAGAGTGGAAGTTTCCCCAGTGCCCGGGCTTTCCCAAACGTTCACCAGTGCTTCACCTTCTCTGAGCTAGGGAACCTCCAGAATGAAGCCCCGAGACTGGCACACAAACCAGATGGTGCTTCCAGAGGTGGTGATGACCCTGAGTTTTCCCCAGGTCTTCTCTTCGTAACTAATATATATATTTTTAATGTTTATTTATTTTTGAGAGATCACAAGCAGGAGTGGGTCAGAGGGAGGGGGACAGTGGATCTGAAGCAGGTTCTGCACTGACAGCCAGCAAGTTCAATGTGGGGCTTGAGCTCATGAACCTCGAGATCATGACCTGAGCTGAAGTCAGCTCAACCTACTGAGCCACCCAGGCAATCCCATAACTAATATTTTTTAAAAGCTGCTCTCAATATCCCAAACGACAGAGAGGAGTGAACACATATCTCAGAGGGATCTGCAGGTAGTCTGAAGTAGCTTGAAATTTCTTTGACGTCCCCTATTTTTGTCTTGAATATTTAGATTTTAAGTGCACCTGTGTTTTATTTCGTGAGAAAATGTTTTAAACGCTAACCAGTTAAAATCCTCAACCCTCCTCCATCCCCCAATATGCAACCCCGCCCTGCAAAATCCTCAAGTCAAATTGTCATTGCAGGAATGTGCTTCATGCTAAGTCTGTGACCTCAAAAAACCTTAAACATTATAACAAGATTACAAATTCCAGTTTGAGAAGCATGACTCTAAGAAGTACAAAGTGCTATCAGAGTCAGGTGAGGAATGAAGGATCTGGAATAAAGGAAGTGTTGAGAGAGAGTTTAGTTAGTAGGAAATGATTGTGCTCTGTCTTTGGGCAGACTAGAGTTTGAATCCTGAATCTGTGAGACTCAGGATGGTTATTTAACATTTATGACATTCAGCTTCTGCATTGGGAAAAATGAGGATAACAGACTTCTTCGTAAGGTTTTAAAGGGAGAATATTTGCAAAAACACTTAGTGCAGACTTAGCAGAGATGGCATTAAATAAACGTTACTTGCTTTTTCTTTTGGGGGAGGGCTCTGGAGGAGATGGAGACGGTCTTGGCCCATATTTCAAGGCCCCCCACCCCCCTTAGCATTGAAAAGAATTTGTGTTGTGTTGGGGGCAGGGGGTATGGGTGTTTACGCATTCTCTGAGCTTCACTTCTCCTCTCCAATCTCCACCTTTGGCCTTGGTTTCCTGAGTCTTTCCTCAGCACCGCATCTATCCAGCTGGACCTAGGATCTGCACGAATCTCATTAACTCCTTCTCACCAAGAGATGGTCTGGTGTTTAGTGCTTCTTTCCCTGTTTTGTTTTATCAGCCCCTTATCTGTCTCCCTTTCATATGTTGTTAGGCCCTGATATCTTTTTGACTCATTTACCCCTTCTCACAAGTGGGGAGCCAAGTTGATAGGTCTTTGTCCTTTGAGTATTTTTAAAAAACCAGTCCAGTGTCTGATTCCCTTCTGATTTTGATAATACGTTGAGGTAGGAGGCAGGACCTCACCTCCTGCTAAGGAACCCCAAGGAGCCATATGTTTCCCTATCCTCAGCCCTGACAGCTAGAACATGGGCACCTGCTTATACTTGGTCAAACAGGTGCTTCTGCCTGGATCTCTGAATTTGAAGCCAGTAATTCAGAGCAGCAGGAAACAGGTCAGAATTTATTCCAGAGGCTCAAGTGGTGGCCCACACTGCACTGGCATCAGAAGTGGCACCCAATCCAGGCTACTTCTATGGCAGAAGCTTGGTTGAGATTTTAGATGTCTGCCCTCTCTCTGCTATTTCTGCCCATTGTTGAGCTTGTTTCTTGGGGGCATCCCATCAATGTCCTGAATGAATTCGGGCTCTTCCATAAATCCTTTCATGCTTTAGGTAAAAGGCACCCAATTTGGTGGCTTGCATCCAAGAAACACTGACCCAACACAATCTTTTAATCCCAGCTGACCAACCATAATTGTAATACTGCCATCTGCTGGAAGAGTTGTTTCATGTTTGTACCTCAGAGGAGACCATGACCTCCAGGAAGCAGAAACTGTACTGTTCTTGGGGTGATTACTGTGACGTGTCTCCCAATTCTTTGTCAACGAAGGATTTATTCCACTAGATGCTGGCAGTGCTATTGATAGATGGCCTTCAGCTGTCAGCCCCTTCAGTGATGCCTCATCAGTACAGAGCCATCTTGCCAAGCCCACATCCCAGGATGGTTGCCACCTAAGGTCTGGTGGATGTGGCCATCTCAGCCCTGCTGGGGACAAGTATGAAGGGCCATGCCAACTCCAGGGTTCCCTGTGAGGTTTGCTGAGGCTGTCAGTGGCTGCGCCTTGCAGCTTGAGCCCTCCCTCTCTCTGTCCAACCCTACTTTGCCCAACCCACTCCCCTTTATCAGGTGTTGGTCATCACAAACTCTTTAAAAAGCCTCCTGCATGCTGATCTCCATCTCAGAGTCTGCTTCCTGGGAAGCACAGTCTTTCGATAAGTGAATTGTGGAATCTAGCTCACTTTCTCACAAAGAGTAAGTGCAAATATATATTTGCTGGAAAATGGAGTGATCCTTTTATAAACAGAGAGGCTACCCTTCTCTTCCCTAAGATGGATCACCACTTCTGTTCTGGATCCCATCTCTTCTCACAAACTCTTGCTTATCCACAGACCTCCTTTCACCCTCTTCCTCAAGTTTCTTACATATCTGCAGTCCTTAAATATAGGAGTATCACAGGATTTTGTCCCGGGCCATCTTTTCTAGATGTTATCAACCACCAACATGAATTGCCAGCTCCAAGGTCAGTTGACAAGTCTGTTTGTTATATTCCCAATATCTATAACAGTGCTTGGTACTTAAAAGCTACTCAATAAATACTCATTTTATCCACTGCAAGTTCATATCCTTTACATTTCTCTGTTCGGGGACAAAAAAAAAGCTAACCTATTAGCAGCATGGAAAAAATTTTGAAGAGAAGAAGGTTTATGTTCAGCCTCCTAAGTGACTTGTTTTTGTTTTTTTTGCTTTCTTGGTGTAGTCTCACGTTTTTGCTGTTTAGAGCCCTCCTTTGGTCATCTCTTCTCCCTTACTTTAATTCTTCATTCACATTACAGTGCAAATAATCAGTGTGGCTAATGGGCTATTCTCAAAGGGAAAAAACTGTTTTAACAGATACCAGTGATAGAAATTAGAGGTGTACTCAGTAATAATTATAACCATCTTAATGTTAATCATGTTTATTTTGTTTGGCTTTGCCAAGGAGAATGACCTCCGTTCTCTCATTTGATATGTACAATGCCATGAGGCCATCCAAATGATTTCCATTTTATAGTTGGTGAAACTGACACTCATAGAATGTAACCTTTCCAACCCAAATTACACAGCCAGCAAACAGAAGATCTGGAATCAAATTCTTCTGTTTCATTCTAAATTGCATGTTCTATTTTTAATATGATGTTTTTGAAGCAAAAACCTAGAATTGCAGGCACATTTGGATTGCCAGGTAGGAGATGATTGGTCAGGTTCTAGTGTATGCTCCAGCAAGATCTGTCCTATTGACTAAATCTGAAACCTAGTTCCTTTCTGATGCCTCTTAGAAGAAAGACTAAGTCTCCTTAGTCCCACTGTCTGGCTGTCTAGCCTTTTCTTTAAAAAAAAAAAAAAAAAAAGAAAGAAAACAACTCCTAGATGAAATAGAAGCCTATCTTCATGTGGAGAAGACATCCAATTCATAGGATTTAGGGACGACACTTATTGTGGGAATCAAAATATTAACAGGTAGAAAAAACAAAACTAAGTAACAAGGCATAGATGTGCCATATGTACTGATTCAAATTTGACAATTTTACCCAACTTCCATTGAAACAAAAGCACCATAATGAAGCTTATTTCTTTAAAATGGAGGAAGGAGAAAAGAGTGAGTGCTTCTTGAGAGAAGAACCAAGGGGCATCCTGATAGTGATCTGGCCCCAGGCTCAAAAATCAATTTCTGTCCCCCCAAGACATGGTCTTACCAGAGCTCTTCATGCCAGAATACCAGCTGTGATTATGCTATACTTTTCATTTGGAAACAAATCTTCCTTTCCAGTTTTCCAAGCCTTTCTGTCTAACCATGTTCTTGGCACACTATTTCATCACAGCTCAGAGATTTTAACCTGCCTGAAAAATACTGTGGATGGATTTTCCAGGAATGCTAACCTAGACTTGAAAACAATGTTTGATCTTAAGTCATAGTTTCTTTTTTCGCTTTATTCACTGTCATGCACAAAATATACCTCAGTAAGCTGCTGTGTGTGTGTTTGTGTGTGTGTGTGTGTGTGTGTGCATTTGGATGCTGGAAAAGCAATTTCAACTTATTGATGGAGGAAGGAATTGCCTGAAAGGTTGTGCTCTGATCTTTCACATACGTGATAGGCAAATTCATTATTTGAGAATGTGGAAGAATTGGCAAAGGATGAGGCAAGAAAATGTCAGTATAGACTCCCGAGGAGGTCTGGGTAATACTTCTTAAACACCTGCATGACCTGCTCCCTGTGACTCATCTGAAAATCACCCTTACCCGGATTTTTAACCAGAAGTGGAGGTTGCTATTATTATTTCCACTTCCCCTACTTTTTCATAGCTAATATTTCTTGAGTGCTCACTATCTGCTAGGCACTGTGTTAAGTGATTTGTGGAGATCACTTTACCAAAGCTGTACAACCCCAAGAGGTGGGTATTAATTGTCATCTCCATCTACAGATTAGGATGTGAAGTATGTATAGGTTAAGAACTGTGTTTAACGTCCCAGAACGAGTGAGAAAACAGACCCAGGAGTGTCTGACTCCAGAGACTCCACTCATCACATTAAGCCAGACTGTCTCCACCTAGAAGCTGCTGAAGGTGCTTGCTTGCCCAGAAATTTCCAAACTGTCTCCAGGTTCCAGCCTTCCAGCTGTGGCCCCCAAGCCTTCTGGGAGAGCTTGGTAGAGTAGGTGTCTGTGTGCTTTTCAGACCAAATGTGGGGGTGAAACTTAGTAACCTGGGAAGCCAAAAAGAAGATGAGTTTAACAAACACAGACTTTCTCTACTGCAGAACTGTGTTGCTGGCTGAGGGCTATGATGTTTATTAGCAGTGGGGACAAGGATCTGCTCAGCTGAGGAGTTTTATGACATACAAAGAACTGTGTCTGTGGCCTTAACTACTTCTGAGAAAAGCAAATGCCAGGAAACAGGATTTGAGTGAGTAAAATATAAAATTGGTGTACAGCACACCCCAGCTATTCTGATGCCTTCTGAGGACATCAACACTAAGAAAAACCATCACAGTCTTTTTTGGTCCAGGTTTTGGTTCTTTTTCACTTCCTGCTTCAGTTCGAGTTTTGTTTCTTTGTTGCTTCCCCTGAGTGGGGCACTTTCTTTAAGGTGCTTTAGGAAATGCCAGACATCTCAACATTATGGAGGGAAATGCAACTTTGATGTTTTTAAAAGATCTGGCCCATACAGATGGTGTGTGTGAAGTAACTTTTAGGATGTTTTTGGTTGCACCTAGTAAAAAAATAAACTCAAGCTCTTGAGCTGTTGTAATCATAAAGAAACTGTGTTAATTTAAATAAGTGTAAAGTCCAGTGTTACTGAGTACTTCAGGCAGGGTTTGATCTAGTGGCTCAATGATGGAACCAAGCCATCAGTTTCTTTTTATTGTTCTTCTTTGCCTTCCAAGGGCTTAACATCATTATAAAGTCCTCTCATGGTTTAAACTGGTTGCTGGCAGAAATTCAGGCCAAATGTCTTCTTGTTTATATCTGGGAAAGAAAGAGGGAATCTTCTCTCCACCATCTAGCTCAAGTTCTTTGCTTAACTATGATCAATTTAGACATAAGTGCATCTGTGAATCAACCATGGTTGCCACGTGAACTGGAAGAGATTCACTCCACCAGCTCCAGGAATGGGTCCAGACTGGCTTAAATCAGTCAGTATAATCCCATCTCCCTTCCTGTAGTAATTGGTTCAGGATTGGATGTGTAGCTGGCGCCTAAGCCAAGCTGGAAATGGCACTCTTTGGCAATAGTGTTTGTTTCATACTAAGTGGGGGCAGGTCCAATGGATGAGAAGCCTACAGCTATGCCACCCACCTCAGAAGGCAAAAGCAAAGGCAAAATACAATCAACAAGTCAGGACTATTTAAGTTTTTGGTCATTGAGAGAAATGCTTACATATAAGAAAATTAGTCACACTGTTTTAAACAATTCTAATCTTTTTTGCATTTCAATTCTGCCCCTACTTAACTAAATAGATTAGAAATTCTTAGTTTGCCTCCCATGCAGCATTGAGGTAGATAATGTAAGCTGATAGAGTCACTCTTTCTGGTCAGAAGAGTTCAGGAACAGCTCTAGCTTTGGGGAATGTGTCTTGTTTTTCCTCAAAGACTTTCTTATTAAATTTCTGTAAAACTACACATACACATAAAATGACAAGAAAATGTTCATACTACATTCACTGTATAAATGCAAAATTACATAAAGCAAATGTTAATCAATTTTTTTTTCATCCAAGTTACCCCAGAGATAATTAATGTCAACACTTTAGTATATGTTTTCCATGCTTTTCCCACAAAGAGCATAAACACATGTATAGAGTTGGTTTGGCTCTGTTTTTTAAATTAAAAGAAATGAAATTATATCATGCACATTACAAATATCTTTTCTCAGTTAACAATATACCACTGATATATTTCCATTTCAGTAGCTGTAGCTAAAACTTATTTTTTCAGTAGATCCTGATTTGGAATATGTTCTACAAAATTTATCCAACTATTGTGTTATTCTATTCTATTATCGATGGCCATTCAAGTTATTTGCGTTTATTTGCTACAGAAAACAATGTGATTTCACTTCATTTAACTCAGAATGGTATGTAAATTATACTTCAATAAAGCTGTTATAAAGTGTGTGTGTGTGTGTGTGTGTGTGTGTGTGTACGTGTGTGTGTATGTGCGTGTGTGTATTCTTTATCAATGAATCTATCCTCAGAGCTTAATGATGTGCTTGGCACATGGTATCAAGTAAATAAATGTTCACTTAATCTCACTTTGTAACATGGATTTAGAACATTGACCTAAGTAGTGAGTAATTCATGAGAAGTAGATTCCAAGGCATTTACGAAACTTCAAATTCTTAGCACCACTTTTATCAGTCAAGTTTTGACAGGAAACAGATTAAACAGGGCGATAGAGGTGAGTTTAATGAATGGACTAATGATGAGGGTAAGAGTTGATTTAAGGGAAATCAAGTCAGAATAGTGAAGTAGCCCAGGGCTAGCAGGGAGCCTTACCTTACCCCTGAGCCTGCAGGTGAAGGAGTGGGAGCCAACACTGGAATCCAGAGAAGGGGCTACATCTGGTGGAGAAGGTAACTGCCTGGAACAGTGAAGTGGCTTCAACAGAGGAACCTGGCCCCTAACTATCCATGGCTGGCCAAGGAAGAGTTCTAGGGAGATAAATGTCCCAACCTCATTCTTCTGTCCTTTTCTCTCCTGTTGCTGCTTTCCACTGGACAATACTAACTGGAGAGAAAGGAAACCCAAAGATGTTGTTGACAAAGGTCAGTCTTTTTGGCCCCTGAGTAAGATGGAAAAGTATAGAGAATATTCACTATACCCAGATGGGCTATAAAATAAGTCATCCCAGAAAAGAACTCCATTCTACCTTAGTGAGACTGATAATGAATGATGTTGTATGATTCAATTACCTCAGCAACACACTCTGCAACAGGATTTGTACCAGGTACCAGGAAGAATTTAAAGAGGAATTAGACATAACCCTCAAGGATCTCACCATCTCCTGGAAGACAGAGACAGGTAAGCAGATGTTTGCAGTGTACTGTGTAAATTGAGTACTGGAGCCATGAATGGGAGTAGAGTATAGGAGTTATGTGCTTGTTTGAAATATGTTTTTATCGCCTACCACATCTGTGGCCTTTAGCCAGTCATTTAACTTCATATGTAGAATAATAACTGTAGCAGATTATAGTTTCTCAAAATGGCACAAAACAATTCCCATCCCACATGTGACATGATCTTGCCATCTAAGCCCCCCAGAAAAGGGTGGAATTAACTTTTCTGCCCCTTTGAATCTGACAGTGTCCTGGGACTGCTTTGACCAACAGAATATGGTAGGAGTAACACTGCCAGTTCTAGATATAGCCCACATTCATTTGGTCTGACAAATTTCATGTCTAGCTTTCTTGAATACTGTATGATTGCAGTCAATGATGAACATGGAGTTCATGTTAACCATCTGGCTAACCTCAGTAGAGCCTAGATCTATAAAAAACCTAAGTTGGACAAGGCTGGTAATAGAATACAAAAATATAAGAGGGTAAGAATGGAAAAATTTAGGAGTCTGATGGTTACATTTAGTCACTTCTGTCATAACACCTCCCAGAATAGTAGACAAAGGTACTGCCTTCTAAATATTTAGTGGAAAATGCAAAGTAAGTCTACATTTCGGCTCAGACTTTGAGACAGGTAGGCAATCAAGGTGGTTGCAATCTTTAATGGATTTGTTGTTCCTATTGCTAACTGGCATTCCCCCTATTTGTGGCTTTGGAAAATTCAATCTCTCTGGGCTTTAGTTTCTTCATTGATAAAACTGGGATAATGTAAAAACTTACCTCATAGGATGATTGTGAAAATTCTTGAAGCATTGTATGTGGTGGCTTAGCACAATGCTGGCTGATATAGACCACTCAACAAAGGTTTACCAATTGCTATAGACTCAACATTTGTGTCCCCTCAATATTCAGATGCTGAAACCTAACCCCCAATGTGATGGTATTTAGAGCGGGGCCTTTGGGAAGTGATTAGGTAATAAGGGTGAAGCTTTCATAAAAGAGACCCTTATAAAAGAGACCACAGAGAATTTCCTAGGTCATTCTACCATGTGAAGACAGAGCAAGAAGGCTGTCTATGAACTAAGAAGCAGGTTCCCACCAGACACTGAATCTGCTGGTGCCTTGATCTTGGGCTTCGCAACTTCCAGAATTGCGAGAAATAAATTTCTGTTGTTTAAGCACCCTCCCACCCCTGCCAATCCATGGTATTTTGCTATGACAGCCTGAATGGACTTAGACATAATTGAGGCTATTAATTATTATTGATAAACATTAAATCAGTGCTCAACTTCAGGGGAAGTTAGGCTAATTTTGTAAACTTCCAATTTAGAGTTTCAGCATCAAAATATACATTCAGGAAAGTTCCCACCTGTTGTTGGGACTGTGGCATTCCCATCTCTTTAATGCAAGAAGTTTCCTCTGAGATGTGAGTTGGGAAAATAATGGCTCGTAAAGGATATTTTTGTCTTTGCCTACTCAGAGATCTGCCAATGACTGGGTTGGGTCCTGAAATTTAGAGAGGAGATTGATTCTGAAACTCTCTCTAGAAGGTCAGTTCAGCTGCCCCTACCACTTAAATAATCATAGACTATTTACCTAACACTTCTGAGCTTCAGTTTACTTATTTGTAGAAAGAAACTATAATAGGTTTATAGGAAGATTACACAAAACTAAATACACAAAGCACCTAGTATAGTGCCTGGAGAAGGTGATCTATATGCATTAGTTTCTGCTCTCCTTGTATTCATTCCCAACCACTGTGAGTATTCACTGTAAACAGCTCACAACTGCTTGCCCTTTTCCCAGGCAAGAAAAGCCACCTAGCCTAGAAGGGTGCATACCACTGGAGCCAATGACTGAGGGATATGGGAGTACAAAAGATTGACCTTGGCTTTAATGTGGGATTACTCTGAGGAGCAATTTATGTTCCAGAGGGCCACCATGGGTAAGGCCAAGACTAGACTTTATGCAATATTCTTGCTTCTTCCCTTGCTTCCTTAGAGGTTCTTCCTGAAGACTAATCCTTCTACACATCACAATTACTGGCCACCCCAATTCCTGCTTCTAAGAGATACAGACATTAGATACTTAACAAAGGGCCCAAGCTAAAATAATTATCCTCAAAGTCTTTGACAACAATTCCCGTAGAAACTACCTAAATGTCTTTTTCTATTTTGAATCAAAGAATTCCTCCATTCTGACGTGGTCCCAGGAAACTTGCTTGATTACTAGGGACCTTTCACCCAAAGGATGACAGTCTCCTATTGTTTAAATGATTGACCTCTAGGGGCGTCTGGGTGGCGCAGTCGGTTAAGCGTCCGACTTCAGCCAGGTCACGATCTCGCGGTCCGTGAGTTTGAGCCCCGCGTCAGGCTGTGGGCTGATGGCTCAGAGCCTGGAGCCTGTTTCCTATTCTGTGTCTCCCTCTCTCTCTGCCCCTCCCCCGTTCATGCTCTGTCTCTCTCTGTCCCAAAAATAAATAAACGTTGAAAAAAAAAATTTAAATGATTGACCTCTACAGGGCACCTCTGTGTCCCTCTTTGAATGCCATTTTACTTCTACCCTTCTACAGTTTTTCAGAAAAGTGGAGATTATGTGGAACCCAGAAAGGTTGTGTGAGATTTATGTGGATGAGCCTGTTTTTGAAATTGGTAGATTTCTAGAGGCAAATATTTTCAGACTAACCTGGTTGATATATTTGCATGGTTATTTATTTATTTATTTATTTATTTTTTATTTTGGGTTTCTCATAAAGCAAGTTCTGGAGGCTGGTAACTGGAAGAGGAATAAAGACGTTTGTGAGAAAACACTGGGTTTAAAACATGTGGTTCAAAACACGTTTCAGACACTCAGTGGGAAAAAAGTGTGGACTTAATCATAATAGTGTGATTTGAAAAAAAGTTCCTATCAGAAGACTCCAGTGTGTAGCTGGGGATTGTGAGGCATAACCTTGAATGTTGCCGTGCAATGATTGTTCTCACTAGGAAGCTTCAAAAGAGAGCACAGGTTGACTAAAAGAGGGTCGATGATTATGGGGAAATAGCATAGGGTGGAGGGGTATTTAAAAGGGTTGGAAGTGTTGCTCTGGACATTTAATAAGGAAATGGCTATGAATGGGTACAAATATTATCAACAATCAAGTAGCATCTAGTATAGCTCTGGTAATAGGAATTTTAGTAGAGCTAAATACATTGATTCTGTCATACGTGTGTTCGAAACTCTAAAGTGCCTTTTATGTACTGGGTATACAAGGACAAATAAGACTTAGTGAAATTTCTGTACTCAAGGCCAGCTGTAAGAATGGAACCTAGCTTATTCCACTTACCATAATGTCCTCAATGTTCATCCATGTTATTGCATATGGCAGAATCATATTCTTCTTTTTTTATGGCTGAATACCACCACCCCTCCCCCCCCCCCCCCCCACCACACACACACATTCACTTTCTTCTTTTTTTTTTTTTTTTTTAAAAATTTTTTTTTTCAACGTTTATTTATTTTGGGGACAGAGAGAGACACAGCATGAACGGGGGAGGGGCAGAGAGAGAGGGAGACACAGAATCGGAAACAGGCTCCAGGCTCTGAGCCATCAGCCCAGAGCCTGACGCGGGGCTCGAACTCCCGGACCGCGAGATCGTGACCTGGCTGAAGTCGGACGCTTAACCGACTGCGCCACCCAGGCGCCCCAACACATTCACTTTCTTTACCCATTCATCCATCAATGGATTTAGGTTGTTTCAAATTATATGAGGTAGCTAAAATAGTCAAACTCATAGAAACAGAAAAGGGAATGGTGGTTGCCAGGTGCTAGGGGCAGGGAGAAATGGGCAGTTCTTGTTCAACTGGTACAAAGTTTCAGTTATACAAGATGAATAAGTTCTAGAGATCTGCTGTATGACCTTGTGCTTATGGATAATAATATTGTACTGTACACTTAAAGATTTAAGAAGGTAGCCTCAAAAAAGAATTGAACCCAGGAGCATCTTGATCTTGGATTTAACAAGAAAGGGAAATGAAAATTTGAGAGAATAAGGGTTCTATGGTTCTAAGAAAAGGCCAGGTTAGAAGACCAGTAAAGCCAGAAGACGGTTAAATATGAGAAAATAAGAAGAAATGAGTGCCTCTGGTGACACTAAGCACAGAGCAGGAAGATATGTCAAGATAGGACATTAGGGACAGAGAAGGCAATTTCACAGCTTGCTATGATGAATACGAACAATTAAACTTCAGGAAGCCTAACTTTTTGGGCATATGTGTTTTCTAAAACTTTTTATTTCTCTATCTCATATATCCAAAATTTTGTGTGAGCTCATCAGTTTTACCCCCTCTCCTGCCTAGTGAGGACCGTTCCATCCTAGTCAATCTGATTCTTTTTTTTTTTTTTTTTCAACGTTTATTTATTTTTGGGACAGAGAGAGAGCATGATCTGATTCTTTTTTTTTTTTTTTTCAACGTTTATTTATTTTTGGGACAGAGAGAGACAGAGCATGAAGGGGGGATGGGCAGAGAGAGAGGGAGACAATCGGAAACAGGCTCCAGGCTCTGAGCCATCAGCCCAGAGCCTGACGGGGGGCTCAGACTCACGGACCACGAGATTGTGACCTGGCTGAAGTCGGACGCTTAACCGACTGCGCCACCCAGGCGCCCCAATCTGATTCTTTTTTTAAAGCATACTTATGAAAGTAAGAAGAGAGGGAGACAGGACTGGAGGGTTGGAAAAAACTGGAAAAGAATAATTCTTCAAGCTCTCCTTTGTTGTGGAGAATCTGAGGGATAGGTCAGGCAGAAAGTGAAACTCCAAAGAAAATGAAACTCCAAAAAAATTTGCCTTGTGGGGCACCTGGGTTGCTCAGTCCATTAAGCATCTCACTCTTCACAGCTTCTCAGGTCATGATATCACGGGTTCCTGAGTCTAAGCCCTGTGTCGGGCTCTGCACTGACAGTATGGAGCCTGCTTGGGATTCTGTCTCCCTCCAACTCTAGCTCTTTGCCCCTCCCCCACTCATTTGGTCTCTCTCTCTCAAAAAAAAATTTGCCTTGCATTACTGACAAAATTTCTCTAGGAGATGAATGTGATTCATAGAATTATGTTTTTTATAATGGAACTATTGCTTTGATTGCCACATTTAGCTGAGACTGGACCATATTGAGACTCATTCAAGATGCAGAAGTTCTATAGTTACATATAACTTCAAATTGATCCATTGAGGATCAAAAATTAATTGTAATCATCTCCCAGTTTGCATGTGCAAACTGGGGATAGCTACCATTAACTGATTTGCCCATGTCACAATACTAGTAAGTGATGGACTCAAGGACTGAACTCCAATTTTTTGGATTCCATAGGCTTTGAGTTTTCTGCTGTTTAAAAATGGAATGACTCCAAAAGAGAATTTATTTCAAGGAATAATAGCCTCGTATGTGTGAGCAGCACACAGCTCACCAAAGTTGGACGAAACGAACAAATGTCAAGCCTGCAGGTGTGTGGGTGATGGTGTCTTGTCAGATAATAGGCTAATGAAGAAATCAGAAGCCAGATTCACAGAGCATTTATCCATTTATCCATTTATCCTGAATGAAAATGAGTTAAAATCCTGAAGTTGATAGATGCCCCAAAGGAAGAGAATGGTTTGGGAAGATGGCATGAACTCACCAACGGTGGGATTATTAGGCAATGGTGGGAGAATAGGTTTTTCATTCTGTCAAATAAATGGTGTGAGTGGGAGCACAGCAGGAGAAACTGTTTTATAGACTTGTCATAATTTCTCTGAATCTTCCAAACTTTCTGTAGTGATAGTACATTATTTTTTTACTTTTAAAGCTATCTTTTAGATGAAAGCAATCACTTGGGCTCCAGAAGCCAAGTCTTAATTCTGTTCTGTCTTGAAAGTTACCTAACTATTTGCAGTTTGGGTTTCTCGATCTGTAAACTAAAACTTATAATAGTATCATCCTCTTAAGATCATTATGTGGTGTTATTTATTATTTCATTTAGGTAAATTATGGGTAAAGGACTTTGTAAACAAAAAAAAAAACCATTTCTATGAATGCTAGTTTTACTAGTAATGAAAGAAATTTTGTGTTCATAAAATATTGTAAATATTTTTCATATTTCATAATTCTCATCCTTGTTCTAATGCCTAATATTCTACCAAACTGATGTATCATAAGTTAGTATGTGAAATTCAGTGACGACCCAGGTAGTGTTGGCACCAGGATTTGAACATGATTCTGCCTGACCTCAAAA
Organism: Leopardus geoffroyi; assembly: GCF_018350155.1. Classification (NCBI taxonomy): domain Eukaryota; kingdom Metazoa; phylum Chordata; class Mammalia; order Carnivora; family Felidae; genus Leopardus; species Leopardus geoffroyi. The sequence continues at coordinate 90,587,732 of NC_059338.1, forward strand.
CTTATGCCATTAATACAATATTGCCTAGAAATGGAAATAACTGTGCTGCAGTTACCCCAAGTCTCTATCTCTGAACTATAAGGAAAATAAGGACAGAAAGGTAACTCTGCAAGGCTAGGGCTTAAATCTAAAACTGCCAATGTTCTCAGCTAGGAAAAGAGTATTCACATGTGTTGGGTGTGAGAAAGAATAAAAGGTATAAAAATAAGTTTTGCCTGGAACAGCTGACCAAGGGAGAAGGCACAAAGAGTAGTCCTCATTGGGGAGTCAAAGCTTCAGTGCATTTGCAGCTCAAGGTTGAGGGAGCCGCCCCTTAGACAAACATAGGGTTGGGGCGGAGTGATGCTGTCTTGTTCACGCCAGACCTGCTCTGGAGAGCCACGCGCTCACCTGGGCTCTGTGGTCAGCGATGTGGAACACCTTTGAAATAACATTTGTTCCCCTTCAACTGTTATTCTGTTATTCCTAGGAATTGGTTTTTTTCCCCCTCCCAGAAAGCCACAGCATTGGGTATTACTCTTCAATAATACAGACTAACTTGGCAATGGAATAGGACAGATTGCTGTTACAGATTCAATATGAAAGAGTTATAAAATAACCCTTCAGCTTTTTGAGGAAACTGATCTTCAAACTTGGTCTGCCCTCCAAAGAGAAAGAAAAATGTCATGTCCTCGGAAAGTTAGATTTATTTTCCTTCTCCAGATTGTGTTTAGAAGCTGTGGGCCAACCTTTCATTCAGCAAATACCCAATGTTACTGGAGTAGGATGCCCAGAGCCACAGTAACTGGAATGTATTGGCTTGCCACCTTTCTTCCTTACAGTTCTCTGACATGTCCCCAGCTCCACCCTCTTGCCCACGTGGCACCTGTAAGGAGGCCCAGGCACAGCCATCTTGGTCACTTTCATGGAGCTATGGGTCAAATGATCAGCAACGTTTATTTAGTTAGTGCACATTGAATGCAGAGTGCTCTGTTAGGCTCACCGTGGCAAGTGGGAGCAACTCAAGGAAGATTATCAAACTGCACCGAGGATAGAAAAATAAATACAATACCATCCCTGTTCTTAGGGAGCACACAGTCCATTGATGAATTACATAATCAAATGCTCATATAGAAACCAGGCAGGTAAGGTCAGCGAGGGAAGAAAGCCATGTGGGGACTGTGGGATTTTGGAGAGCAATTTCTTTATGTAAAGGGGCATCCACAACTCAACTCCAAAAATGGTTGCTATTTTGGAGGATGGAACAGTGTGGCCTGATGTTTTAAAAGATACTAAAAATCCAAGTTTTTAAAAAAAATTATGGAAAATCCCCAGATTTTTAATGTTGTCAATGAACCTAGGGTGTGATTTTAAAGGGTTGTTTGGGTAAAAATAAAATACACATACAGGTTGGATACAGTGTGTGGGAAATCATTTTGTGACCTCCAAGGGAAGATAGATAAGAATAGTGATCCTTTGCTGTCCTGCCTACTGCTCCCTTGCAGTATCTTCAATAAACTTTTTTCCTTTCTTTTTAAAAAATGTATTTAAATCCAAGTTAGTTAACATATAGTGTAATAATGATTTCGGGAATAGAATTTAGTGATTCATCACTTACGTATGACACCCAGTGCTCATCCCAGCAAGTGCCCTCCTTAATGCCCATCACCCATTCAGCCCATCCCCCCACCCACCTCCCCTCCAGCAACCCTCAGTTTGTTCTGTTTGTAAGAGTCTCTAATGATTTGCCTCCCTCTCTGTTTTAAAAACAAAATACATACATACATACATACATACATACATACACAAACTTTTATCCCTTTCAGAGGAAAAAAAAAAGTGGTCCTACACCAATTTGACAGGTGTTATGATAGGGAAGGTCCAGATGCTGTGCGAGCAGAAGCAGGCACTAGTCCTGGTACAGGAAGTCAAGATGGGCTTTCTGGAGGAGGTGGCATGTGTGTGAACTGTGCCTGCACAGTCCTGGCTGGTGAGAAGAAGGTGTAGTACATTGTGAGTTCTTGGCTAAGGAGACTGCACGTCCAAGGGCAGGGCCGTGCCTGAGGGAGGATTTGCTGGGGTATCTGGATGTGATTTAGAGGAAATGAGGCCTGCATACAAGTTAGGAAGCATTGAGAAATGAAGCTTGTGAACCAAGCTGGCACCAGATTACAAAGGGCCTTGAACATCCTGCTAAGGATTTTGCACTTTATTCTGCAGCATTAGGATTTTTTTTTAAAGTAAGTTTAAGCAGAGGATTAGCATAATCAGATTTGAGGTTTAGAAAGGCTCTGCTGATGGAAAAAAGGCAAAAGTGGGTAAGTTTGTTGTTTCTTTGGAGGCTCTTTCAGTGATTTGAATGAGATGTGATGAAGTATACCAGTGGCAACAGAAATACAGAAGACAGATTGAAATGACTGATGTTTAGAAGGTGACTTCAATTGGGGCTTGATGAGAAAGGGGAAGGTGAGAGATGAGTCCAGAAAGACTCCCAGGTGTCTGGCTTGGGGGACTAAGCTGGTTGTGTCCCCAAAGAAGGGAAGAGGTACGAGAGACATAGTTTTGTGTTAGAAACTCAGGAATTCAGTTTCAGACAGGCTGAGTTTGAGGTGAGCAGGCAGAGGCTGGCACTGGGGGTATCACCTAGAGGACCCGGCTTGAGAAGCGAGCTCTAGGAGGAAGGTGTAGATTTGGGTTCCTTGGCTCTATCGGTTAATACAGGAGGGGGAGGAAGGATGTATGATGATTCCGAGGATAGAAGATTGAACCTGGTGAACACAGCACCTGGGGAGGGCAGGTCAAAGTGGAGGCATCTGAAAGAGGCAGCCATTGAGGCAGTCGGAGGAACAGGGGCAGGGATGCTCTGCTGGCTAACCGACCGGAGAGAGACTTAAGGAGAAAGTGGTACCTGCAGCTGAATGCCATTAAAAGGCCAGTGTGTGGAGAATGATAAGTATTTGTCTAACGGATTTAACCTCAGGATGGTCATAGTTGATCTTAGCGGTGGCAACTTTAGGGACGATGGGGGAAGAAGCTGGCTGAACACCGAAGAAAGTGGACGGAGGTGAGAAAGTGGACCAGGGAGTTCTGAATGCCCTTGTGAAGGTAGTTTGGCTGTAAAGGGGACGAGAGATAAAGGACAATAATGGAAGGACCTTATGTGGTAAAGAGAGGAATATATAAACTGAAGATGCGGGGCGCCTGGGTGGCGCAGTCGGTTAAGCGTCCGACTTCAGCCAGGTCACGATCTCGCGGTCTGTGAGTTCGAGCCCCGCGTCGGGCTCTGGGCTGATGGCTCAGAGCCTGGAGCCTGTTTCCGATTCTGTGTCTCCCTCTTTCTCTGCCCCTCCCCCGTTCATGCTCTGTCTCTCTCTGTCCCAAAAATAAATAAACGTTGAAAAAAAAAATTTTAAACTGAAGATGCTTAGCAGTGCTGGCGTGTTAACAAAAGAGCTAATACGGATTCAGATCAGGGGCTCAGCTACTGAAGAGAGGGGCGTGGCTGGTACTGTGAGTGGCACAAAATGGGTGACCAGATGGCTCTGTAGCAAATTTCATCCACTGTCTCTTGTCTACCCTGCCGCCACCACCCCCCACTCCTGGTGCCGTGGTCACCTTGCTTGGAGCTTTTCGCTCAGCTCCTGCTTCTTGCCCCTTTTGGTCTTATGACATAGTTGCTGGCATAATCTTTAGACAACTTCTCTGGTTGTGGGGTGTCTAGGAGTGGCTTACCAAGGACCAGGAGCAGAAGACACCACTTTTCTATTTCCATACACAGGACTGCTACTTAGGAACTAAGAATAAGCAGGACCTATACAAAGTTGATTTTGTGTGCCCCTTAATAAAATAATACTAATAAGTAAGCCACAGGGATGAAAAGTACAGCCTAGGGAATATAGTCAATAATATAAAATAATATAAAATCATGGTGTACAGAGGGGTGCCTGGGTGGCTCAGTCAATTAAGCATCAGACTATTGATTTCGGCCCAGGTCATGACCTCACAGTTTGCAAGCTCAAGCCCCACGGCCAGCTCTGGACTGACGGTGCAGAGCCTGCTTGGGATTCTCTGTCTCCCTCTCTCTCTGCTTCCCTCTCTCTCTCTCTGTCTCAAAAATAAAAAAATAAACAACAATAATAATAATAATGATGTACAGTGATGGATGGCTACTCTACTTAGCATGGTGAGCATTGTGTAATGTATGGAATTGTTGAATCTATATATTGCACCTGAAACTGACATAAAATTGTGTGTCAGCTATACATCAATAATAATAATTTTAAAAAAGCAAACTAAGAGTTTTCTATTTTTCCCAGAAGCAAAAAGTCAATACATGCAGTGGGAGGCCTGGTCCTAAGTCGCTGATAACCTGGCAGGGGTAACAGTAAACGTGTCCCTCGGCTGCCATTATTACTTTAATTAAATAGCAAATTGAAATGTAAATTTTGTGTCCCATTTTTTCTAAGTGACCAGTGTTCCCTAAAGGAAGAAGAAAGCAGAGAAGCTCATGATTTGGTCAGGGACTGAGAGCTGAGTCAGCAATATCCATCAAGATTTTTTATAGCTGGTGTTCACACAGCTCAGGATCTCTGTTTGGGTTGATTTTATGCTAAACATTTCAACTGCTGCCAATGCCCACACCCTTCTCATCCCCCACCCCCAAGCTCCCATTTCCAGCCTAACTCAGACTGGATACCGGAATCTTAATGAAATTTTTTATCAAAGCATGACCCCGAAAGCCCAGGCACAATGAAGAAGGCACCTATGGAGACTCAGGCTGAGAAGGACGCTCACTTGGATGAGGGCAGCTTAGTGTGGGAAGTCAGAATCCAGATGCAATGGGGAGGGTGTCTGCATGAGAGACTGCTGGGGAATGTCAACGCCTCATTGGATGGGAGGGCAACTATCTGAGGGAGGGGTTGCTGAGACTATGGAAGATTTGTTACATAAAATGGGATTAATCATGTCAGTAAATATATTAAAGATAATGAGAGCAAGACTTCTCTGTCAGAAAAAGGAGTTACAAATATGGAAAGAAAGAATACCCAAATTAACTTGATGGTGTTGAACTGGACTTGGAAGTATAATTGTGAACTCATGGTATTCAGTATATAGGTATATAGAAATACAGTGGCTGTACATGTGTGTATACGTGTGTGTGTGTGTGTGTGTGTGTGTGTGCATGTATCTGTTCCTTGTTTCTTTTTTTTTTTTTTTTATTTTTTTTTAACGTTTATTTATTTTTGAGACAGAGAGAGACAGAGCATGAACAGGGGAGGAGCAGAGAGAGAGGGAGACACAGAATCCAAAACAGGCTCCAGGCTCTGAGTTGTCAGCACAGAGCCCGACGCGGGGCTCGAACTCACGGACCGTGAGATCATGACCTGAGCCGAAGTCAGACGCTTAACTGACCAAGCCACCCAGGCGCCCCAGTGTTCCTTGTTTCTGTTCACTGAGAGGGCCTGGGAACAGGGACATCCCTATAGTGGGAGGCATGGCTAGCACTTAGATCTTGGCTTCTTTTTTTTTCTTAAATGTTTATTTATTTTGAGAGAGAAAGAGAGAGGGGGAGAGAGAGACAGAGAGAGAGAGAACCCCAAGCAGGCTCTGCTCTATCAGCAAGGAGCCTGAGGCCGGGCTCGATCCCATGAGCACGTGAGATCATGACCTGACGTGAAATCAAGAGTCGAGCATGTAACTCACTAAGCCACCCAGGTGCCCCAAGATCTTGGCTTCTAAATTATGTTCTCCACTAAAAAGAACCAGGGCTCCTCAGAGAAGTGGCTAATTCCAAGTCCAGAGCAGGAAAAATGCAACATGAGCCTAGAACATCTGCAAGGAAGCAAGGGATGCTTAAACAGGGATGGAGATTTGTCAAAGGAAGTAGCAGCCAGTCTGAGGTGCTTCCTGCCAAGAACACAGAGATGACAGTAAAGGGTGGTAAATAGGTGGTAAATAAATAGGTGGTAATGGATAAATTTGAGTAAATTAAGAAACTATACTCCATATAAATATATATAAATATATCTGTAGATGGATATATATAGATATATAGATTCATTTTTATATATAATTTATATATAGATAGATATAAATAAATACATGAATAAATTGAAAGTTTGCTGAGGAATGCAACATTTACATGGCTTCCAACCACTTTCTCCCAAAACATTTATTAATTTCAAAGGTAAAAGAATTACTTAGCAGAAAAGTCTGGAAGACATCATTCCAAATAAGGACTAAAGGGAATGCCATCACTAGCAGGACAAATGGAAATCATGTGTCACTTGATTAGATACAATGAAAACAAATTCTCAACATTACATTTGGGGTATCCCTGCCCAAAGTGGGTAACTTGAATCTAATCATGAGGATACTTTAGTAGAAAGACCTAAACTGAGAGCTATTATACAACTTAACTTGCCTGTAATCTTCAAAAGAAACAAGGTCATGAAAGCCAGAAAAAAAGGAGAGAAGTTGAGATCAGAGAAACTGTTAAGACTGAAGGAGTCTCGAGAGACTTGATAACTAATGTAATAAGGGATTTCTTTCAGTATAGACAATATTATCAGGACAACTGGTGGAGGTTAAGAGAAGCTGGAAGAGTGATGGTGGGAAGGTGTCAGTGTTAATTCCTGATTTTGATGGTTGCACTGTGGTCATGTACATGTCCCTGTTTGTAAGATATGTACCCTGGGGAGGTCAGGACATCATAGTTGCAACTGAATCTTAAATAGAGTTTCAACTTAAATCTTAAATCTAAATCTTAAATCATTAAAAAATCTCGTTGCACTGTATTTGCTATTTTTCTGTAAGTTTGTGATTACTCCAAAAGGAAAACAGTATATAGATATAGTATGTGTGTGTGTGTGTGTATCTATATATCTATCTATCTGACTTTATTTTTTAAAAACAGTTTTAAATTCACAGTAAAATTGAGGAGAAGGTACAGAAATTTCCCATATACCCCTTGCCCCACATACAAACAATTTCTCCCATTGTACTCCCTGCCAGAGCACTACATTTGTTACAATAGATCAACCTGGTGCCGTACATTCTATGGGTTTGGACAAATGTGTAATGATATTATCCATCATTATCGTTTCATGCAGAGAACTTTCACTGCCCTAAAAATCCTCTGTGTTCTGTGTAGTCATCTCTTTCCCCATTCCAACCTCTGGCAGCACTAATCATTTTACTGTCTCCATAGTTCTGCCTTTTCCGGAATGTCGTATAGTTGGAATCATACAGTATGTAGCCCTTTCAGACTGACTTCTCTCACTTAGTGATATGCATTTAAATTTCCACCCTGTCATTTCATGGCTTGATAGCTCTCCTCCCCCGCCATTTTTAAGTGCTGAATAATAGCCCCTTGTCTGGATATACCACCTCCATTCACTTTATCCATCAGTGAACTGAAGGACGTCTTGCCTGCTTCCAAGTTTTGGCAATTACGAACAAAACTGTCATAAACACCCATGTGCAGGTTTTTGTGTGTCTTTGTGTATATCAATTAGAGGTAGATGTATAGATCAAACCTATTTAAATCCCATCACTGGATTAGGAGGCATGAAATCCTAGCCTTTTCCTTAGATTCATCGTACTCAATAGGTTTCCAGGCAGGGCTACTAATATAATGTGCATTCACCTCATGACATAAATATGCTCATTTTTTTCAGATGAGGAGACTAATTCCCAGATGGTTTCAACAATGTGTTTTCCAGGTTTCTGGCCCTCTGACACCTAAAGCCAGCATCCTTTCTCCACGTCAGATTCATCTCTTCCCCTTTCGACACCTACAATGCTAATGGCCCAAGTAAAACTCTCAAAGTCAACATTTTCCATGTCTTCTTTTCCTATTTTTTTTTCCTCAGCTAGATTTTTCCCTGTCAATGGCTTACTGGACTTGGTGCTCCCCTGGGGATACTTGTTTGAGGTTTTGGAGGTGTGGATGATGGCGTGCTTGGATTAACTCTTTGGATGTACTGCCCAGTCTCATTTCAGGTCAATTTAACAGACTCTTTGGATAACACAGCAGTATTTGGCCTTGGGTACTTCCATGCATAGAGTGCAAATGGCATAAACTTCAAAGTTAGCTCTTTCATGGTGCCAGTGCCATGAGTACTGATCATTTATTTGAGCTTTGACGGTTGTAAATTAATCTCAAATATACATGGAGGCCAGAACTAGCTGGAGGTGTGGGAACAGAGTGCTTTTACCCTTGCTTCCTGAAAATGTAGAATATTTCCCATATTTTCAGTGTTTAGAAGTTTAGGGTCAATTTGAAGGTTATATTTATTTTCACAGCTTTAAACAGACCTGAGCTTGTTCTGGGATCTTTTCCTTGATCAAGATAATGTTATTTTATTTATGTCCCATGTATTTTATCAATATTTCTTTTTGATTCATTTTCCATTCTATAATCTTTTATTTTTATTTTTTAAAATTTTTACTTATTTATTTTAATGTTTGTTTATTTATTTATTTATTTATTTATTTATTTATTTATTTTAGAGAGAGTGAAAGAGAGAGAGCGGACAAGCAGGGGAGGGGCAGTGAGGGAGGGAGAGAGAGAATCCCAAGCAGGCTCTGTACTGTCAGCTCAGAGCCTGATGTGGGGCTCGAACTCACAAACCATGAGATCATGACCTGAGCCAAAATCAAAAGTTGGATGCTTAACTGACTGAGCCACCCAGTGCCCCTATTATCTTTTTCAGGAGCAAACCTATTTTTGAGGTATAATTTACAGCCAGTAAACGCACCTTTGAAAATACAGTTTGATGAGATTTTATAAATGTGAATACCCATATACACATCATTCCAGTTAAGATACAGGCTATTTCCACTAGCCCAGAAAGCTCCCTCATATCCTTTTGCAGCCATTTTCACTCTGTGTAGGGGGTTTCACCACTAAAATTTCTATCACCATTACTTTGGCCTGTTCTTGTAGTCCATATAAACCGAGCCATACAGCAAGTCCTCTTAGGTCTAACTTCTTTTGCTTAGCATAATTTTTTGGAGATTCATCCATGCTTTTGCATCTATCAGTCTTTCATTATTACTCTTTTCTACCTTTAATTTTTTTTCTTAATGTTTGTTTTTTAAAGAGAGAGAGAGAGAGAGAGAGAGAGATTGAGTGTGTGTGTGTGTGTGTGTGTGTGTGTGTGTGCATGAGTGGGGCAGCAAGCCCAATGCAGTGCTGGAACTCACAAACCAACCATGAGATCATGACCTGAGCCCAAATGGGATGCTCAACTGACTGTTGAGAGGTGCCTCAGCTAGGCACCTCTGTTTTCTACTTTTAATATAGCATTTAATTGTAAGTTTACATAATTTGTTCTTTAAAATTTTTATTCTGAAACAATTTAGACTTACAGAAAAGTGGCAATAATATTACAAAGAGTTCTTATAAACATCAGGGAAATTTCCTATTAACATCAAGGAAATACATGTGTTTCTACTAAGTCTTGTCTATATACATATAGACATATACATATACATATAGACATATGCATATACACAAGACTTAGTAGAAACACATGTATTTCCTTGATGTTAATAGGAAATTTCCCTGATGTTTATAAGAACTCTTTGTAATATTATATATATTACATATATATATATATACATATATAGGTATATATATATATATATATATATATATATATATATATATATATATATTTGTATCTATCTATATGTACATAGAGCAGGTAAACACATGGATCCTAATATGAACACACACATCAGAACAAACATGAGGTCACTGTGGTATCTTTAACCTGAATCCAGCAGCATTCTGACAGTGAGAAACCTGATTCTCATTACCTACAACTTATTCACTAAATCGTTCATTCCTAACATACCTGTAAAGTACGTTCGGAATGGTTATCCATATTCCCCTGAAAAACAAATTCTCCAGCTAGAGTACAATGTCTGTATATAGTTTTTGTCTTTAGTTTTATAGTATACAGTCAAAACACGTTTGTTTGGGTTTTTTTTGCTTTTTTTTTCTTTTTAATAACAGATGTGTCCTCTCAGCCCCAAATACTTTTTTTTTTACAAAGATATTTAGGCCAGTTCATTTTTTCCCCATCCGCTTCAGTTGGGTGATATCCTTTATTTGTAATAAAGTTAGATTTACTTGTTACAGTTTGTATTTAATCTTGGTTTCTCTTCACTATCTTGATTTTTTAAATTTTGCATATGGTAACATTCACTCTTTGTGGGGCATAGTTTTAGGGATTTTTAAAAATGCATAAAGAGGTCCCGGGGTGACTCAGTTGGTTAAGCGTCTGACTTCAGCTCAGGTCATGATCTCATATGTCTTGAGTTTGAGCCCTGCATGGATCTCTCTGTTGTCAGCACAGAACCTGCTTCAGATCTTCTGTCCCCCTCTCTCTGCCCCTCCCCTGTGCTCTCTCTCTTTCTCTCTCTCTCAAAAATAAATAAACATTTAAAAAATGCATAAAGTCATGTACCTACTACCAGTGACATGCAGAACAGTTCCGTTACTTTTGGGTAGTGTTCCATTGAATAAATGGTATATTATTTTTAGCAGTATGTATAAAGCGTCTATGAACACGTGTGTGTAGGTTTTCATGTGAGTATGTTTTCACATCCCTGGGATAAATGAGCAAGAGTGCAATTACTAGGTTGTGTCATTGTTAATGTGTTTAATTTTTAGGAGAAATTTCCACATGATTTTCCAGATTGACTGTACCATTTTACACCTCCACCAGCAATGTCTGAGTGACCCAGCTTCTCCACATCCCCAGTACTTGGTGTTATCGCTACTTTTTATGAGTCAATTTGACAGGAGTGCGGCAATATCCCACTGTGGTTTTAATTTAAATTTCCCTTATGGCTAATGTTGTTGAACATCTGCTTTTGTTTCAACTGTACACTCTTGTTGCATGCCTTTTGCCTACTTTCAAATTGAGTTGCTTGTTTTTCAATGTTGGGTTTGTAGAATTTCTTTATATATCCTAGATAATAGTTCTTTGTCAGATCTGTGGTTCGCTCATATTTTATCCCACATTATAGCTTGGCTTTTCATCCTCTTGTCAGGATCTTTTGCAAAGTAAATTGTTTTTAATTCTGAGAAAAAAAAATCCAGTTTATCAGTTTCCTTTCATGGGTCATGTTTTTGCATCAAGGCTAGCCTTTGATCCTGAAGTTTTTCTCACACGGTTTTCTAAACGTTTCATAGTTTTACATTTACATCCAAGTTTGTGACCCATTTTGTGGTTTTTGTTTTTTTTTTTTCTCTTAAGGTGTGAGGTTTAGGCTAAGGATTATCTTTTTGTCTGTTGATGTCCACTTGGTCCAGCACGATTGTTAAAAGGCCATCTTTCCTCCACTGAATTGCCTTTCCACTTTTGCAAAAAATTGGTTCTATATACCTACTCCTCTGCTGGTTCCACATGGTCTTGATTTCTGTATTTAATATTCTTGGTTTTCTAAATTGCTTTAGCTACTCTGTTTCCATTGCCTTCCTATATAACTTTTTGAGTAATCCTGTTTATACAAAAAAAAAATCTTGCTTAGATGTTGATACCAATTACATTAAAATTTTGCATCAATTTGGTGAGACTTGATATCTTTACTATATTGAGCCTTTCAATTCATGAACATGATATGTCTCTCTGTTACAGCAAATACTTGGTTCCCCGGGAAGAGACAAGCGACATGCACTTAGGGAATCAGGGAAGACTGTTTATTTTTGCACTGGTGCCTGCCCAGTGGAGTCACCTCTGAAGGCTGAGCCCCGAGTCTTGGCATCGGCCTCTTTTTATGGGTGGGATTGCAGGGGCTCAAGAGAGAAAAAAAGGGGGGCACTTATCAGTTGTACTACAAGGGCAGTTGGCAGATGCAGGAGGCAAGCAAGATTACAGAAGCCAAAAGCATGTGAGGGAAGTATCCGACCTGGGACATCTGGCTGGCCTCTTTTATCTTGCTGTTCTCAGCTTTCCTTCTCATTTCAATTTATTTTATAGTTTTCAGAATACAGATCCAGACATGTTTTACTGGATTCACACCAAGCTTTACTTTATGTAAACAGTTTATAGCTACCTATTTTATATTCTGAGCTTGACAGGCATGTCCCTGTCCAGTTTTCCCAGCACCACTTGCTGAAGAGACTGTCTTTATTCCATTGGATATTCTTTCCTGCTTTGTCAAAGATTAGTTGCCCATATGTTTGTGGGTCCATTTCTGGGTTCTCTTTTCTATTCCATTGAGCTTCATGTCTGTTCTTGTGCCAGTACCATACTGTCTTGATGATTACAGCTTTGTAGTATAGCTTGAAGTCTGGGATTGTGATGTCTCCTGCTTTGGTTTTCTTTTTCAAGATTGCTTTGGCTATTTGGGGTCTTTTCTGGTTCCATACAAATTTTAGGATTATTTGTTCTAGTTCTGTGAAGAATGCTGGTGTTACTTTGACGGGGATCGCGTTGAATATGTAGATTGCTTTGGGTAGTATCGACATTTTAACAATATTTGTTCTTCCTATCCAGGAGCATGGAATCTTTTTCCATTTCTTTGTGTCTTCTTCCTTCAATTTCTTTCATAAGCTTTCTATAGTTTTCAGTGTACAGATTTTTCACCTCTTTGGTTAGATTTATTCCTAGGTATTTTATGGTTTTTAGTGCAACTGTAAATGGGATCGATTCCTTGATTTCTCTTTCTGTCGCTTCATTGTTGGTGTATAGGAATGCAACCGATTTCTGTGCATTGATTTTATATGCTGCAACTTTGCTGAATTCATGAATCAGTTCTAGCAGTTTTTTGGTGGAATCTTTTGGGTTTTCCATATAGAGTATCATGTCACCTGCAAAGAGTGAAAGTTTAACCTCCTCCTGGCCGATTTGGATGCCTTTTATTTCTTTGTGTTGTCTGATTGCAGAAGCTAAGACTTCCAATACTATGTTGAATAACAATGGTGAGAGTGGATATCCCTGTCTTGTTCCTGACCTTGAGGGGAAAGCTCTCAGTTTTTCCCCATTGAGGGTGATATTAGTGTTGAGTCACTCATATATGGCTTTTATCATCTCAAGGTATGATCCTTCTATCCCTACTCTCTTGAGGGTTTTTATCAAGAATGGATGCTGTCTTTTGTCAAATGCTTTCTCTGCATCTATTGAGAGGATCATATGGTTCTTGTCCTTTCTTTTATTGATGTGATGAGTCATATTAATTGTTTCGCGAATATTGAACCAGCCCTGCATTCCAGGTATAAATCCCACTTGGTTGTGGTGAATAATTTTTTTAATGTATTGTTGGAGCCAGTTGGCTAATATCTTGCTTAGGATTTTTGCATCCATGTTCATCAGGGAAATTGGTCTATAGTTCTCCTTTTTAGTAGGGTCTCTGGTTTTGGAATTAGGGTAATGCTGGCTTCATAGAAAGAGTTTGGAAGTTTCCCTTCCATTTCTATTTTTTGGAACAGTTTCAAGAGAATAGGTGTTAACTCTTCCTTAAATGTTTGGTAGAATTCCCCATGGAAAGCTATCTGGCTCTGGACTCTTGTTTTTTGGCAGATTTTTGATTAATAATTCGATTTCCTTGCTGGTTATGGGTCTGTTCAAATTTTCTATTTCTTCCTGTTTCAGTTTTGGTAGTGTATATGTTTCAAGGAATTTGTCCATTTCTTCCAGATTGCACATTTTATTGGCATATAATTGCTCATAATATTCTCTTATTATTGTTTTTATTTCTGTTGTGTTGGTTGTGATTTCTCCTCTTTCATTCTTGATTTTATTTATTTGGGTCCTTTCCTTTTTCTTCTTGATCAAACTGGCTAGTGGTTTATCAATTTTGTTAATTCTTTCAAAGAACCAACTTCTGGTTTCATTGATCTGTTCTACTGTTTTTTTGGTTTCGATAGCATTAATTTCTGCTCTAATCTTTATTATTTCCTGTCTTCTGCTGGTTTTGAGTTTTATTTGCTGTTCTTTTTCCAGCTCCTTAAGGTGTAAGGTTAGGTTGCGTATCTGAGATCTTTCTTCCTCCTTTAGGAAGGCCTGGATTGCTATATACTTTCCTCTTATGACCACCTTTGCTGCGTCCCAAAGGTTTTGGGTTGTGGTGCTATCATTTTAATTGACTTTCATATACGTTTTAATTTCTCCTTTAACTGCTTGGTTAGCCCATTCATTCTTTAGTAGGATGTTCTTCAGTCTCTAAGTATTAGATTTCCAAATTTTTTCTTGTGGTTGATTTCAAGTTTCATAGTATTGTGGTCTGAAAATATGCACGGTATGATCTCGATCTCTTTGTACTTAGTTAGGGCTGATTTGTGTTCCAGTATATGGTCTATTCTGGAGAACGTTCCATGTGCACTGGAGAAGAATGTACATTCTGCTGCTTTAGGATGAAATGTTCTGAATATATCTGTTAAGTCCATCTGGTCCAATGAGTCATTCAAAGCCATCGTTTCCTTGTTGGTTTTTTTATTAGATGATCTGTCCATTGCTGTGAGTGGGGTGTTGAAGTCTCCTACTATTATGGTATTACTATCAATGAGTTTCTTGATGTTTGTGATTAATTGATTTATATATTTGGGTGCTCACACATTTGGCACATAAATGTTTACCATTGTTAGGTCTTCTTGGTCTATAGACCCCTTGATTATGATATAATGCCCTTCTGCATCTCTTGATACAGTCTTTATTTTAAAGTCTAGATTGTCTGATATAAGTATGGCTACTGCAGCTTTCTTTTGTTGACCATTAGCATGATAGATGGTTCTCCATTCCCTTATTTTCAATCTGTAGGTCTAACGTGGGTCTTTTGTAAACATCATATAGATGGGTCTTATTTTCTTATCCATTCTGTTACCTTATGTCTTTTGATTGGAGCATTGAGTCCATTGACGTTTAGAGTGAGTACTGAAAGATATGAATTTATTGCCATTATGATGCTTGTACAGTTGGAGTTTCTGGTGGTGTTCTCTGGTCTTTTCTAATCTTTTGTTGCTTCTGGTATTTACATATATATATATATATATATATATATATATATATATTTTTTTTTTTTTTTTTTTTTTTTTTTTTTTTTTTTCATCTTTTCTCCCTTCAGAGAGTCCCCCTTAAAATTTCTTGCAGGACTGGTTTAGTGGTCACAAACTCCTTTAATTTTTGTTTGTCTGTGAAACTTTTTATCTCTCCTTCTATTTTGAATGATAGCCTTGCTGGATGAAGAACTCTTGTCTGCATATTTTTCTGATTCAGCACACTGAATATATCCTGCCACTCCTTTCTGGCCTGCCAAGTTTCTGTGGATAGGTCTGCTGCAAACCTGATCTGTCTTCCCTTGTAGGTTAGGGACTTTTTTTCCCTTGCTGCTTTCATGATTCTCTCCTTGCCTGAGTATTTTGTGAATTTGACTATGATATGCCTTGTTGATGGTCGGTTTTTGTTGAATCTAATGGGAGGCCTCTGTGCTTCCTGGATTTTGATGTCTGTGTCTTTCCCCAGGTTAGGAAAGCTTTCTGCTATGATTTGCTTATATAACCCTTCTACCCCTATTTCTCTCTCTTCCTCCTCTGGGACCCCTATGATTCTGATGTTCCTTTTTAATGAGTCACTGATTTCTCTAATTCTTAAATCGTGCTCTTTTGCCTTAATCTCCCTCTTTTTTTCTGCTTCATTATTCTCTATAAATTTATCCTCTATATCGCTGATTCTCTGTTCTGCCTCATCCATCCTTGCCGCTGCTGCATCCATCCGTGATTGCAGCTCAGTTATAGCATATTTAATTTCATTCTGGCTATTTTTTACTTCTTTTAGCTCTGCAGAAAGGGATTCTAACCTATTCTCGACTCCAGCTAGTATTCTTATTATCATGATTCTAAATTCTGGTTCATACACCTTGCTTGTGTCTGTGTTGGTTAAATCCCTGGCTGTCGTTTCTTCGTGCTCTTTCTTTTGGGGTGAATTCCTTCATTTTGTCTTTTTGAAGGGAGAAAAGGAATTAATGAGGTAGAAAAATTGAAATTAAAAAATATTAAAATTAAAAATTAAACACACACACACACACACAAATCGAATAGATGATGCTAGATCCTAGGTCTGGGTGTAGAAAGTGGTTTGACGGATTAGAGAAAACAAAACAAAACAAAACAAAACAAAACAAAATAAAAGGGGGGGGAGAGAAAAAAAAGGAAATCGTTTGAGAATTTGAAAAAATGAATGTACTAAAGTAGACTAAAATACACAAAAGTAGAGAATATAGTGGAAAAAATTATAGAAAAATATTTTTAATAAAAATTAAGAAGACAAAAATATGATTTTTTTCATTTTCTGTATTTAAGAAAAAAGAAAAGAGAAAACGATAAAAAAAGAAAAAAGAAAAAAGAAATCATTTGAAAATTTGAAAAAGTGAATACACTGTAGTAGACTGAAATAAAATGATGGGAGTAAGATAGAATTTGAAAAAATTTACATAAAAGCAAAAAATATAGTAATAAAAAATTAAATAAAAATATTTTTAAAAGAAATTGAAAGTAAAAATGAAGTTTTTCTCTTTATTCATTCAAAAAAAGAAAAGAGGAAAAAAAGAGAAAAAAGAAAAAGAAAGAAAAAAATTGTTTGAAAATTTGAAAAGGTGAGTACACTGAAGCAGACTAAAATAAAATGATGGAAGTAAAGTAGAATTTGAAAAAATTTACACAAAAGTAAAAGATATAGTAATAAAAATTAAAGACAGATATTTTTAATAAAAATTGAAAATAAAAATGAGTTTTTTTCCCTTTCTGTATTCAAGAAAAAGAAAAGAATTATAAAAGAGAAAAAGGAAAAAGAGAGAGAAAAAAATTGAATAGATGAACCTGCTAACAGATTGAAGTAGGACTGAAATTGCTTCGTTTTCCCCTAGAGGTCAGTCCATGTAGCTCTTTATAGTCCATAAATGAAGCTAGAGGTGAGGTTTGTGTTCTTGAAGAGCGAAGTTGGCCCAGTTGGGCAGGGCTTGGTGTAACATCTCCGCTCTCCCCTAGATGGCGCTGCTAGCCTACTGGGGTGGATTGTTCCGGTGCTCCTCGGTGCACATGCGCATGCGTGGGAGTGGTGAAAAATGGCGCCACCCAGCCACCCAGTCTGTTCTCCCGGATCAGCAGTCTCGTACCGGTCCTCCGTCTTCAGCTCTCATTCACTCCCTGCTCTTCCACTCTCAGTGACCAGGCCCCAGGCAGTACCTTTCTCCTAAGTTTTGTCTCAGATGCGGCTGTTTTCCTCGGCCCCTTACTTCTGAAGGACTGCAGTTTTGACCCGCTCCGCCCCTCTGCAGGAGGGTCTCACCGAGCAATGGCTGAATGAGCAAATGCTGCTGGACCCTGCTGTTGCTGGTGCCCTGAGACTGCGGCCAGGTGCCAGCCTGTCCCCCACAAAAAAAATCGCAAGACAGTGTAGCCTCAGCGTTTCAAGGACCATGGAAAATTGCAACACACATCTGGCACCAGGCTTCACCCTCAACAACCTTGCCCCAGCACCAGTGAATGTGGCTGCCTTCCGGGGTCTGCTGGGACCAGGTGGCGTCAACAGTCTCTACCAAATGTTTTTCCAGCAGTGGAACCGCTTTTCCCCGTGTGGCCTGAGAACCTCCCGGACCCCACGCTGTTCCTGGGGATTCACCTTTCTCACCAGAGCACCGCCAGGTATGGAGCTGCGGAGTTGCAGCCTTTGCGCTCCCCTTGTCTACAGTGTTAATGGAATTTAAACCCTCTCTTTTCTCCTTTCTCCCTTTTTAGTTTAGTTCCTGCGGCTGTTTCCAATTTTCCACTTTCTCTCCAGCTGCTTTTGGGGAGGGGTGATTTTCTCGTATGCTCCCCCCTCCCCAGTCTCTGTCCTCTCTCCGCCCACAAAAGGGTTTTCTTACCTTTCGGGGCTTCTTGCTCCCCAAGTTCAGCTCTTCGTGTCGCGTACCTGCTGAATTCTGTGGTTCAGGTTGTGCAGATTGTTGTGTTAATCTTCCAATCGGTTTTCTAGGTGTGCAGGATGGTTTACTGTTGGTCTGGCTGTATTTCATGGATGTGAGACACACAAAAAGCTTCCATGCTCTTCCGCCATCTTGGCTCCTCTCCGAAGTTTCCTTTTCTTCATTCATTTTGAAAGCACATTTTGTACAGAATTTTTTTTTTTTTTTTGAAAATAGGCCTTAAATAGTTGAAATCCATGCCTCGTTCTTTTAAATTTCTAGATTGGCTTTCCTTTCCCCTAAGTTTGGCCAACTCTAGTGGATTCAACCCATTTGTTTCCAAATTCCTTCTTTGCTGCTTTATTTGCATATATATTATATTGCTCACCTCTTGCAAATGTAAGAAGCTATTTGCTTTTAATCTTTTTTTACTAAAGGTAAATATGAACCACCTCTTACTTTTTTTTGTGTCTTTACACTCCAGTACAGTGCCTTACCTCTGACAGATGTTGGTTGAAATTTTTCTACCTTCCATATTTTCTATTAAAGTAGCTTGCACATAGTTGGAGATTTGGAGATGTTTGTTTCATGAAGAGTTTGCTAGAATTAGAGAAAAGTGGAGAGTTGAATTTTCTTCTTTGGAAATATTTGAAAGAGAACTGTGGAAAGATTTCTGAGTTGTATGAAGAATGGAGATACGGGTTAGGAAGTTTACATGCTAATTTTCCTTGAAAAATCATGAATAGTTAAACAAATTGGGCCAGAAAAGAATTTTCATTTTCAAAACTGATTTTTGCCCTAAATTACTTGAAAGATACAAACTATATGTAACTATAATGCTCCCTAGTGGCTATTTTCTGCCAAAGCAAAGAACAGAATTCTAGCGTTCAACAAATAGATGTGTTGGATATTCTGAAATGCAAAGACTATATATATATTTTTCAAGTCTTTATTTAAATTCTAGTTAGTTAACAGACAGTTATAATATTTTTAAGTCAAAATTGCCCATGCAGAAATCTAAAAAAGTTTTCCTTTTTCTATAAAACATACCAATTACTCATAAAATAATATAATCTTGGCTGAAGAATAAAAACTCCTCCTTTAAAAAAAAAACCATTTTACATACTAAAATCTTTTCCCCCCAGCAACATATGGACATTTGCTCTCTGACAGTCAAAAAGTTGAATTACTCATGACTCCTGCTTCCAAAGAGATTAGAA
The DNA here is from genome assembly GCF_018350155.1 of Leopardus geoffroyi. NCBI lineage: Eukaryota > Metazoa > Chordata > Mammalia > Carnivora > Felidae > Leopardus > Leopardus geoffroyi. Next base: position 90,606,847 of record NC_059338.1, read on the forward strand.
TTTTGTGAGGATACAGATATAAATAAAAACCATTGCTCACTGAGATAAATTCAATAGTATGGGTTTGCACAAAGGGAAGAGAGGGAGTAGATTGAGGATGGTCTAAAGAGAAAGTAATCTTTGATTTATGCTTTGAAGGGTAGGTTTGCATCTATTAGCTAGAGCAGTAGGAGAAGGGCATTCCAGGCAGATGACGGGCGTGGTACAAAAGCTTGGAGAGGAAAACATACCACCTACTCAGGCACTTCCTGGTAGGGGCTTGCACATAGGCTACATGTGGGACTCAAGCAGAAAATACTGGCAGGAGATGAGTACAGGAGTCAAACAATGCAAAAATAGTATAGTATAGAAGGAATTTGGGTTAATGTGTCAGAAATAGAAGATCACAGATTTTAATCTGGACAGTTTTAGTGAAAGATCTCTGGTACTAGTGTGAAGGAAGGATTGGAGAGGAATTAGTACAAATCTATTATAACAATCCAGTAAAAAAAATTATGAGATGCCTATCAAGAATGTTGCAGTAGTGATGGAGAGCAGGAGAAAAATTCCAGAGAGGCTTTGTTAGACAATTGAACAGACTTGGTGACCAACTGAATGTAGGAGGTGGGAATAATGGTAAAAGCTGTTACTTGTCTGCATGGGGGAAATACAATTAATCCAGAGAAAAAAATTATAAAAGGAGAAGCAGACTGGGGCAGAGGTCAATGATAATAAGGATAATGAATTTATTTAGGGGTAAGTTCAGTATGAGACATCGACAACACATGTCGAGAGAGCTTTTACTAGGCATTTGGAGATAGGAATTTGAAGCTCAAGAGAGAGAGGTCTGGAGTGGTTCTACATTTGTGAGGGAATCTCCCACCCTTTGATTTGAGTGTAGTTAACTTAGTGATCACATCTAATGAGTGGAAAAGAATGGAATTGATAGTTTGTGTCTTCAGACCCCCAGGTTATAAAAGCATTGTGGATTTCTGCTTGCTTTCTTCCTTGGATCTCTTGTTCTGGGGGAAGCCAGTTGCCACATTATAAGGACGCTCACCTATAATGAAATCCACATGGCAAAGCAGTAAATTCTCTGGCCATCAGATAGCAAGGAACTGAGGCTTTCTGTCAATAACCTCATTAGTGAGACTGGAAGAGGATCTTTCAGTCCCAATTAAATCTTCGGATGGCTGTAGCCCTGTCCAAAATCTGTGCTGCAAACTCATGAAATACCCTGCAACTAAGCTGCTCCTGAATTCCTGATCCACAAAAACTCTGCAATAATAATAATAAAAAAATGTGCATTATTTTAAGCCACGAGGTTTGGGGATAATTTGTTATGCCTCATTAGACATCTAACACATAAGGCCACATGCAGGTACAAACAAGGAGGACAGTGTCCCTGGCTGGGGAGCTGCATCTCTGCTACAACTCTTATCAGAGAGGAAGAGAAGAGATTTCAGTAGATGACAGTGGAGTTGTCTTCCCCAGCCTATGGCAACTAATTTGGGTTTTATTTAAAATACAATGGGAAGCTGCTAAATAGAGGAGTGAACTATTCCAGTGATTTGTGATGAAAACAATAGAGCCGGGTTAGGGAAGATGTGGGAAGATGAGTCAGAAACCTCTTGAAGTAGTTCAGGCAAGACTTGGCTTCTGCTTTGAACCTGGGTGGAGGCAATTGGGAGACAGAAGTAGGTTATTTCAGAAGTAGGAAAGATGAGAGGACTAAAGAAAGGTTTAAAGTTTTCACCATTCCCCAAAAGTGTCCAGGCAAAGAGGAGAGGCCAAAGTTTGAAGCCCCACAAGACGAAGACCTTATGAAGCCAGTGTGTGAGATAAATGTAAAGAACACATGCCAGAGCCCCTCTCAAATTTACCTCTGGACCTCCGTGATTGGCTTTGATCTGGTCTATGAGTGCATGTGCTGGCTGTGTTTAAGACAACCCAGTGCAGGGGCGCCTGGGTGGCTTGGTCGGTTAAGCGTCCGACTTCAGCTCAGGTCATGATCTCACGGTCCGTGAGTTCAAGCCCCGTGTCGGGCTCTGTGCTGACAGCTCAGAGCCTTGAGCCTGTTTCAGATTCTGTGTCTCCCTCTCTCTGCCCCTCCCCTGTTCATGCTCTGTCTCTCTCTGTCTCAAAAATAAATAAACGTTAAAAAATTAAAAAAAAAAAAAAAAAAAAAGACAACCCAGTGCAACAGATGTAATACAGGTTTGCATCCCCAGGACCAAACACATCGGGAACCTAAATGAGAATGAGAGCTGCTGTATTTTGATCATGGTGCCAATATTACATACATCATGACATGTAATTCTCATAGCAAACCTGTGAGAGAAGTCCATTAGATTTACATTTTGCAGGAAAAAAAAAAAACAGGCTCAGGGAGAATAAGGAACTTGACCAAGTTCACAAAGCTTGTAAACGCCAGAGTAGGATTTGAATGTGAGTATGTTTGACACCAAAGTCCTTACGCTTAACCACTAAGTGCATTTCTTCCCACCTCTGCTCAGAACCCAGCACCTCTCTGACACTTCCAACCTGGCCAGCTTGGAGCATCCAGAGACAGCTCCCTTGGATATTATATTCACATTCTCAAAATGGTTGTTGACAATGACAATGGAAAACCTATCTCAAGCAATTTGGTGGACAAGAATTGACTCAGGGAAATCAGAGCGAGATAGAAAGAATACAGAAGATTTTCAAATGGTGTCAGTAGCTAACAGACTGAATGTGAGGATACATGAACATTTACTTTGGAGGATTCTCAAAATGCTTGAGGGAAAAATTGTGTGTGTGTGTGCGTGTGTATTCTGCAGATGTAGTTCGAGGTCAAGAACAGAAACTTTTATTATGGACGTAAAGGTCACTTCATTTTTATCTGCAGACAAGAAGGATATGGTGACTTTGAGTTATAGCAGTGCCTGATCCACGGAGTAATTTGTGCAGAACTGATAAGCCATCGATTTGAATAAACCTGAGTAGACTTAAACGTAGAAGCTTAGAGTTAGAAGGACTCTTAGAGGTCATATACTTTAGCTGCTGGCTTAAATGTGAACACTTCTGTTAGTAGGAAAGGCAATCATCTCCCTCATACTGGCCTGGGAATGATAAAAGAAGTATATTCTATATTTCCTTAAAAATATAGCTTTCTTACAGGGTTAGGGAAGAAATGGGAAGATTAGTCAGAAACCTTTTGAAGTAGTTCAAATGCAAATATTACAGAATGCAAATATTTTATGAACATTTCTCACACATTTCTCTGACGTTACCTGGAATATGAGATAAAAACTCAGCTTATAGACAGTGGCCTAATATTTTGGAAGTATAATAATAATGATAATAATAGTAGTTATGTACATTATAACAATTTCATAATTTGATTATGAATTAATCATAATACTAGTTTCCATATCTTCTGAATTTGAAACATCACCTAATTCTGTTGCTTTATAATAATAATGAAGAGGATAGTCATTATTATTGACATTATAAGCAACAGAATCAGGCAATCTTTCAAATTAAAAAAGATTTATGGAAAAACCAGTATTTGATGTTTGTACATACACTACCTCATTCAATTCTGGAGTAGGTATGATGATCCGTATTTTGTATATGAGAATACAGAGGCCCAAAGAGTTGAAGGAACTTGTTCAAATTTACACAGATAATCAATAGAAGAGACAGGACTTGAGCGTATGGCCTATTAAGCTTGTCTTGCTAACATTCATTCCATCTTTATCTAATATTACTTCAGTTTCCAATTGTTCTTGGGAAATCAGTGCTTTCCCACATGTAGTTCGTGGGTTGCCTCAAGTTGGGTGGACCACACTCCCAATGCAATAAGTGGTGCCTTACTGAATCCAACCAGTCTTAGTGCTGTGCACAAGTCCTGTCGTATTGCCTGGTCTACCACTAATGTCCACTTCCTCCTTCTTATTGCCGCCCCCCCTTACTTTTATCAGGGTGGGAAATTTTCGGCAATGAGAGAAGAAATTCAACAAATTCTCACCACACCATCTCTCCACCTGCCTTACTGTGTGCTTACTTTCTCTGCATTACCTTCTGTTATTATGGATAAAATGTCTACATATAGCAAAGGCCAGTTCTTCTGTGTCTTAGATGCCATAGCTGCAGTGATTCTCTTCTCTCCAGCTCCTGATTCCGACAATTTTTTCCCTCTTTCTCTAGTTCATTCCCATCAGCATGCAAAAATTCTGTCTTCCATATTAAAAACCAAAGCAAACCAGACCTCTTGACCCTATGTCATTCTTTTTACTTCATTTTATTGTAAGCTCCCTGAAATGTTATCTGGAATCACTGTCTCTGATTTATCTCTACTGAACCCAGTCTACTCAGGTGATCATCCCATCACACCCATGAAACTGCTCTGGTCGACATTTCCAATAGGGTGACTCACGTCTCAGTTTGTACAGACAGTTGTGGCCTCTGCCTGTACATAATTTTTCCAGGGATAATTTTTCCAGGGATAATTTTTCACTCTCGAAGTGTCTTCGTTTGGATGACAAATTATATATTCACCCTATTTATGACCTCCACATTGGTAAATCCAGCTAACCACAGCACTTCTCAGGGCTCATTATACTTAAACCGATAGCATTTCACACATCCTATCACATCTTTGTTCACTTGTTTTCCAGGATCTCACATGGTCCTCCTCTTGTCTTTCTAGTAGCTTCTTTTAGCATCCTTAACTGGTTCCTTCTCATCTCCCCCATTAGTGGGGGTTGCAGTGCCCTCAGGATCAATCATTTGAACCCCCTTCTTTTCTTCTCTATACTTATTCCCTTGTTAACCTCATTTGGTCTCATGGCTTTAAACACCACTTACATACTAATTGTGCCTACAATTAAATCTTTATCCTAGAATTTCCCCCTGACCTTCAGACTCCTATATCTATCTATTTACCTGATGGCATCAAAATCATGACATGTCCAGAAGTGAAGTTTTGGCCTACTCCCACACAAAAAGTTGCACTTATCCAGTCTTCCCTATCGTAGGGACCAACTACAGTTTGCAGGAAGTAAACACCTTGATCTAATATTTGGGCCTCATTTTCTCTCATTATAGCACATTCAATATGTCATCAGATCCTGTTCTACCAGCAAACCCTACACTTCTCACCACCTCCACTACTTGTGCATGTATCTCTCACCTGGATTATTGCAGTATCCTCAAAATAGATCTTTGCTTCTGTAGGATATATTCTCAACAGAACAGCCAGGGCAATCCTTTTCACAGAGAAGTCATGTTATATGTCACTTTTTTGTTCAAAATTCTCTAATATCATATCTCACTCAGTATAACACCTAAATTCCATGCAGGGACCTACAGACCTGCTATTATCCTGCTCCTTTACCCCTCTGCTGTTATTGCTTTCCTTTCTCCTCATGGCCCACTCTGCCCTAGGCATCCTTGTGTTCACTCCTGCCTCAGGACTTTCACGCTCACTGTTCCCTCTGCTTGGATTCCCTTCACACAGTTAGCCCTGTGAATCACTCCCTCACCTTCTCACTGAAGCTTTTCCTTCCCGTCCCTTTTCCAATGGTAATTCCCTCCCTTCCTGTATGGTAGTTTCTTAGAGCTGCTGTAACTTAGTACCACAAACTGTGTGGCTTAAAACAACAGAAATTTATTCTTTCATAGTTCTGGAGGCTAGGGGTCTGCAGTCAGGTTGTCATGAGGGCCTTGCTCCCTCTGAGACTCTGAGTAGAATCCTTTCCTGTGTCTTCCTAGCTCTGGCAGTGGCCAGCAGTGCTTAGCTTCCTTGGCCTGCAGCTACATCCTTCCAGGATCTGCGTCTGCCAGGGTCCTCCCAGTGTGTCTCTGTCCTCACTTGGGATTTTGTCTCCTTATAAGGACTCCTGTCATATTGGATTAAGGCCCACCCTAATGACTTCAGCTTAATTTGGTTACATTTGCGATGACTCTATTTCCAAGATAGAATTGAAGATCACATTCACAGGTACCAGAACTTAGGACTTCAACATACGTTGCTGGGGGACACAGTTCACCCTATGACACTTCCTTGACACAGTATTTCTTACCTTTCTTACCTTTGAAATTTTCTGCATAGCACTGTCGTTTCCCTTATAAGACATTTTAATTCTTTAATGTTATTTAATGTTTATTTATTATTGAGAGAGAGACAGAGCATGAGCAGGGAAGGGGCAGAGAGAGGAGGAGACACAGAATCCGAAGCAGGCTCCGAGCTGTCAGCACAGAGCCCCACGCGGGGCTCGAACTCACAGACCGTGAGATCATGACCTGAGCCAAAGTCAGATGTTCAACCGACTGAGCCACCCAGGCGCCCCTGTTTATTTATTTGTTTTGAGAGAGAGTGAGAAAGAAAGAGTGGGGGAGAGACAGAGAGAGAAGAGGAGAGAGAGAGAGAATCACAAGCCCGCTGTCAGCCCAGAGCCCGACGCAGGGCTCAAACTCACCAACTGTGAGATCATGACCTGACTGGATATTAAGTCAGACGCTTAACCACGTGAGCCACCCAGGCGCCCCATAGGACATTTTATTTTATAGATTATATTACAGATGGTAAATGTGAGCTCCACAGTGACAGGGATTTTTGACTGTCTTGTACCTTGCTGTTACCCTGGTATTTAGAACGTGACTGGAACCTAGAACACATACAATAAATAGTTGTACCAATGTTATTGACTAAATGTTGATGTTCCTTCTTTTTGCAGTGATTCTTTCAAGTCTCCTGAAATTTGTGGAGGGCGTGGGCGTGGTGGGGCAGTTGTTGTGCAGATTGAAGGAGCACATAGAGCCGCCTGGGTGGCTCAGTCAGTTAAGTGTCCGACTTTGGCTCGGGTCACTATCCCACGGTTCATGAGTTCAAGCCCAGCATCAGGCTTTCTGCTGTCAGCACAGAGTCTACTTTGGATCTTCTGTCTCCCTCTCTCTCTGCCCCTCCCTCGCTCTCTCTCTCAAAAATAAATAAACACTAAAAAAAAAAAAAGCACATAAATACTATCTTCCTTTGCAGAGGTTGGTACACTATTGCCTGTGGCCCAAATCTGGTCTGCTGCCTGCTTTTGTAAATAAAATTATATTGTAATACCGATATGCTCATTTGTTTCTGTATTGTCTAAGGCTGCTTTCCTGCTACAGTGGCAGGGTTGAGTAGTTGCAACAGAGACCACGTCCCCCACAAAGCCTAAAATATTTACTCTTCCATCCTTTATAGAAAAAGTAAGTGTTCCAACCTCGTTCTTCTGCTGTTTCCATATGTGTAACAGTGGGGAATGTTAATCATTAAAAGAGGATCAGATTTAAGAGTCAAGAAACATCTTCCAAGTGAAAATAAAATGAAGTGGAAGATGTTTTCCAGTAGCTCAGTTAATTTACACCACTGGGTGTCTCTCTTCCCTAAACTTTACAAGTAAATGTTGAACCAGACATCAGCCAACTGGGACTGTGACATACCAGACAAATATTGACAGTTGCTAAGGTAACTGGGATAAAGTATTGGCCAAAGGATAATATAGGCGCCAATTGTGCGTGCCATGTTTCTCACATAGGGGAGAGACACAGAGAATATGAATGAAAAATATATTTCAAGATCCCTTTTCAACTGCGGCTTAAGAACAACTCACAGCTGATGTTTATCTTAACTCCTCTTTCAGCTTTTCTGGAAAATTAACACTTTGGGGACTTGGGGGCCCTTAAGTCAGCTAGCATATGTCACAAGGGGGAAATCTGGGTATCAATTCTTTTTTCCAGTTATCCCTGGAATTTACTGTTCTGCATTGTGTTCTCATGGCCAAGTGTAAGGCCACATGTAGTTTTTGGCTTGCCTGCTCTTTTCACAGAAGTGGTTTCTGCAACACCTCCTTTCAGAGATTTCTTATTAGTCAACATTGGAATAATTAGCCTGCCTTTTTAGTTGCCTCCTGCAATGTGGTCTGAGGGAGTTTTTAACCTGTGGTTGAATTTGAGCTTTTGTCACTGATTAAACTTGGGCTTTTGTCATTACGCTAGTGCAAGGCTTCCTAACAGTGGAATTAGTGACATTTTGGATGGATAATTCCTTGTTGCGTAGGCTGTCTTGTGCATTGCAAGGTGTTGGGAAGTATCCTTAGCCTCTATCCACTTGTTGCCAGTAGCAGCCCCCCAGTTATGAGGATCAAAAATGTCTTCAAATATTACCAAACATTCCCTGTGTAGCAAAATTATCATCAGTTGAAAACATTGTGCTAGTAAATGCTAAACCATATTTCTTTTCAGGTTATTCTTAAAGCATCCTCAAGTAGAGCTGGAGTTTCAAAACACCAATGGGAGAAACTGTGGAAATTACAGATTTTTCAAATTGCACAGGAGAACTTCAGTCTTTCACAAAATTAGGAAATTCAGAAATTAAAACATTGATGATGAACCCAGAGAGATCACACAACAGGAGCTGCTTTCATTCAGTGAGAAACTAGATAAGATCTCCCAGAGGATATTTTGGGGTCTCTTCTGTATGGGCTATTTAGAAGTCCTGCAATCGAGATCTCTTGTTTAGTGAGAAGTCTTTCAGGATGGTCTCTGAACATGCCCCTGCTTTGCTGTCCCCTGAGCCTTTCAAATGACTGAGTTTGGATCAGGCAGGTGGGATTGATAATGGCATGGCATCTAGGAAACTTGTACATCTGATATTTGTCTTCTGGAAAATCATCTGCCTGTCCACAGTCCCTGTGAACTCCCAGTCTTTGAGTCCCTCCTTGAAGCCTGAGTAATCCCATTTCCCCACTGGACAGGAGGGGCTGGCTGAGGTCATTATGACGATTCATTAGTAGCATGTTGGGCTGTAACTCCCAGAGGAACTTGAAATATTGATTTTATGCATGTCATGCTAAAGATTGAGCAGTTGTAATCCTACTTTGTATATTCCTTCCTTCAGATTTAAAACAAGATGGCTTTGCCACCAGGGTAGCTGACTTGCTCTAATTAATCTTTATGGAAAGAGTTGACATGTTTAAATGAGCTCATCCAAATAGCATCAGTTATTCTTCTCTGATATTGAGGATAAATTGGAATGAAGCATGATTTAGAAAGAATAGAAATCTCACCCTTATTTCTTTATTTTTCTTGGCTGTATCTGTCATCTGCAAAATGGGTTGTGATTTATAAAGTCTATGAGAATAGTGTTGTATAACATTTTTTGCTATCCCTTGCAATACAATAGGCAAATAGGCAAAATAGGAAATAGGCAAACTCCCAGTGTATGATCATGGGGTGACATCCATTTAATAAAGATTGTCTTCTCCATGTTCTCTAATGGATACTGTTAAGAGCTTTCTAGAAAAGGCTGTAAGCCACAAAACCAGCAGGATTCTTAACTATTCCTTTGGAAAAGTTAGGCAATTAAAAGCTTATGTCATTTGCGGGAAACATGACTGATGGTTCAAATGAACTTATTATAAGTTATTTCTTTTGAGCTTACAGATTGCATATTTTTCTCAAATGCCAAGATCATTAACTAAAATGTGAGAGCACTAGAACTCTAAGGGATCTTAACAAGCAAAATGGGCAGAAAAATCAGTACCTCAGTGGGCAGTTATGAGAATTGAATGAGATAATGTGTGTAAGGATAATTTGGAATGAAAACCACCCTAATTAAAGTTGGAGCTATCTCATTAGGATGGAGAAGCATATATCAGACCTAAGAATCAAAGTTTCCTCCCTCAATAATTCCACGGTCAATTGTTTCCACAAAGGGTGAGGTCAAAATCATGCTGAGAGGACATATATCATTTTTCATGTATCAGAATAGACTTTTTTTTTCCTTTTGGTTTGGGCTTGTTTTGTTTTTGACAAAAAAATCAATCCTTGCCCTGAGATACACTCCCTCCTTGGGCTAACTCTTGAGAAAATCAGCTGAATCTCTTGATGACAAAAGATGGAACTTCAAACATTCATTCTCTGCCTCATTCGCAGGACTCTGATCCAGCCCTAATCTCTTAAGTCAAACAGGTCCAGTTGAGTAGGCCTCCCACCAGCCTGAGGCTAATTCCCCAGGCACCTGAGTTAGGGAGTTGAGTAGCACTAAAGGGGCTTTATTGGGAAGGGATGAAGTTATCTGAGAGACCATTTTGGACTTTGGAGTAGAGGGCTTGGGAGAATGTTATGTGAAAAAGAAAAGGAATATTAAGGAAATATAAAAATTCATTTGGAGCACACTTTCAAGAATTTCCTTCACTAGTGAGGCACAAAGGAGTGCCTGAAGTTGGACAAAGTTAACCTCTCCTTTATTCCCCTGTACTCTTCTTTTGAGATCTACTCTACCTGTCCCTTTATATGTTTCCATCATAGCCTAGTAAATGTTAGGTATAAGGAAGAAAGGTAAGGTGGCTCTCAGGGAAGGGAAGGTATTAGTTTCCCAGGCATCTTGTTGATTCTTGTGGTAATGTAATTGGGAGAGCATATTTCCCCTATTTTATCCCTCATGCTATGGTAGATTACCAAATGAAGCTATTGTTAAGTATCGGCATGATGGAGCAGGTAAAAGGTTCAGAATCTGGTAATATCAGCAGAAAAGTTCCTTCCAGGCTGGAGAGAAAATAAAATTGAATTCTTTGAGTACCCTACATAGGTTAGTAATGAGTATCTTTTGCAATAGGAAAGGAGGATCTTGCTGTATTTGAGTCTCATACGTGCTCAGTAAATGTTAGGTTGATTCTCACATAATGATATACTATGTTTTCATGGAATTAAGTTTAGAGTTCAAAACAACAAAATCACAGGTAGTTTTGCCTATCACCTTCATGAGAATAATCTTATCTAACTGGTTGCTTAGTAAACAGTGTCTTGTTAAATTGAATCAAGATAGAGAGGTATTATTTGTGACACATCATCTTCTTACCATCATGAAAAATACTTGTAATAGGCGTTGCACTCTAAAACATTTGATAAGATCGTCTGCAAAGTACAGAAACATATCCAAAACCAAGGTAATTGTTTTGTCTGCTAGTGGCCATTTATTCTTTTAGCTAAATGACTCACATTGCTTGACCATTTTTGCATATGGTCAAAAATTTTAAAACCTAGCTATAATATTTCCTTCTCTGCAGCACAGTTAAGATACTTAAACTTTATAGGGAAAATGTCTACAAGATGACAAACATTGCCTTTTCCTCCTTATTGCTCCATTAATCATCCAGAGGGTTGGGGCTAGCATGTCAAATGGGCTTTTACAAATACAAGCATCTGGATGATGAAAAATTTGAATTTATACTCAAATGTCTTAGAGTTATATAGACAGCTAATGACCCCTAATAATAGCTTACTCCAAGTGGGAATTTAGAATTTACAGATTACTTTTACACACATTTCCCCCCTAGAACTGAAGAGAGTACTGCCTTCTTTAAAACACTATTGGCTTAATCCTGATAAAAATTGGGTGTCTGGTGATGAAGAAGAATCTCTAATACACAATGATGTTAGAGTCTTTTGTTATTCAGGCAAGGACAAAGGGAATCAACAACATTATTCAAAACTGTGCTCATTTTAAGTCTAACAGTTTAAGTAAGCTATCCAATTCCTATGTCTTGATGGATAGTTTGGGAGATGGAAGGCCAAACTCTCTGGCCAGGCTCAAGGAGACAGAAAGGACAAATTTAGGGAGAGCATGATTGGAGGATGTATATCAGAAAATGGGCCAGGTTAAGGCTGGGAGCAAGAATCAGCAGGAGCAGTGCAAACTAAGGCATATAACTAGAAGGAGGGTTGGGGCGCCTGGGTGGCTTGGTCGGTTAAACGTCCGACTTCAGCTCAGGTCATGATCTCATGGTCTGTGAGTTCGAGCCCCACATCGGGCTCTGTGCTGACTGCTCAGAGCCTGGAGCCTGTTTCAGATTCTGTGTCTCCCTCTCTCTCTGCCCCTCCCCTGTTCACACTCTGTCTCTCTCTGTCTCAAAAATAAACGTTAAAAAAAATTTTTTTTTTTTTTTTAAATAAAAGGAGGGTTGCTGCGAACCAGGAAAGGAAGCATAGGGCAGTATGTGTGGGCAGGTGTGTTGGAAAAATTCCTGACATCATTGATGATGGAACTTTCCAGAATTTTAGTATCAGTTTTACAAAGGTAAACTGTTTTTTTAAAGGATTAGGGAATGGCAGTCATAAAATTCCATTTCTATTTGTTTACTCATCAATTAATAACTTTATCCACCCATCTACTCTTTTTATCTAATCATACTTCCATCTTTTCATCAACTTATTCTTTTATGTTTTATCCAACATTTTATTGAGTGCCCATCTTGTGCAGAATTATTGCTTGGTATTTCATGGAGGAGTGAGGAGAGTTAAACATAGCCCATAAGGTATTATCTATGACCCATAATAATGCATATGATAATTTCAGATGGAGCTGAGGTGGCTCAATGGACTCTATTACGGGTGAATAAAGGCTTTTCCTTAGTTGTGCTTATGTAGAGATTTATTCTGTGTTTGCTTTCCACCTCTTATGTTTAGAGGTAATCCCAAAGATGGGTTTGTAAACTCAATAAAGGCAATTTGAAAGTTTAGCCTAGAAAAGAGGCCATCAGTGGCCCACAGAGCAAATGTTACAACTTAATGTCACCCCAGTGGACCAATGGACTAGAGAGTGCCTGCACTTTCCAAAAATCTTTTGAAGAAAAGAAAGCAAGAAACTTGTAATTTGGAGAGAGAGAGGCAAACATAAAAGCTTGGAAACAAAGCAGAACCCTTTCAATATTCCTCTAGGTGGTTCCTCATGAGTTGTGATGTATCAACTATTCCTTAAAACCAAATCATGTAACTAGTAGGGGAATCTGAAATTGCAAAGACCACCTACATAGGTTTTGTTCTATAAAACACACAAATCCTGAGTAGGTTAAAATTTGGCCAATTGCCTAGAAGAGCTCTATATAACCAATAAAAGCACATTTGCCTCTGGGCTTACTGCCCATGTACAACATGCTACATACACCTAGCTATCCAGGGTGGGGTGAAGGCTTGTAGCAAAAATCAAGGGGTCCTGGCTGTTACTATATATTTCAGAGTGAGATTGCAGAGTTCAGGGAATATCCAAGCCAAATAATGTTATCTTCCTTTCCCCCAGAATACAATAAAATGTCTTCTCTGGACATTTTCAAAGCTATTTGCTCACCAAAGAAAAGAAAGGCACAAAACTAAAAGAGTGGTAGAAAATCAGTGAAAACAATGGCAGGGTGTAAGGGAGGATTGGGTAAGAGAAAATTAAGTAAAACTTAATAGATAGCATTTTGTGATGGGCCTTGAATCATAGGTAAGATTTCAAAAGGTAAAGCTAATGGGAGAAGGACATCCAGGTAGATGATATAGCAACAAGAAGAGTCTGGACACAAAAAAACTTGAGCCCTTATGCCAAAGGGAGAAAAGAACACATGATCCCTCTAAATAAACTATTAAACATGGGCTTGGAGGATAGATAGTTCTCTTAATGATTGAGGGATTACTGGGAGGCCTCACAAACTCCTGCATCACTGTCTTGAAATCTTCCAGATATGTGCTTATTGGGCTTAAGAGATGCCCTTTTCCCATAGTTGCTATAGAGAGATCTCTGTGAGTAGCTGACCTTCAGATGTGATACTGGCTTATGTAAGAACAGAGGTCTGAACTGCTTCAGACTTAGTTTTGGGACATTACTTTCTCTGGAAATTCTCTGGAATTTGGGGGCACCCAACATGGGACTGAGCTCTAGAGAGTCCACTCTCATGAAAATAGTCAAAATGACAAGCAGAAGAGGAAAGGCTGGAAAGACTTGATAATTTAATATGAAAACCTGAGGTCTAAGGACAAACTAACACAATACCCCAGACTATAAGCTTCGTAAGGGCAAGCACTGCATTTGCTTTGTTCACTGCTTCCCAGTTCCAGCACATTACTTGGAATGTGGTAGGTAATGAATCCATATTTGTTGAATTGATTTATTACTTAATTTATTAAGACATAAAAGAAGGAACACTTGCTTTCATCCCAATGGTTGGTGAAAAGCTCAAGACCACATTCCTCACAGTTCTTGGTCTCAGAATTATTACCCAGATTCAATGGTTTTTCTTGGCAAAGAGCTGCACATACCCCCCATGCCTCCTGTTAGAGAAGTTCCTTAGGTGGTGACCAGTACTCAGAGGACAATTTCTCCAAGCTTAGTAGTAGCCCTTCATCTATTTGACTGTCTTGAACATGTATTACCTTACTTTCCCAACTGGACTATATGTAACTCAGAATGTAGACAATAACACAGAGTGATTAAATGCACAAATTCTTGATTCAGAATCCAGGCTTTGATGTATAATAAATTTATGTTCCTGTATAAACTATTTATCTCCCCAAAGCTTTGTTTTCCTCATCTGTAATTTTGAGATATAGTAGTACCCAACTCATAGGATATTTATAAGAACTAAATGTAGTAATCTATGTAAAGCACTTTGCCTATTGCCTGGCACTTAATAATCTTGTAAGTATTATTTCTCTTTTTCCTCTACTTTTCCCTTAAAATTTCTAAATTTTATATACTCTAAAATCAACATTTAAAATATTTTCATATTTATGAAAGTAAGATAAATCTCACAATTGATGGTGTGTCCTAGGTAAATTATCATAGTTTTTATTTCTTTTTGATACACAAATTAATGGTACATTTTACAATTGACATCATCTAAAATAAGATAAAAATTGAAATTATTGTTATTACTGCTAATTTGACTATGTGAGGTACACAAGGAGATACGAAGCTTCAGGGTAGACATTGTGCATCATTCTGGGGCATCAATTCTACTTGAAGATTTGGGTGGGAAAAGTCAAATACACCAGCCAATTAGAGATTTTAGATGTTACGGGTGCCTGGGTGGCTCAGTCTATTAAGCATCTGACTCTTGATCTCAGCTCAGGTCTTGATCTCAGGGTAGTGAGTTCCAGCCCCACACTGGGTGTGGCACCTACTTAAAAAAAGAGAAATATTTTGGGGTTGCCTGTGTGTCTCAGTCTGTTAAGTGGCTGACTTTGGCTCAGGTTACAATCTCACAATTTGTGGGTTTGAGCCCTGCATGGGGCTCTGTGCTGATAGCTCAGAGCATAGAGCCTGCTTCCTATTCCGTGTCTCCCTCTCTCTTTGCCCTCCCCCACTCACTCTCTGTCTCTCAAAAATAAATATTAATTTTTTTTAAAAAAAGAAATTTTAGGTGTTATTTTTATATTTAACAAACATGGATATATGAAAGAGAAGTCAAGATTTACCTGAATTTTTTATTGAAAAATGTGGCGTGCCATAGAAACTTTGGCCTGAGATACTGGATTTCTGCTGTAGGTGTTCATTATGCTTTGCTGCTTCGAGTCATGTGACAGAAAAGTGTGAGAAGTACAGCGTGAAGCAGTGGTGAGATAATCAGACAAAGTCCCTGCCCTCCTGGAGCTTAAAGTCTAGTGGGGGACAGACTTCAAAACTGGTAACAGGGGCGGGGCGCTTTAGCTGTTGCGGTAGTCATTGTGACAAGAAGCAGCTGAGCACAAAGCAGGGTGTGGTCAGTTCCACTGGCGGCAAATGGGTGCCAGTCAAGAAATCTTAGAGAAGGTGAACTTACAGTAGATTCTTGAACAAGGATATGGAGTTTGGGGAGATGACAGAGCCCACCCAACAGGATCCTTGTAGTCTTTGTCCTTTTTTTTTTCTGGGGGCTGAGATGCTCTGCAAAGTATCAGGGAAGATCCTCATGGCTGAAATTTTAGAACTAGAACTTGCATTTATTGGCATCAACTCTGCCAAGGTCCTCTGAGCATCTTGGGGGTGGCCTTGCTTCAGCAGGACAAATCTGGGTCCCTTTGGAGCATACTGACCCTTATTTAACCCACACAGAGAACTCTGTAACCTCTTCCAGACTTCTGAGCCTCTGCCACAAGCAGAGCCCGCTTCTCAGATTTTGCTAATAAAAGTCCAAGCAATGTCCTCTTCTTGGATTATAAAATATTCATTTCCAGGATCCTTCCAGTAGAGCCAGCAGACAGTTCGTTCTGTGAAACACTGCCATTTGAATGGAACTGTATATTCTTTTGTAGAGCTCCCTGGGCTGAAATTCAGACCTTCCTTTTCTTGTCCTAAGGAGAGATACACATCCTTCAGGAAGAATGGTACAACATTGACATCCTTACCCTTTGCACCTCTTGATTATCCCCAGAACAGTTGGCTTAATGTAACAGTAATTCACAGTCCTCAGCTGGATGGCTGCAGAGAATTCATCATTATTCAGAGTTCAGCAAGTGCCAGTAGTGTTATTGAAGTGGTAATTGAATTTGGTGAACCCTCTGTGGTCCAGACAGCATAGCACTGCCGGCAAGAGCCATGCAGTGTGGTTAAGATGAATACATTTCCAATAATAATGAACCTTCAAACTAGGCTTGATAGCACACAGCCAAAAGGACATACTGTTTTGATAATTTGACTTATGATACTGAGCATTTTGGATCGAAGCCATGTGGAAGGATGACAATGTGTACCTGCGGGAAGATCCTGGGAGAAAAATCCAGTACTTCCTAGAAATCTCTGTGGAAAGTTCTATTGATAATCTCATCAGGCAGAGATATGTCTGTGGCCAATTATTTCCTTGTACAAAAACGTCCTTGCCACATTCTTGAACTGAACCCTTGTGTGGTAAAAGAAAAATTTCCAAATAATTTTCAATGAAGTGTGCCTTATCACTAAACAGCAATTAAGTGCTTTCAAAATTTCACATTCACAGAATGATCTCAACAATCTCACTACTTTGCAATGCTGTTTCTAAAAGAGAACATTTATAGTTTGGGAAAATAGCACAAAAATGAAAACTGCTGGAATTGTTTTGGTTGCTGAAAATATACTTGGCCTCATGGCTGCGGCACTGAAGAGGGAAAGAGCTTTGGCTCTGAGCTCAGGCAGACCCTGACTTTGAACCCCATCTCCTTCATTTACTGTGTCCTTAATAGGTCATTAGCTTCCTTTATATTCTCCATCTTTCCCTGTAAAAATGAGGTCAGTAGTATCTACCTCTGAACATGACAAGCAATGAATAAGGAACGGAGCTTGGCTCCACTGGATACTTACTATTAGAATAGCTGTCATTTGCTGGCCTACTATGTGCCTCGCAGTCAAGTGCTTATGAACGTGTATTATTTTACAACAGTGTGTGGTTGCTACTAAGGGTGACCTGGTTTGCCTGGTACTGTCCGATCTTACAACCGAAAGTCCTGAGTCCCAGAAAACTTCTTGGTCCAGGACAAACAAGGGTGGTTGGCCACTCAATCAATATTATGGTCTCCTCTTACAGGTGTGGAAACTGAGGCTCAGAGAGTATGTACAAGTTTTCCAATATCCCACAGCTAGGAAAGAGTAGGCCTGGTATTCAAACCCAGGCTTGAACAGCTCCCAAACCTGCACTCTTTCTGCAGCCTTCAACCCTGCTCAGTAAATGTTGCTTTCCTTGCTGTATTACTAGAACATTCTGGACTTAACAGATATTTGTAGATCAGATCACATTTTTTCAAATGTCTTCAGTTATTTCAGGATTGCATGCCTGCATGTGTGCTTGTGTGTGTCAGAGAGTGGGGGATTGCTCTCCAAGTGATAGTAATAATGAAATTGATAGTTTAAAAGCCTAACATTTATTTCAAAGAAATTTCTACCTTTTGTTCATTCATTCATTCATTCATTCGTTTAATAGATATATAGTGAAGTCCTACCGTGTGCCAGATACTGGGGCAGATACAAAGAAGACTAAGATGCTGGCCTCAAGATGCTCAGTGTAAAGGAATTTAAAGAATTGGTTGTAAAAGACTGTGAGATTATGATGGTAGAGGGAAGCCTACATCATTCCTATCTCCCCTTGCACACTCAAGCCATGCAGATCTTCTGTAATGAAGCTACAAGCTTATTCCTGACACTAGGTTTTCTGCACTAGCTGTTACTTCTGCTTTGCAGATTCTTTCTCCTAATCTTGGTCATTCAGATCTAGGATGAAATGTTACCTCTTCAGAAAGAGCTTCCTTGCCACCTCCAGCTAAATTGGCCACTGAGAAATTCTTAGCTCACCCTGTTTTGATGATCTTCTAGGATTTATTTATCACTATTTGATACTCATCTTCTTTGACCGTTTACTGCTTTTTGCCTGCTTGTGCCAACAGGGAGAATGGAAATTCCAGGGAGGAGAGATAACTTGTTTATTTTATTGTTTCTTTTACTGATGGCGATATTCCCAGAACTTAAAACAATGCTAGGCACCCAGAAGCAGTCAGTAAGTATTTTTTGAATGAACAAAATGAATGCCCTAACAAGTGTTTTGGATGTGGGAAAGGGCAGCCAACTCAATGAGTAGAGGTAGGAGGGGAACTTTGCTTGAAGGGATCTCTGAATTTAGCTTTGCCCTTCCCCCTCACCACCTGACCACCACCCCCCTGCTCTTAAAGGTATGTTTTCAGTTAAAAAAAGAAAATACAAGAAAATAAAGGGCCCAACTTGGCATAACACTATACTGCTTTACTGCCCATTGTCTCTAGTTCTCTTTACATTTGTGTCCATAAATATTCTTGAACAAAACCCACTTTTTTTCATAGTTCTACACCTTTTTTGGGGATGTAAGTATTTTCTGACATTTTAATTTTAAAGGTAACTTTGTTCTTCATCATAATGGCTGTACGGGGATTTATCTAAACAAATCTACATCATTGGACCTTTGGATGTCCCCATCTTGCCATTATGGACAATATTGGACTGAGCAGCCTCATAGATAGATTATCTTTGACAGATCCACGTGATAAAGTAGAAACAAAAGGACTTTGGTTTGAGTTCTAGATCCATATGTTTAAAAGTTTTTGAGTTTACTCATGTGTAACATGGGGAGGAGTGTCTACTTCACAGGGCCACTGGGAAATTAAAGGCTGTTAATGAAGGTAAGTGCTCAGCACAAAGTAAGTGTGCAGTAAATGTTAGCTATCCTTAATAATTTCCTTTGACTAAACTCTAGAAATCCAATTGGCTTTCCAATCTATCTTAAGGGACAAATAGAAACATCCTAGATAAATGGGTAAGGAAGGAGGCTGCAGGTAAGGGGAAGTAAAGTTGGGAATATGATTTTTTTTTTTTAATTATGAGAGAACTATAGACCCATTGCATCCACCAGGACTTTAACATAAAGGTTATATTAATTCTGACCCTCACCCTGCCCAGATGGCAGCCCCTGTCCCTGCTGGGCTTTGCATTGCCCCTGGATATATGCTTTTCTGGGCACAAGGTAAGAGCAGGTTGATCGAGATAATGCTGGTGGTTTAAGCTGGGTAATTGGGAGGATGGAGAGCCCTTTGACTAGAGAATGAAGCCAGAGAGGCAAGTTTTGTTTGATCCATGTTTAATTTTTAATACACAGATGTGTCTAGCAGGTTGTCCAGAAAAAAATATTAGGGCTCAAGATGTTGGCTTGAGTAAATAGTGTGGAGAATATCTGAGGCCTTAGCAATAGAGATCACCTAACTCAGCAAGAACTGTCTTTTGCTTCCCTGCTGCTAAGACATTGCAAGCTCATCTAAAAATAGCTACATTGCTTTCAATAGATGCTGTCACTTGGTGTATGATTGAATTTGTTAATTTTAATTTTACTTATATTTTCCTTTTAATATTGAAGTATAATGAACATATAGTGTTATATTAGTTTCAGGTGTACAATATAAGGGGCCAACAATTCGTTACATTACTCAGTGTTCATCGCGAGAAGTGTGCTCTTACCCCCCTCTATCTATTTCACCCAACCCCGGACTCACATCCCCTCTGACAACCACCAGTGTGTTCTCTGTATTTAAGAGTCTGGCTTCTTTTGTTTGTCTCTTTTTTTCGTTGTTTTGTTCCCAAAATTCCACATGTGAGTGAAATCATATGGCATTGGTCTTTGTCTGAGTTACTTCACTTAGCACTGTGCTCTCTAGGTCCATCCATTGTTTATATTTTCAATGAACAACTCATAAGCCCATAAGTAATGGCATAGTCACACACTGATAAAATCGTGTTTATTTAGTGATGTCTGACAAATAGAGAAAGTAAAAAGAATATTAAAAAATGTATAATTTACATATAAATACTTTAAAAGAGAAAAGCTGAACACATATGGTGACATTAAAAGGATGTATACATTTAAGTTTGCAGGCTATCTTATAGCTTGACAAATTAGATACACATATGTATACACATATATCTTGTTTGTGAGTTTGCATAATTAGGGCCCAAGGATAAGTTTTGGGCATGTCTACAATAATTCTGAACTCCCATAAAATTTATGGTATTTTACCACCACGGTCATGGTGATTTTGTTCTTCTTTTTCAAAATCTACTACCAGCACATTTGAAAGTCATCAGAGGGCCCCGGTTTCCTCATCAGTAAGGTGAGAAAGTCTCTGCTGATATGTTCTGCTTCTTCTGAATGAAAAAGTGGGGAGCTCCAGCAGCCTCCAGCGTGTAGAAATGGAAGGGCTGAGCGGCCTGGTCTCCTCTGCATCAAGCAGAGTTTTCTGTTGGCTTCTTTCTTTGGAAAGGAGTCAACTCGTGTGAAATGGAGCAAGTTTATCGCACCAGTCCACTTAACTAACAAACATTCCATTCCTGTAGATACAGTCTGCTTCCTAGTATGCAACGAAACAGAAGACTAATGGTCTCTGGATTTCAAATTGAACAACTACACGTGTCCTCGGATCTTGAACTTGGAAGTTCAGAGTTGAGCTGCTCAAAAAGAGCGCTCTACAGAGGCCTGTCAAGTCAAAGATATATGCCAAGATATTTGTATGACAACGTATTCAGTATGATATTAAACATCACTGACATTTGTGACAGTGACATTTTCTTGACATTCCACTAGTGTATAACAAAGTAAGATGAGTGTAATGTGATCATCTACACAGTAAAAACATGTATCTGATTTCTTACATTTATAGAAATTTTCATTTGTAGCCAATACCACAGAAAAGTAAATCACCCCTAAGTACTATCCTGAGCTTAACTTGATTTCAAGTTTACAGTTAATCAGATCTTTCATTAAAAAAACAAGACAGATATAACTGACCTCATATGACTACAGGCAATACATAGGACTCAGGGGTAAAGTAATAATTCTTCCTAATTTTTCTTATATTCATTTGATGTTGGGTAGCTACACTTTGCCTCTTTAGGTATCCTCCTCAAGGAACACATCTTACATTTCTCCTCTGCTGGTGTTTGGCTTTAACTCTTGGAGTAAGGCCTCGTGGTTATGAGGACAGTTGCTGTGACAGGTGCAGGTCCCAATGGTCATCACTGGTTTCTTGATGATTTGCCCTGGGGAGCACTGGAACTCTACCTGGATGGTTTTGGTGTTATGGGGGGTGCAGCACCGGCCATCACTGCAGACCCCACAGTACCTGGGCTTGTAGGTGTGCAGGCTGGTACAGTTCTTGAACTGCAGGTGGATGGCTTTGAGTGACTTTGTGGTACGAAGACACTTCTTACCTTTCTAAGAAAGAAGAAAAGGAGCAATTCATGGAATGGCTACCATTCCTCTGTGGGACCATTTTAGGGATACGGAATAAATTGCTAGTTGCCTACCCAATATCCATTGTGCTTTCTTCTTCGCTGACATAGATTAGTTTTGTTTGGATAATCTGGTCAGGTAAAAGTATTTGCTTCCCCAGAGTATTTGGGAGCTTGAAATGGCTTTGTGCTAAAGTTCTGGCCAATGATATATAAACCAAGGGATTCTTGGAAACCCTTTGCCTTTCAGACAGGTACAGTTCTTTATTGCTTCCTGGATTCATTTTCTTTCCTGCCTAGAATGTGAAAACCTGGCCTAATCGTACACAACCATCTTTTGACCTTGTGCTGATAAGGATGAGGGTAAAAGTGTATATAGGCTAAAGAAAGCTATTTTTTTCAAGGCACTGAAACAGTCTTTGATGTTTTTTTATCCAATGCATTCTTAGGTGTTATAAAGAGAAAGGAAATATACCTGGCAACATTGCACGCCTTCTAATGTTTCAAATACTTTTCAGCATTAACTCACTTAACCTTATTAACAACATTCACCCCTACAAGGATCTGTTATTCACATAAGGGACAACTACCCACGTTTCACAGATGAGTAAATGGAGTCTCACAGGGTTAACATCACCAGAAATATCTAGTTAGTGAATGAATGAATGACACAAGCCCAATCTTTCTAATATACTATAACCTCAGGAATGTCTAAGACAATGAGATATTAAGGTTATTTTCCATGAAGTCAAGGTAAGTGGAGAATTTATTCAATATGCCATTAGTAATGGTTGATAAGGACCCCCCCCATATTTATAATTCAGGACGACATTGACTCTATGGTTATTTTCCACTTAGATTTCTTCACATACTAATTCGCCACAATTCTCTTCTGCTTTTCACCTTCTTAGGCAGAGCCCACAGCTATGGAGTGCTGAGGCTAGGGATTCTCTTAAATCAGTGGCTCTCAAATTGTATTGTACATCAGAATCTTCTAGAAAGTTTGCTAAAACATAGATTATTGGGCCTTAGATCCATGGTTTCCGACTCAATAGGTCTGATGTGAGCCCCAGTAATTTGCATTTCTAACGAGTTCTTAGATGCTGCTGCTGGTCTTTGAGAAGCACACTGAAACATCTCTTGGTGTTAGGAAGTAATGATTATTATGCTAGTATTTCCCTAGATTCCAAATAAATTTTGGAATCTTTATGAAATGTATGTATCTCAAATATAATACTTCTTAATATTAAACTGGGTGCAAGTTACATTAAAAATATAAATTTTGGCGAAAGAAACAATAGAAAAAGCAAAATTTTAGAGGCATGACATGGAAATGCCTTATTTAATAAAGAAGCAAGTGTGTCCTTGACAATAGTAAGGGTCTCTTGTTTCTTACCTTTTCATATTTAATGTGTAGCATATATTCTTGCTAATGTCCACAAAAAAGGGTACAAGATCAGTAACATCTGAGTGTGTGGATATGTGTGTGTGTGTGTGTGTGTGTATGTGTGTGAGAGAGAGAGAGAGAGAGAGAGAGAGAGAGAGAGAAGCAGAGAGACAGACAGGAGAGGGGAACAGAGACAGAAAGAGAGACAAAGGTGGCTTTGTGGGTGAATCTACATAACTGTGCAACAGGTATGTTAGAATTCCCTAAGTGTGTGGGGCACCTGTGTGGCTCAGTTGGTTAAGCGTCTGACATCAGCTCAGGTCATGATCTCTTGGTTCATGAGTTTGAGCCCTGCGTCAGGCTCTGTGCTGACAGCTCAGAGCCTAGAGCCTGCTTCGGATTCTGTGTCTCCCTCTTTCTCTGCCCCTCCCCTGCTCATATACTATCTCTCTCTCAAAAATAAATAAAAATATAAAAAAAAAATTTTTAATTAAAAAAATAATTAACTGGCTCAGTTGGTTAAATGTCCAACTTCAGCTCAGGTCATGATCTCATGGTTCGTGAGTTTGAGCCCCGCATCAGGCTCTGGCTTGAGCCTGCTTGGATTCTGTGTCTCCCTCTCTCTGCCCCTCCCCTACTCTCACTGTGTGTGTGTGTCTCTCAAAAATAAATACACATTACATAAATAAATAAATAAACAAATAACTATATAAATAGAATTCCCCTAAGTGTGGGAAGGTGCAGCTTCTAGCTTATCTTAGAGATAAGATGCTTCTAGGTGTTATTTCAAAATTGGTGGAAGAAACATAAATTAGGATGGACTTCCAAGTCATATAGCTAAGTAGCTATTTAACTAATATGACCACTAGAGACTCTCATTTTAGCAACAAATGGAAATGAGGCCTAATGTTAAGTAATGGTGCCTAATGTTAACAGAGTAATCTATGCCCAGACACTTTACAAATTCATTCTACGTAATCTTCATGACAACTTTGAGGTAGGTACTGTCGACGGTCCCATTATATGGGGGAAGGAATTGAGGCTTAGAGGTTAAGAAAATGGACCCAGATTCCACAGCTAGTTCATGGAGTAAGCCAGGGTTTTAGGCTGTCTGGCTCCAGGGTTGCACCCTTAGGCATTCGATGATATTGCCTCAGTGTGCAGATATGTAAATCTTTCATTGCTAGAAACTGTTTTATTTTAGCATTAAGTTTGTACAAATTTCCAACTAATGGTTCAATTTGGGTATTGAATTTATCTGATCTAGGGCTCTGGTAACAAGGCGTGTGATGTCATCAGGAACCAATCAGAGCTTCTGATCCACATGCCTTATACTCTGTGTTAACATACTGAGTTGATATAATTCCAGCAAAAAAGGAAAGAAATGTGCTATTTTATTTGGCACATATCGCCTTATGCTGGCAAATATACTATTCCCACTAGACTTTTTAAAATACTGAAAATAATTCCCAGACACCCATTCATTTATTCGTCCACAATTGTGTATCAAGCACACAATATGTACAGGTAGGATGTTGGGGACTGAGGGCTGAGTAAGGAAGACATGGTTTCTATCCTGTGCTTCCTGCAGATCAAGCCTAAAGGGGTGAAGAAAACTGATGTCAGAAATCACTTCTCTCAAATCAACTGTGCTCGGCAACTGAGCCACCAGTTTTTCTCCAGGAATGCAGTGATATTTGCCAGATCATTCTCAACTAGGGCTCCACCCTCTTTACCTGTGGACCGGCTGTGAGTTGCTTGGGATATTTCAATACATTAAAGAGAAGGAAGAAAAAGAAGGTAAACTCACTCATTTCAGGAACCTCTCTGCCTTTCCTCTGGGGCTCACTCCCAAGCTACAGCTGACCCCCGAGTCAACAAGTATCACAGTGTCACAGTGACTGTCTAGAGCCCAGATGCCCATCAGGCAACATGACCTCCTCTGGCTGCCTCCAGGCTCCTACCTTATCTGTCGGTTGCTTGTGTTCTTGTTCACAGGGCCGCACCATGCAGAGGCGAGTCTGCTTCACCATCTCACACTGTGGATTCCGGTTGGTGACCCGGGTGGAAAAACCCATGCCACAGCTCTTGGAGCATGCGCTCCACTCCGTGGTCTGCTCAATGCAGTTGATGCTAGAGTCGGAGACTGCAACACCTACAGTGGCTTCTGTCCTGTAGGCTATGGGATGTACAAATCAAGGTGGCCATATTGAGTAAACCACGGGGATTGCTGAGTGGTCCTTTCAACCATCATTGGAAAGAGGGTTCATTCAATTCTGTACCTACTAAACTCAGGTGCTTTCAGGGGCCAGAACTGGATCTCTGTATTTATAAACCCTAAAGAGGTAGCACAATACCAGCACAGTGTAGGCCTTTAAGAAAGCTTTGAAGAAGGACTGTTGAATTGTCCTTAAGAAGCTTGGAAGACACTGTCTTAAAGAAGCCTGGTAGTCTCAAGAATGTAGAACAGTATAGCATCAACAGCCATTCCATAAACTGTAGCATTTTCAACATGCGATTTTGTACAGAGAAAGGATCATGATGGAATTTTAATTAGATGAGCAATTAGAACCTCTCAACTCAAGGCAATACTTTGAAATACTTTGCTCTAGACTGGTAAAACTGGTTGTTTGGATTATGGGATATAGACACTTGGACTTTGATTACAAAAAGTTCTGTCCCAACACTTAACATGTATGGCTTGGGGCTCTCTCTTCTACATGGCAGTTTTCCTATCTGTAGGTCATGGTTGATCATTTCTGACCTCAGAAAAACTGTAAAGCTCCATGTACTGCCAGTATAAATAATCTGGGTGATTAATGACTTCAAAAATAGTCTCTCCTGACTCTTGAATTTTTCTTTTCAAAAAACAATTTCCTTTATACGATAAAACAAAAAGAAAAGCAAAACAAAGACCCTTCACCCTTCCGCCAGCATCTGGAAAAGTGACATGTCTCTGTGATACCGGTTCAGGGAAAAGTAGCAGTCTTTACGGATGCTACTTGAGAGCCCAAGGTAATACACAGAATCCAGAAAAGAGTGATAATTTATAGTTTTTACTTTTATCTTTGTGATGTTTTTAAGGGTCAAATGGGGGCAGATGAAAATCTAAACAGTAGTCATCCAATAAGACAAAATCAATCCCCTTGCTCAAAAGAACCACTGAATGCAGCAGGTTCTCTTTAGGAGAAACTGTGTGCATACTTCAACAACTTGGCTAGGATTCCAACACGTGATGTGCTTGATCTCAGTGGGCAATCTGGAATCCACAACCGAATGGGCAGAAACTGAGGCCAGTTTCTCATTGCAGATCCCCAAAGAGGATACATGCCTCCTGCCTGCATTTAACCTGGGCACTGATCACCGTCAGGTATCCTGAGTATCTTACCTGGAAGGGCAAGGCCTCCTAATTCTGCCTTCTCATTTGAGTCACAGATCCACTTTTCACAGCACTCCCCAGGCACTTCGACTTTCCTGGGAGCTGGGCAGTCAGGCTGGGGCAGGAGCAGGTCTTCCTCGCAGCGGGGCACACAGCCAATCTGCCCATCTCTGCAGGTGCACTGGTATTTGCAGCTTGGCTGAAAGGTCTCTCCACTTTGGTAAATGACCCCATCAAACACGCAGTTGTCTCCTTCTACAGCTAGGGCGTCAGGGGAGCAAGGCGCAGAGGGAAGGGCAGAGAGAATAAACAACAACACAGCTAGAAAAGCTACATGCAAACCTCGGGTCCTTCTTTTCCTAGTTTCTTCTCTATCTCTGGCAGAGAGATGTCCTCTTGGAGGCCTCCCTGAGCAAGAAGAAACCCATCTCATTCTGCCACTTATTTTGCAGATGAAGAAAGAGGAGCACAACTAAGAAGTGACACTCCCCAGGTGCCACAGCTCTTGCTCCCAATGATAAAGTCATTTAGCTAGAACCTCCTTGACCTCTCCTATTCCAGCAGGTTAGAATTAAAAAGACAAAAGTACACTTCGTATTCTCCAAACAGGTTAACTGGTCAAATCGGGAAGGGTGCTGGGATTCCTTGGCACTCCAGCACAATAAATCATCACCAGCTTAGAGAAGAAAGGAGAAGGCTATTCCAATCCCTCTTGTGGGGTTGGAGGGATGCAGGCAGCCTCAGACTAAATGGTGCACCACGTGGAAAAATGACCCCCCCATCGATTAGGTCTCACCAGCCTGGACTGGCCCGTTGCCTGCATTCTATTTTATTCACAGTCCAAACTGGGGTTACGTAGTGGTCCCAGAAGACCAGGGGCTGTTTTAGCTCAAACAGGACCATTACAGGTGTGAAAACAAACGTGCTGGGGAACTGTGAGCATATGAGTTATCCCAGAATCCCGTCACCCACAAGCATCCCCTTGGAAATGTCAAAAGGAAATGATTTCACTGGCTCTAAACTCTGCTCCGCTGCCCCTCTATCTAGAGGCAAGTGACGAATGCTTCTCACCTTTGCGGGCAGGTTTCCTCTCTGGCTTCTGGCGGCTCCCCAAAGCCGCAAGCACCCGCACCCCGCCCCGCCCCGCCCCAGACCATACCTGGCGCACAGTAAGCCCTCCACAAACATGACCTACTGCACCATCACCATTATTATTATTTGCACGTCACCCTCTGGGAAGAGGAGGAGAGGAAAAGGCAGCTTGCGGGAGCAGAGGGCAGGAGGCGCAGGGGGCCGGATTACCCATGCAGATGCCGGTTCCCGTGCTGGGGTCCGCTCTGCGGTCGCAGAAGAGGCCGCGGCTCTCCTCGCAAGGCTCCAGCAGCGAGCAGCTCTCGCCGCGCTGGCGGGCGCACACCAGACAGCAGGAGCAGTCGTCCAGCACGGCCCTCACCCCGGGGGCGCAGGTTGGCGGCGTCTTGGGACACCGCACGGGACACTGGGCGGGACAGCGCTGGGTCGCAGCGACCTGGTGCAGGCGGGACGAGGAGAAAGCCCTCAGCAGGAAAGATCGAAGGCAGAGCCACTCGGTCACCGGGCGCGGGCCACTCATTAGGGCAAAGTAACCAGACGCAGCTTAGGGGCGCGCCACTCACCTGTCCCAGGACGTGGAGCAGCAGGAAACCCAGGCAAAAGCACCGCTTCGACAGACTCTGCACACTCTGCATGATCGGGCTTTTCCCTCCCGCTTTGAAGAGACAAGACTTGGCGCCCCAGATCGGCCCGGCTGGCCCCGCTGCAGGTCCGGCGCCCGCCTCTGTCCCCCGGCGGCACCGGCGCAGGTTTTATAGCGCGTTCCCGGGACGCGCTCGCGCGGGTTGGCTGCAGGGCCTGCAAGGGGAGGCGGGGGGGGGGGGGGGGATCTGCTGGGTGGGGAATGGAACGAACCCCGGGGTTGCCATGGCAATTGGCCGTGGGTGCCGCTCTCCTTAGGGCGCGGCCCCGGGGCCTGCGTGTGCCTGTGTGTGGCGACTGGCTTTTCCCGAAGCGCCGGGAGGGGCAGGGTGGAGTCTCGGGGCCGGGACCCAGGGCTCGCTCGAGCGCGTGGGAAGGAAACGCCCGTTTCCTCCTGGAAGCCGCTTTGCCTTCCCCCAGGACCGAGACACCGGCACTCCCCACCACGCTGCGCGCTGGCCGTTGCAAGCACACGTGGGGCTCTCCTCCGGGGGTGCCTGCAGTTCGGGGCCATCTGTGGGGGGTTGGCGAGAGGCCCAGGGGTTTAGTCATAAGGGAAGCACATGCAAGTTTGTCACCGTTTAGGGCACTCTTTGAAAGTGTTGAGAGAAGGGGAGGAGAGGAAAGAAGGGAGGGAAGCAGAAAGAGAGAAGCAAGAAAGTGGAGGGGAAAGCAAGCGAAGAAAAAGAGCAAAGCAGAGCATCGCAGCTATGGGTTGAGGGATACTTTTGGCCAAATGGCAAAGTTTCTTTGATTCTAATCATTCCCAGCCGCCCCCCCCCCCGCCCCCCATTCTTAAACTCACGATTTCTGCAGGCTGAGAAGAAATAAAAGCAAAACATAATAACATAAAAATATAAGAGGTAAATACAAACTTTCTTCCTGATGGAAGAAAGCCTTGAAACACCTGTCGTGTCATGCCTGATGTGAATCAGCACATGCCAAAATCCAAGAGAAGTTGAGAGTAGGCGAGGGAGGTTCAGCTCAGCCACTGTCCAAACGTCAGTGAATCAGGTGAGGAGTGAGGCCGGTCGCTGCTTTACTTGGCTGACTCCTGCAGCAAACCCGGTCTCTCCCTCACCACTCTCCCTTACCCACGTTCAAAAAAGGGCCGCCGTGCCATTTCCATCATTGGGCATCTCTCCTGAGGTGGAGAGCGGTTTTGACTGCTCCGAAGGTGGTACTGCTCCATGGAGTAACAGAAAATTTCTCCCCTGTACTTCAGCTTGGCTGCTGCCTCGGGAATAATGATGCCCAGCTCCTTTGAAGATAGCCACATTGGAAAGACACTATAAGAAATACTGTACAGTCTTGTGATGTAACTCTACACTTTAAAAAGAAATGAATTTCCTCTGCATCATCCATCTCCGGCATGAAGGAAATCAAAGGCAGCTTGTATAAAGGGCCAGGCCTGCCCCCGTAAGGCCTGTGCCCCATGGTGACGTCATCCCAAGCCCCTGCAGGATAGTTCTTAGAGCAGCTGGAAACGGCTATTACCTATTTCCAATCCTGCAGTCATTCTGCTTTCTGTGAGGTAAACCAGACTCGGCAGTTCTCGAAGCTTGACGAGAGATTGAGCAGTTAATTTGTGCCATGTCTAAGACACTCCTATACTCTTCAAGTTGACAAGCTTCTTGGCTCATCTGGCCTAGTGATGCTTCCATCTGGCTGCACATCAGAATCAACCAGCGTGTATTTTTTAAAACTACAGATTCTTGGGCCCTACTCTTGGCCTACTCTCAGTTGGATTCTCTGGTGAGGGCTCCTGGTTGTAGTTTGAAATGGGAGCTGGCTTTGAGAAACCTATCGATCCAGAACTACTAGAGGCATAGCTAGAAGCAAGAATATTGGCCAGGTTTTCAAAATATAAATTGCCAGAGTCAGGAGAAATTGGCAGCACTGAAGCTGGGGCTGACTCTTCTTGGAAAGGGGGAAGAGGAGAGGAGCAGTGTGAAATCAAAGGTGAGGATGAAAATGTCAAGAAGTTGCGGCTAACGTGAGACTCTTGACTGCAAGTGGTAGAAACCAAATTGGAACCCGCTTCGGCAAGAGGACTTTTGCAGGGATGCTGTGGTATTTCCCACGTAACTGAAGAGGAAGGGTGCTACTAGGCCTCAGGGGCCGCTCGGATCAGGGCCTTGGAACTATCAGACTCCGTCTCTGCCATCTATTTTCATTGTTCTTTTGGGTGTCAGCTTCTTTACTCTGACCCACTACAGACCAGCTTCTCCCATATAAGGGAAGTGTCCATCTTAAAGTTTTCCTAACCTCTTACATTGTGACCTTATCACCACAGAAGGAATGTCCCTCTCCCTTGGCTCAATTTGGAAAGTTCCAGGAGAGGAGTTGGATGAGTGCACCCTGGGTTAAGTGATGGAGACAAGAAAAATGAGGAATGGGGATTAGCCAACACCACATAGTTGGAATGGGGTGGGAGAATAGTTCCCTAGGAAAGAAGGGATTATTCTTTAAGAAGAAAGCAAGTGTGACAGGCAAAGCCTTACATGTCCACTCTACCATCTGCTGTAAATGCTTCTAGACAAGGATCTCCACATTACAACAATGGGAAACTGAAAGTGAAGCTATCTGATGATTATCAGGTCATGCTTTGCTGTGTCCAGGTCATCTTCTGGCAAATCCTCCATGCTGGGATAGATTTTTGTCCTCCGTAGGCCTGACACTGGGTGCTTTCCCCCTCTATCTCTGAATACGTTGAATAACAATGATATGACCATTTCTGGGTCTATCTCCCTCTCCTGCCCAGGAGAACAGGGAGAATGTCGTAGTTCCCATAACACTCCCAAGGATGGACTAGTGGTCAGTCCACTTGTTTGAGTCTGAGATACTGCACACCTCGCTTTAAGTTTTGTGACTTGTTACTGCTCCGCATAAGTTGAGGTCAGAAAGAACTGGGGGGCTGTTTGTTCCTCAGCAACAGCCTATCAGCCATCACCATCTGCTTCTGACATGCACCTTCTCTCAATCTTTCCTGGCACTATGAGTCTAACCGATGGCATACAGGCTGGTGATTGTTCTGTCTGAAATAGACCCTGTGTCAGCAGAGGTCTCTGGGGAGGTCAGGGGAGGTCAGCAACTCTTCATGAGTGGCTGGTCTTGGCTGCCTATCAAGATGGCAGCTCTCCTTGGTTATGAGGTGCAAGTACTTGGGTGGATTCATTCCTTTCCTTTCCTTTCCTTTCCTTTCCTTTCCTTTCCTTTCCTTTCCTTTCCTTTCCTTTCCTTTCCTTTCCTTTCTCTCTCCTCCCTTTCCCTCACCCCAGATGTGACACCACAGACTCATTTCTTCTTCTCTATCTGTTAATTGATTTATATTCTTATTACTTATCAATCAATACTCCTACCTATAATACATTTAGAAAACTTCCTACATTCTATAAAAGTTTCCACTGTTGTTGTTTTGTATTTTCCAGTTTTATAAAAGATTTAAAAATGTTTTGGCCCTGGTTTCTGTAGCAGGAAATACAAAGCACAGAACCTCGTATTAAAAATGAAGTGAAGAAAAAGCAAGGTCTATGATGTTATCACCTCCAGAACAACTCTATCCTTCTTCTTTCCTCAGTGATTACATTCTCCATAAACTCATAGACATTTATTGCATCTTCGTTCAGTCATTGTTTAGTGAAGCCACATGTCCTAAGCTCTTGTAATGTGCCTCATAAATCACCCTCACAGCTCTTTAATAATTTGGTTGCTCTTTTCTGAATTTCCTTCATATGTCCCTTTTCTGGGGCCCTCGGGAGTTGGTAGAACACAAGGTAATTCCCATTATGTGTTAGGCAGTCCAGCTCTACATGGTGTACAGTGACATGGCTAATTTCAATCACACCCTCTTGCTTTTCTGACAGATCTTTTGAGTTCTTGCTTTTCTGGAAACAATGAGGGGCAGAGAAGAGGCAGTGATGGGAAGTGAAATAGCAAGCATATAATGTTTAATGTTATCCCTTTTGGAAACATCTTGCTATTGCCCACATTTTTAAAATTTGCTTTTTAGTAAAAAAAAAAAAATTTAGTGTATTTCTTAAAGAAAACAGAAGTCCAGAAGATTGAGTAGAAAGAAACTCAAGCTAGAAATTAATTAGAAATGTGAGAAATATGTTAATTTCTCCCACTGTTAAATGACCTCCTTATAGGGAAATGAGCTCTTTGAAAAGGAAATAATTTTTTTTAAAGTTTTTGAACTGGAATGGAGTCAATCAAACTTATACACATGCCATACTCCCTGCCCCCTGGCACTAACACTACCCATGTCCAGCCCCAGCTGAGGAAAGTGGCCATGAGCAGTTCTTTCCATGTGACTCCTCTATGGCTTATAATAGCCAGCTAGAGTATAACCAGTTCTGCTCCATGGACCAGAATCCTGTGGACCAGGAATTTGTGTCAGAGACAAAGGCACATGTATATGGACTGGATATCAGGTTAGTCAGTAGCCTCTCGGGAGGGCTCCATATTAGATGACACGGGCCCAACTCATAAATGTTGGTGGCCAAGTGAGCATAGAGAAGGGAAATAGCATCACTTAAATATAGGCAAAGTCCTGAATAAATTTAAATGATTGTTTCTGAAGAAAGAAAAAAAATGTAGATTGTTTTTTGGGAGAGTCCCTATTCCCAAATGATATCTCAGAGCCAGAAAAGTTTGTACAGCCTCTCCTACCCAGTTTCTGAATTCACAGCAACAAATAATGTAGACTTTTAGGAGAGGCGTGACCACAGAACTGTGTTGCACTTGACAATGTGAATGTTCATAATGTCTAATTTATTAAGTGATAGCTTTTTATACTTCATGGCATGAATCAAAAAGGAATGGGATGTTTTGTGCTTTCAAGGATTTTATAGCCTAGTATGAAAATGAGGTAAAAAAAATAGCTATCACGTAAGGCAGAATGTGGTAATTTCTGTAAACAAATATAGGCAAAGTAACAGAGGAGCATAGAAGAGGATGAAATTAATTGCTGTGAGGTCATGGGAGTAGTGGAGGCTGGGGAATGAGTGTTGGGAAAACTAATAACTCCATGTTCATTGTTTGTCTTTTCATGAAGCCACATTGCCTTGAAGACTAAATAACATTGAGCTGGATAATGCATGGGTGGGATTTTGCAACCTGGAAATGTGGGTTGAAGAGAGACAATGGAAGAAAAGTGAAAGGATAGAAAAACTCAGAACTTCTTCAGGAAATGAAGAGCAGCTTAATTTATCTGGAACAGAGAAAGGTAATGAGAAATAAGGTTGGAAAAGTGGACCACAGCCACCAACCCTTGGAAGGATATAAATGCCAAACTATAGAGTTTAGTTGGTTTTAAAAAAAATATCTCTCCATATATTATCTATCTATCTATCTATCTATCTATCTATCTATCTATCTATCTGTCTATGAGCCATCTGTCAGCAAGGAATTACATGACCAGAGCCATATTTAGGAACATTTTCTTCAGAAATGTATGCTTGATTACAGGAGAAGGTGACTAGGGGTGAATAATGCTATAATGATATTTTTGCAACAGTTCAGGGAGAGATAGTGAGGACTGGAACTAGCAGACAGGAACTGGAAATGGAAAGTGGAGGTTGAGATAAAAGAAGATTTGCTTTCCATGGAGCTCTGGATGGCTGTGGAAGGCTGGGGTAGTGTTTATATAAGTATTAGTCTAGGTTTTGACCCTAGATGACTAAGTAGCTGTGACAGCATTTTGGTGGAAAACAAATAGTTTCTGTGATGAAACACCTCTACCAACAGACAACCTGGGTTCAAATTCTTAGATCTTAGACTATTTACCTGGCTAGTCTGTGCCTCAGTTTCTTTCTCTGTTTGTAAGATAGAAATGATAATAATAGGTCTTTCTTTCCAGGATTGTTGATTGCATGAATAAGGGATAGATGGAAAGCCCTAGGGCCCTTCTCAATGGGGCTCTGTGAAAGAATTAAGCCCTAACACCATGAGGCAGCCCTTTCAATGACTTAACTTCTCCTTCCGCATCTGGAACAGTATTAGCATGGAATGCACACTGGGGAATCACAGGGAATCTCAGAAAGAACTTAAGAGAGACTTATTATAATACTCAGGCTTGGGTTAGACGATATGGAGGATAGTTCAAAGAACTTGGATTCTGTTCTGGATTGGGCACTGACAGAAAGTAGAAGCAGTTTCACAATTTGTTATCTTAATCTTTATTGCAAAAGTAGGATAGATGAAGTATGGATAGAATTGTTTTGGAGGAAGAAATAATAGTTGTTCAGGTTAGCTAGGTGAGGGGAAGCTCGATCATTTTTGTGTTCGCACCATATCTTTATTTTAACTTCTGTCACACATGATTATAGAGTCTTGTCATGGAGAGGCCTCATCAAATGTTAATTATTTGCAGCAGCAGAAACTCACAGCCTAGTTGGTAGCAACAGTTTTAAGTAGTCAGGGCTGCTCTTTTTTTTTTTCTTTTTCTTTTTGTGCGTAGCTTTGATTCCCCCCACCCCCCTTTGACAGGAGTAGAAGTAGTCTTATCAAAGCAAAAGTTTGAGTAATTTATGGTTTGGGATACAAATTTCCAATTTGCTTTCTAGGAGTGTGTCAATGTACTCTTCTGCTAACAGTGTATGATAGTAGAATAAATGTTGGACAGTTACCAAAAAGCCAGTCCCTGGGTAGTTGGCGTGATTTATTAGAATGACCCAAACTTGTGATGCTTTTAATGGTTCTTCCTACCTGTTCTCTTTCTTGAGGTTTTACTGCTGAATTTGCTGCTCACATGAGGAGGACTCATTCATATTCATTCCTTGCCACTACTCTTCCCTCCTTCCTGTATTAGCAGACTCTTTCCTTCCTGTTGCTTGAGATCAACAATACCAGCCAACACTGGGAACCATTTTTTTCCTCGTTACCCACTCCTGCCCATTTTGTCCTCCCCATGTCACGAATCAGGAATTGCTATAGTTCATTCCTTCAAGTCATGTGTCCTTCAGGTTAAATGGACCAAAAGATGTCACCAAGCAAACTTCTCTTTTTCATGGTCTTTCTGGACTTTCCAGCATCCTGCTAGACACTACGAGTCTTCTTTCAGAAGAAACTCCTCCTGTTGGTGCTCGCCTATATGTACCAGGTCACGTGTAAACCAGCAAGAACAGCGGTTCTCAAATACTTCTGACCGTAACACTTGGTAAGACATACTGAAAATTTACATCATTGGCAGATATGCAGAAATGCATGTTCACAGACACACATACCAGTTTATGTAAATCATTTCACACGTGTAGCTGTGTAATTGGAAAAAAAGTTTCACAAAACATCCCCTGTGTCCAGATATTTGCTATTCTAGTCTCTTTTATTTAAAGAAAAAGCTTGTCATGATCCTCTATAAACTCATGTTTTAGCTTCTTAGTGATGGAGGAGTGTCTCCTTGGTTAGGGGAGGTGAATGGTAACATGTAACAAATCTCTTCCTGCATTTCTGTTTTCTCCGTCTTAGAATTTCTTCCTTTTTCTTGGATCAAGAAGTTTCAGTTTGGTTGGTACAGCTTAGCCCTGATTCCAGATATTCATAACTCACCACCAGTTACAAGCTAGAATATTTAATTCAGAATCTCTGGTAAATTCAACCACAGCCATAAATTCAGCCTGCTCTGAAATGATGTTTCCTTCCTCCTTGGATATTACCGGCATCCATTCTCATGAACACAGTCCCATATTTTTGTCCAAAGCTTGACAATTATTTTATGAGTTGTAAATCTGTACTCCCTTCTTCTGGATTCTGAGGAACAGGAAGTTAGGACAGGAGGAGAATTGGACCACCTGGGCAAGGTTAGAGTCCCAGGTAAAGAGGAGGCCTGCCTTTAAGTAAGAGAGAAAACATCTTTATTAGACAAGGAAAGAGGAGCTCCTTCTGTTGCTAAGCTATTCTTAGAGGGATCTGTAGCCCCATTTCAATTGCTCTTATCAGCATCCAACACTTTCCTTATCTCCAGGATACTGCTAAGGCTTAGATATTGACTCCACTGACATTTCTCCACTGTGAAAAAATTGGTTTTTGTTTTGTTTATCTCAGCCTTGCAGCTGAAAGAGAGGAGAAGAGATGAGATTCTTTTGACTTTGCTAAGAGATTGCCCCTTCATCCTCTGCTATCCCATCAATACCACACAAAGTGGGAACTCTCCCCCCAGGTGGATAGAAAGGTTCAATATTAAAATAGATAAAAACCTACTGTCTGTATACTATGAATAATTTTCTTTTTTTTTTTAAATTTTTTTTTTCAACGTTTATTTATTTTTGGGACAGAGAGAGACAGAGCATGAACGGGGGAGGGGCAGAGAGAGAGGGAGACACAGAATTGGAAACAGGCTCCAGGCTCTGAGCCATCAGCCCAGAGCCTGACGCGGGGCTCGAACTCACAGACCGCGAGATCGTGACCTGGCTGAAGTCGGACGCTTAACCGACTGCGCCACCCAGGCGCCTCTACTATGAATAATTTTCTAGTTTGTCCTGTACCCTTAAATTTATTTTTCATAATTTTTGACATACAGAGGTTTATAAGTTTAAGTCAACAAACTTGTAGATATTCCCTTTGTGTTTTTTCATTCAGGTAGTTATTTTAATTAGTTTTTAAAGATTTTAATTTTTCATCAGAAAATCTTGTGGTCTTTAAAAGTTAGCTTTTATGAAAACAGTACTTAGTCTAAAAATATTGACAAGTGCTATGCAATTGTAAGGGACAATAGTCTTCTGCCCTACCCCTACATTAATTTTCATTCTTTATAGTCAAACATTTAAAAATCTTTTAGCTGGTTGTATGTAAGCGATGAATCATGGAAATCTACTCCTGAAGCCAAGAGCACACTGTATACACTGTATATTAGCTAACTTGACAATAAATTATATATATTTAAAAAAAATCTTTTTTTAATGTTTATTTATTTTTGAGAGAGAGAGAGAGAGACAGGGAAAGAGTGAGAGTGAGCGGGGGAGGGTCAGAGAGAGAGAGGGAGAAACAGAATCCAAAGCAGGCTCCAGGCTCTGAGCTTTCAACACAGAGCCCAACGTGGGGCTTGAACCCACGAGCTGTGAGACCATGACCTAAGCCCAAGTCAGACGCTTAACTGACTGAGGCACCTAGGCGTCCCCCACCCCCCAAATCTTTTAGCTGCATTCATCTTCAAATATTTGTCCATGTATTTAGTCATAATATAGCTTATACTGCTATTTTTTGCTTTTTCAAATTTTCATATTACCCACTGACTTTCTTGTTTGGAAGATGAGGGTTTAGGTTTCTTACATCAAGACCACAACATATTCCTATGCTTCCTTCTCCCCTGTAGATTCTTTCTTCATTTTTTCAGTTTTTTGTCCTAATGTCTGTTTAAATAAATACTATCTACACCATCTACTACTGTAATACGAGTTACAGGTGACAATGTACTATAACTACATTTCCTTTCTTATAAAACCCTTTGTTTTCCCTGGAATTACTATTTCATCTTTTTGCTTTTCTTTGTATTCATTAGTAATTAAGCTTCAAGTTTTATGATAGACTTATAAAATTCCTCAAAAAATGGCCAAGAACTTCAGATAAATGACCTGTTGCCTTTTCTTTGCTCTTGGTTACATCTTACCTGGGACCCTGCAATCTTTTATTCCAGATCAGAGTGGTACTTTCCAAATCTGCTTATTAGTTGTTGTACTGAGACCTCCTTACCTCTGGGGCCTCCTTTTGCTACACTGCTGTGTTGGATCTTCTATTTTTTAAATCCTAGGTATAACTTTACACTTAAGATAATAACTTATATTTAAGTAAAGCTGTATTGATAATTGTTAAGCAGTGGAATTAAGTGATCCACAAATACAATAGTCCCCTTGTCTGCAGGGTATATGTTTCCAGACCCCCATTGGATGTCTGAAACTGCTAATGGTTCTGAACCCAACATATACTGTGTTTTTCCTATACACACATACATATGCACCTATGACAAAGTTTAATTTATAAATTAGGCACAGTAAGAGATTAACAACAACTAATAAGAACAGAACCATAAGAATAGAACAATTGTAACAACATTCTGTAATAAAAGTTATGTGAATGTCGTCTCTCTCTCCAAATATCTGACAATTCTGTACGCACCCTTCTTCTTATGATGAAGTGAGATGATAGAATGATGTACCTACGTGATGAAATCAAGTGAGGGGAATGATGTAAGCATTGTGACCTAGTGTTAGACTACTATTGACCTTCCGATGCTACATCAGAAGGAGGGTCATCTGCTTCCATGGTGCTTAACCATGGGTAAGTGAAACTGTGGAAAGTGAAACTGGAGATAAGTGGGGGGTGGGGTGGGTAGAGGGTGAGGGTGGGGTGGGTAGGTGGTGGTGACTATTGTAATCCAATTCAAGAGTTGACTGGGTGGACCAAGAGGGCATGTAGGGAGACTAGTTAGACCACTGCAATTGTCCAGCTAAGAGATGATGGATGGCCTGGACCAGAGTTTGGCAGTGGAGATGGGGATAAGAGAAAATGTTTCAGAAACAATTACAAAGTAAATGCTATGGATTTATGATTTTTAGTAGAAGTGACAGAAACCAACCAAAACTAGAAGAATAAGCCTAATTGTACAATTATGGGGATGCCTCCACAGAAATGAAGGTATATAGCTGAGGCTTAGAAAGTGCTTGGAACCAAGAAATGGACAATCTTAGAAAACTCATACAGTATTTTTTTGTTTTTTAATTAATTAATTAGTTAATTAATTATTAAAATTTACATCCAAGTTAGCATATAGTACAATAATGATTGTAGGAGTAGAAGCAACTTGTCTTTTTTATCTCTCAGTGTTATTTCTAAGTTTTCACTACCTTCTCTATCTATGCACACTGGTTTAATCTACCCCATGGACATAGGGTGAAAGATGGCCATAGCACATTGCCCCCATTTCTATCTCTATTCAAAAGAAAACATGCAAAACTGTATTTTTAGTTCTTTAGTTTCAATTCTAATTCTTCAAGGATGTGAACCAGGTTAGTCCACTTTGAAACTTTTTAAGTGGATTCAGGGAGAAGTTCTTTGGTAAAAATAAGATTCTGAGCACCCACCATATTGAATGGGGCTAAGGTTAGGGTTAAAAATCTAATGATTTTTATTTTCTCATAAAGAGGTAGAGGAGGTAACTGTTGAGAGTAAGAGAAAGTGGTAGAGTCAAAGATTTTAAGAGCCTGGTTAAGGTTTGAAATTGCAATTGCAGAAAGAGAGAGTCTGAGGAGAGAGACTTAGTATGAGCTTAGGTAACATTGAGAGCCTACTGGGATGAATAAACCTCAACATGTGATGGTACAAATCTGAAAATTGACCGGCACAAAGAGTTTAGGTATTAGATAATGACATTGATGGACCATGCATATTAAGGATGAGGACATATGTAAAGAGAGGAGACTTCCTAGAAAATTGAAAGAACAGCATGTATAAAGGCCCTGAGGTAGGAGAGATTTGGTGGGTCTGAGGCACCATGAGAAGTATAGACTGGGCACACTATTTGCAGGCTGGAGTCACAAGTTAGCTTTTCTTTATTCAGCAGAGTGATTCCAATGTCCAAGCCAGTATCTGTTTGTAGTAGGTACTCAGTAAATATTTGTTGAATGAATGTAGCCTTATCTCTATCTAGCAATTTTCCTTCAAATTCTCTGTCCTCTAGATGGCACCCTTCCATAATTTACAGAGGTAATGCAGGCTTTCATCCATTTTTATATTGGAAAAATTACTTAAATATTTTGGGTCTCATTTTCCTGATCTGTAAAACACAAGTATAATAATAACCCCAACTTCATAGGTAGTTGTGATGTTTCAATCAAGTAAAACATAAAAGTGTGTAGCTTTTGATTTGGTAGTCAATCAATACCTATTACCTAACGTAATTATTAATTTTATTGTTGTTATGGGTATTATTTCAGCCTACGAGACTATTTGTGTTCATGTCCTTGTCTTGAACAAAAATCTTACAATTTTTACTGGACATTTGTCAGTTGAAGGACACCAAACACCCTTTCCCATCTTAATTATATCCTGACTTTTCCTTTGAGATACTGGCCCTTCCTAATTCTGAGTCCACAGTGTTTCGAGTGAGATATTTGCTCCCAGTTACAGGGGAGCCACCCTAAAGGCTTAATGTCAATATTTGTATTTCATCCCCCTTATCATGGGGAGTCTGGGAGTCCAACCAGAGCCAATGAAATGTACAATAATTTGGGACTTTTGTCTCTCCTCTGTGGAAACCGTGAGATCATCACTTTTTCCCACAATAATAAGAGGTGAGGTCGTGAGGTCTGTATCATCCTGCTGCTAGAAGGATGGCTGAGAGGGTCCTAAAGGAGATCCTGAGGGTCAGGCAAAGGACAGAACAGAGAGAGGCTTAAGAATGAAGTTCTAGGTAATATTTTTTTGAGCCCCTGGATTCAGCCCTGCCTGAAACTAGTTGTATTTCTGATCTTTTTGCATTATATGAGCTAACACATTTCATTTATTGTTTACACTGGTTTAAGTTGGGATTTTGTTCCTTACAATATACAATCTTAACTTACACATAATTTTTATTAAGAATGCAATATGTCCATCTTATGTTAAATATGCAGACAAAAATAGAATATTCTTTTAGTAATCTTTATCTAAAAATTCCATTAGTGCAATAATCAATTGATGTTATGCCATTAAGTAGTACATTCATTAATTTTTTCCAGTATAACTTAAACTCTAGGACAATATGGTCTTTTGAAAATTAGTGACTGTTTTAATAATTATTTTGTGGTTCTCAGGGGCTATAACTGGGTAAAGACGTTTCTACATACAGATTAGTTTTTATTTTATGGCTTATTTCACTTTTCAATGTAAAATAAGAAAGTTACTGAAATTTGTTATTGTCCACTTATTATAAAGTTGAGTTCAACTTTTTGCTATTTAAATCCATTATTTAATTTCTACCTTTCCATTATATCCAAATTTTGAGAGACTATGGTTTTTATTACTCACAGAGGGAACATTTGAAGTGGAAGGAATTTTGGACTCAGACAGAACTGGGTTCCAATCTCAGCTCTGCTACTTGCTAGCTCAGTGAACTTAGACTAATTATTTAACTCTAAGCCTCAATTGTTTGTTTTCAAATTGGGAGTGACAATACAAACTTTCAGAGACAGAGGAATAGTGAGGAATACTGAGACAGCATACATAATACTCCTAGTGTATACTATGATACCTAAAGGCTCATAACAAGTATGATTTCCCTTTTTCTAATTAGTACATTTAGCTTTGTCTCCAAAAATTTTAGTGAGAAGTCATGCCAAGCCAATATATTGTTCTGTGAATCAAAAGTATTAAATGTTTTTTCTTTATTTACTAGTTTCTAAATACTTAGTGAGAAACTAACGTGTATTCAGATTAGATCTTGTTCATTGCTAATTTGGTGTCAGGTTTACGAATTACTTGATGTGGTGTATCTATGGATGACGATAGGAATACCCATATTTCTTAGCACAGTGTACGTTTGGAATTATAGGGAGCTTAGAAAGCCGTTAACTCCCTCTCTTATCATAGTGTCCATACATCAGTTTTTCTGTGTATTGTTCCAGTTCCACTGGAGAATTTTGGCTTCGTGTTTTTTCATTTATTTTTAAACTTTATATTATTTTGTGTTGCTGGCTGTGTAGCTCATAATAAGGAAATTAAAAAAATATGTGTGCAATCATGCTACACACTATGACCCATCCATTTAATATGAGCTGGGAGAGAAGTAGCTCCCCCTTTGTTTTATTTGTATTATTGAAACGTTCTCGACATTTGGGTTTCAAGTCCAAAGGAAGAGTTTTGTTCTTCACAGTGTTTTTTGTATAAATGTCTTGAATGGTTTTCATGTGAAATAAATTTTGCTTTCCCCCTGGACCTCAGTCCTAACTCTGACAATCATTTTAGAATCTCCCAATTACATACCCTGCCCAATGGACTAATGGCCATGACCTTTTCCTGCCAATTGGATCCTTCCTCAGTTCCCAGCTGGAGAGTGAGCTGGAGTAG
Source organism: Leopardus geoffroyi (assembly GCF_018350155.1). NCBI lineage: Eukaryota > Metazoa > Chordata > Mammalia > Carnivora > Felidae > Leopardus > Leopardus geoffroyi. The sequence goes on from NC_059338.1 coordinate 90,648,898, forward strand.
CTAAGGAACCTTCTTAAACAGAGGGATAAACATATCCAAGTTTAAATTTGTCTGAGTACTAGTATAATTACATGAATGACTTAGCTATCCTTTTTTATTGTTCAAGTTGAATTCAGAAGGGAGAAATAAGCTCCTGAAAGATAGTGAAGACGGAAGTCAGGACAGGACACTATACCAGAGATGTCTCTTTATATGTAATGATACAATTTAGGACCAAGATACAAGATGGTACGATGATTAGAAGCAAGGGCTCTGGTGCTGCTGGGTGTGAACCCAGATCTGCCACTTGGTAAGCGTGCAGTGTCGGGAAGGGAGCCTCCCGTGTGCTTCTGTGAAATGGAGATAAAACACAGGACCTACCTCATGGATTCTCGGAGAAGAGGTAAAGGTAAATTAAATACATACACTTAGAACAGTGCCTGGCATATTGTAAATGCTCAAGAAAGATGTTACTTTTGGTAGTTACTGTTGTGTTTCTGGATATTTAATTCAACAATACTCTGAACAGAAATTTCACATAAATAAGTAAATAATATATGCTGACTAAATACAAATATAATTTTAGGATTCCAGCAAATTCAGTCATGTGGGAATCAGGGAGATGATATATTAATTTACATCATCAAAATGGTGACCATTGGCTCTCATGTAAATTTTACAGAAAGCTTCAGGAATCTCGTGATAAGCACAAAAAATAGCATTTTACAAACAGACCCTAAAGCCGAAAAGGGACGAAAGCATTTTGGCTTCCAAGCAGTGTTTCTGTTATTTTTCTGGAGACCAAATCTGATACCTTCTTTAAGCTATTCCAGTTCTCACCTTACCTCCTTTCTTAAACCAAAATTATTGAATGAATCCTCTCCACTTGAGGCTGCAATTTATTACCTGCAGTTTTCTCCTGGCCCCAGCATAACCTCACTTTGCTGTTCCTCTGCAGCTGTCTTTTCGGAAGCCACTGGAAAATTTGGAACTTCTCAAACGCAATGATCCTTTTTAGTCTTTATTGATGGATGCTTCAAAACATCAGACAGTGTTTGCTTTTCTTTCCTTCTTGAGGCTCTTCTCCTGCTTTGGCTTTCTTATGCCTATTCCCGCCACCGCCCCCCCCCCCCCCTCCATCTCTCTGTACTTCCTAATCTTCTCAGATACTTATTTTTGCAGCAATTTTGTCAATTATTATATTCCTTAGGATTTGTACCCCAGACATCTCACTGTGAGACTCTCCTTGGTTGATTTGATCCAAGCGACTAATTTCTGGTGCCACCTAACATTGTCCCAGTTTATATTCCTCAATTTCTGTTTCAGTTGTTTATATTTCAGTCTCTTAGATACCAGGGGGCCCCATAAACATCTCAAGGTCACTGTGACCTCAACTAAAACTAAATATTTTTCTTCCGACTCCAAAGTTGCTTCTACATTAATCCTTATTTAGATGAATGATTCTACTCTCAACATACTCATCTAAGTTAGAAACCTTGAAAGTACACTAGACTGTTTGCTTCGCATTTTCCAATATTTCCCATCGGTCCCCAAGGCAAATGGAATTTACCTTTTAAATTACCAATCCTTTTGTTTATATTTATAGTCCTATAACTTGGTTTCAGGTTTCCTCATCGTTCGCTTACATTATTACAACAACCCCTAGATTGAAGGGGAAGGAAAGACCATAAAGACACCTGAAAAATATTGAATTTTCAGAGAAAGAGAAATCTAGATAAGTAGAACCTTTAATATAAAGAGAAGAAAAGGTGCGGGTAGTTGGCATTTGATTGTCTGAGAAATTTTGCAATAAGATGAAATCTCGAGCTACTGTCACTGACGTGTTATCCTGAAGGTCAGATAATAGTTTATGGGTGACAGTGGCATTTGAAGACTACTGAGGGATTGTCTACTCTAATGATCAGCCATGCCAGTCAATGCACCCTGCACAGATGCATTTTTAAAGTTTTAATTCATTTCAGAAGGGTTTGTCAATTGTGCAATAAAAATTTGGCATGCACAGATACAGAGCTAAACCTATCACCTTGCCCCCAAACCATCCTTCTTTCTGTTTTTCCTCTCTTGGTAAGTGGTACCCATAAACGCTCATTCTCTCACTCTGAAACCCCAAGAATTTTCCTCCTTTCCCATCCCAGAATGATCACTTGATTCCCCACTGCCGACAGCTTAGTTCAAAGTTCACCGTTCATTTTCTTGAGAGGTGTAGTTAATTTTGGATCTTTAGCGCTCTATTGGACATTGACTAGTTTTTTTATTTTTATTTATTTTGAGAGGGGTGAGGGGCAGAGAGAGAGAGAGAGGGGGAGAGAGTAAATGCCAATCAGGTTCTGTGCTGTGAGTGCAGAGCCTGATACAGGGCTTGATTCCACAAACTGTGAGATCATGACCTGAGCCAAAATCAAGAGTTGAAAGCTCAACTGACTGAGTCACCCAGGTGCCCCTGGACATTGACTATTTTTAAATAACTTTTTATTGATTCACATTTCAAAATCCTAGACATTGTCATCTATGATGTGGACTACTCCAATAAACCTCTACCTTGACTTTCTAACCCTAGCATTTTTCCCCAGTTCAACTTATCCTCCATGTTGCCTGCACAGTTGTCTGCCTGAACACTGAAGTCAGTCAGTCCTTTCTTCTTCTGGCCTCCAACAGCCTCAAGTACAAAGCTCAGTGTCCTCCATTTGCCAGTCCAGACCTTTTACCAGTTGGCTCCATTTTTCCCCCTGTAGTCATATTCCTGTACTTTCCTTCCTACATCCTATGCCCCTGTTTCTTCTTGTGGCTCTCAAATAAGCTACACCCTCCTCCCTGTGTTTTTGCACATGCTGTTCCCTTTGCAAAGAAGCCCATCTCCCTTCGTGGATACCCTGCAAACTTCTTTTGTGTTCACAGGTCACTCAGGCAGCTAGCCTTTCCCCCACTATCCTCACCACCTTCACAAGGCTCCATTATACCTTTTGGTATTCTAATAACTCATTCTTGCCTATATACCCCACACTTTATGAGCACCTAGGAGGCATGAATTTTGATGTAGACACCTCAATATTCTCAGAGCTTCTTATGCAGTGTGTATGTAGTTACTCCAGTAAAGATTTATTAAATGAATAATGAGATTCTAAGATGACATTCTATTTTCAGCTATGTACATATCTTAAGGTCTTACACACCATGTGCAGGTGCATTTTTAAAGTTTTGTTCTAATCTTTGATGAGAGAGATATTTTTTATGTATGTTCTACAGAAAAAAAAGGAATCACTGTAATTTCACAAGATTTCAATGGAAATATTTAGTGGTCTTATTAGGCTCCTGAAAGAAAGAGAAAGAGAGAGAGAGAAGAAAAAGAAAGAAAGAAAAGAAGGAAAAGAAAGAAGGAAGAGAAAACAAAAGGAACGGAAAGGGAAGAAAAGAAAAGAAGGGAAAGGAAAGGAAAGGAAAGGAAAGGAAAAAAAGAAATGTTAATTAAGCACAAATGCTAGAAAAATAATAGACTAGCATGGGCCTAAATGTGACCTGGCTCCAGTAAATGAGACCTTTTATAATGAAAGTTCTGAGTTGTTAGCTCCCTGGCAGTCATTCTGCAGTGGCCCAACCCACTTTTTCATCCATATCTTCAACTTCCTCCAACCATTCAGTGTGATTAATTCATTACTAAGAACACATCTTCAGTTCCCACTCTATTTTTTACTCCACTATTTCCTTTGTCAGAATGTCTTTTTTTTTTTTTTTTTTAAATTTTTTTTTTCAAGGTTTATTTATTTTTTGGGGGGGACAGAGAGAGACAGAGCATGAACGGGGGAGGGGCAGAGAGAGAGGGAGACACAGAATCGGAAACAGGCTCCAGGCTCTGAGCCATCAGCCCAGAGCCTGACGCGGGGCTCAAACTCACAGACCGCGAGATCGTGACCTGGCTGAAGTCGGACGCTTAACCGACTGCGCCACCCAGGCGCCCCTGTCAGAATGTCTTTAACCCTCTATTCTTTCTCTCCTCTCAAGATCCTACCTAGTACTGAAGACACTTCAAGATGTCTCCTCTTCCAGGAAGACTTTTCTGATACTTCCACTAAATGAAAACTTTTTTCCTCCTAACTTCTTAAATACTTTATACCTTTTTGATGGCACTTACCACAACCTGCTGTATACTATGATTATTTGTGTACTTGGTTCATCTTACCTATCAGAGTTTAAGTTTCTTAAGGTCAAGCACATTTTCTTTTTTTTATTCTTCCACCTTCACCCAAGCAATGTTTGGTACAGTTTTGGTATTCAATAAATATTTGCAACATAAAGTTGAAATGAGTTATGAGCCTGAATTTTATCATTGATAAATTTCTTGGGGCCTTGACTATCAGACACATACATGCACATGCCTTAATCTCCATTAAATTGTGTGGAATGTCCCTGTCTACTTATTTCCACTACTAGAAATCTCTTTTTTCAGAGCTATTACACAAAAGGTTGTTATAACAACCATAAGAATAATTGTAAAGATATTTAAAGTAGCAATCCCTAGACTTCTTAGCCCTGAATCATCATCATGTTGAGGAGGCAATAAGGTGTACTGTCAGGAGCACAGACTCTGAATCTGGAGTTGGTTAGGTCTGAATCCTGGCTCTGTCACATACAAGCAGTGTGATATGGGTAAACTACTTAACCCATAAGTGCCTCACTTTTAGTATCTAGAAAACAGGTATTATAACAGTACCTACCTCATGGGGTTGGTGTGAGAATGGAATGAGTTAATATATGTAAAATATGTAAAATGTACAAGTATGGCACATAGTCGGTTTTAGTTTTTACTGTATTATTATTATTATTATGTGCACGCAGGGTATATGCCTACCACCTATTTGAAAGCATGAGCTTTTAAATGATTGAAACTGTGTTTTCTTCGTCTTGGCATTTCAGGTGACTGGTATGGTACCTCATACAAAGTTAACACTGAAAGACATGAATCTGGAAGAAAATTCCTCCCTGCCCTAGAGGTGAACCTGAACTTGCTTTCTCCCTGTCATGGATATCCAAAGAACTTCCTTTTTGTGCTCTCAGCAACCTCATATTTAACCCTGCTGGTTTTCATTTACTTTATAATTGAATCATAATGAATTTTAAAATCCATTCTAACTTCCTAAGATCTCTAGAGATTTGCTTCATCAGTCTGACATCACGTTCATTTACATTTCTTCTTTTTTCGTTTCCTTGTATGAGGTCTAAGAATTGTTCCAATAAAACACTTTTAAGATTGTATTACACATACTGTATGCTATTTATTCCTGGCTACATGTTCAAATTAACAAGCACGAAATTGCTAATGCCGTGATCAACTATTACAAACTGTAATGCTATAGCTGTCATAATTGAAAAAATTGGAACTGGACAATTCTTTTGTAACCATCTAAGCTAATAGTTTAAGTGGAAAATATTTATACAAAAATCAAAGCCAGTTCAAGTTCAGGGAGTTGTTAGAGGCCATCCAGCTTGGTCATTCTCCTAAGATGGTAAGTTCCTCAGTAGCCCCCAGGATAAATAATCGTCTTTTGCCTAAATTGTTCCAGGAAAACAGAATACATTAATTCTAAGGTCATTTTCTTGCCTTGGTGGGCAATTCTAATTGGTGGGAAACTATTTCTCCTGTTGAATATAAACCATTGCTCTGAAAAACAACATAAGTTAGAGTAGATCACCATCTTCTGTGATAGCCTTCAAATATTTGCAAACAGGTGCTTTATTTCCCACTATGTTATAAATTAACAGATCATAATGAAGCAACTCAAGAATTTTTAGACCTACAAGGCACATGAATATGATTTAATCTTATTGTTTGATAGATGAATACATTAAAAAGAAGAGAGGTTGAGTAGTTATATGCCCACATAACACATTTGTTCATTTGATCATTGTGTACTTAGCTACCAGCTTAATAAACTTATAATTTTGTAATTTAAAATAACATAGTTTTATAACTTAATATAACACAACAATTTACTATTTATTATAACAAATAAATTATGAAGGAATTTATAGTTTATTACATAAACAACATTGAAGACCTTGGTGAATTATAGCCGGCTCATTCTCCTTCTTTCCCCCCAAGCTATCACTAACGTATAATTGTTATCCAACATCCCTTTTTTCTTTTAAATGCTTGTTTATTTTGAGAGAGAGGGAGAGAGAGACAGAGAGAAAATGAGCAGGGGAGGGGCAAAGAGAGGGAGAGAGAGAGAATCCCAAGCACTCTCTGAGCTGTCAGTGCAGAGCCTGATGTGAGGCTTGAACTCACAAACTGAGATTGTGACCTGAGCTGAAATCAAGAGTCAGACACTTAACCAACTGAGCCATCCAGGCGCCCCTATTCAACAATCAAAGATTCAAACATATTGTGTCATTACTTCTCCAGCAGAGAAACAGAACTACAAGTGATGTGGAATAAGGGATTTATGATGAGGACTTGATTTTACGTGGTTGTAGGTGTGGAAGAAGTGGAAGCCTCTGCATCTGGGCCTGAAGTCATTGTTGGTTAGTAGAAATTGCAGTCAAGAACACAATCCAGACGTGAAGTGGGATGAAATGAGGACAAACAGGAACATACATCCATCCCTCACTGCCTCCAACCTTGACAATGATGGTGAAATGGAAGGAGCCGGTGCTTGTTGCCATGGAGCTGCACACACACCTACCATTGGACTGAGTAGCTGAAGGAGGAGTTGTAGGCCTGCCTGCTGTTCCCTGCCAACAAGATGGGCAACAGCTAGACACAGTGCACATGGATGTAGTGACTCCTGGCACCCACACTGACCTTTGGAGCAAAACAGCTGCCCCACAGAGCTCTGCAATTCTCTGAATGTTGTGATTGTCTATGGTTGAGTGTTTAACCTCTGCAGATCGTCTAATGCTGGGGCTCATCACCAGTGATGAGCTACAGGTCTCTTCTCTCACCCTGTTAATTCCAGCAACTTTCTCTGTGTGGCTCAGTTTTCTTATTTTCTACAGTCTCCTGGGTTGGACTAAAAAATGGCATCATGCTGGTCAATTCCAATATCTGAAACATTTGCTCCTTTAATCACTAGCAAATGGAAAATGAATGATGAAAAATGAGAATCAGCATATTTCCTACATCATCTTGAGGGTGAAATGAGATGTTTATGAAATACCAAGTTTAGTGAGAGGCATTTGCTCAATAAATCTTTGTAAATATTAATATTATCGCACCTAAAATCTCTTGCGGTTTCTACTTTGTGCGTCTCACCATTAAACTATAGAGTTCTTGAAAATAGGATCTGTGCCCGATTCAGTCCTACATCCTCAGAAGCTTAGCTAGTAAAGCCATCAAATTTGGGGGGGAAATATGTAGAAATGAACATGAGACCTTGGAGTAACATTTTCCAAGCATGTCACCAAAGGAAGATTTGATAGAAGATTTAATCTTATAAGATAAGAAAAATGGTCTATTTAAAAATCTTAATGAACTAAAGAAGAAAAAACAAATTATAATGATATCTGCAAGTGGTATGTCTTAGCGTTCATATTCACAACATGAAAGAGACTCCAATAAACAAGTACGGAAAACAAAAAAAATCAACAGAAAAATGGAAAAGAGCATGAACAGATATTTCAACACATGTGTTCTCTTAAAGTTCTAGAAGTCAGAAGTTCAAAATGCATCTTATGGGGTTGAAATCAAAGTGTCAGCTGGGCAGCTCGGTTTTAAAGTCTCTAAAGGAGAATCCATTCCTTGCCTGGTCCAGCGTCCAGAGGCTTCCAGAATTTCCTGGCTTATGGCCACGTCACTCCAATCCCTGCTTCTGTGGTCACATTACCTCCTATCAACTTCTTGCTTTGTTCTTGTAAGGACCATAGTGATTACACTGGGCCTATTGGAAAATCCAAAATAATCTCCCCATCTTGACTTAAAAATATCTCCAAAGTCCCTTTTGTCATATATGTAAAATAATATGTTTGCAAGGTTCTGGGAAGTATGATGTAGATAGACACTTTTGGGGAACCATTATTGAACCTACCAGAGTAGGTTAAAAGTCATTGACTATTATCTAGATTTGTCATACTCTTCTCCTCTGGGAGAGAGCACCAATACTCAGGGCAATCAGGAAAAGTATGCTAGTTAGTGACTGGCTATAACAACTTTCCTGGCATTTGAGTGGTCTGGGCATGGCCACATGACTCTACCCTTTTTAATTAATTTTTTTTTCCTGATCATCTCTGCTACATATTTCTTTTTGTTTCTTCAATACATGAAATTTATTGTCAAATTGGTTTCCATACAACACCCAGTGCTCATCCCAAAAGGTGCCCTCCTCAATACCCATCACCCACCCTCCCCTCCCTTCCACCCCCCATCAACCCTCAGTTTGTTCTCAGTTTTTAAGAGTCTCTTATGCTTTGGCTCTCTCCCACTCTAACCTCTTTTTTTTTTTTTTTCCTTCCCCTCCCCCATGGGTTTCTGTTAAGTTTCTCAGGATCCACATAAGAGTGAAACCATATGGTGTCTGTCTTTCTCTGTATGGCTTATTTCACTTAGCATCACACTCTCCAGTTCCATCCACGTTGCTACAAAGGGCCAGATTTCATTCTTTCTCATTGCCACGTAGTATTCCATTGTTATATAAACCACAGTTTCTTCATCCATTCATCAGTTGATGGACATTTAGGCTCTTTCCATAATTTGGCTATTGTTGAAAGGGCTGCTATAAACATTGGGGTACAAGTGCCCCTATGCATCAGTACTCCTGTATCCCTTGGGTAAATTCCTAGCAGTGCTATTGCTGGGTCATAGGGTAGGTCTATTTTTAATTTTCTGAGGAACCTCCACACTGCTTTCCAGAGTGGCTGCACCAATTTGCATTCCCACCAACAGTGCAAGAGGGTTCCCTTTTCTCCACATCCTCTCCAGCATCTATAGTCTCCTGATTTGTTCATTTTGGCCACTCTGACTGGCGTGAGGTGATATCTGAGTGTGGTTTTGATTTGTATTTCCCTGATAAGGAGCGACGTTGAACATCTTTTCATGTGCCTGTTGGCCATCCGGATGTCTTCTTTAGAGAAGTGTCTATTCATGTTTTCTGCCCATTTCTTCACTGGATTATTTGTTTTTTGGGTGTGGAGTTTGGTGAGCTCTTTATAGATTTTGGATACTAGCCCTTTGTCCGATATGTCATTTGCAAATATCTTTTCCCATTCTGTTGGTTGCCTTTTAGTTTTGTTGGTTGTTTCCTTTGCTGTGCAGAAGCTTTTTATCTTCATAAGGTCCCAGTAGTTCATTTTTGCTTTTAATTCCCTTGCCTTTGGGGATGTGTCGAGTAAGAGATTGCTACGGCTGAGGTCAGAGAGGTCTTTTTCTGCTTTCTCCTCTAGGGTTTTGATGCTTTCCTGTCTCACATTCAGGTCCTTTATCCATTTTGAGTTTATTTTTGTGAATGGTGTGAGAAAGTGGTCTAGTTTAAATCTTCTGCATGTTGCTGTCCAGTTCTCCCAGCACCATTTGTTAAAGAGACTGTCCTTTTTCCATTGGATGTTCTTTCCTGCTTTGTCAAAGATTAGTTGGCCATACGTTTGTGGGTCTAATTCTGGGGTTTCTATTCTATTCCATTGGTCTATGTGTCTGTTTTTGTGCCATTAATTTTTTTTTTTTTAATTCAAAGAGAAGTGAGTCTTTCAAGTTGTTGGTTCTGAACCTAAAAAACATTTTTTTTATTTAAAGAAATTAAATAACCATAAATAATAATTTTTTGCTTCTTCATCTCTCATTACTCAGCTTTATGGTGTGTTTAGTATTATTTTATGCCCAAAATCTTTTGGGGGAGGGGCATTAAATTGAGGGCTGAAACAAAGGAAAACATCTCATCAAGGAGTAATGATACTCTCTAGCAGCATGGGGGAATCACCACTCCCCCCATCTTCCCAATCTGGACCTTTCTTGCAGTTCTTATGGGACAAAAGATTGGGTTGCCATCCAGATCCACTGACCCCCAATACATCATTCAAAATAGCCATAAAATCTGTAAAAGGAAATTATAGCAATTCTTACTTCGAACTTAGTTGCATGTTTATTTGTCCAGCTTTGGCAGGAGGTTAGGTTTCTTTGAGGGCATTGATTAGTACTTTATCCAGCACATAACACAATGCTTGACACGTAGTAATTACCAAAATATTTGTTAAATATGTAAATGAATGGAAGGATGCATGACTTCACTTTATGGCAGCCTGTCTATCGAGTGCCCTCTGACATGGATAAGGATGATTAGTATGTAATTTTAGTACCTTCAGTTTAAGGAGGGAGGGGAATACTTTAGGAAAAAGTGTTCCTTCTTCTTAGATGTTTGAATATATATCTGACTGCCATTGGCAGTGGAAGAACTGACCTCAGGGGTCTGGAAAGGCATTTCTTAGGCATTTTCCAGAAATATTTAGAAATTGCAATTCCTGGGGAGAAAGGTTGACCTCAATGTTGTCCAGAGCAGGTGTGGAGGCTGCCTATTGGGTAATCAATTCCTCCCACGCATCAAGCATTTTCTTGCTTAAGGCATCACCTTGAGGCAGCTGGAGCAAAACTGTGAAAAGGAATTGAATGTTCTCAGAAATAGTTTGGATTTTAAAAAGAAGGTCCTTAAGATTAGAATCTTAGGATCTTAGAATTCTAAGGATTCTAGGGATTTCTAAGAGTCTTAAGAATCCTAAGATTCCTTAAGAAGTTCACACTATAAAGGACTAAAATAAGCAAGATATAAACAGGAGAGAAAGAGGCAGATGAGAGGCATTAATCTTATGGTGCAAAGTTTTATTTTATGAGTAGAAATACATGTAGAAAGTTACACATAGGACACTCGAGTCGACTGGAAACTTTGGGAAGATTTGATTCCGAATTCTTCGTTCTATAAATCAGGGGCCCGTGGCCAGGGTGTTTAAGCAAACTGTCCAGAGTGACACAGGGAATCGGCGGCAGAGCCAGGATTGTAAAGTGGGGCGCCCAGTTTCTAACCCCTCTTTCCACTCTCCGAGCCGGCGGCCCGAGCCCAGTGCAGAAGGAGAAACCACTCCTGGGGTTTTTTGGAAGAGCAGCTGTCATCTGGCTGCCACACTCAGGGAAGAGCCAGACCACTTGACGGTGGAAAAAGAGGATGGAAACGCAAAAGGCGAAGATGCAACTGCAGATTTTATATGGAAAACATGAACCAACTATGGTTTGAAATATTAAAAATAGGTTAACTTCGATTTAAATTCTATTGGACACCAACTTAAGGTCTATAAAGAAAATGTCTGGAAAAATTTGTGCAGCTATCTCTCTTTTTGCTGCATTAGGCAAATTAATAGGATTGTCCCCCTCCTCTAGGAACTTATTTAAAACTTGAAAACATTAACCTTAATAAAGGAACTTATTTAAAACTTGCAAACATTAACCTTAATAAAGAAAAGGGAGTGAAATATAGAACAAAGATTACTCCCATGATCTCTTGGTCTTGCCCTCTGTGATGTAGAACCAACAGCCTGGGCTGGAAATGCCAGAACTAGAATCTAATCCTGTTTAAGCTACGACTTTATTCAATTCATCAACAACATTCTGGCATTCAGTTTATTTATCTGTAAAAAGGGGAACTGATTAGATGGAGGGTCTCTATCAGTCTTTGTCAAATTTGACATTCTAAAACACCTTTTTTTTGGTTTTGTTTTAATGAGCACAGATGTTCATTTATTGACTACTTGCTATGCATCAGGTCCTGGGTCTGATGTTGTACATAAGGTGGTGAATAAGACAAATATGATCCCTGACCTCATGGAGCTCAGAGAGACAAGAAGTAAACAGGAAACACTAAATAGATAACTCATTACACTTTATCCATAATAAGTAGATAATACAACTAGTAATAGGAGTTAAGCTGGATTAAAAAGTAAACGTCAAGGATGGAAGGCCTCGTTTGAGTCTCATCCTCAAAGACCTCAAGCCTCAAGACAAACATTTAAATAGACATAGGAACAATGTGCCCAGCAGAGAAGGTAGCATATGCAAAGGCACGGAGGTCAGAAAGAGTTTGCTACAATTGAGGACTTGACAGAAGATGGGAGTGGCTGGGAGATAGTAATCAAAGGAAAAGAGGCATAAAACAAGGGCAGAGCAGGTCTTGCAAGATATTGCAGATTACCGGAGGCAGTTTGGATTTTATCCCACAGGCAATGGGAAGCCATAAGAAGCTTTAAAGGAGATGAGTGTCATGTTTTAATTCATGTAACAACAACAACAAAAAATACCCTCAGGGCACCTGGGTAGCTCAGTTGGTTAAGCTTTTGACTCTTAGCTTCAGCTTAGGTCATGCTCTTGCAGTTTATGGGCTCGAGCCTCATGTTGGGATCTGCGCTGGCAGTGCAGAGCCTGCTTGGGATTCCCTCTCTCTCTCCCTCCCTCTGCCCCTCCCCTGCTCATGCTCTCTCTTTCTCTCTGAAAATAAATAAATCAACTTAAAAAAATTACCCTCAATTCTGTGTAGAGAGAATGTAGCGAGGCCACGGTACAGAAGGGAGTTTGGGAAAAGGTAGTTGTAGAAATTTAGTTAAGTGATGTGGTGGCTTGGGTGAGAGTTACACAGTGGAAATGAAAAAGAGTGAGTAGATTTAAGATCTGTTTTAGGGGGTACCTGACTGGCTCAGTCAGTTAAGCATCAGACTCTGGATTTCTGCTCAGGTCAAGATCTCATCAGGTCATGATCTCATGGTTCGTGGGATCAAGCCCTGTGTAGGGCTCTGCGCTGACAGCGTGGAGCCTGCTTGGGATTCCCTCTTTGTCTCCCACTCTCTCTGACTCTCCCTTGCTCTCTCTCTCTCTCTCTCTCTCAATAAATAAATAAATAAATATTTAAAAAAATCTCTATTTTACAGGTTTATTGACAGGACTTATTTAGCATATGGTGGATGGGGGGAAGAGAAATCAAGGTAGATGATTTGAGCAAGGAGATGAGATCGTGGTGCCATTTATTGGTAAAGGTTGGAGGAAGAAGAGGAGTCAGAAAGCAGTGACTAGGGTTGTCCTTGTCAACTTCAAGATACCTCTTTGACACATGCAGGGACATACTAATTAGATAATTGGTTAGAGGAGTCTGGAGACCAAAGGTATGGTCTGGGCAAAAGAGGTATATGTTTTCAGAATTGCCAAAATATAGGTTATAGCTAAGGCTACAGGGATGCTGAAAGAGTGGGTGAAAACAGGGAAGAGGAAGACCCAGGAACTGTGGCCTAAGTGGAAGAGTCAGCTGCAGAGACTGAGGAGGGATGACCAGTGGGGTAGTTGGCTAAAAGTAAAATAGAATGTTTCTCCTTCTCCTTCTCCTTCTCCTTCTCCTTCTCCTTCTCCTTCTCCTTCTCCTTCTCCTTCTCTTTCTTCTTCTTCTTCTTCTTCTTCTTCTTCTTCTTCTTCTTCTTCTTTCTTCTTCTTCTTCTTCTTCTTCTTCTTCTTCTTCTTCTTCTTCAAACAGGAGAAACACACCAAAGATTTATTATTTGAACACAAATTCTCAGTGATGAAATTGAGACAAAAAAAATGTCCAAGTTAGGCAGCTTTTGTATTTTCTAGACAAAGAAGTATAAATCTTTGATAATTTATGAGACAATTATGTTTTTAATATTTGGGAGCTAAAATTAGTAAGGAATTTTAGAAATGATTGGGTCTAGGGTTGTAAATTAATAAAAGTAACAAAAGTTATTTATACAAAACTCTTGGAACTGAATTCTTTGACAATGGGAATGTCTCTCTACCTTCTGGTGTGTGAAGTGGTACCTTTCATATGGGAAATTAACTTCCTTCTTTCTGGAGACAAAGGAGGGGTAAGTGTTCTTTTTGCATTTCTTAATACAAGTACTTACATTTCTTAAGTAACTTGAATTCAAAATAATCAATATGCCACTGTGGGACATTTTGTGGTGGACTCCCCCAAAGACCCTAGAGTTCCCTCTCTAAAACTTTCCTGGAAGATTCCCATCCTAAAAGCTGTGGTGGTAATTTGTTCTATATCATGGAATCAGTTCTTAGTCCTGACAATGGGTCAGTTTGGTTAAAGTTATTTCAGGAGGTGGTGATGCAGGTGTGTTCCCAAAGTTAGGTCATTGGTTCAAATAATCATGTATTAAATTACAGGTATTTCTATAGAGGTAAATGAAAAACAATGGTTAATGAGTGTAGCAAATTATAAACCAGTTTCTGAGTTCTGGGTGTAGCCAATTGAGAAGATTTTTGAGAAGATTTTTGATATCAGGGTTGAAGCATCTTTAGATGGAGTGAAGCAGGCAGTGGCAAGAGGAGAGGTTTCCCTGGTTTGAGACTGTGATATTATTATATCTCTGGTGATCTTTTTTCCTTTTTCTTTTTTTTTTAAATGTTAATGAAAGAACATGTTAGTTGAACGATGCATTACACCCGGTGTAATTTCAATGATTTAAGCATACAGCTATTTTCATATGTAAGAAGAGAATGTTTCAAGGAGGGAGTGGTCAGCTGTGTTGAAAACTGCTGAGAAGTGGAATAAAATGTAGACTGAAAAGTATCCTTAGATTTGAAACCATGGAGATAATTGGTGACCTTTACAAGAGAAGATTTCTTTTTTATAGTGGCAGAATGAAAACTACATTAGAATGGTATGAAGAATAATTGAGAGATGAATACATGGAAGAATGTGTAGAAAAAAATTTAAGCAGTTTTGCTGCGAAATCAACAGAGAAATAATATGCTGGCTAGAAACACTTGAAAAATCAAGAGAAGATAAAAGTTTTTAAGAATATAAGACACCAGAGCATATAAAATAGTTGTCAATAGTCTTTTAAGTAGTGAGAGAGAAATAATGTAGAGCAGGGATGGGCAAGCGATGGCCCATGGGCCAAATCTGACTTGTTGCCCATTTTTGAAGGCTATTGATGGTCCATGAGCAAGGAATAGTTTTTAGGTTTGTAAATAGTTTTAAAAATTTTTAAAAGAATAATATTCAGTGATGTGTGGGGATTATACAAAAATCAGATTCTAGTGTTCATAAAGAAACTTTTATTAGAACACAGTTACACCAATTAGTTTATGTATTGTCTCTAGCTGCTTTTAAGCTATGGTGGCAGAGTTCTGATGTAATGACAGAGAATGTATGGCCAGTGTAGCCTCAAATACTTACTACCCGGGCCTTTAGAGAAAAAGTTTATTGACCCCTGATGTAGAAGAAAAAAGAATTATTTGGTGAGATTAATTTGTGAAGGGAATGAGTCTGGGTCCTAGAGAATGAGAGGCTGGCCTCTCACAGGGTCGGGGACACTTAATCAGTAGAGCTGGAAGAAAGATGTTAAGCATGAATACAGATGCACAAAGAGTCTTGACTGTGATGACTGTGGGACAATATCGTTCTTCTTTGTGCCTCTTTTCTCAATGACAGGTAGGTAACCTGATATAGGCATAGTCACCCTGGAAAGTCTGACCTAAGCCTTCTTTTTCTCAAGAAAGAAATGTCACAGTGAAACAGAGATCAATGTATAAAATTCATGAATTTTAAGTCTCAAAAGTGAAGTATAAAGGAATATCTTAAACTTGACACAATTCTCTGAGCTGGGGAAGGAGAGAGACTCTGAGGGAAAGTCAATTAGTTGGATGCTAATGGTTCTCCAAAGGGCTCTGCCCTTTCCCTTCTCCTGGGATTAGTCATAAAAAGCAGGAAGAGAGACCTCCCAAGCAATTTGGGGCAAATTCAAATAAAGGGGACAAGGCTTTGATCTTTCCCTTTGAAGCCTGAGAACCACATGACTTGGAAACAGTAGAGGAAATGGCTGCATGGAGGCCAGAGCAGAGAGAGATGAGGCCATCCTGCTGAGGTCTCTTTAGCTACAGAGAATTGTGGTAGACAATCCAGCCATGCCATGGGACCACTGTAGTAGTGGACAGAAACATGGAAGTGGATGGAAGTAGAGGATAAAAGACAGGGACCAAACATAAATGATAGCAATGAAGACAACATACGTCTGAGGAAAACCACGGATCAGATGAGGCTTTGTAAATCTCAGTATAGTCAGCAAGGACAGCTGAGGACCAAGAACCATTCTGGATGCTAAAGTAATTTTGAAGAATGTTGGAGGCTACCACAGACAGGGCAGGTGTTGAACCATATGTTGACTGAGTTTACTTTGAATTAACTGAGAAAACCCTTAAGTAACTGAATTTCTCTTGAAATTGCAAAATCCAGTTTCTGCTGTAGGTGCCATAGGAGTTTTGGACAGAAACTAGGAAAAACACATTTTTTGCATACTTGAGTTTTGTGGTTTGAAAACTTTAAAAATCTTAATAGAAGTTGAAAGAGAGAGGGGGAGTTTGAAATTGTTACTTATGCTCTCTGGAAAGAGAAAAATGTTTTTACCACATAAATAATTTCTTCCTCCTGATACACTAAGAAGTTTACTTCTTTAATCATAATTGTCATATATTATTATGTGCTTATTATTTGCAGAACATGATATAAAATACTTCTTGTGCATATTTCATTCAATTCCTACATTATTCTATATCCTTATGCCATAAGGAATTATGATCATTTTATCAATGAAAAAACAAAGGTCTAGAATATGTTAAATACTTTGCAAAATGTATTTGAGAGCAGAATCCACTTAATCACGAAGTTTTTCTTTCTAATCTCTCTTTTTACTCTCTGTTTCTCCTAGTCAATAGCTAACAGTAATAACTTCCATTTGGTAAAACTGCTTTTTGATGAGTATTGAGCTGATTGCTTTTAAATATTTAGTTTCCCTTAGTCCTTAGAAAAAGCCCATGCCATATAATTACTCTGATTTTTATAGATGAGCAAACCGAAGGTCAGCGATGTCAAGTAATTTATTCCAAATCATCCAACTAGTAAACAGCAGAGCCAAGGTTTAAACGCCATGAAACCCACATTCTAATACTATTCTCCCTTCTGCCACTCAGACATCTGAAAGTCAAGTGCACGTGGAAACCTTTTCTAACGAAAAGCAAGAGTGATGACAATCTTCTCTCTGTGCTAACTTAAAGGGCATATACTAGGCATCTGCAAAAAAAAATCATGCCCCCTTCTTCTTGGGCACTTAACTAGGCTCCTTTGCACCTGGGCATGGCCATGTATAATATGAGTGGAAACTATATGTGTTATTTCCAGGCTTGGCCCATTAATCCTCCTGTGCCATCCATCAGGATCTTTCGCCTTGATCTGGTTGGATGCAAATGTGGAGTAGACCCTAGGTGATGGCAGAGAGAAAACATAGGAGCAGCTGGGGTCCCTGAATAACAGCTTGGAACAGAATCATCCCCAGAGAACTGATACCTATTCAGGACTGTATTTGGCAGGGGATGCAGAAGAGAGGAATGGCCTTCATTGCATTGGATTATTATATTTTGGCCTATTTAGTATTTGCTACCATATCATAGTTTATTCTGAAAAATACAGATGGAAAAGGAACGTTTCAGGTAAAACAGAACCAGAAGGAAGTACGGGAGCTGTGCTAAAATCAGACAGAAATCATAATTGTGAGATTATAGTAGGTTCATGGCAGCTATCTCTCAGAGAGAGAGAGAGAGAGCGAGCAAGCGAGCGCATTCTGGGCATAATGTAGTTTGGATGCGAAGAAGCCCAGAACAACACTGAGCAGGAAGGTCAATTAAGAAGCTGTAGTAGCAACTCAGGAAATAAATAGTCATGGAATGACCTGGAATGGTAGGAGAAGGGTGAACAGGTTTAAGCTATTTTAAGATTGTACAATCAATAGGACCTGTAGTTGATTATGCATGAACTGAGAAAGGGGAAGGCCTCAAGGATAATACCTATGTTTCTGGCTGAATGATGGTGGTGCCATTCACAGATGCATGTAGCACAGGAGAAAGGCCAGGTTGGTGGGATGGAGTTGGTGGGGGTTGTGGTGTGACATATATTATGTATATAGATAAGGAATCTGGCATGAGAAGATTTAGTATCTTTTCCAAAATGACAGAAGCCATTCTTCTGCCTTCCAAGCCCAGGTTCTTTTCACTAAGACAGGTTGCAAGAAAATTCAGAGCTTCTAGTTTCTAGTACCTTTCTCTTTGCTCTGTTCAACACTGCTTTCTTATAGAAGCGAGTTGTCTTTAACAGGTGTGGTCACTGGAGTGTTTAGGAGAGTTATGTGCAAAGATGACATTTCCATGGCCAGAAGAAATTCTTGGGAGGAATCAGACTGAATGAAATATGATTCCTTTCTATAGGGTTATATTTCTGATCCACAATACTGCTGTATGCCAAAATTAGCTTCCCCTCATTCTTGCCTCCCTCGTGGTACCTTTAATGCCTAATTTATTTCAGCTCAACACCCAGTATCTGTACCAATCTGAGTGATTCATGAAGCTTAAAGCATAGCTGTATTCAAAGGTGTCCTGGGTGACCTGCATTTCATGGGCTGCTGCATCAGAGCTGAGCATGGTTCCCTGGGTTTCTGTGATGTTCTCATCTGCCAGAGACTGATTGGAATGTGCAGTCGCTCACGGTGGAAGGGGAAACATGTTTCTCATTCAGCAAGAATGTGGTCCCATCCACAGAGTTTACAGCACGGTTACATTTGAAGTTCAGCCCTAGAACTCTGTGGCAGTAAAAATGGTCGTGATTTATAGGAAAATGTCACTCGTCTGTCTCCTCTATAAAAGCCTTTTACAACTCTCATTGAATATAAATCAGAGTGTATGCAGCCAACAAAATGATGGTTTTGGCATAACATCTTCAAGACAAAAAGAAATGGACTAGAATTGTCTTGGCCTTTTTGCTGAAGACAGATATTACAGGAATTTATTGCTGGTCCAAAATCAATATTCTTGTTTTTAAAAATAGGTATGAGTAAATTTATGCCTCGGTGAAATTCCAGATTAATTAAAGCTATCATTATAGAGTTTACCCGCAGATACTGAGGGTGCCATGCTTTTGTAGTTTGAATTTAGCTGAAAGTGTTTTCCTTTTAGTTTCTGTCTTGCTAAACCATATTCTTAGATACATAACTTAAGCTTGAAGCTGTATTTCATTCTAATGTGGAGAAAAGATTCGGTCTCCAAAGGATTGATTTGCTAAATTCATTTTGGAGGTACATAAGAAGTCTTACAGTATATTCTTCTCCAAGTCTCAAAAAGATGTTAAAAACGAATGATCAAGGAATTAAGATCTGTGTTTGAAGCAGCATTCCCCATTTCCTTGTGTATTTCGGCATCCTAGGGCACTCAAAGGAGAGATCAGGATAAAGAATTGACAGATGGAGGGAGCCTGTGGTTCTCTGAGAATCTGGAGAGAACGTCTAATATCGTGGCAGGAGAGAGGGAGAAGACAAAATATCTTCATGTGACCGCTTAGGGGGTGGAAACAGAATGTTGAGAGGCATATGGAAGGATGATCCTATAAAAGACTATCAGGAGGATTTGAGAGAGCAAGTCAGGTAAATGGCAGAAAGATTTGGCTTCTCTTCCTGGCAACCCTGGCCCTCCCCTACACAATACTTGCCTTGGCCAGATCCCACTTGAAATATTCTTTTCTGAGTGCTACATAGTGGGGGAGGGAAATCAATGACATATTCAAATATATTCAATATATATTGAATGATATGTTCAATATATATTGAATGATATATTCAATACATTCAAACATATTATGAATATTTGAATAACTATCAGAAGACTCATAATACTCATTCTCAACAAGGAAAGCCCTCAGTAGGTACCATGTTGTATGGAAGAGGAAAGCCACCTGTTCTGTGAAGTCTCAGTGTAATATCAGTAGGAAGATCTTCCTTTCATGCACTCCATGAGAGGTGTATTGAGTGATATGTAGTGGGCAGAGGTTTAGGCACTGGGTTCCAGTGCAGTGAGATAGAGTTTTTGTTTAAAATAAAGAATACCATTCTATCCCTCTTCCATAATCAACATTATTGATTCTAAATAGGATTCTTAAAAGTCATTTGACGTATGGTTCCACTGCTCTTTTCGTTGGTCCCCGTTCTCTCAGTCTTTCTTAATGTGGACATGTAATCTCTATGGTGACTATAAATTTACTTGCTAAATTTAACAATAAATCAATAGCTTCCTACGAGTATGAAGTATGAGCTTTTCAGTGATGGGCTGAGCTGACTTAAAATCTGTGAGTTTCCTACCCTGGGGTCTTTTAAGCAGCATCTAGATGATTATTTGGAAGAGATAGAGTCGTAGTTATTCCAACATTTATGACAGAGAGGTGGGGCTTGTTTTTGAGATGATATAAAAGGAAGCATAGTATTGTGGAAAGAGGCCTAGTGACTCAGAGGTATGGTATTAATATTTACAAAGATATTTAATATTAAAGCAATATTAGAAGCAAACTCAGAGAAGTTTATATTTCTCTCTTCTTCTACTGTCTACTTTATGTTTCAACATTTCTGGATAATAGTGTTTTCTATTTTTTTCCTAGTTATTTTCTTAACAATACTATGACTTTTTCTTCTTAATATTCCTCTGATAAGGAAAAATTCTTCTCATATAGAAAATTCAGTTACCTTGGGATCTTCTAAACATACTGCCATACTTCTAGTATTAGACTAAAAATCTCCAAGGAAGAGACAAAGTTCCTAGATGAGATAGTGTTAGGTTTCTATTTCTCTGCCTTTTTGTTAAGTGAATAATCATGGCACAAAAGAGGGCAAAATTGAGCATAGAATTAGCAATATGTTATACTAATTAGACATATAAAATCTTTGTAAAAAAATTTTCTCTCTGAGTTGCACTTGAGCCCTGTGACGTCCATGACATGGTTGAAGCCATTAGTCTACAAGTAACATTATAAAATTACAAAGTTCTACTAGCTACATGATCTTAGATTATTCTATGTTACCCTAGAATTATGAAGTATTATGACATAGGTCCTAGTACTCATAACATTATCAAATGGACATATTATCCATTGAGTTTTGTTAAACTTTTCAAAAGGGTAACAAATGTATGTAAGGAAACATGGTTAAAAACATCAGAAAAAAAATCAGTTTGAATACTGAGGCAATGGCAACCTCAGTATGACTGGAGCTTGATATAGTGTCCCTAAATGCTAAAGTCATTTTAGTTTGCTTTATTAAAGGACCCATTTGCAGAAGAGAGCCATAAGACTACCATTGAATTTTGTTCAGTTAAGAGCACATCTGAAGCATAAGTTTCTCTTCTGCACGCTACACCTTTGTGAGGAACATAGGCAAATGAAATGTGCCCAGAAGTGGTTCCTGGTATGCATGGCAAATCATCTGGAAATAATTGAAAGGACCGAGTACATTTAATATGACTTAAGTAGTTTTCATCAAATAAAGGACTGATGGAAGAAGAACCCCTATGCCTGAACTACTCTAGGACCAGAAGTATAATTCAGGCTCAACATAAGGAAATGTTTTCTAATGGTTCATATTACACAAAGATAGAAAGAATTTCCTTTTGAAATGTCCTTATCATTGGACATGTTCACGAAGATAAATAACAATCCCACTGGGGCTATTGGAGAAAGGATTCTTGCAATCATTAGAAGATCAAAGTGGATATTTCTATTTCCCTCAAATCTGTTATTATTGTTATCATCAGGGTTCTCTAAGCTTGTTGGCCAGAATACAGTGTTTAGAGGCCTATAGGAGAAGCAATACTCTGCGGAGAACATAGTGCAAGGCTGTCTGGAGGAAGGAATGATTTGGATGGCCTTTTGCAAGGGGGCTGTAACTTGTGCAATGATAGTACCATATCTGACTGAACTTCAAATTTCCTAGAGTATGGATCCCCAGCCTTTTATTTAAGGAAATTCTCTTAATTCCTTATGGTTATTACAGAGTAAAAAGATGTAGGAGAGCAGATGGGGACATCAAGAGAAATAGCAGGTGTGTAGGAAAGGAATTTTGTTACCATTTTTTGTCACAGCCATGTGTTGGGGCTATTGAAAGGTCATGATGTCAATAACTTTCTAGACATTTCTTCTATTGACACACTCCTGGTGGGTTGAGGGAACTGATACCAAGACAATAGGATCTTGTTGATCAACTATAATTCAGGTGTGTGATTTCTGTCACATTTATATAAACTAACTCATTCCATCTTTCTTATCCATGGGACGCACACTGACTTCCTACAGCCATGCGGACATCTCTACTTCTAATTTCCTGTGCTTTCTGAACCCTATGTCTTACCCCTTTCTCACCACCCTGTTCCAATATAGATATGGAATAGCATCCCTTTTACTTTTCAAATACTTCTTTTTTTTTAACTTTTAAAATTTTTATTTATTTTTGAGAGAGAGAGAGAGAGAGAGAGAGAGAACAGGGGAGGGGCAGAGAGAGAGGGAGACACAGAATCCAAAGCAGGTTCCAGGCTCTGAGCTGTCGGCATAGAGCCCAATGTGGGGCTTGAACTCATGGACCACCAGTTCATGACCTGAGCCGAATCGGATGCTTTACTGACTGAGCTACCCAGGTGCCCCAGCTTTTCAGATACTTCTTATACAAGAGTTGTGAGTTGAGTAGATTTTACTGGAAGTTTGGGAAGATAAAAGATGCTTTTGTATAGCAAATAACTTGAACACCGAATTTAGGTAATCCTTTGTTATGAGAAATCTTTGGAACAATTTGCCACTGGAGATTTCTCATACACAGAATTTCTTTTAGGCAATAGACTACTGCAGTGTCGTCTATCTCCCTCTCTCGTTTGTTCTTCTCCTTCCATTTTCATTATTTATTCCAAATCCAAATTCCTGTTTTCTTCTCAAACAGAGCCATTAAGCTTCTTTTCTCACTCAAATCATGCTGTCACCTTCCCCCAGCTAAAGTGACTAGTCATCATAAATTTCTCACAGAGAAAAATTCTTTCCTCAAGGGAATTCAAGGTGCAATTCAAAATATTGTTAAAATATTTTTTTCTACCAATTTCTCCTTTTGGTTGTCTGAAGGGGGACCTCTGATCGCTGTATCATTGAATCTGGACTATTGATCATTGAAGGTAGAGAGTTAGGTGGAAGGAATGTGAGATATGAAGTAAAAAGGTCTATGTTTTGAATACCTGCTTTGCCATTGAATGGCTACATGACCTTGGACTTTTGACACAGCCTCTTTGAGCCTCTTTTGTCCTCATAAAATGCAGATAACTTATACCTTACAGAATAATTATGAGAAAGAATTATTTGAGCATGTGTAGACAAATCATCCAATTAAGTACTTAGCATATGCTAACCTCTCAATAAATGTTTATTTCTATCATCTGGGAACCCATTTCTGTTCTTTCTAGCATTTTCTCAACTTCTTAGAACCATGTCCTGAGCTATAGCTTGGAATACGGGGAAATATTTGTACTATTGAATAGACACAGATGAAAAAAAAAATAAGTGTGGTTTATAGACACATTCTAGTCTCTCTTTATACATTCTCAAATCAAACTCCTACATTATTATACATCCAAACAATGAAGTTGAGAAATGAGATTCTAACAGAGTTAAAAGCAGAATAACTGGTGACAGACAATTTACTCAGGAGTTTGGAATTCCAAGCTTTCCTTGCAATTTACCCTGGAAGCTTTTAAATGTTGGGATTGTGTGGAAATATTCCATACACTGTTATTAATATGTTTCCCTCATTGTGGCAGCTGATGAAACTGGGGGAGGGAAGGGTAGGGCAGAGCATTTCTCAGAGAATGATGTCAAGCAGGGTGAAAGGTTGCAGTCCAAGCCGGACACAGGTCTGGTCTTAGGCAGCTCTTTGGAAAGTCTAATGACAATCTGATAATGGAAAAAGAGTGCTGTTTACAGCAAAATCTAAAAAATTATGTCCATCTCCCCTTTGGCAATTTTTATCCTTAACAGATCTTTTCTCCTGTTTGCAGAGTGGCTGGACATCAACATCAGATCAATTTGGATTTTCACGCAAATAAAATACACTAACTTAATGGGATGTGAAAGAGCCAGCTTCAAAGTAAATCTCTGTTGAAAGGCACTTGAATTACATTTGAAATGGAAGTGAAACAAAGTTGAATTTTATGGCATTGGCTTACAGGCACTGTCTTACACCATTTACGGATTGACCTAGATAAAGTAGAGAACAGAATCAATCAATCCAGCCATATGCATTTCCACTGTTTGATAACACAGACTGATTCCATTTTAATATATGTCTTTCTTTTTTATTTATTTATATATGTTTTTCCAATAAATTTTTTTCCCTCGAAATACTAACATTAGTTAGCCTTTAAATACAGAACTGTCAGTTTAAAATAGATTGTGTTGGAATAGATACCATATAAAATTTCCTAATCATCACTCTCCTGTTTCATTTAATTTGTAGAGTTCCTTACAGTATTCAAATCTGTCTTCCAAAATCTCATTTTGCCTCAATTGTTAATCCAGCATGGATCAGGTATTATCCCTAAACTACAGTTAAAGATACTCTAACTCAGAAAGATGAAGAGATTTACCTAATCCATGTATCCAAAAGCAACATAGCTGCTTTCTTGTGGGTCTGATTTCCTGACAACCTGGCTTTGGTGGTAGTAAATAAACACATATGGTTTTGGTACTAGAATGTAGATTTTAATTTCTAGCGAGCTATGTTCTCTCACCTGTGGTGAGCCCAGGCCTCACCATACCCTCCATGCTGCTGTCAGAGGCCCTGTCCACATCCTTCTTTCAAACTCCTCCAACTCCCTGGGACCTTCATGTTTTCACGTTGACTGTCGGCGATAAAATCATGGGGAATTTTACTTCATTTTGTTTAGACTAGATTTTGCATGAGCCTTATTTATAAAGGATAGATTGTGCTTTCTATACACAAATGGAGACTTGCAGAAAATTAATGCCTATAGGGTTCCAATTCTTATGACTATACAAAACCATCAAGAAAGAAGTGTTATAGAATAGGACACACCATCAGGGACTACCATGCTCATTCAATTCTTGATTAAGTACTTGGGTTCTCCTTTCTTCTTTCCTTTACCCCCATGGGGATATGGGCAGGAGCGCCCTACTATACTTTCGAAGGAGATTTTGGAGGGAGAGGAAGAACGTCTCTGTGTCACTCAATTCTCTGGAATGGCATTTATCTGCAGCAGCTGTGCAGATCCTTTGGCACCCAGCTCTCAAAGAGGTGTTGTGTTTTGGGAAGCTGTGAATATGCAGAAATTACAAACTAAGGTATGAATTGTCTTCTGCTGTATAACAACTATAGAGTAAGTAATTTTCCTACTCAGTGAGTCTGTAGGTTGAGTATGGTTTGCTGACTCAGAGAAATATTAAGGAAACTCAGAGAAGTAAGGTAAGAATGCTACTTGGTATCTTCTCTCTGGGGCCAAAGAATATGGAGTTCTTAGAAGAGTACTATAGTACATCTAGAGAGAGACAAATGTCTCTTCAAAACAGAATCTTGGACCTAATGGGCGCTGCTTATCTCTCTCTTTGGAAACTAGAATACTGATTCTAAGTAGCAGTAAAGTTGGATTGTACACAGAACAATACCTCAAAAAGTTTCAGGCTAAGGATTTTATGAAGATGACATCAACATTTGTTGAGAATGTCTGTCTGACCTAGCACCCGAAAAGCATAGCAGTGAAGTGTTTACACTGTATATGTAAGAAACTATAAAGGACACACACACTGAGTAATAAATTCCAGTCATACATTCCAGTCACACTGAAAATAAATTTGTCTCACATTCCTCTTCAGTTAGAAGCTAAGGCATATGGGGACAAGTAGGGGACCACCTCCCAAGATAGCCAGTTACATTGATATCTAGTTCTGGAGTTTATAAATCCACCAAAGGAATGTTTTCTGTTCTGGTCTGTACTCTTTGACTTTCATGTCCTGAGACTTTTCCAGTAGCTCCCACACCACTGAGCTGGAAAGAGCTCTGTAGCGATGAACAGTGTCACTTCCCTCAGCATTTCTGAAGCAGCATCTTACTGCTTAATGACTCATTTCTGTTGGTCTGAGGTCTTCAAGCACACAACATACATATTGTGGATCCATGCAATCTCCATGCTTGAAGGGACTCTAAAGAGACTTGTAGTCCAGAAAGGCTCACTGAATCATAAACACCCTCATACAGTCTCTGAACCTTCATAATATCTCATTCTTTCAGAAAGGTGTACAGGAATAGGAACCTGTGTCCTGTGGTTGCAAATTTCATTTTGTGTGTTCCAGCTGTTAAGGATTTTTTGGTTTTTGTTTCCATCATTTTGAGAAGGATTTCATCTCCCTACAAGCTCCTCTCTGGAGTCCTAATTAAACCTTATTGGATTAAAATCAGCTGTAAAAACTCAGTTTTTGTAGCTCTCTGCACACCATACTGGGGGTTCTTGGGACAGAACATTTGCTCAAGGACTCCATGCTTTTCGCTTACCTGTCCATTCTTTCAGTTCTCTCCTTAACTAAACTGGAAACACCAAGAGGCCTCCAGGGTAGAATATGGAGCCCTAAACAATTAACAGATGCTGAGGGTTATAGGAACACCGAGAATTACTATAATTGGTGTTTGGGGAGTCATAGCCAGGGCTTGTAGCCCAGAGACAGATGATTCAGATTTCCCACCTCCCTTTGATGTCCTTGTTGACAGATGATGTGAAACTAGCTCCCCTGAGCCTAGTTCGCCTGAATTTACTGGATTCACAGGTGTTTGGCTTCATCCCATTAATGAAAGATGATACAAATCGACTCTCAAGGCTTACTCAGTAAGGAAGGATCTCATGTATCATAGAAAACCAGAACGGTAGAGCGAGAAGTGACTGTAAAGATCTAGTCTTCTCTCTCATTTTCTCTTTTTTAAATCTTTTATTTCTTTATTTTAGAGAGAGAGCGAGTGAGCAGGGGAGAAGGGCAGAGGGAGAGGGAGAGAGAATCTTAAGTGGGCTCAACTCCACAACCCTGGGGTTAATGACCTGAGCTGAAAGCAAGAATTGGATGCTCAACTGACTGAGCCACCCAGGCACCCCTTATCTCTTTCTTTTATTTAAAAAGATTTTTCTTTCTCCTAGATTGCAAGTATAAAACATCAGGTTAATCCTATTTCCTAATAATCAATATTATCATTAGAAGCAATGCACTCCTCTTATCTCTTTTCAGTATTTTCTCCTTAATCCCCCATCTTTCTCTGTTCTCCTCTTGGGGGCATGAACACCACTCTGATGTCCTTAAAGATAGATGGTTCCTTGGAAAATGAGTGTTATTATTTTGTGTATATAGGTGCTCTAAATTTGCATGAATACAAGGTAACTTATATCTTATGATTCTTAGGGTTTTTTTTTAAATCCACATTTGTTTTGTATGTTTGTATTTAACATTGCTTCTGATAGCTGCTTAGTAAACCATTGAACACACTCACCACTTTCTATTTGTGTGTCCATCGTAGACGCATACCTAGGTTGTCATCAATCCCCTACTTCCATACATAATGCTGAGATGATCATACTTAGATAAGCCTGTTTATGGATGTGGACAATTCTCTCTGGGATATGTATTAAGGAGGGGCTTACTAGGATTTATTAATATTTCATTTCATTTCATATTTCAAATTATTCTCCAGATGACTGCATCAGCCTACAGTTCCACCTGCAGGTATGTTTCCTTTCCCCTCCACCCATGTCAAATGTGGCATTGCCCGTATTTCGTGTAAGTCTCAGCCTATCTATAGGGATGCCTGTGGGCGCTCACCTGAACCCTAACTACTTGTGGCAAGCCCCCACAGAGATTTCCCTACCAGAGCCAGTGTTGTGGCCGGACCTGTTCCTGTGGTTCTTATTATGATTGCAGCAACACACCCAGGGCCACACAGCAAGGTCACAGAGGGAGAGAGTGCACTCGCGTGCGCAGACCTGGGACTGTGTCTTTATTAAGGTTAAGGGTGGGGTCCCAAGGGTTTTACAGGGGATCACTCTTTATTGGTGAATTTAAAACAAAGTATGAGAATTAAAACATGAGAAGGGAAACAGGGTCACCGAAGCGGTCAGTTATCTAAATCAGCCGGGGCTTTCTAAAAAGGGAACTTAGTGGGTGGAGGGACCCGACTCTTTATCCAGATGTGTTCATTTGAGATGGATATCTTTGAAATGGATGCCTCAGCAATCAAAGGCTTAATGTCAGGTACTTCTATTACATTTAAAAAAGCTAACTGTCGACACTTACACTACACTCTCTTCCTAATTTTTGTCGAATTAGTGGGTATAAAGTAGTCTAATGTTAGTCTGAGTTACATTTCTCTGATTACTTGTATTTCAAGCATATCATCGCACTTTCGTTAACTTTTTGGGTTTCATTGTGAATTGCCTGTTGATAAACTTCGCCTATTTTCCAACTCACCAGTTTTAAATGTATACTGTAAGAATTCTTTCAATGTTATAGATATTAACCTATGTTAATTTTTCACATTGCAGGTGTTTATACCAATTAAGCTGCATGGGCATGATAAATCAGGTTCCCATATTACATAGATCTGTTTTGACTATTATGTTTTATTGCTTAATTTACTTCTTCTTATGTAGTACACCCTAACTATTTCTAAGGCTTTATTGTAAGTCTTCACATGTAACCAAGTGAACTTCTCTTTCCTTTTTATTTAAAAAATGACAACTAATCACATAACTTTATATTTTCATCTAAGTTTTAGAATGCATTTGTATGGAATTCTGATTGGAATAGCATTAGATTTATAAATTTGGGGAAAAGTAACATGCTTATGATGCTAATCAGTCTCATTCATGAACATGGTATACTGCTATTTTTTGTAAATTTTCTTTTACATATTTTAGCGGAGTTTAAAATGTTTCTCCATGAAGTCTTGATCAATATTTATAGAGTTGTTGAGAGGATTTGTTTCTACTTGTAGACTAGTATTTTAATTTTTACTGTATTTTCTAATTGGTCATTACTGGTAGAGGAAACTTGTTTTTTTTGTATTAAACTTATTGATGTCTTTGGAGATCTATAAATATTAACTCCTTAACATGAGGTTCAACTCAGTTTATTCCAATCTTCCTTATGTTTTTAATAAAGTTAAAAAAATTTTTCCTGTAAGAACCATGGGCATTTTTGTTTAATTAGTGCCTAGACAATGTACAGATTTCTTTATTTGCTCTTATAAATCACATATTGATTTTTACAATATTTTCTTGTTGATGTATCTGTCACAGAGGAACACTATTGTTTCATAAATTGGCCTCAAATCCAGCAACCATGCTCATCTCTAACTTTTCCCACATATTTTCTGTTGATCTTTTTCAGGTTTTCAATGTGAATTACATCATCTGCAAATAAGAGCAGTTTTATCTCATTCTTTTATATCTTTATTCCTTTGTTTTTCTAAGTTGTATTAGAGTACTCCTCAGTTCAAAAACCTACAATGGCTTCCCATCTTATTCAGATCAAAGCCAACCTCTTTGCAGTGCCACAGAGACCTTGCATTGGCCACTTTATACCTCTAACCTAGTGAGGTGCTGTCCATACAGGATGGATGTCTCGATGCCCTTTTGCATGGGGCACAAAAGGCCACATTGGTTCTGAAACCTTCTGGGGACAGTTTGCCTCCCAGCCTTTCCAGGATCAACTGTATTTGCATAAACCAAGAGTGGGGGCTTCCTTAAATTTTACAACCCAGGCATCTTTTACTCTAGTCCAAGCTTCACTTCTCACTTAATCTGTGTTTGCCTACAAGCTCTGATCCCAGATATCTGCATGGCTTACACCCTCACTTTTTTCAAATCCTTGCTCAGATAGCCCCTTCTCAGAACATTTAAAACAGACACCTGCAAGCATTTTCTAGCCTTATGTCTTGCTTTCTTTGTTCTCTAAAGTATTTGTAACTACTTAACACACTCTGTGACACGTATTGATTCATTATTTTTTACTTCTCTCTTTCCCCTCTAGAATATAATGTCTCTAAGGGGACACATTTTTCATCTGTTTTGCTTACTAGAATATCCTCAATGCATGTAACTCTCTGGCATACAGGAGTCCTATAACCATTTGTTGATAAGTAAACAAATGAGTAAATTAAATTATTGATGTTCTCGTCTTGTTCTAGATTAAAAAAGAGAGAATTAATCTAACATTTTTCCAATAACAGGAGCTTCACAGTAGGTTTTTGACATTTAGCTTTTTTCATATTAAAGAAATTAGACCTGATGTATCCAATATTATTTTTTAAGGTAAATAATAGAAAATAAATTCAGTTAAAAAAACCTTTATAACATACAAAAAGGATATCGATATCTAAGTAAAAAATATCAAAGTATTAGAAAGAAATGTAAAAGAAGTAACAACAGTGGCTATCTCTGGATGATGGCATTATCTTCTTTGTTATATTTACAATTTTTTTATATTAAAAATCATGTTTTTCAAATAAAAAGAAAATATCAGAAAATAACCTCACTGCTAGGCAATTAAACTATTCATGAATTTACAAGAACATTAAATTCCATTTTATTCTATTTATTTCCATTTACCAATCCTCTATTGAGCAAAACGTTGTGCCAGATACTAGGAAAGATACAAAGATGAATAAAACACAAGCCATGTCCTTAAAAGAGTTTATAATCTGATGTGCACCAATAATATAAGGGAGCAAAGTGCTGAGTGCGCACCAGCCATGGAACTCCTGACCCTCTGGATTCCAAATTGGAATGCTGGCATACTTCTGAGCCTTTGCAATTTCCATCCCAGGAGTATGCTTGACGTTATTCTTCCATGAACCAAACCAGAGTTACTGTCTAGGAAGACTTAAGAAAACCCTCAAACACCAGAAGAGGCATGAAAATTTTTTGAAATGGAAGAAAGAAGGGAGAATAAGGTAGGTTGATGAGAAGGTGACTTGATCAGGTGGACTGGTTGATGGTAGAGCGTGGCGGCAGAGCAGAGCATGAGTCGGTGCTGTTTCCCACGGCTGCTAAGAGCATTCCTTCCATGGAGAGGACAGCGAGGGTGAGGATGAGGCAGGAGCGGTGGGGAAGCTTTTAGGATTGGGCACGTTCACAAAATCTCTGAAGCTCTGCATTAAAGGAGATTATAAAAGGCCATTGGGTCATTCTCTTGCCTGCAAGAACAACCACAAACTGTCCTCAAGATGGGAAAAAATCACAACCAAACTTACAGGATGTTCATTATATGGGAGACACTGATCTAGGTGTTTTAATGTACTTGAACATGTTTATTATCACAACAACCCTCTGAAATAGGTACTGTTGTTATCTCTGTTTTACAGAGAAGGAGAGTGAGACACCAAGATGCTAAGCAACTGGTCCAATGAAAGCTCATAAGAAGTAGAGATAAGATCGAACCCAAACAACCTGGCTTGGGAGTCCATGCTTTTTAACTACTATGCTTTCCTGCCTCTCTTTAAGATGTCCAATTTATTTAATAATAAATAAATAAATAAATAAATAAATAAATAAATAATTTCAACAAAGAAAGAATACCTATAACTCTCTCACCAAGAGACAAATTATTTATTTTGCCTGGGTCAAATCCCTTTATTTTCCTCATTGATACTCATATCATACTTGAAGATTGTTACAAAGTCAGCCATCAACAATTATTATTGCTTTAACTCAGCAGTTTAATTATGGGCAACAAGGGTGTGTATAAATGCCAGGTTGACAAGGGATGGACCATGGTAAAGTGTGGTTAACTTGGTCTCACAGCCAACTCCTTCTAGGCGCTCTATATCACAGAAGAGAAGGTAAGAACTGTATTTCCTGAATTCTCTTGCTCAACTGGTTCCTGGGTCATTTTCCAATGAAAGGCATTCATAGGAGATTTGGGACTAGGAAGAGAAATAGAGGGTATTATTCTCATGAGACAGAAGCAGCCAGATGCACAGCAGACATGAGATTCACAGTGATCCAATATAGTTATCTTGTCACCAGGTGGCTGGGCAGTCTCCTCAAGGAATAGGGCCATGTTAGGGATACACTTTGGGGCTCTGTTGTTAAAGGTTAGATTTTCAGAGGAATTGGTAAGGGAGAGCCCATGATTATTCTTCATCTCTGTTGCTGTAGCCACTACATTCATGGAACCATCATGCCAGTACAAGGGTGGCTGATGATAAACACTGGCTAATGTCAAATGGCTCAGCCAATTTTTCTCCTTGTTTACTCAATGCCTTTTCAATTATGAATACTTTCTGGGAGTTATTAATATGTGATAAGAATATATTTCAAATACATATATGCTCACTCCCATGTGTACATCTTCACCCTCCTACACCAGAATTTTTGTCTCGAGGTCTTTTTTCAAGAATTCATCTCCAACCTTCTAGCCTCTTTTCCTTCACACTCCTGACCAACTTGCCAGGCTTATATGCTACTGATGTTGATTCCATATATAGTTTCACCTTAGGCCACTTATCTTTCCGTTAAAAGTGGATAAACCAGTTGTGCTGTTTAAGATTCAGCCCAGCGTAAAGATTTTCCTCTCTCTATCTTTCAAGGTCATTTCTGAGTGTGGCTGTCATGCAGTTATCATTTAGTTTTGGCTTGCACCCATATACTGAACTGTTCATTAACTAAGTTCAGGCTGTTTCTTCTTGCTTCTGATGGTTTTGTAGATTCTCTCCCCTATAGGTTCATTAGTGTGAGCTGATGGAGGGGCACGCGGCCATTATGATGACATGGGGGTCTGGTATGCTTGATCATATAGCTTTCTCATACCCTCTAGTCTTGCTAGTGCTTAATCCTGGATGCATCTACCATTTTTATCTTAGTGTGAATTGCTGCTGGGACTATTTGACTCGATGACTTGATAGTTCCAATATA
Source organism: Leopardus geoffroyi (assembly GCF_018350155.1). Taxonomy (NCBI): domain Eukaryota; kingdom Metazoa; phylum Chordata; class Mammalia; order Carnivora; family Felidae; genus Leopardus; species Leopardus geoffroyi. The sequence continues at coordinate 90,681,668 of NC_059338.1, forward strand.
ACTCAGCTCTTGAGAATTTCTGGCATGGTTACTTGGTATCCCATGGTCAAGTATTCCATCTCAGCCAAGGCCTACTAACTCCAAGGAAGCTGTTTTTAAAAGGCAAATAACTCTCCCCTGCATATGGCATGCCCTTGCTGTTGAACTTCAGGACACTGTCTTGTAGTACGCCCAATGGTCCTTGCCATAAACTCCATGCTGCGTCATCTTCCACAACAGACACCTCCAATAATACAGGATCTTCTAGAATGTATGGCCCAAGTGCTATGACTACTTGTACCACAGCCTGGACCTGCTGCATAGCTCTTCATGCTCCCTCAAAGCTGGCTCCTTTTCATGTCAATCAGCGTGTAGGTGAGAGCATTATTCCTGGAACCAAAGAAGTTCCTTCCTTGTTGTAGGAGATGCACATTGAAACGATTTGTCTTTTACTTCACAGATGTCCTGGCAAACTTCTGACCACTTGTGTCCCCTTACTGGCAGCTTGAAGGTAAGGGATTCAGTTCTCAAATCCTATTCTCAACCCATTCAGAGTATTAACTCTGGTAGTTCTCGTCCTTCAGGAAGTAGACACTGAGATGAAGTTAGCAGTGCAAGAGGTTCCCTATAAGAATCTCTGAAAGGTAAAGGGGGAAGGAAGCAGATTAATAGGGGAAACCTTTAGTTCATGATCTATATCTGACATCTGTGAGATAAAGGGGATAGAAGCAGCATTGAGTAGGGAGAGCGTCAGAAAAAGCAAAGGGAAACTTCGGAGCAAAATTTCTTATTAAATGAATCCCATGTTGAGGAGAAATAGATCCTAGTAGCGTTTTAATGGTCCATGATTAGGTGAGGGCTATACAGGAAACCAAAGTCTTACCTTGAAAGCTAGATCCAAAAAAGCTCTGAAGTTGAAGGCTATCATCTAACTGCCCTCCTTGCAACTGAATAGCAAGTTTGTTTCTTCTTACAATTTTTTTTTTACTGTTTCTTTATTTTTGAGAGAGAGACAGAGAGAGACAGAGCATGAGTGGGGGAGGGGCAGAGAGAAAGAGAGGGAGACACAGAATCCAAAGCAGGCTCCAGGCTCTGAGCTGTCAGCACAGAACCCAACACGGGGCTTGAACTCACAGACCGTGAGATCATGACCTGAGCCGAAGTCTGACGCTCAGCTGGGTGCCACCCAGGCACCCCGCAAGTTTTTTTCTTGAAGGGAGATCTCAGTGGAGTAATGGCCTTGGGCCAATAAGAACATAAGGATCTAGCACAAACATACAGGGGCCGGCCTTGCATAGAAGCATGGGCATTTTATCTATAGTAACATGAAGGAAGGCAGTGTTTATAGGTACAGATGCTACGGGGTCTATAGTTATGGTGCTGAGAGCGGTGTATTCTCTTCAGTTTTCTTAGCGAAGCAGAAAGCAACATTATCTCTTCAATGTTCTTAGCGAAATAAAAGGCAAAGTTATCTGCTGTGTATGAGGAAGGAAGAGGAGGCATTAGAAGTTTGAAAAAAGAGAAAGTCCGTATGGTGCCAAATAGAGAAGGATGTTCCAAAGAAAGGAACCAGTACGTGTGTATGGATTGTTTGAGCAAGTGCCTTTGTATGGTTTAGAATATAACTGGCAGAGGTTAGGATGGGGCTGGAAAGATTGGCTGAGTCGGGTTATGAATGGCCTCGAATGGCATGTTCATGGTTTGGAATTTTTTTCATACTTGTGAAAAACTATTAATGGTTTCAAATAGGGAAACTTATTAATTAGAATAGCATTGACGTTAGAAATATAAGCCTTTTGGCAACATAGAGAGTACAAAGCAGAGAGGAGAGGCATCCCTCACTATGGGAATGCTCACTCCAAATATTTCCTGTGTGTGACGACTTGTAAAATATTTAGCCCAAACTTACTACTTTAGTTGAAATCCATGCTAATGGATCTGCATACATTTGCTCGCTGTTAGGTTGGAATCTTTACCGGAAGATTCAGAGAGCACTGTTTCCATATCTTCACTGCTCTGTTGGGATGGCATCTCATGCTCCTGTGTTTAAACCTTTTGTGTACCTCTGCTATCATGTGCCCAGCATTCTTAAGTAAAAAATATTTTCGAAGAGAATTAGAAAAAAACTAGAAAGAAATGAATTGTGTAGAAAAGTCCATATACTTAAAAGAAATGCTAGAGGTGATAAAGTATGTTGAGTGAAGGGAATGCATGAAATATATAAAGCTTGTCCGTGCACATGTGTGTATCCACTGTGCACATGATAAGAAAATAAATATCGTGAAAGTGCTGTTGATGCTGGAGAGCTTCACTGTGTTACTTGAGTCCAGCATAATATTTTTCAATAACTAGAGAAATGCCTTATGTAATTGGATTGAGAGCCACACTCAGCATGGGATGTCCTTGCACCCATGTCAAAATAGCAGAAGGCTCTGGACATCCCTAAAGATCTGAAGAAGGCAATGGAGAAAGTGAGTGATTAGGTGGGGGAGCTGAGTTTCAAAGCAAGTCAGGAATGGTTTGAGAAATTTGAGAAACTGTAAGATTTTATACTTTGAGGATCATTGGAAGAACCACCCCTAACACTTACAGAGCCTGCAGGAGAGTAAAAAGAAGGGTCAAACCCACACCTAAGCCGCCCCCCACCAGTTCTAACCCATGCTGTGAGGGATCTCATACACATAAGTGTGGACACTCCAGCCCATACTTCAGAGCTGCATCCACTGACTCTCTCCCAACCCTATGCTTAGCAAAGAGCCGTGGCAGGGACACCCCACACGTGGCACCCAACTTGTGCAGGCCCTGGAAGTGGGCTTGTGTCCATTTAGGCAGGGGACTCCTGAGTCTTTCCCTGATTTTGGTCTAAAAGAGGGACAGAGGCACGGGTGGTCACTTTCTCTTGATTTCTAGGCCTACCGGTCTGTGGGGAGGGGTCTGGCAGGAGGAGGGCCAGAACTCGGCCCGTGGTTAGGTTTGCTGAGACCGGAGGGCAATACTGATGATGGTCAAAGCAGTCCCTACTAATAGTGAAGACGAATTGATCTTTCTCAGTGAAAGAGGGAACCACTGGTGAAAAAGAAGAGCCATGAATAGTGAGGACAAACCTTCAAAATATATTTTAGATGATGCAGACAAAATTATTGCAATTGCTTGTGAATGTGATCATGACCTGAACAGCAACATCACAATTTAAAGAGTGATGATATACACCATCTCATACTATCAGGAGATATATAACTGCAACCAAAGGGCTTGAAAGAAATGACTAATGAGACTTCTGTCCCAGTGCCTTGTCTACGGTATCTGATAGTGATCTGTTTTTGAAGTACTGAGAGCCAACAAATGAAGTCTTTACACCTCAGGTGTTTACTTTTCCACTCACTTTTTTCACCAGCTTACTCTGGCTGATTTTCACTCACCAGCAAATGGCTCCCATGACTATAAACTCCCTCTGCCTCTGCTCAAACCAAACCTCACTCAAGCAACTCTTGAAGTAGTACTGAACAGTGTGTCTTTTTGTGTTTATTTGTTAAGTATTATTTGCTTTCACTATGTACCTTAAACTTAAAATTATTTTTTATTTTTTTTATTTATTATATATTTATTTATATATATTTATATTTATTATATATTTATTAATATATTTATTATTTATTTTATTTTATTTTAGTATTACTGTATTTTATTGTTTATTTACATTATAGTTCATATTCATTGAAGTATAAAAGGAATAAAAACATAATTTGTATAAAATTCCTAGAGTTGCATTGTGTACTGCAGGCAAATATATCTACTGTGTCCATTAAACGGTAGATAATTAGGTAATTAGTGTTTTGAATGCTTTGTATCATGTAGGAATCCTTGAAGGGTTACTGTACAGAAATCTACAGCAGTGTCTCTGAGGCCAGCTGAGGAGGAAGGTCCACTCATTTTAAAAATTTCCAACCCCACACAGGAAGTATTATAGAAAATATAATAAAAAGAAATGACAAGCATATCAGATAGGGTTAAATTGATTGAATTCAGGGAGCACTGCTGGATGGTGGCAGTTCCTACTGCCATTCATATGCTGCGACCATCTAGCTCTTCAGGAAAGCCAGAGCCCCCTCATGAACGTATTCCCCACAGCCCTGGAGAGGGGAGTGTGCTCTGAACCCACTGGAGGAAGACAGTTGGAAGTTGAGTGAGCAGATTTTACTTAAAAAATCCACTCTAGCATTCCAAAGCCATTCTAAGTCTTTGGGTACCTTATTCGACAACATACAAGAACATTCTGGCATTTAAATTGTACTTAGTGTAATGCTATCTATGGGTCCAGGTTTGAGTTAACAAACCAAGCAAAATGATAAAGCCAGTTCATGACCTTTGAGACATGTATTGAAGCCAGACTCTACTTAGTGCACTCACATTAATGAAGGATATCAACATCCTTCTTTCACCCTGGTCCAATACCATTAGGATCCATTCCCATACATATTCCTTTGGTCTGACAATTTCCAGCATCGACACCCACGTGGAGCAGTAGGAGCTTCACACATTTTTATGATGGCCAATTTTATGTGTCAACTTGGCTGGGTTGTAGTCCTCAGTTATTCATTCAAACACTAATCTAGGAGTTGCTCTGAAGACATTTTGTAGGTGTGATCAACATTCAAAATCAGTTGACTTTAAGTAAAGGAGATTATTTTAGATAATCTAGGTGGGCCTGGTTTAATCAATTGAAAGTTCTTAACTGTAGAACTGAGATTTCCTTGGGAAAAAAGAAGAAATTTCACTCATCTACAGCAGCTTTAGCTAATATCAAGAATTCTGGTTTTCCCTTACTAATGGCCTGGACTCACCAGACCCCACAGGAGCAGAAGCCAGTTGTTTGCGACAAATCCCTTAATATACATGCACTACTGCTCTGTGTCTCTTGTTGAACCATGACAGATACTGCTTAGGATGCAAATTAATTTGTATCTTCGTAGGCAATTTGAGATATTTAGAAAGTTGAAAGTATGCTCACCCTAAATCCAAGTTTAGTATAAATGTTTAAACATTTATTTTAGACATCTAGTTTAAACATGATTACTTAAAACCCCAAGGAAACTCTTTCATTTGTGTGAAAGAAATATATATTTAAGAATTTTTCTTGTAATATTGTTTACTGTGTTACTATTTAGAAACTAATTGTTCACCAACTGGAGAATGAATGAATGAGTGAATACCTTGTAAGAACAGGAAGTAACAAACCAAACTCTCTGTATCAATATATATAAATATAATAACATATACTATGGATATGATACAATATAATGTAATATAATGTAACATAACATTATATTTTATATAAGAAGAAAAATGGTGATGGTGATATCAGGGGAGTAGTTTTTCATTCTCTTTGAATTAAAGTCAAAACAAAATAAACAACCACCATAGAAACCAAACAAACGAAAAACAGGAAACATCTTCAACCAAATTAGGTAACAAAATATTCTCACAAGTTCTAAATTGTAAGTGAGTGGGACCAAACTATCAAAACCAGAAAGACCCTATGTGATTAAACAAACAAACAAAAAGTAGAGCATAAAACAAAATAAAACAAAACAAAACAAACCCCAGAATATCTAAAGGCCCTTGACCTGGAGCACTCAGAAATCACTAACAAGTACTCATTTCCTAAGGCAAAGTCTTCTTGGGAGCTCAGTGCCCCTATTACAAAAAGTGGACGAGACCGCACAGCCCTAATTCAAGGGCAAGTGTAAGAGGACCATAGAGAGGTCAAATAATGCTGGGCAGTCTGGGCCTTATCAAGTCTTGAAATTACTCAGGATGCACCCTCTTCCAGGGCTAAGACCTGCATTGAGGAGAAACCCAAATTAAGCAGGAGAGAGTGACTGGGGGTGACTCTGGAGTGATCCTCCAACCAGCTGGTGGCACTCTGGACATGTAAGAGGCAGCTCTTTGTTCTTACTGGAAAAGTCCCTTACTCTGGATTTGGATTCCAGTGTTGCTGATACCTTAGCCTCTGTCATAGTATTCTACACACCCTATTCCTTGTCACTGCTGTCAGGATCCTCAAGCTTCTCTCTCACGTGTGCTTTCTCATTTCCTGCTGGTACACAGTAGCCAAGTTCTGTAGGTCTTCTGGTGAATAATCTCTTCCCTCTCTTAGCAGGACAGACTACCCCCAGTAATGCAATGCTGATAATTAAACTTGGTTATCGTCTAGTGGCCAGCAACGGAGGTAGAGGCAGATCTTGAAAGACATGTGTATTAGTTGAGGTCCGTGTACATCCTTCAGGCAGGAAGGTTGCAGGGGTTGGAGAGCTGGGTGTTATCTTCTAGCAAGGGGAAAATAGTCCACTTATGCAGACCCAGAAGGCTCCAGGGCATGTAGAGATTCAAGATTTTCAGTCACATATAGCCTGTGGCCCCTATCCTAAGTCTTAGGGCCCAACTCTTCTGATCTGGCCTCTGACTTTGGTTAGGAGCTTGTTGAGGCTGTTAATTCTGACTTTTTTGAAGTTTTACTTCGGTTAAATGCTGTTAAAGAGGCTTTCTGATTTTATGCCATGCTTTAAGTTGTCAAGTGGCTGACCTGAGCCCATCATTTAGTTTTCTCTTCAAACAAAGGTGCCAAGAGTATGAAACCATCTGAGTATCAAAATGAATAATTTCTGCCATTGATAGAAGCACCAAATCTGTTATAATCCATAAGATTATAAAGGTAATTTTTAAAAATACCATTGGTCACCTTTGGAGGTTGCAAGGGAAACAACTTATTCTGAAACCTGGTGAATAAAGGAAAATGATAATAAATAAAATTTTCCAAAATGAAATAATAGCAAAGTTGTAACAGGAAATACAAAAAAAAAAAAATAGTCAAAAAGTATGTATGGTATGATGCTTTTTGTGTAACATGCAAAAGAATAGTGTATATTATTTATAGATACAAACATATGCAGCAAACTTTAAAATATATACAAAGTGATAAACAACATTTCAGGATAGTAATTATCTCAGAGAGAAGAGAAGATAATGAGATCAGGGAGTTTTATACAAAAAACTTTATAGTATTTATAATGTACTTCTCTAAAAACAATTAGAAAAATATCTGAAGCAAATATTGCAAAATGTTAATATTTGGCAAACTTAAGAGGTGGTTGGTACACAGTTTCTTGATTATTCTCTCATGATTATGCTTGAGGTTTTTCCTGATTTTTAAAACAAATAAATAAAATTGGGGCACCTGGGTGGCTCAGTCGGTTAAGCATCTGACTTCAGCTTAGGTCATGATCTCATGGTTCATGGGTTCAAGCCCCATATTGGGCTCTGTGCTGACAGCTCAGAGCCTGGAGCCTGTTCTGAATTCTGTTTCTCCCTCTCTCTCTCTGCCATTCCCTGCTTGTGCTCTGTCTCTCTCTCTCAAAAATAAACATTAAAAACATAAATAAAATAAAATAGTAGACTTTATAAGTTCTGTGTCTAGTCTGAGTGCATGAATGATGGTGGTATCCTTCAGTGTGACCTAGAGGAAAAGAACAACTGATTTCCCAGTGAGGGAATAAGGGCTGAAGCTTTGCCTATATTAGTTCAGAGAAACTAGTGTATTTCCACCTTGCACAGAGCAAACACCTTCATGCCTTTCTTTTCTTTTTTCTTTTCTTTTCTTTTTTTCTTTTCTTTTCTTTTCTTTTCTTTTCTTTTCTTTTCTTTTCTTCTTTTCTTTTCTTTTTCTTTTTTAATTGATTTTCTAGACTAGTTAGGTATGTCATGAAAATGAATGGCCTCAACTTAGTATGTCTAGATTTTTATAAGAATGTAATAATGTTTTCTATGTTTTCTGAAGGCCTGACGGAGAAACATGGACGAAATAGAAGGCCAGTTACATGTGCTCAAAGTTTTGCATAGGATTAGTTATAGTTTGACCCTGAATAGATTAGTATCAAACAGTGAAGATGTCTTCAGCTTCGGCTCAGGTCATGATCTCACAGTCTGTGAGTTCGAGCCCCATGTCAGGCTCTGTGCTAACAGCTCAGAGCCCAGAGCCTGTTCCAGATTCTGTGTCTCCCTCTCTCTCTCTCTGCCCCTCCCCTGGTCATGCTGTCTCTCTCTCAAAAATAGTAAGTAAACAGGGGCGCCTGGGTGGCGCAGTCGGTTAAGCGTCCGACTTCAGCCAGGTCACGATCTCGCGGTCCGTGAGTTCGAGCCCCGCGTCGGGCTCTGGGCTGATGGCTCAGAGCCTGGAGCCTGTTTCCGATTCTGTGTCTCCCTCTCTCTCTGCCCCTCCCCGGTTCATGCTCTGTCTCTCTCTGTCCCAAAAATAAATAAACGTTGAAAAAAAAAAATTAAAAAAAAAAAATAGTAAGTAAACATTAAAAAAAATTTCAAAGTTCATTTTTAAAAACATGGATGACAAAACACCTCATGGTCAAACTGATGTGAATGAATTATGTCTGCTGCAGACACTCTCCTCACATACTGATGAAGCTGAAGTACATGGGCTAGTTGAGCAGCCCGCGATGAAGGGGCAGCAGTAGCAGGGGCTGCTAAGGGGCAGCAGTAGCAGGTGTCGCTGAAAAGATGATATCCCCAGCAATCCCTTTCTGCTGAGGATCTGCCCCTTTGTGCTATTTATTTTGTCCCAATTTGTAAGTTTAAGAATGTGAATTCTAGGGGCGCCTGGGTGGCTCAGTCGCTTAAGCGTCCGACTTTGGTTCAAGTCATGATCTCACAGTACGTGAGTTCGAGCCCCACGTCAGGCTCTGTGCTGACAGCTCAGAGCCTGGAGCCTGCTTCGGATTCTGTGTCTCCCTCTCTCCCCGCCCCTCCCCCACTCATGCTCTGTCCCTCTCTGTCTCTCAGAAATAAATAAAACATTAAAGAAAGATATCTCTAATACTTAAAATGCATTTTGTTGGAGTTGTTATATTGGAAGGAGTAAGAACAGGTAATGAGCTAATCTTCACAGCAAATAATAGACAACATTCATTTAGCATTCTGAGTGCTAGGCTGTCTCATAAACACTTAGTGTGCATTATTGCCTTTTAATAATTACAACAGCCCTTTCAAGTAACAATTGTTACTTAGTTTCACAACTACGGGAGCTCCAACTAAGATGGGTTAAGTAACTTGCCAAGGTCATTCAGTAGCTCACACACTTAACTTACTGCCTTGCCTGAAATTCCCCAGGGTTCTGGGGAAAAGGCAGTATAGCAGGATGGTTATGAGTATGGGGTATGGGAGTCAGGCCAGACCTGAGTTTGAGTCTGAGTTTGTTGTTCACTATCCCTATGGCTTTGGGCAGTCCCTTAATCTACTTCTCAATTTCCTCACTAAAAATGGCAATAACACCAAGTCCCTGATTTCACAGGGTTTTTGTAAAGAGAAATGAGATGATCCATATAAAGTCCTTCTTACGTGGACAAGACCTTTGTATCGTTGCATGCTAGCTAGGAGATGCTTTAGGATAATGCAAAGGTATGACTAATATGAATGATAGGCTTTTGGGAAGATATTTTTGCCTGGTACCTTTGGGATTAAACTGTCTAGTTGGCTCCTATATATAGACTGGCTCTAAATTAATCCACGTTAGGGGCGCCTGGGTGGCGCAGTCGGTTAAGCGTCCGACTTCAGCCAGGTCACGATCTCGCGGTCTGTGAGTTCGAGCCCCGCGTCAGGCTCTGGGCTGATGGCTCAGAGCCTGGAGCCTGTTTCCGATTCTGTGTCTCCCTCTCTCTCTGCCCCTCCCCCGTTCATGCTCTGTCTCTCTCTGTCCCAAAAATAAATAAACGTTGAAAAAAAAATTAAAAAAAAAAATAAAAAATAAATAAATTAATCCACGTTATGGATCATATGCCTGTGGATCATTTTAGAAAGAGCTCTTCTCCACAATGGTGACAAAGCAGAGAAATGACTTCTCGGACTTCCTTTTCTTGTTCGGAGTCCAGGAGGCTAGGATCCAAGTTCATTTCTCCTCTGAGTGATGAGAAAGAGTAACCCTGTTGATGGGTGAGGTTATCACATATTTTTAAGTTTTGGACAAGCAATGAACTCACAGTGGATGTCCTGTCCATGCTGAGTAGGCCACGGTGGAGCAGCTTCAAATGAGAAGTCAGTGGTAGATGCTTCTCTCAGTCAACTTGCCAAGCTCAGTCAGACCCAATGGGAATTGTTAGCAAAGAGCCAAGGAGACCAGCTCAAAGTTTTTAAAGGCTTTTATTATTTTTTCACTTTATTTATTTATTTTGAGAGAGAGAGAAAGAGAGAGAGAGTGAGCGCACAAGAATGAATGAGGGAGGGGCAGAGAGAGAGAGGGAGAGAAGCAGGCTCTGTGCTGTCAGCGCAGAGCCTGATGGGGGACTCAACCCCATAAACTGTGAGATCACAACCTGAGCAGAAATCAAGAGCCTGATGCCTAACCCAATGAGGCACACAGACACCCCTAAAGGGTTTTGAACATAACTACTAATTATAAATGTAAAATACTACTTATTGTGCTAAATGGGAAAATAGAGAATTTCTATGTATACTGTGAAAGTAGGGACATTTTCCAGTAACAGTCCTAGTTATAATCACGTCCTCCTCTACATTTTCTCTGAAATATTCATTTTCATGGGAAAAAAAAGGGATTATTTTAAAAGACAATTACACAGATATTTTTCATGGCTGCTGTGTATTTCCACCATTCTGTTGAAAAGGCTTCTTTCTGTGTCATGCTATGAAATTTAAGTCAACATGACATAATTCTTTCCCCCTTAGAAAAGCAAGCTCACCTCCTTGGGTGCAGCAGTTGGCTAATTTAAACATCAAAGAGAGGGCCTATGAAAGTGGTCACCTTTCATCTGAGGTTTCATTCTGGGAGATGGTGTTTCACACACTAATCTTAACGTATAGCTGAACCGAGCCCCCATACAGTATGGTTCTTTGGAGGAATAATTGCTTGCCTTTAGCTTCTTGCATTCAGGCAGGAATTCTCCAAGTGCAGAGATCGGGATAGTACAAGCATTTGTTTTTGATAAGGCCTGGGGGATTTTCTCAAAAGTGTGTTAAAAAACATATTTTGCTTTTTTTGAAAAAATTTTTAATTTTTTTTTTTTAATTTATTTCTGAGAGGGAGACAGAGCATGAGTGGGGGAGGGGCAGAGAGAGAGGGAGACACAGAATCGGAAACAGGCTCCAGGTTCCAAGCTGTCAGCACAGAGCCCGATGAGGGGCTTGAACTCATGAACCAGGAGATCATGACCAAGCCAAAATTGGACGCTTATCTAAATGAGCCATCTGGGTGTCCCCGTTTTTTTTTTTTAATTAAAAAAACAAAGATTTTTAAATTTATTTTGAGAGGGAGACAGAAAAAACATATTTTTCAATCACTTTTTTTTGTAGTTGCTCAGAGAAAGTTTGGAAAGCTAGAAATTATAATTTTTATCTTTCAAATGAAAGGCTTATTTTCCGGAACTGGCTACTTGGTCTCTTCCTCAGGCTGTGCCCTCACTTTCTGAACAACTTCCGAGTCACCTATCAGGTGCCATGGGAGAACCTGGGATTTTCAGATTTGGTGATGCCTGTTGTGTGTGTTTATGTAAATCCAGAAATATCTATTTTACCCACTAGCAAAAAAACCCAAACAAACAAAACAACAACAACCCCCCCCCCAAAACAAAAACAAAAACAAAAAAACCCTGAGGCAAATAAGTCGATATATAAAATGACATAGGAAAATGTGAAACTTCTCTTGGAGATTTTTGGGATACAGATAAAAAAAAAATATACTACTGAATTTAAAAAATTGTCTTGTATTTTAGAGACTCTTTTAAAGCTTGGTTGTACCTGGAAATAATTACTCAAGTGGCAGGTGTGATTTGCAGTCAAGTGAGCTCTGAAGTCAGGAAGTTTAGCTTCTAGGAAAGCTATTCCTTAAACCTCCACCAAAGGGTGTGTCTCAGACTGCTTCTCGAAAAGAGTCTCTGAAGCCGTGACCATCAATGGAGGAGGGTGAAGGTGAGGGTGCTATCTCCTATGGGTTTTGGTTTTGTCTTTTAACTGTATATGATCCCAGATTAAGACCTCTGGATATGTGTACCTAGAGTGAATTATATATAACATTGGGGGAAAATATGGCTAGACTTCCATGAATTAGCTGACTAGCCAAATCCAACTGAATCTCTTTCTGAGAACAACCAGATTGCCTGAATCAAGGAAAAGCACTCAAGAACCAAAACATCTGAAAATATCTGAGAGCTGCTGACACAGCCAGGATTTGTGCACCCAAGATCCAAGAGAAAAACAAAGGGCCGAAAGCATAGCATTTGGCATCACTTTTCTTTCAAGGTGTTTGCATATTTGAAAGCGACAGAGAAGTTGAGGAGCTAGGCAGAGATTTTGGCTAACCATAGGGCGAGAAGGATAATAGTTGAAATCTGGAGCCCTTCAAGGTTTTGCCCTACCTGTGAGGGTGAACTGGAAACCCACCAGTCCTCAAAAGACAGAAACCCAGCTTCATATGTATTCGCTCTCAAAATGGAAACAAAACAAGATGCAAGACAGTTGTCCCCTCTGTCCATCCTATGTCCTATCAGTATTGGGAAGGAAGTGACCTCTCGTACCCAAGGTCAACCCCTCCAGGGCTCTCTGTTAGTTATCCTCCATCTATCTCCATTAATTACCATCACTCTCTTTCCTGTACCAATAGGCACACCATATTGCTTTTTCATCAACCAATATTTTTTGCTCCTTTGGCATGAACTGTGCCATGAATTGTTTCTTGTGATTGCACTTCATCAAAATGCTTCTTTGAGTAGAAAGGATGGGCACTTCCGCTGGACACAGGGCCTTTTCTGGGCTTCCTTTTTTTCTTCCCCAGGTGATTTTCTTAAACACATTTCAGGAACAATAGAGTGCTTATTATGTTAAACACATTATGTTTTTGTCAAGAATCTTGCTTTTCCTGGCTTATTTGTCACAGCACCAGCCATGTTACATGGCAGACCCCCCTGGATAAGTCCATGAAACCCGTGGGCTAGGGACACCAAATACACATTTTGGCTGAATGTTAATGACCAAGGGTTAAAATGAGTATTCAGCCAAAACTGAAGCTGAAGACTAATGTCACCTCATGGAGTGAATTTCTGGGACATAAGAATACATATTAAATTTTCCAATTTTAATTTTATCATTTGAAATGCCAGTAGTCAAATTTTTAAAGTTTGACATTATTGTACAAGACTATAATTTCTTAGACCTCTTAGTTGAGGTCAAGATACTCAACCTTTGCTATGCATAGATTCTAACCTTCACTTCAGGTCAAGAGGGGTGAAGCTATTCTCTGCTGAGCTTTGCCATTGTAAGTGCTGTAGTGGTAAAGTGACCCCCGGGGCACTGAGATTTCCTTTTGGACAGAAGTGTAACACACAAAGCACATAAGGGGATTACTTTTTACCCTAGGTCAATTTTGAAAGTCTACCTATGTTTGAAAGTGAATATTTTTTTTTCAACGTTTATTTATTTTTGGGACAGAGAGAGACAGAGCATGAACGGGGGAGGGGCAGAGAGAGAGGGAGACACAGAATCGGAAACAGGCTCCAGGCTCTGAGCCATCAGCCCAGAGCCTGACGCGGGACTCGAACTCCCGGACCGCGAGATCGTGACCTGGCTGAAGTCGGACGCTTAACCGACTGCGCCACCCAGGCGCCCCTGAAAGTGAATATTTAGATATTAATATTTAACCTGGTAATTCATAACTAATATTGCTCATGTGATATGTGCATATGGGCATATTACATATATTATATTATATTATATTATATTATATTATATTATATTATATTGCCATATTGGAATATAGTTTCTTTTGTTAGCTGTGCATCACCTCCATGGCCATTCCTGCTCTCATAAGAAATAGAAAACAGTAGCAATCATCACCTGACAGATTCATATTATGCGTGTGCTTTTCTCTGAGTCAGGACACTCTTCAATCCCTCTTAACCCTTCACTAACCTGCTCACATTGATTTCTTAGTTTAAACATATTCCTGAGAGAAGTTTAGATGACCTTCTGTATTTATTTCCTAGGTATGCTACAACTAATTACTGTAGATGTGGTGGCTTAAAACAACAATTTATTTTTTCACAGTCTGGAGGCTGGAAATTTGCAATCAAGGTGTTAGAAGAGTCACAGTCCCACCAAAACTTCTAGAAGAGAATGCTTCCTTGCTTTTTTCAGCTTCCGGGGCGTCCTGGCATTTCTTGGTTTGTGGCAGCTCTTAATTTTCTGCCTTCAGACCTTCATGTGGCTCCCTTTCCTTATCTCCGTGTCATCTCCCTGTTTCTTCTAAGTACACTAATCATTGGATTTAGGGCCCACTCTAAATCCAGGATGATGATCTCATCTTGTGATCCTTAATTATGTTTGCAAATGCCCTATTTCTAAATGCCATATTCATAGGAACCAGGAGTTAGGGCTTGGATACACCTTTTGAAGGAGACACAATTCAACCCAGTCCACCCCTCCATGTCTAGGTAAGTGCGCTCCCATATGTCACCCATAAGCATTGTGCTTAGCTCCAGAGGAACAATTTTTATAATATGTTTTAATTGCTTTTGCATTGTCTCTAGATCACTGAGGGCAGGAATTGGGTCTTTACATTCCTCAATACCTAGCCTGGTGCCTAGCACATTAGTAAAAAATCAGTAACCATCATGGAATAAAAATCAGTAGACAGAAACATCAAGAAGACACATTTTGGGCCAACATAAGGATTTAGGGAAGACGTCTGGGATATTTTTTTTTTTTTTTTTTTTTTTTCAACATTTATTTATTTTTTTTGGGACAGAGAGAGACAGCATGAACGGGGGAGGGGCAGAGAGAGAGGGAGACACAGAATCGGAAACAGGCTCCAGGCTCTGAGCCATCAGCCCAGAGCCCGACGCGGGGCTCGAACTCACGGACCGTGAGATCGTGACCTGGCTGAAGTCGGACGCTTAACCGACTGCGCCACCCAGGCGCCCCCGTCTGGGATATTTTAAAGCTAGTTACAGTTTGAGCTGGTTACGTTAGGAATCAAGGGAATAGGGTTAATCAACATGAGAAAATTGTTCTTTTGCACACAAAAAACACCCTATAATACAATTTTACTGTACAAATATAATCTTCTACACCAAAACTAGTCTGAGTGGGAGAAACTAGAGAGAGTTACTTTCCATAATAAGGTAAGACAGAATTGACTATTTTTAGATGTCAGTTCTGGACATTGAAGGTTGGAAGACAGAGAGAAGGAGGGAGGGAAGACAGGAGGGAAGGATAGAGAGAGAGAGAGAGAGAGAGAGGACTCATAGAGAGGGTGAGAGAGGTAGTGAAAGACCAGAGACTGAGGAGAACGGCCAGTGAGAAACTGAACCTGTGTGTTGACCAAGTGACTTTATAACTGTCATATCTCATAATTGCTCTCCTTCTGTGACCCCACCAATTTACAATAACAGGTGTCATAAATGGCTTTTAGTAGTTGGTGCTTTGAGAAATGAAATATGGGCAAGGCTATCACATCTGGGGCACAATAATGTGACAAATGAACAGCTGCCTCCAAAAGTAAGATAATGAACCTGGGTGGTGCATTCAATGTGAGCAGGAATCTAAAATCAGAAGGTCCAGGAAGCCCACTGAACCCACAGATCATCCCCCAGACTATTGTAAGAAAACTAAAATTTTCAAGTATGTAGGATGGAGGCTTGGGTCCTTTTGCTTTTGCATTAATGAAAACTGATGTCTAGAAAGTTTCATATTAGCAGCTTAGAGACCCTTGAATTGCATAAGTAAAAGTTTTTTTTTTTTAACAGCCTGAAGTGTCTTTAGATGAAAAAGAACTGAGTGTTTTGGCATCATAAGTGTATAAACATGATCCAAAAGAAAGCTTGGCAGGGACATTGTGTAGGGAATTCATGCTTTTGATTTTTGGTATCTATCATCCATGTTGCTCTACGGAGCAATGATTTTAAGTTTCTGAGGTTCACTGTGATCAATATATCTTTCTTTTTAGTTAGAATTTTTTTATACAGTTCAACTCCATACACAGATAATCTATAGTGAGTGGCTTCAAAAAATTAGAAAGTTCTGTCCTTTCGTCTACTTAAATGAGATGTGAGTTTCTATCTCATGTGGCCCAAGGTTGTGTTCTGTCCATGGTATGCTCATTCTTACTGCATTTCTTGTTTGTTCTCTGGAGTCTTCAGTGGGTTTGGGATCCACATGCATGGAAGCCTGGGTAGCTATTCCTCCCCACCCTGTCCTCTATGAGCTTGTTATAAAGAAATTCACAGTGTTCTACAAATTCTGGCTGGCATTCAATGCAGATTTGAATTACAGCTCCAGATGGAGACACCTACATGAATCTACAAGAACGACTAAGGAAAACAAGTAAATGTCACCACCGCCTTCTATGTTAAAAGCAGAATGGGAGATGTAAACAGGCCATGTAAGTGGCATCTCCCCACATTGATGTTCTGTGCCCACCAGAGCTGCCTTGATTATTGCCTAAAGTTTACATTATAGAAATTTATCAAAGAATCTTAGCAATATAAGCAAGATGGAAAATTTCCCTTCAGATGTAGGGCCTGCTATTTGTTTTTATTTGGAATTAAATAAAATTGGACTTTCTTTCTTACACTCTTATATTGGTTTACTGATTACCTAAATCAAATGTAATCTCTGAGACGGCAGGATATTGGTCACCGCTGTATTCTAGTGCCCAGAAAAACATCAGAAACATAGCAAGAACTTGTAAAATACTTGTAGAATTGATAAATCATGCTTATATTCCATAAATAAGGACATAGATTATCAAAAAGGAACTGACTGAAAACTGATTAATCACACCAAGAAAGAAACACAAAGAGTGAACGTGTAGTTAGGGTGTGGGAGGAGTGGCCTCTGGAGGAGACCTAAACCACGTGCAAAGGCAGAAAAAGAACATCACAGGCAGAGAAGGAACTCTGGAAGTCCAGAGAAAGAAAAGGCTTTAGTTGCTCTAGGAATTCAAGAGGATTGTGTGGTTGGAGCAGAATGAGTGAGAGGAAGAATCAGTTAAGTTGAAAGGAGGAGGCAGGAGGCCAGTAGTCTCCAGTTCTCTACAGAGTCACAGTGTTCTCCAAATGCTGGCCCGTCTACTCAGTGCAGTAAGATATCACTGAAGAAAACTCATGATCTGACTTAGGTTTTTAAGTTTATTCTGGTTGGTGTATGAAGATAACATTAGAGGTGGTTAGGGGTATTGGGAGGTCAGAGAGGGATGATTGTCACTTAGATTAGGGTGGGTGGCTTTGCAATGCACTTTGGAGAGAAAATGGAACCAATTTACTTATGTATTGGAGTCAGGGGAGGGCAGGGAGAAAGAAAGAGAATGATGAGTAACTTTTCTTCCTTTAGCTTGAACAAATAGTGGTGGCTTCTTGAAATAATTTGTTTGTTTGGGGATGTGAGCAATTACGAGCTTTGTTTGAACTATCTATTAGAGGGGTTAAATGCATAGCTGAAGATACGAGCTGGAGCTCCGTGGGGTATGGGTTGGAGGTGTAATTTGGGGAGCCATCAGCATCTGGATGCTATTTTAAACCAGGTACTAGATGAGATAACTGGAAGATATATATAGGGAAGAAAAGATAAGCTAAGGATGAGCCCGGAGTCACTCTCTCTAGGAACCCACCTTATGAGAGGTCCTGGCCACACCACATGGAACGGTAAATCAATAAGGGTCTAGTCAGGAGACAGAAACCACACCTGTTATCAGAACAGGGAAAATGTAATGTAGGTAATTGTCATCTAGTAGAGGTGGTCAACTACCAAAAGAAGAAAGAGTGGATTTTCGGAGGCCCAGAAATAGCAGGTGCAAACCGTCATCTCTAGGATGAGAGAAGGAATTTCAGACTAGGAGAGAGTCCTGTTCCCCAGTGCTGAGATTCGAACTTTTTAGAAGCGGTTGTGACTACCCCAGAGACACAGCTTGTAAGTGGCAAGAAGGTAAGAGAGGAGGGTTGAGGAGCAAGCTGGGGCTGCCCAGAGGAGGCCCTGGTGGTAGCACGTGGCCCGAGTGCACAACGGAGCTACAGCTGAAGCTGCAGGCTGCAAGTATGCCAACGGTGGCCAGGGGCAGAGCGTGATCTGAGGGTGCATCTGGAGCTTGTCCACAAGGACCCTCAGACTCTCAGGCTGCATGTTAACAATGGAGATCACAACCCTGAAGAGAAGTGTCTTCTTGCCACCGTCACCCAGGGATACCAGGGTTACTCCAAAGCCCCCTGTGAAAAGCCTGACGTTTCACTAGCTGGCAATGAAGAATTGATTGCAGGGTCCAGTTGCGGTATCCCGCCAAAGAGCAGGGAAATGTAGATTTGGAGCTGAGAGACAACACACTTAACATTGGCATGAGAAGCCACGTGTAGATGCTCCAGGAGATAGCCCCAGCTGAGCCCCGTGCCCCCCTGGCTGACAGACAGCCTGAACCACCAACCATGTGAACGATCCATCCTGTTGGCTCACCCAGTTAAGCATTCAGATGATGGTAGGCCTAGCAGACATCTGACTGCGTCTGCATAAGAGACTGTGAGCAAGAAACATCTAGCTAAGTCCAGTCAATCCAGAACTATGAAAGATGATACGTTGTTTTCAGTCAGTAAGTCTTGGGGTAGTTTGTTATATAGCAATACATTAACTGGAACAGAGGGAGGCGCTAACTGTACAGAAGGTGGCTGAAAGACCGTTTGATACGAAGACAGACCAGAAGTGTCCATGCAGGGGTGTCTGGGTGGTTCAGTCAGTTAAGCATCAGACTCTTGATTTTGACTCAGGTCACAGTTCCATGGTTTGTGAGATAGAGCCCCACATCTGGCTCTGCACTGACAGCACGAAGCCTTCTTGAGATTCTCTCTCACCCTCTCTTTCTCTCTCTATGCTTCTCCCCCACTTGCGAATGTGTACTCTCTCTCAAAATAAATAAATAAACATTAAAAAAAATAACCTCAAAAGCCACACGTGCAGCATCAATTTTTTCCTGGGGCTTGGACATACACATTCAACTCCCCATTTAACATTTACACTTGCTTCTTCCCAAACTGTTTATGTCCAAAATTGAAGTCATGAGCTTCCCTAACCAACTTCCTCCTCTACTTGCCCTATCTCAGTGAGTGCTCCATTGTGTACTCAGTTGTCCAAGCCAGAGTCCTGGGGGTGACCATGGACATGTCTGTCTCTCCCTTCTTTCGCATCCAGTTCTAAGTCCAGATTTATTCTACCTTTTATTTATTTATTTATTTATTTATTTATTTTATTTTATTTAAAAAATTTTTTTTTCAACCTTTATTTATTTTTGGGACAGAGAGAGACAGAGCATGAACGGGGGAGGGGCAGAGAGAGAGGGAGACACAGAATCGGAAACAGGCTCCAGGCTCTGAGCCATCAGCCCAGAGCCTGACGCGGGGCTCGAACTCCCGGACCGCGAGATCATGACCTGGCTGAAGTCGGACGCTTAACCGACTGCGCCACCCAGGCGCCCCTTATTTTTATTTTTTTTTAATGTTTACTTGTTTATTTTGAGAGAGAGAGAGAAAGTGAAGGGGAGGGGCAGAGAGAGAGGGAGACAGAGAATCCCAGGCAGTCTGTCACTGTCAGCGCCTACACTGTCAGCGTCTACACTGTCAGCGTAGAGCCCCATGTGGGGCTCAAACCCAAGAACCATGAGATCATGACCTGAGCCGAAACCAAGATTTGGATGCTTAACTGACTGAGCCACTAAGGTGCCCCAGATTTATCCTACCTTTTAGCATCTCCTGAATCTTTCTTCTTTTCTCCACTTCTATGACCACTACCTAAGTCTGAAATAGTTTTGTCTCTTGTCTGTGCTGCCTCACTAAACTCCCAAATGGTCTTTTCATAGCCTGTATTAAGCCGGTTGTAACCAGTCTGCCCCCAGCCTGCCAGTGTAGTCTTCAGATATTGCCAACACAAATCTGTTGCACCTCTGTTAGAAGCTCTGAAGTGACTTTCCGTTGCTTCCCTGGTCAATATTAATGGTTCTCAGATGTTCCAAGTGGCCTGCAAAGATTTTCCCTTTATGGTTTCCTCAGCCTCATGATTTCTCGGTTCCTCACACCCCTCATTTATCTTTATACACTATCATCCTATCAAGGGTTTTAGCTTTTTTTTTTTTTTTTTTTTTTTTGCCTGAGATACCCTTGTAGATCAGATCAGTTGCCCAATCCAGACTAGGTTAGGTACATTTATTCTTCTATAGAGTGAACTGTTCTTTTCCATTTATGAACTCACTGTAATTTCAATGCATTATATTATCACTTGCCTCCTCTGTTCTACCAAAAATTCCATGAGGGCTGGGAACATGTCTGTATTAGTCTGTACTATATCTCTAGTGCTAACTATAGTACGTAGCATTGAATATGGAATTCAAGATTAATTACTGAATTTTTAAATAAAAAAGGACCTATAAATATGAGAATTTAAGTTTTATCATTAAGTTGCTATTTCAGACTGTGCCCATTTAAATGAAAATTCCACTTATATCCTAACTGGGCACGATGAATTCTATTTATACCAAGTATTAGGAGAGTTTGCAAATACCATCTTTGGTAAAAGGAATACAAATAAGAATGTGAAGCTTCTTCCCCTTATTCTAGGGCTAGAATAAGGCTCTTGCCATAAAGTACAAGCTCTTTGTCTCAGAAAATCTTTTCAATAAGCCTCACTGAAACAATATTGTACTCTTATTAAATGTAGAAATGACAAGGGAAATAGAAAAATTATCATTCGGCAAAACTAACAGCAATAATTTTGCACATAAGAACCCTTGATAAATGTTAAAATTAGTGAGCAAAAGTGTGTGACTAAAAGCATATTTGTATGAAAAGATGCTATACATTATATGTCATCAGAAAGATGCAAATTAAAACAACCATGAGATACTACTATATACCTTTAGGAAGGCCCCAAATCTGGAACTCCGACAATGCCAAGTACTGGGGAGGATGTGGAATGACAGGAACTCTCATTCATTGCTAGGTAGGAATGTAAAATGGCACATTTTAGAAGACATTCTGACTATTTCCTACAAGACTAAGCATGCTATATGATCCAGTAATCTTTTTCTTAATACTTACACAAAGGACTTGAAAACTTACGTCCACGTGAAAACCTTCACATGAATGTTTATACCAACTTGATTCATAAGTGCTAAAATTTGGAAGAAACCAAGATGTCCTTCAGTAGGCAAATGGATAGACTGTGGTACATCTAGAAAATGGAATATTATTAGTGTTACAAAGAAATGAGCTATCAAGCCATGAAAAAACATGGAAGTAGCATTAAATGCATATTAGTAAGTGAAAGAAGCCAATCAGAAAAAGCTACATATTTTATGATGCCAGCTGTATGTATTTTGGAAAAGACAAACCTGTAGAGACAGTAAAAAGAGCCATTGTTGGGTTATAGAGGGATGAATAGGTGAGGCACAGCGGACTTCTAAGGCAGTGCAAAGAGTCTGCATGATACTATAATGATAGATACATGCCATTATACTTTTGTCCAAACCCATAGAATGTACCCCACCAAGAGTGAACCCTAAGGCAAAGTATGGACTTTGTGTGATTAGTAGGTGTCAATGTACGTTCACTGATTGTAACAAATACCCCTCTGTACCAAATACCACTCTGCATCACTCTGGTGCAGGATACTGAAAATGGGGGAGGTTATGAATGTGTAGAGTAAGGGGTATATGGGAAAGTTCTATCTTCTCAATTTTGCTGTGACCCTAAAACTGCACTATATACATAAAGTTGTTTTTTTTAAGAAAATTATATTTGCATTATCTCAGAATATTTCTTCATAATCTAATCATAAATTACAATGGGGGAAAGCGTTTTATAGCAAAGAACTCCAACAGGCACCGTGTTAACCAGTGATCAAAGTTGACGTCACCAGTAATCACGCATATCAACATAGTGTCCACCTGATCTGATGTACTGAGAAAGGCATGGCATCACTTCTGTGACATCCTGGCCCAATTTCTCCTATCTAACATGAGGAAGTATCAGACAAACCCAAACGGAAGAATATTCCACAGAATAAATGACCAGTATTCTTTGAAAATGACAAGGTAAAGAGTAAAAGAAATGACTCATAAACTGTCACTAATTGGAGGAAACAGAGGAGATGTGGCAATGAAGTTCAATGTAGGATCCTAAATTGGATCCTCCTGCAGAAAAAGGACATAGTGGGAAAACCAGGGAAATTTGAATGAAGTTTGTAGGTTAGTTAAGAGTATTGTATCAATGTTGCTCAGGTCATTAACTCGCAGTTCATGAGTTTGAGCCCCACATCGGGCTCTGCGCTGACAGTGTGGAGCCTGCTTGGGATTCTCTCTCTCTCCCTCTCTCTCTGTCCCTTCCCTGCTCGTGCTCTCTCTCTCTCTCTCAAAATAAATAAATAAACTTAAAAAAAAAAGAGTATTGAATCCATGTTAATTTCCTGGTTTTAATAATTGTACTATTGTTATGTAAGATGTTAACATTAGGGGAAGTTTGGTGAACAGTATATGGGAACTTGCTTTACTATTTTTTGCAACTACTCAGTAAATCTAAACTTATTTCAAAACAAAAAGTTTAAAAAAAAAACCACACGTGCTCAATCTTCTTAACTGGACTGATGAGCAAGATCTTTTTGCTTGACATTTTCAAATACCTATTATCTCTTTCAAATTCTCTACATCAGAAGTTTTCTCTTTCCTAGTTTAGATTTTCTATTTAAATACACTCATTTTCCTTTTCTAAATGCCACCTATGCTTCTTCCTGCCCTGATGTACAGCTACTCGTTTTTCAATTGTCCTCTCATTTATACTCTACAGAGAAGCCCTCCTGATTTATATATCACCAATTTCCTGCTACATGGAGATCCAAAGCCTCTCCATTATCCTGCATTCATAGTATACCCAAGTGCCTATGGGTGAAGTCACCAAAGCCTTAGATGGCATTTAATCTATCTTCAGCCTTGTTTGAGAGGTTTTTAAAAATAATAATGTCAAATTTGTAGTCTCAAAATTTTAATCCCGGGAACGAAACAAGCCCAGGCTGGTATCCTGACCTTTTATATGGCAGCTTTCACCAAGGAATGCAAAGCATTTTATGGCATTGAATTGTGGTCATTAGGCCTGGCAAGTTGGGCAAGAGCTGCGAGGCTTATTTTTATGAAGGGATAAAATACTCAGCCCAGAACTTGAGTGCTTCATCCAACACTTACAACAAACTGGCAGCAGGAGAGGCAGTGGAGTCTGTCTTCTGTCCTTCATTTTCCTGCCTTCATTTAGAACTCCAACGGCTCTTCCTCTTTTGAGATTTCTTTTTTGCCAGTTGACAGGCCGGAGGCTAACTGAGAAGTCAGCAGAGAGGTCATTGCTCTGTCGAGTCTCCCAGCTGTGGTTGCATGAGGTGGGGAGGTAGGTCATGGCTTTGTTGGTCACTTGTGCTGAACAGCTCAGGTCCTCTACTCAGAAAGTAGGCTTTCAATTCATGTTTGCAAGTCGTTTGTTCTTGTTCTCAAGGAGACGGACTATTTTTCTTTTCTCTTCTTTGGTGAAGTGCACTATATTATAGGCACTACTTCAAAGGGAATGCTTGGATCAGGCTACACTGAAAAATCCCCAGTAACCTGCCATAAATTTAAAACTTTTCAGTACAGTCAATATTTTTCAAATGCTAAAGATAGGAAATGTGGCAATTTGAAAAAATTCAGCAAATGTATTCCCCATGGAGAACTCTTGCCTTCTCCCCACTCCTGGCTGCTGGCTTGTTCTAAGGAATCTTTCTTATCTTAAAAATGTTGACCAAAGGAGCGAGCCAATAGGAGCCAGCTCCCAGATTGGAGATATGGATATCTGGAGTGGGAACCCTGGGATTCATATCTGAATAGATGTATCTTTGTTCATTTCATATCAATTCGGTATACTGAACTCTTTTAAGAAAACATTAGTGCACCGAGGATCCTGAGACTGCAGATACAAGGCAAATAACTTCTCACTTTAAAATAGAGGGTTAATATTTCTCTCCACCAGAACAAACCATATGAGAATAAAGTAAGTCTATCAGGTGATCGTTGCAGAGACGTAGTTTCTTAAATCCAGACCAACTGGACGAGGGTTGAATAAGAATCACCCAGAAATCTTGCTAAAAATACAGATTCTTTAGCCCCAATATCTGGTAACCCAGTTCAGTGATTCAGATGCATAGCCAGGCTAGGAAATCATTCACCTTGAAGGAAATGAAAACTGAATCATATCAGTGGGTTACAAGTTTGGAAAACAACTTATTTTTTTATCGTTTCAATTACCCATGTACCCATTTATCCTCTCAACATGTATTTATTAAACCTCTATATAAATGCCTCCTTTATAGTAGGAATGGAACTATGTACTAGGTGTTTAATTACAGTAAAGAAGCATCCAATCAGAGGGGAAGATGTACAGGGAAGCAGATGTGTGTGTGATCTATTAAATGTAACCCTAGGGCATGCACATGGTGAAATGGAACCAAAAAAACCATCACTGAATCGGCCTCAAGGAGTTGGGGTGGGGGGAATTTCATAGAGGAAGTAAACTCTGATCTGGGTTCTATAGGGTAGCTGGGTGAAGAACAATTGGTGAAGAGAGATGAGATAATGAGAAAGTGTATTAAGACCCCAGAAGTGAAAATACTATGATGTAGGGATTTCCAGTAGTCTAGTACAGCAAGAGTACAAGAAGGCCATGGGGAATTGGTGAAGGGTGAGTAGGAAAGTAATGAGCAGGTCATGAAAGGCTCTCTAGTAAGAGATCGCATGTCCTTATTTACGTGTGACAGTCCTCATTCATGCCTCTTGTCCCAGGTTAATTTTAGTAGCCTCCCCTTTTCTTTCAAAAGAAGATACATTTTTAAAAAGTGTATCTTATTTGTTTATTTATTTATTTAGAGAGGAGCAGGGGAGAGGGAGAGAGAGACACAGAGAGAGAATCCCAAGCAGGCTGCATGCTATCAGCACAGAGCCCAACAGGGAGTTTGAACTCACAAACTGTGGGGTCATGACTTGAGCAGAATTTAAAAGCAGATGCTTAATCGACTGAGCCATCCAGGCACCCGAAAAGAAGATACATTGTATGGTTGGCCCACTTATAGCCATGGCTAAGGAGTCTGGCCTTTTGGTCAGAGGAAAACATATTGTCTTTGGAAGGATCAAGCAGGAGAGTGAGTTGATCTGATTTCTGGTTTGATAAGCTCACCTAGCTGCAGCACAGAGAATAGATTGTAGCCGGACAGGATTGGAGTCAGGGATATTGTTTGGTGAGTGACTATAGGAATCCCGGCAAGAGCTGTAATGGGTTGAAAAGAAAGGATGGCTGTGGGGGTGAGCGGAAGGAATGGATTTCAGCAATGTTAAGAATCAGACTGGACTTACCACTTAACATGTGATTGTGGATAAGTTACTTAATTTTTTTTCCCTCCATTTGAATGAGGGGCTATAACAATTCCTCTTGGGATTCTCCTAAGACATAAAAGAACAAATTTTTTAGCACACATCCTGTGAGGCCCTCATTAGTTGTTTTCCCTTTTCCTGCCAGCCAAGGCCCTCATCTCTATAGGGCACTTCCCACCTCCACCTCTGGTGGTCTCTTCTCCATCTCTCAAATTAGGTGACATTAATTCTATTCTCAATTTCCTGGTGCTTCTATCCCTGCCTCTCATTCCCTCAATGCCCAGATACCAGGTGGATGTCTCCAAGAATAGCTTAATTTTGTTGGAAGATGTGCTTATGATTTATAGTTGCTTGAAGGATGCACATATCCATTAAAACAATGACAGCAACAAAAACCCTATCAGGCTTTAACTTAAAAACATTCCTCAAAGGCTGTACAGGTAAGCAGTCTGACCTATGGACATGGTAGCTATGCACCCAGAATTTTCTATAGCAGCCAGTCATCTGTCCTAGTGTTTTCGGTTTAGGAAATAAGGTGTCTTTAGGGACACCTGGGTGGCTCAGTTGGTTAAGTGTTCGACTTGAGCACAGGTCATAACTTTGGTCCATGAGTTTGGCCCCGTATCAGCCTCTGTGCTGACAGCTCAGAGTCTGGATCCTGCTTCAGATTCTGTGTCTGCTTCTCTCTGTCCATTGCTACCCCCACCCCCACCCCACTGTGCTTGTGCTCTGCCTCTCTCTCAAAAATAAATGAACATTAAAAAAATTAGAAAATAAGTTGTCTTTGAAGAAAAATGACAATTTTTTTTTGGAATCAGCTTCACCCTCTACTATAAAACACTTCTTCCTTTTCTTTCTCTCCTTTTCTCCACTCCTTCTTCCCTTTCATTTCTTGTCTACATCTTTCCCTTTTACTCACTTTCCTCTTCCTCTGCTGTATATATGTTTGCCTCTAATGACACCGCCAGGCACCTTGACCTCTGTAGTTTGGCTTCAAGATTTGTGTGTGTGTGTGCATGTGTGTGTATATGTGTGTGTGTGTGTGTGTGTGTGTGAGAGAGAGAGAGAGAGAGAGAGAGAGAGAGAGAAGAGAAGAGAATCTTAAGCAGGCTCCACACTCAGCACAGAGCCCGATGCGGGGCTTGGTCTTATAATCACGAGATCATGACCTGAGCCAAAATCAAGAGTCAGGTGTTCAACCGACTGAGCCACCCAGGTGCCCCTTTGGCTTTAAGGTTCTTTATAACCCACCTTCTCTCCATCAAGGTAGACCCTTTGTCCAAGTCAGTTTCTTTCCCAAAGTATGGCATACTTTCCCCCTTGTCAGTGTTTATGTGAAGACTTTATCCACCAAGCCCTTGTGTCTGAGTTGGCTCTGCTGAGCTGAATTTCCATCTTTTTCAAGAAGCACTTTCGTTGTCTACTCCAGTCGTGGGTTGATGCCCTCCTTTTCCGCCTCTGCCTAATTCCTTTAGCACCAACGATCTGAATCTGCAACTCTTACAAAACCTTTTATGTGTGCATATCTGATCTTACCAACTATGTCGATAGCTCCTGGTCAGGAGATTTTTGTCGTACAAACTCTTATGTCACCCACCAAACCCAGCATGAACTTTACACACAATAAGTTATCGATTTTTAATTATATGAGAAGTATAGAGAAAATCTCCTTATTATTCCCTTTCTTAAAACTAGGCTTTTCGGGGCGCCTGGGTGGCGCAGTCGGTTAAGCGTCCGACTTCAGCCAGGTCACGATCTCGCGGTCCGTGAGTTCAAGCCCCGCGTCGGGCTCTGGGCTGATGGCTCAGAGCCTGGAGCCTGTTTCCGATTCTGTGTCTCCCTCTCTCTCTTCCCCTCCCCCGTTCATGCTCTGTCTCTCTCTGTCCCAAAAATAAATAAACGTTGAAAAAAACAAAACAAAACTAGGCTTTTCTTTTCACTAGGCTTACAGACACCATGAGTATTCTTGTCTCTCAGTAGCAACCAGTGGTCTTGTCTTCAGAATTTCTGGTTTGGGAAGTTGGGAAAGGTTAGGGTCTCACATCGAAAATACGGATATGAAATGCCTATTATTCCTGTCTTCTGAGTTTTCATAAAGTTAATTTTTTTAATGTTTATTTTTGAGAGAGAAAGAGAGAGACTGCATGTGTCTGAATGCGCCCTTATGAGAGGGGAAGCGGCAGAGAGAGGGAAACAGAGGATGTGAAGCTATCAGTGCAGAGCCTGATGCAGGGCTCAGATTCACAAACCCTGAGATCATGGCCTGAGGAAAAGTCGGACACTTCACCAACTAAGCTACCCAGGCACCCCTGAGTTGTCATAAAATTAAATGAAGCAATGTATTTATGGTTTCTGTTCAACTTATTTTGTGAGTACACATAGATAGAAGGGCAACTGACATATTGTTTTAAATAATTGATCTTAACATGGACAATATCCAGCCTGATATCTTTCCTGTTTTCCATTAAGACTGAGTCACTTCTCCTGTGGGCAGTTAGTGTTTGTCCTTAAACTTAGGGCAAGCTGTACTCCTGGTTCATCTCTAAGAGAAGGTCCAAGGTAAAAAAAAATCATAGAACTCATCCTAGTACCCTAGAATTCTGGATGTTTGGTTTTTCCTAATTTGTAGAGACAGTTTAACAGTGTATGGTCATTGGTGAAGCAGTTCCTGATGAAGTATTAATGTTTTTTAGATTAGGCTATGGATCATGAAGTCATGGTTCATGTTGCTTTTCTTAATGGAACTTAATGGAAACTAAACAAGTAGAGACAAGCCTGCTTATTCAACCTTATCTAGAATAGTTAACATTTGAGCACAATAACCTTCCCCTTCTATAAATAATCCTTTAGATGAAGGAGCGTATTTGTACAGTTTCATCCTTCATTCCTTCACCCTCTCATTCATTCCACAAATATTTATTGTTTGTACACTATGTGGCAGTCACTATTCACAGCTCTGGAGATACAGCAGTAAACAAACAAAAAAATGATCTCTTCACTTCAGGTGCTTATACTTTAAAAGGGAGAGACAGACAAAAGAGTCAATAAATAGGATACATACAATTGTTATAACAGCTATGAAGGAAGTTGATAGGGTGATATGAGAGAGAATAATGGGGCATGGAGATAGGATGAGCAGTGAAAGTTCCTCTGAGAATATCATATGGACCAATTTGCAAGGAGTCATCAAAAGAGTCTTCTAGATAGAGGGAATGGCAATGCAAAGGCCCCAAGGCATGAAAGAGTTTGACAAGTTCAAGATAGAGAAAGGAGCATGATATATAGCTAAATAGGCGTTAAGAAAGAGGAGAGTGGCATAAGGTTGGAGAAGCAGGCGGCCAAAGCCAAAAATGAGAATAGAAATGAGTAGGCAGGTGGTTTGGAAACTGAACAAGGGGACTGAAGTCTCCTTTCAAAAGAAGATGTGCATAATCAGTTGCTGTTGGTGTCTTTAAGCAACCATGTCCTTTTCTCCTAAACCTGAAATTGCCTTGCAACTGGCTCATCTCATCTGAGTAGTGGTACGTGAGCTGTCTTCTTCATTGATTTTACTCAAGAAAACACCCTGTTTGGGAGGCCTTTCCATATGCAAAGGAGATAACTATTCAATAAAAAGGGCCTAATTTGGCATAGACCAACATGTTAAATATTACCCACTCTCCCATGGGCTTTTTAAGATATCAAAGCTTCCCTTTGGTCTATAAACTGATGTGGATTTGAAGGTAAATTTAATCTGGAAGTTTCTGATTCATTTACATTTAGCTCATATCATGTCATTCTTTTCCAGTGGTTTGAAGTTTACGAAACCTCTTAAGACTTATTTATTTAAAAAAAAACTATGTAACATAAAAAAAAAAAAAACCCTTGTAACTCTTCTTGTTCTTAAGAACAAGAGACGATGATTTTATAAACACAAATAAACAGAAAAGCCCAATGCCAGAGCTCAGTTTGCAACATTAAAAGTTAGGATGCTTGCATACGTTTCAAATTAAGCAAATGGAGTCACACACCCAGCATAAAATGAGAACATAGGACTTCGGTTAAATGTGCAATGCTATCATTTATGTAGAGTAGAAACTATAGCGTATTATCAAGACACAAGTTTCCCTCTGTGTATTTCCTCACTTCACCTCAATTCTGCAAATTATTGAATTTCAGAGATTTCAGACCTTTAGAAAAAAATCATCAAACCACAAACAGACAGTATTTGAAGAGGCTTTATAAAAGGTCATTTTATGTGGTAAGGAATTTTTGTTTGCAAGTGACAGATAATCCACTCAGAGCGAGCTTAAACAGAAGAAGAAATTAATTGGTTTATGTGACTGAAAAAAATCAGAGGTAGAAGGGGTTCAGGCATGGGAGAATTTGGAAACTCAGTGTCATCAGAACACCCTGTCTTTCCACCTCTAGGCTCTGGCTTCCCTTCTTGGCTTCATGTGATAGATGGCTCTAAATAACTCTGGGCCATGCGGTCCCAGATGCCACTGAAGTCCAATGGGGATTAAAGAGTGCACATATGCCCTCCTCTTGGTAATTGTTCCAAAGCTTCCCAGATCTCTGTCCAACTGGTTTGGGAGTTCATTTCTGTGACTGGCCTGGCTCCAGTTATTTGCTACCCATGGAATTAGGGAGTTGAGTGCATTTGCTTGAACCACAGGGATAAAGATGTGGAAGTGATATCCCAGAGGAAAACTGGAGAGTAAAATAAATAATCCAACAAACAAAGCAAACAAAAGTGTTCACTACAGAACCTACTGCACCCATGCATCTGATGTTTGGCTCCCTTGAGCTGGGAAGGTGAAATAGCAGGCTGGATTGAAGTCCTCACTTGGTCATAAATTACCTAGGCGATGTGGCCAAGTCCCCTCATTTCTCTGCCCCTCAGTGTCCTTGTTTCTACAGGGAGGGGGACTAAACACAATGCTCTCTCTGAATTTTCTTCCAGCTTTGAAATGGTAATGATCCCAAGCTTGCCAAATAAGAATGGGAAGAGTCTCCTGGCCTAAGATTTCATGGAAAAGAAAACGGAAGCAGGCCCAGGTGCAGGGCAGAAAAGGGAGCCAGCAGACCCTGGGCCATAGAGCGAAGGAAGCAGAGAGAACGCTCAGGGGAGTGAGGTCAGCTCCGGGACAGGACATCTCCTTGCAAGCTGAGGAGCACCCTCCAGTCTCTGCTGCTGTACTCGGAGTGAATGCAGTGGCACAGCGGTGATAGTTGCCATAGAGAGGGACAAATAGACTATTGTTTAGTGCAAGGGCTTGATTTCTGCCAGAAAGTTTCACACTCAAAATAAATATTATATATGGCTCCCATCAGAAGTATCTAATCTAGAAAGAAGAAAAATGTCTATTTTCTGAGGTGTTTTAATAAAGTGCTTTAATTCTAGATGTCCATAATCTCGCATCGTATGTGTTTTGGAATTTAATTATTGAAGGGGGAGAGATTTTAAGAAGCAAATAAAGAACACGTGCCGTGTATTTTATGACCATAAGTGGGGTACAGTACGGTACGTTATAATCATCTGGATCAATATTTCTGCAGTCAAACATATGAATGTTCACATTAAGAGATAAATAAAGACTAAAAATAACCTCTTATTTGTCCAGGTCAGATTCTTGAAACAAAACAAAACACAGTTTCCAGAGCTGTTTGGAGCTTAAAGTTGTGGATAAAGTACTATGGACCTATAGGTACATAGGTACCTATAGAGCGGACTGAGATCATTTTGGATAAGACAAAGGAAAGACCTGGGATTTTGGAATGTCAGAGAATGAATTGAATTGTTTTTCTTCATGTCAAGGGACCTAGAATTTACTCTCCTGTTTTTTTCCTCGGCACCCGGTCTCTAGTAGGTGTTCAGTGACTATGACATAAATACTTTCTACCTAGTTTGGCTGCTTGGCTGTGTTCTCATCATTGCTTTGGAGTCTCCACTGAACAGCCAACAACAAGTTCATGCCTCTACAGCATTTGATGGGTTGGTCACTATTCCTAGGTCTCTCTTTCACTGATTTATGTCAAGCCACGTTGTATCTAAACCTCTGGAGAGTGCCCTTTGGTTTCTTTTTTGGGCTGTTTTTCCTCCACCTACTTTGATGTGCCAGTGTTCTCATCCCTTTTCCCTCTGTACATTTCTTCATGGTGAGCTAGAGATCACCTCCAGGCATCACTGACCACTTGTACGCTCACATATCCAAAGCTGTACCTCTCTCTAGCTTATATCGTTCTTCTGAGATCAGGACTTGTCGTCGGCAAGGCATTTCCAAATTCAAACGTGCGAATGAGTTGCAAATAGAATTTATTACTTTCCCTTTCCCCCAACCCCACTCCCATAGATTACTTTAGTGAAACGTATCCCCTTTTATTCAGGTGCTCGAGATAGAATCCAGCTCTATCAATTACACCTAGTTTATATCTTCCCTATGCATTTTTTTTCTCCATTTTTACTCTGCCACTACCTTATTCTAAACTCCATCATCTCTTGCCTGGATTTGTTCTGTGGCCTCCTAACTCAATTCTCTGTTTTCAGTTACCACTTCCTACAATCCACCTATTCTGTCAGTATTCGCGAAATCTTTCTCGAGTGAAAAATCTGATCAAGTTATGACTCTGCATCAAATCTTGTGGCTTTCCTCACCCTCAAGATCAAGTCCAAACTTCTTTATAGAGATACTAAACTCCAAGTGGCCAAACCTCTAATTTCTAGACTCATTTTTGTCTCTCACTCTATGCCCCAATCACAGGAACTATTTGTGGCTCTCCCAACACACTCAAGCCATTTTGCCTTTTGCTCCTCTGCACATGGTATCCTTACTTTCTAAAACTGCTCATCCCCTCAAATGCCTAATTAACTTACGTTTGTAATTCAGACTTAACTTAGAAACCTGCTCCTTTAGCAAGTTGTTGTAGTCATACCCATCTGGGATTAGCGTCCTCTCTGCACACCTACAGCACTCTGCTTATATTATGTAGTATAACATGCTTTCTGATGTCTGTTCTCTTTCATAAGATCGTTAGTTCTTTGTGAGCAGAGGCCAAGAAACTCATATCTTCATTGCCTAAAAAAATGCTTGACCCGTAATATCCCTCAGTAGATTTTTGTCAAATGGAGGAATGAATGAATGAATACACACACACACACACACACACAGGCTCCTATAAAGCGTTCTTTTTTTTTTTTTTTTCTTTCTTTCCTGAAATGTTAAATGTTGGCTGATTAACTCTAGGAAATTCCTTTTTAATTTTTTCATGATTCAAACAACTAGTATATCATTCAGGATAAGTGAGGTTCTTCTGCAGTAACAATCTTTTTTTTTTTTTTTTAACGTTTTTATTCATTCTTTGAGAGACAGAGAGACAGAGTGCAAGCAGGGGAGGGGCAGACGGAGAGGTAGACACAGAATCTGAAGCAGGCTCTGAGCCCAGTACAGAGCCCAACACGGGGCTCAAACCCACGAACTATGAGATCATGACCCCAGCCAAAGTTGGCCGCTTAACTGACTGAGCCACCCAGGCGCCCCCGCAGTAAGAATCTTTAATCTCAGAGGTCATATGACCTCAATTCATTGCTTGAGCCCCAAGTAGTGCAAGCCTACTATGTACTCAGAATCACGGAACATCTGGAAAATTTGAGGACCAGCAGAGATTTATTTATTTATTTATTTATGTTAATGTTTATTTATTTATTTATTAAAAATTTTTTTTAAATATGAAATTTATTGTCAAATTGGTTTCCATACAACACCTAGTGCTCATCCCAACGGGGCCCTCCTCAGTGCCCATCACCACTGGGGGGTGGAAGGGAGAGGAGATCTCCCTTCCACCCCCCATCAACCCTCAGTTTATTCTCAGTTTTTAAGAGTCTCTTATGGTTTGCCTCCTTCCGTCTCTGTAACTTTTTTTTCCCTTTCCCCTCCGCCATGGTCTTCTGTTAAGTTTCTCAGGATCCACATAAAAGTGAAACCATATGGTATCTGTCTTTCTCTGTATGACTTATTTCACTTAGCATAACACTCTCCAGTTCCATCCACGTTGCTACAAAAGGCCATATTTCATTCTTTCTCATTGCCAAGTAGTATTCCATTGTATATATAAACCACAACTTCTTTATCCATTCATCAGTTGGTGGACATTTAGGCTCTTTCCATCATTTGGCTATTGTTGAAAGTGTTGCTATAAACATTGGGGTACAAGTGCCCCTATGCATCAGCACTCCTGTATTCCATCAATAGCACTGCTAGGAATTTACCCAAGGCATGCAGAGTTTTAAATATAAAGACTTTTCATTTGTTTTTTTCATTTAGAATGCCACATTTATGAGTAAAAACATACAGTTTGACATCAGTTTGATTTTTAAAAAGCAACTCCTACACCACTAGGAATTTGATTCATCCATCTTCTTCGATGTCAGCACCCGAAGTCCTGATTCTCTCTGCCTCTAAATCCTGATAACTTCCTCTGAGCACTACACACCCCATCACCAACGGAATCCCTCCCTCCTTTCCTTCCTTCCTTCCTTCCTCTCCTTATTCCTCCTACCCTGACCATTATCTCTCCATGTCTGAATTATAGCACTAGCTTGCAGGAGATCTCCAGTCTCTCCTCCTTCAATCTGCCCTTACACATTGCAGCTAGAATGATCCTACTAAAGCACTGCTTTGTGTTTCTTCAGAGCTTACAGAATAAAATATTAAACCTATAGCTTATCACCCAAGGCCTGTTATAATTTGTTCCTGACCTCCACTGTGACCTCATTTTCTCATTATCTTCCTGCAAAAGCCTTTGGCTTATGCAAAGGGGCCCTCCTTGAGCCTTCTCCTTCTTATCTGGACTGGTTTAATAATGACAGCCCTTATCTCATAGGATTGTCATGAAGATTGAATGAAACAATATGAGGAGGGCTTCTAGCATACTGCCCTGCCATACACTCGGCCCATGATATTGTGGCACATGGTTAAAAATATGTATTATACCTTTATAACACTCTTATTAGCAATCTCTTATTAAGTATCAGCACTAGGTAGGATGCCAGTGTCCCTGTCATTCTTTAGGATTCCCTGAGAATAAAGAGTATACTAACAAACACACAAATGCTTGTCATTCATACTGAAAAAACTAGATAGTTATAATTCAGGGTTTCTTTTCAAAAAATAATCCTGGTTTGTATCACCCAAATGATGGCATGCACTTACATAGTCCTCAGTTTTGCTGAGTTTCACTGTGCCTTCCAAAAATTAAACAGCACTCAAAGTGTTATTATTTTGAAGATGGAAGAATTTGCTTTTTTTTGTTGCCAGGCTGTGTTATAAATCTGCTATGCTTTGTAGTAGTAAAGGTGGTCAAAAGATGTTATATCAGCTACTTGTGCACTCGCTGAGAATAGGGATGGTACACCTGTGGGTCCCTTATAAATGCACCCATATTTAGATTGCCTGAGGTAGGACTGTGAAGATGATGCTGTACTGAAGCAAGAGCACTAGACTAGGAGTCTGAAAAAATCTGTCTTCTGAGATCTATTTAGAGCTAATGAACCATTAACATCATTTTCTCAGTAGGATGTGAACCATATCTGCTTTCTTAGAAGATTGTTGTAAATAACAAACTATACCTGTCAAAGTGTTTTGTTCAAATTGGTAGATTGATTTCTGCATGCAATTTACATATGTAAAACGTAACGTAATATGCAAAGCATGTAAGAAAGATTTTCATTACATATGTGGTATTTGTTGAAACATTCTTTCTTTAAGACCAAACTAGATTCCTTTCTAAGAGGAATTAGAATTCCTTCTAAGAGGAATTCAGAGTCAACTACAAGTACTAAAAATGCTTTTTACTATTATTTCTTATTTTTGGTGCTGATATTCCTGAAGAGAAGGAAGACATAAAGAAGGAAAAGGTTTTATATAAAAAAGGAAATTTGAGAAATATGACCTTATTTGGTGAATGAAAACAAAAATTAATTTATCTCCTTGACATTGAAAATAGGGTTGTTAGATAAAAACCAGATTTCTTTGGGCTACTGTCTGTATTTCCAGAATGAATCAAAGTCTCTGCTACCCTTTGGGAGGATGTCACTGGTTAGTACCTTGCTACTTGGTCAAAATATCAGTGGCAAAAACAACAGCAATAGCAATTTCTGCTTCAAGTCCTACCGTGCAATAAAATCAGAGCATTGCTCATCTGCCAGACTGGAGAAAAAACTGATCCAGAAATTAAGACACTGGCTCTAAATCACACAACTGAGCCAAAATACGAAACAAGTCCCACCTGGCTCCGAACTCCGTTTCTATCATGGCACCACCCGACCAAGCTTGTTGTGAGAATCACAGTGACTTCAATCAAGAAGGCAAAGGTGGAATGAGAAAGTTTACTACAAGATGCAGCATTGTAAATAGTTTTGATTATTGCATGAAGCGCAGGACGGCTTTCAGTGTGTGTTGTTATAAACAATTCAATCACCACAGGGGTATAAGGTGAAGGCAAGAAGAGCAATGCCCAAACTCAGAAGTCATGGTTGGGGCGCCTGGGTGGCGCAGTCGGTTAAGCATCCGACTTCAGCCAGGTCACGATCTCGCGATCCAGGAGTTGAGCCCCGCGTCAGGCTCTGGGCTGATGGCTCAGAGCCT
Source organism: Leopardus geoffroyi (assembly GCF_018350155.1). NCBI lineage: Eukaryota > Metazoa > Chordata > Mammalia > Carnivora > Felidae > Leopardus > Leopardus geoffroyi. The sequence goes on from NC_059338.1 coordinate 90,717,749, forward strand.
GGAGCCTGTTTCCGATTCTGTGTCTCCCTCTCTCTCTGCCCCTCCCCCGTTCATGCTCTGTCTCCCTCTGTCCCCCCAAAAATAAATAAACGTTGAAAAAAAAAATTTTTAAAGAAGTCATGGCCAACTTTTGCAAGCGGAGCCCAGGGAGTATGTTCCACAATTGCGTTTTGATGAACAGTGAAAGAGATTGAAAGGTGTTGAAAGGGGACATTTAATTGTAATATAGTGAGTATCTCAAGGACATGAAAGACACTGATGTTTTTAGTCCCTCCCCACTATGGAAACAGGCATTCTGATGACAATCGTTGCTATCTATGCTTTTTAATGATTAAGTTTTAACTAGTGGCTCAAGAGAGGCCTTAGCTCTCAGCTCTTAACTTAGACCAGCATGCTGCATAGAGCCTTACACTTTGGGTTTGCGCGTTACCCTGAGGAAAGGGACTTGAGAGGACATCGTCTTAAAGTGGAAAACCTTTCTGCAGTCCCCCACCCTTAAGCAGCTGCCTCTGAAATCTCTAACATGTACTCTGACTGCCCTCTCCTGGTTGGATGGAAAAACAGCTAAAAGAAAAGTGAACGTGGGTTTTTAGCACTGCATGCTCTTAGACTAACTTGAATTTCATAGAAATGGAAATTGCCAAGGGATCAAAAGCGAAAAACAACAGGACAGAAAGAGAATTCTTACTTGTAACTTTGTAGTGCAAATATAAACCGAGACTAAACAAATTCCACAAAAAAGTATTCCCATGTTGGAATGAAGTCATGCTTTAGAGTCATTTGATCAATAGGGCTGTCCCAGAGCTATCTAGTGCGTGTCCAGAATTCATCCGAGTTCTGGACAGGTTTGTCTCAGATCCCATAAACTATAAGGCAGGACTCAGTGGAGCCGGGGACACCGAAATTGCATTGATTTCCATTCACTGACACACTCATTGCCTAGTGCCCTCTGTAGTACCCTACTGGCAGCTCTAAAGGCTGATACCAGACTGAAATGCAAACAAAGAGGTAGCTGGTGATCCATGGAAGTAGTTTGTGTTTCACTGTAAAATACTCCAGCATTTCTCCAGTGTTTATCGACCAAATTCGTGGCTATGATAACACCTAAAAGTGTGTATCTACTCAACTCCTTGCACTTCGTTCAGAATTGTAATCTTTAAAAATGTTTTGGATCCCAGTACTTACTGGGTTCTTGGACCACCCTGCTTAGGTTTGAAATGTGACTGTGCTCCTTGCTGCATGATCTTACACAAGTCTCAAAATTTCAGGGTCCTCAATTTCTGTACCTGGAAAATGGTGATCATAAGAGTGTCTTGGGTTATTGGAGAGAGTGAGTGGGAAACATCTAATACTCTTAGATTAGTAACTAGCACCTAATAAATGTTCCGTAAATGTTACCTGCTAGTGTTATTCTATGTCATTAAGAAGGTCCTTTAAAAAATAGAACTGTGGGTAGGCAAGACATTTACAGAGCTTGACTCATCAAAAGAAATAAGGATGATGGAGCCATGATGCAGTAGAATCCAGGTGATACTTAACCACCCAAATCCAGGGCGGGGGGGGGGGTTATAAATTTTGGGAGAGGCCATCACAGAGCCTTGACCCACTGGAGTTTATGCAGTTGGTTAGTAGAACGTGGCTCCTGTAGGGGAAAAAACAGATGAGCAACCAACAAGAGTACTGCAAATTACATCCAGCCAAAAACAGGAGAAAATGGATGAGCATGAAACTGTTGGCAATTATTCACTTTTCTTGCTCAGCCCGCAACCTGAACCTATTTTCAGACCTGGAAACTTATTAACTGAAGAAGTGGCTAATTCCCCATGAGGAAGGACCTCAGATGTACACTATAATAATACCCTTGATCCTTCTTCATGTGATTAATATTGATTAAAGGAGAGTGGCAAGATATTTTGAGGGACTTTGGACAGAAGGGCTGAGTTGGCATGGATGTTTGGAGATTCAAGCATGATTATCATCCCTGTTTGAGTAGGGACATAGGGGGACAATAGATTCCTGGCCAAAATCCAGCTTACAAAGAACCTACTATGTGTGTGAACCAACTTGGTTATCATCTTCCTGGTTCCTAAATGTATAACTGGATTTACCATACTTGGCAATTAGAGTAAACTTCATATTGGATCCTTGGTCTGTAGATTAAGAGCTATCATAGAAGGAGAGTCCAAGTGGAAGCTTCTGAAACTGTACAGCCCCTCAGCCAATATACTAAATGAAATATATATATATACATATACATATATATATATATATATATATATATATATATATATATACATATATATATATATTATATTCTGGGGGAAGGGATATGACCTAGAATAGTGCCATCATTCGGATTTTAAGGATGCAGGGGAGAAGGTCCCTAACATATCTCTAATTCAACAGTTTGGCCTCTGAAGGAATCAGAAACATCTTTGTGAATGACCATAGAATGGTCCTGATTGTGGCTGGCATGCCAGACAAGATGTCAGGTACTTGGTAAGGTGAAGGAGTTTGTTCCATCTTAATCAAAAAAGGGGATCAGAAACAGTTGGCTTTCACATGGATCGGATAGTAATACACATCACAGATGTGTCCAGAACTAGAATAAATTTTCTGTTATGTGCCATGATATAATCTGCAGAGATCTGGACGATCTTGACATAACCACAGCACATTTTACTAAACATGACATTAATACTATTAGGATGAGCACAAGAGCCAGCTTAAGACCTTGGTATGATGTGCACTCCAGAGGGCATGAGAGAAACCCTGCAAAGATTCAGGGACCCTCCTTTTCTTACAAAACTTGTAGTCAGCAGCATGTTGGAGCACCCTTTCTAAAGAAGTCAAATTGCTGCGTCTTGCTTTCTTAACCACAAAGATGGAAGCACCATGGTTTTCTGAAGCCAATACATTCCATGTGTAGGAATATTGTTCTGGTCCGTATTCTGGTTGACATAAAAAGGATACTTCTTTGAGGTCCAGACCCAAGTTCTGGCACAGCACCCTATCTTAGTCATCTCAGACTGCCAGAACAAAACCCCAGACTGAGTGGCTTAAATAACAGAAATGTATTTCCTTATGGTTCTGGAGGCTCTAAGTCCCAGATCCCAGTCCAGCAGAGACAGTTTCTGGTGAGGACTCTCTCCCTGGTTTGCAGAAAGCCTATCATCTCGTTGTGTCCTCACAGTGGGGAGGGAGAAGAATCTCCCCAATGTCGCCTCCCTCTAGCCTTTGGCAACCACTAATTTGTTCTCTGTCTCTAGATTTATTCTGTATATTTCATATAAATGGAGTCATACAATATGTGACCTTTTGTGTCTGTCTTGTTTCACTTAGCATAATGTTTTCTAGGTTCATCCACATTTAGCAGGTATTCCTTTTTATGACTTATTAATATTCCATTGTATGGATAGACCACATTTGTGTATCCATTCATGCGTTGATGGACATTTGGGTTTGTTTCCCAATGTGCTACAATGGCCATTCGTGTACAAGTACTTGTTTGAATATCTGTTTCAACTCTTTTGGGTATATATTTAGGAATGGAATTGCTTGCCGGGTCATGTGATAACTCTCTGAATATCTGCTAAAATATTTTGAGGAACTGCCAAAGTGTCATTCCACAGTGATGGTATCATTTTACATTTTTTTTTTAGAAATAAGTTATTTTGTTTTATTTATTTTGAGAGAGAGAGAGAGAGCATGCATGAGCAGGGGAGAGGCAGATGGAGATAGAGAATCTCAAGCAGGTTCCACATTGGGCGTGGAGCCCGATGGACACAGGGCTCAATCTCACGACCATTAGATCATGATCTGAACCGAAATCAAGAGTTGGATGCTTAACAAATGGAGCCAGGCACCCCTCATTTTACATTCTTATAAGTGATTAATGAGGGTTCCAATTTAGTTATTTTTCTTCTAAAAAACATTACAGCCACCCTAGTGAATGTGAAGTGGTTTTGATTTTCATTCCTTGGTGGCTAATGATATTTAGCATCTTTTCACGTATTTGTTGGCTATTTGTGTATCTTCTTTAGAGAAATGTCCATTCAAGTCCTTTGTTTCTAAACTGGGTTGCTTTTTGTTGTTGAATTATGAGTTATTTATATATTCTAGATACTAGACCCTTACCATATATATGATTTGCAATTTTTCCCCCTATTCTGTAAGTTGTGGACAGTGTCTTTCTGGACAGTGTCTCTTGATGTGCAAGAATTTTGAATTTTGATGTTAAATTTATCTATTTTGTCATATCCACAAAGCCACTGTTTAACCCAAGGCCATGAGGATTTAACCCTATGTTTTCTCCAGTTTTAGCTCATGCTCCTTTTGTGAGAAGAAAAATATCTTGAGGTGAGAATGTTTACAAATTCATGCACCACAACATTATGGAGTGCTGGTCCATAAGTGTGGAATCCCAGTCAACATAGCATCTAACCAGGGAGAAAGCTCTGTGACAGTGGTCATTGATCACGAGAGACCATGCAGCATCCATAAGCAGCTGGCCTGAAATGGCCTGTGGAAAGCAGAGGTGAAGCACCAGCACAGAGGCAATACTCTGTGAGGGTGGGGAGTCATCTTCCTAGATGCTAGATATGCCTTGAATCTGAAACTTCTATAAGACACTATGTCCTCAAAAGGACTCATGGGGCTGGGGCAAAAGAAGGTGGAACAGGAGTAGCCCCATTTATCATCACTCCCCATAACTCACTATGGACTTGATACTGCCTGCCCTTGCAACTTTGGGTTCTGCATGGTTACTGCTCAGATCCTCAAGAGAAATTCATTCTTGCCAGGGACAAGGCAAAGGTCTCATAAGCTGTGGCTTCTGTTGAGGCATTTAGGATTTTAGAAACCAACAGGCAGAAAGGATTCACCATCTTGACAGGGGTAACTGATCCTGGTCAGGAAGGAGTAGGGCTATCACACAATGGAGACAGGGAGGAATGTGTATGGAACTCAGGTGATACGCATAGGTACCTTCTTGGTATTTCCTTGCCCAACAGTGATGGTGAGTGGACAAGGGCAGTGACCCATACCTGTAGAAAGTATCACTGCCAGGAGTTTAGACCTCTTAGGGATTTGAGTCACACCACCAAATCAGTGACCCAGGCCTGGAGAGGCTGGTGGTAGCTGCTAGGAAGTCAGAATGGATAATCACAGAGAGAGTATGGGTACCAGTGATGACCCCAAGGCTAACTGCTGTGATGGAGCTAGTAGTTTGTCTAACCTCCTTGTTCTAATCCTTCCCTTAGGACAAGAGGCCCACTGGAACCTCCGAGGAGGGGCGCCCAGGACAGGTATGGAGAAGTGGACTTATACGGCAAAGGGGCAGAAAGTGGCAGTCACCAAGTGTGCCATTCAGCTCTCCAACAGGTTACCATCCACAGGGAGGGCAGTTATTGGACAGCCTCCACTTGCAGGTGCCTTAGGATATTCCTTCAGGTTTTAAGCTGAGGAGGTGAGATCACATTCTTTCTGGGCAATCCAAGGCCAATGACTGAGCATCGTGTTGGTACAGGATTCCCTCTTCCTAGCTAGTGTGGGAGTGCTCTATGGGCGATCTTGGTGTGGGAGCTCCCTCCTAAGTTTGTTGAGACTTTTCTCATAACTAGAACATGGTCTGAAACTCTTCCTGCCTAATCTTATTTGTCCTTCTCTTTATCTTTCATAGGCATTACCTCCAATCAATTTCTTGTATTTTTAGATCTTGGGTTCTTCTTCCCAAAGGAACTATTGTCACAGGCTTGTATATATGATCACCACTGTAGATAAATATATAAACTTAAATAAAGTGATTCAAGTCACACAGCTCTTAATGGAATATTTTTTCCTACTTAAATGTTTAGTTTCATGCTGAATAATATCCATGAAATCATGCCTTTGATGTGCAACTTATACTTTCCTAGTGCACACTGGAAGTATAACTATTTAAAAAAACAATCTGAGGCAACCCCTACTCATCTCACATTGGGAAGGAGCATAGTATCCTATGCATTTGCTGAGAATATATTCGTTTCATAAAAATTTATATGACCAGAGTATTTTTTGAAAGACAGGCAATTTTCCACTCAAAAGAAATGGAGCAGTACCTATCATCTCGCTAGGAAACCAAAGATATTGGTAAAAGACAATGTCTATAGTTGCCAGACCCTATATTAGACATTTTCCTCTCTGATTTTATTCAAAACTTTCATCACACCAGTAGAAGAGATAAATCCAGATAAATCTGACCTCTGGATCAATGATCCATTTATTCCTATGGCCTCCAAAATGAGTATATGTGCCTTAAGAAATATTCAGGATAAATTTATTACACAGCATGATACAAGAAAATACTTTAACTGTATTTTATGATTTAAAATTAAAATGCTTTACTAATAGTTAAAATAAGTTGACACTAATTCACATATTTCATATACATAAATAGGGTATGCATGGTCAAAAATTGAGACAACTGTTAAATTGTTCAAAAGTAACAAATCTTTAGTTAACCACTGTTAAATATTTTATATACTTATGTATATAAACAAATGAGTTTATTCACATTCCAAAAATTTTCCACACAAAAGTTTTAGGGTATTCAGCAAGATGGCATATTTAATAAGCAATAACATGCGCAATTTCATGAAAAGGCAAGTGGCCCAGTACACGGATGCTTTGGCAAAACTATACATTGCCTCAGGACAGAAGACGTACTTAGAATGATACAGGAAACTGTAGATAGAAAATTCAACAATATCCTTCATCTGGAATGCCTCTCACGCATATCTGAGGATAAAACTTGGAGTTGGGAGACATAAAAAATCAAAATGCCACATGATATATACAGGTATCTCCACCTCTTGTTAGTCTTAGAACAGTGACTATTGTAATTTTTAGCAAACACCACTAGCCACAGCCCTCCACTCCCATCGTAATTATAGAAAAATGACAGCCTTTGACCATTAATTCTTAGTTCTGATGATGCCTTGAGGACTATGTCAGTTGAGTCTACAGTGACATCTTTTGTCACGAAAAAGGCTGGAATAATGACGTAATGAGTTTACATGGGATGCCTCATTTTTATATGCACAGCTCCTCTGCTATAGAAGACTGAAGGCAGTTTTACAATACACATATATTTAATTACTAGGGAACCTGTAAGGTAGAATTTGCCCTAAATACATCCAGAGCTAGGTGAAAAATGCCTAGTCATTTTACACCAGAAATTTGCAAGTGCTAACAAGATCAATTTTTATAGAGTATATTGATTAGAACACAAAAGTAGGTAATGCTACAACATTCATCCATTTGCCAATTCAATATATAGTTACTGAGTACATGCTTTTTGCTATGCTCTTTTCTAGGCACTGGAGAGAGAGCTGTGAACAGGGATGGCTCCTCTCCATAAGCCTTACATCCTAGTGGAGAAGAGGACAAATATAGTAAGTACGTAAAATATATGCTATTTCTATTTATGCCATATTTAAAGGTATGTCGTAAGTGCCTAGGAGAAATGCAGGTATTGAGGAGGAGTGTGCCGATATGAGACTCAGGGTGATGATTGAGCAAAAACCCAAAGAGGGTGAGGGAACAAGTCATGCAAGTTAATTGAGAGAAGAATGCTCCAGAGAAAGCGACTAGTCTTGACCTACTGCCCAGGGCACAGTTAGTATTCTCTCAAAAAGCCAAACTTTCAGAGCATTAAACAAAATGCATACATGTTCTAAAGATGATCACCTCCCCTTAACTCTGGACCCGTCCCCCATGAATCTATTCCATTGTCACCTGACACTGGCTCACTCAATGACAAACCTGAAGCATCATGATGTTAGACAGAACCTTCGTGACGATGGCTCCGAATTCCAGATTCTGGCAAATGCAGAGGTGCAAATTCAGAGTTTACGTATGAAGATCGAATGGGGGGTCTCAGACTAGAGACCCTCCTGATGTCAGCTCCAGGGCCGATCAGGAAGCCAGGTCAATTCAGGAAAGAGCTGACTCTTGATGTAAGAGTCAATGAGGAGCTGACAACTTTGATGTAAGACAGCAGAGGAGACCAAAGCCCCGCAGTCCATGCCAGAATTAACGGACTAGAGAAACAGGCAGTCAAGCACTCTGGGGACCTTTGCAGACCAAAGCTGCCTAACTTTTCCCTTATATGGCAGGTTTGGCCTAAATTCTTACAGCTAAACTCATGAGTCCTTGGTTATGACAAAAAAAGTTCTAAAAGATGGCATCTAACACAATTAAACATTCTGCTAAAAACTTCTTTAGGGGGAGAAAGGGTCATATATATATGATATGTATCATATATTTTATACATCATATATATATATATATATATATTCATACGTAAAATCTTGAACTGAGGGATGCACAGCCATTGAGTGCCTGAACTTTGGAGCCAGACTACTAGGGTCCAAAGGCCAGCTTTCCCTCTTGGTAGGCACATGACCCTGGGTGCTCCTTAGGTCTGTTTTAGTTCCCTCATCTTTTTTCTTTTTTTAATTTTTTTAGGTTAATGTATTTATTTTGAGAGAAAGAGAGCACGAGCAGAGGAGGGGCGGAGAGACGGAGACAGAGAATCCCAAGCAGGCTCCACGTTGTCAGCGCAGAGCCCGATGTGAGGCTAGACCTCACAAACCGTGAGATCACGGCCTGAACCAAAATTAGGAGTCGGACACTTAACCGGCTGAGCCACCCCGGTGCCCCAGTTCCCTCATCTTTAAGAGGAGATGTTACCTACTTCACAGAGTGGTCATGATGAAGATGACGAGCGATATTTGAAAAAATGCTTAGAGCGCTGCCTGGCATATATTAAGCACTATATAAATGCTTTTAAAATAAAATAGAGCATAATTTTAACTTCCTTTAAAATATGACTTCCAAAGACTTACCTCTTCGACCTTCATCAAAGAAAAAAGGCTCACTGACATTTCCTGAGAGACCATCTTTTACATAGAAAGGTTTAAAGCAGAATTTTTATATGGTATGAGTCTAGAAATTCCAAATCTGTCAAGTTTATATCAAACCTTTAACTGAGTTTCAAAGTGAATTGTATAAAAAATAGATGACCAAAAAAGATTAGCAAATGAATACTTTATTAGAGTCATAACACTTATAAAATAAATTTCTTTTCATCGTGGAGTTACCAGATTTTAAAACCAACCAATACTTTCTCATTTCTACAGCATATATAAAGAATTCTCAAATACCATAATTTTTGTTCAAGTGCTTTGTCACTCAATTCACAAACCCAGAACACGATTAATCTACAAATATAACTATTCACAGTCAGATGAGTTTTAGGCTTGGTTCTTAATGATCTAGAAGCAATCCATTTACAAAAATGCCACCAAAGCCATTTCATGAAATCATTTAATTTAATGCCACCAAGCATGAACCTGTTATACTTTGGAAACAAAAATAAAATCTCACAACTATATCTAGCAGACTAACTTTAAACGATTCCAACTTGCATGGACTATATATCCTTATGGCACATTTATGACTTTGTAATATACAATTCATAATACAGGTTTAAGTGTGTGGTATGGTGCTAGAAAAAACATGGAAGTCAGGTCGTAAGACTGATTTCTTCTTGCCACATATTGAAACACGTCTTTATATCACAAACCAAACTCTAAGAAGATTCTTCTTTTTGGAGATGATTATATAAACAGCATCTGATCACTGAGCATTGATCACGTTACTCATTCAAGACTGTTCTACGTCCATGAAATCTACCAGCATAACTTATACATGGCACTCTTAGGGGATGATTCAGCCACAGAAGCAAAGGGCTGAAGGTTTAGCACTATCAAATGCCTTCTTTTCCTGGAGGCAGCCCTCCTGGGGCAGGACAAAAGTACCCCACTTGGATGTGTCATGGGAGTGGGATCTAAATCTTACTTGTTTTCCCATTCAAGCCATTTTGGCACTTGCCACAACCAGAATACCTCTAACAGATGCATTCAAATATTTTCTGTGCAATTCAGTCAGAGACAAGTTTTTATGATGGCTATTGTTTTAAAATGGATTCTGTACATCTGTCACCAATGCAAACCAACATAAATGTCGGGGCTACTATTAAAACACATAAGAAGTTACAACTTTAAGTTATATTTAGTATTCTACTGAAATTTAACCCAAAGTAATGTAAAAGAATGAGAAGTAAAAAGTTAACTCTTCAGGGAGTTCTATTTGGTAGAGCCTCACATATCCACACATGAATATTCCCATGTTCATGCACAGGGACAAACAGCTGTATTCTGAAGCATAGATAAATCCAAAGTAAGACAGAAGTAGAAGAGACCAGTTCCAGGAGTGGTGAAGGGTCTCTGGGGATCTCATTGGAAGGATGCCGGATGACAGGTTTGCTCAGTTGTTAAGAGACCCTTGGTCAGATTAGGCCACTAGGATTTAGTTCATAAATTACTTTTTCTTGTATCCAAGACTCTGCTTGAATTAGCTTGAGCAACCATCCACCACCTCAAGGGTAAGCACTTGACCATCAACACAAAGGTAGTATGATTATTGCATAATGAGGCTAAATATTATGTGGCTTATCTAGTTTTATAGCTTTCAGGATCAGTTCAATAAAATACATAACATAGAACTAAGGTTTTACACCAGAGGTCGGCAAACCGTAACTCACAGCCCACAGGCCAAATCCAGCTTGCTGCCTGTCTTTGCGAATAAAGTTTTGTTGGAACCCAGGCATGCTCATTCACTGATGTGTGGTCTATGACTGCTTTCACAAAGTAACAGCAAGGCTGAGTCGCTGCAACACAGACTGTATGGCCCACAAAGCCTAAAATATTTACCATCTGGACTTTTACAGAAAAATGGTGCCAATCTCTGTTTTACGCTAAAAAGACAGAATTCAGTGGGAAGACTATTTAAAATGTGTCTTTTTTCTTTTTATGAAATTTTAGTTACCTAGTAATATTAAGGTTTAGGTGACTCAATAACCAAACAAAAGATATACCTCTTTTTCATGAACAATATCGGTATATTTTATGGATATAAGGGAAAATTTTCTTTTTTTTTAACGTTTTTTTTTTTTTTTTTTTTTTTTAATTTATTTTTGGGACAGAGAGAGACAGAGCATGAACGGGGGAGGGGCAGAGAGAGAGGGAGACACAGAATCGGAAACAGGCTCCAGGCTCTGAGCCATCAGCCCAGAGCCCGACGCGGGGCTCGAACTCACGGACCGCGAGATCGTGACCTGGCTGAAGTCGGACGCTTAACCGACTGCGCCACCCAGGCGCCCCGGGAAAATTTTCTTAAAAAAGGAAAGAGGCAGATGTAAAATTAAAGGCCACTTCTCTGTTTATCATCATAATAAAATTAAAATTCCATCCATGAAATGAACCAAAACTTGTCCTTAGGTGCTCTCTCTATATAAACAAGTTGCTTTTGGAATGTTATTACATTTGGACAAAATGGTATCCAAATTGATCAGACACATAACGTAGACAAATGAAACCAACACATAGACTGTTAGTTTCTAAGGAGTGTCACGGTCGCCATCTTCGCAACGCCAGACCCAAACTGCAACCATAACAGGCTGTCGTCACAAAGGCAAAAATCTAAGAAAAAGGAAACAAAAGCTCACATCAGATTTATAACACTGACTTTAATTTTAGAAAAACCCACTCATCCCAAGGAACAACTATCTGAAGACTGAAGTACCTAAAGATACTTCAACACTTACGGAAATGGTTTATGTTCATTCATCTTTTTGATGATTGTACTACCATCTAATCGCCTCACATCATTAACCCTTCCTTTCAACATTCTAGCCCCTAATAATGTTTTCGTTTGTGGACAGGCCTAGCTTTAACGTTTGTTCACATGCTGGACTCACTTGTTAAGTATTTATGAAACTCTCAATACCGTATTCAAAAATTCGCTGCGAGGTGTCTATTCATACAGTGATCTCATGGCCAAGAAAAGTGCAAGTATGAGAACTGGAGGATATATAAAATCCTACCGGTGACAGTGGAAAGGGATTTTAGAAGTAAACAAAGAAAACCCATAGAAATGAATCAACAGATTCATTTGGCGTGGGAGATACTTCTGAAACCCGCACTGAACTCTGAATTACTGTCCTTACTATTTGACAAGGATTTCTTTAGCAACAGCTACGTGTACATCAGTGCATTTGGTGCATATAAACAAACAGTAGCTATTCTCCTCATCCTTTTTGAATTCATGATCCATAGAAAACAATAAGACAAAGCAATTAAATGTGATAAAACATTATGACTTAGTGCAGCAATCCTTTACCAGAAAACTCCAGCTCTGAGAGGGAATATCGGATTCACCTACAGAACGTGACCATTCTCTAATTGCCATTCTGCTATTCTCCCCAGCTGCCTTCTGCTGGTTGTCTCTCTGATGCATCTCTAATCTAGACATCGTCTACTGAATGAGAATGACCACTGTTGATATCTATTGTTAACAAAAATGAATTTTCCTTTCTCAGGTATATTGAAATAAAAAATAAAGTGAGGGACTCAATATAGTGTTACAAAAGAACAAATCATACATTTAGGTATGATGAAAACTCAGAAACTAAAGGTTTACTTCTATGAGAACATATGGATGAGCTGCTATGTAATGTAGAAGGAAAGCATGTAGAGGTTTACTAAGGCAGTTTCCCTTAGGCACAGAGAGAGGGAAGGATAACAGGGACAAAGTCACAGAAGAGCGTCAGCCACAATGGAATCACAACATGGCAACACTGAAAACTGGGCTCCTGGGACAAAGGAACGTTAGTGAGAAATTAATGACATGGATCATCAAGTCCTTGAGCACCTGCTACTCTTATGAAAGTAGGATCTTAAGGCAACTATAAACAGACCAATTTGGTGCTAGTACAAGGATCTGGCAGGTAGTGCGAAGACAGCCTGCAGCACTAAAAAGGAGGGGATGGAAGTAGTAAAGGAAAATTCTGTGAGAATTGAGGACTAATAGGAAGGACACCTGGTAGGAAAAAAGTCAACTCCAAGGCCCTGAACTTTTCTTCACTTCATAAAATTGTTAAAAGTCCAGTGGCTTTCTAGCTGTGGTCTTTGGTAATAAGGATCTCACGAAAGTGCCTCAGAGATGATAGGGCTGACAGAGGTGGCTTAAGAGAAGGAAGGACGTCTTCTCCCAATCCAACTAGAGCATCTGTGCTCTTGCCTTCTATACTCATTGGGTTTTCAGTAAGGTTTCATTAAGTGAGACAGTTTCACTTCCTATAAAAGAAAGTATAAAAACACTGATCTAAACTATAAGCCTGTCAAAGCTGGAGCCATGCTCCTTTCTGTTGCAATCTATAATCAGTCTAATCATTGGAGATGCTCAATGAATTCTGACAAATTGTAACAGAGGCTTGAGAACCCGGGGGATGATAGGAGGTCTTAGAATCATCACAGCTCTCCCCTTTGAAACCCAGACTCTAGACCTGTGCTGTTCAATAGGACAGCCACAGCCACATGTGGCTGTTCAAATTGAAGTGTAAATTAATTAAAATGAATGGATTAATTGGATTAATTAGTGGCCACTATATCAAATAGTGCATACACAGAACACTTCTACCATTTTAGTAAGTGCTGCCGGACAGCGCTGCTCCAGAGAGATTTTAATGACCACATGGGGAGTCCTGGGATGTCTGTATGTGCTGTCTGCATAGAAGAGTAAAACTTGAGGGTCACTAACTTGCTATATAGTCATATTAAATATCGGCACATTTCAGGGAGTAAGTTGGATTTCTGGCATTTTCAAGATTATAAAAACAGAAATAATATGTCTTCAAATTCCCCATATCAACACAAAACAACAAACTCACTTAAGTATTATGAATTAAGGAAGATAAAAAAAATCAAAATATTTCTCCACGGCATGTATTTCCTCTGTCATCTATTGTACTGGCTGGCGTATTCACCCCCTCACTCATGGGGACTTTCCCCAGTGGCAGGAACTGCACCTTGTTCATCCCTGTCCCCAAAACCCAGCAAATTACCTACCTCGTGCTAGGCTCTCCATAAATATTCACTGAATTGAAAGGCATTACAATTATAATTAAGATGAATTACCATGTCTGGAGTTACAGGAAGTAAAAAGCACAAGGAATTCTTTTCACAAGGTAGACTTAGTTGTACCATGCCAGCCACAACCACGGACTGGCTGTCATCTTACACGAACGTCAGCCTCTGTGCTTCAACGTCATTGTCTACAACACGAGGGGTAACAGCAGTACTTTGCCCAGCAGGTTATTACATAGATACTTAGCTAGTATATGTTTAATGCCAATGGCTATTATTAGAGAAAACTACTGCTGCCTGAGGAGCTTCTGGGAGACCATGACAGCGAACGCAGGGCAGGGGTGGGTGCTGGTAACCGGGACTCCTTGACACTCACTGTGGCTGCTACGTTTATGTTATACTGGTTATCACTCAAGAGTGGCTGCACAGCCGTGGTCACATTGCAATGCAGGTCATGCAGGGATGTGGCTGCTGCCTCCAGTAAAAAGGCTCCAAAGTAGAAGACGAACACGGTAAAATGATATGCAAAATCCTGAAAGAGGAAAAAAAAAAAAAAGACAGCTACAATTAAAAGTAGTACTTTTTCCCCCCTGTTCCTTATTTCAGTTGATGAGGTTTAGGTTCAGGAAGGTTAGAATATGTAGTCAATCCTTCACCATACTCACCATTTACTTTGGCTGCTTGAGCAACGTCAAGCTATCAAAATCCAAAGGAAAATCAACCGACTCACTGTAATCGGTAGTGGCAAACCTTCTGCTACACTAAATTTTACAGTAAAATATGTAATTTCAGCATAGAGTAAGGTACCACAGAGATCAATATTAACATAAAAAAGGAATAACGTATGCTGTTCCTAAAATTCAAGTAAAACAACATTTAAATTACACCTTGTTTGAAGCACCTGGGTGGCTCAGTCCGTTAAGCATCCGACTCTTGGTTTTGGCTCAGGTCATGATCTCACGGTTTGTGAGTTTGAGCCCCCGACCGGGCTCTGTGCTGACAGTGCAGAGCCTGCTTGGAATTCTCTCTCCCTCTCTCTCTCTGTCCCTCCCCCACTCACGCACACACTCTCTCTCTCTCAAAATAAATAATAAACTTAAAAAAATTACACCTTGTTCTTATAGTTACTAGATAATAATATTACTGTAATACATTATACAGTTATGTAATAATATACACACATTTATAATTAAGTCTTTTATTTCTGAGCAATTATGATTTTCATCCACGAGACTGTCACCTCATACACTGAAAAATGCGGATGACCTATGACATCACAGAATTCAATAACGTATCTCCTGATATTCTAAAAAAGCAAATATTATATCATAGGCTTCTACAAAAAGTTCAGGAACTTCTCATACAAAAGTTAATTGTCATCAGGTGATTTCGTATATTGCTGGCATTGTGAGGCGCGACTCTACTGGAATTCACATCATCTTACGTGAACTGATGACATCCATCAACACATTGCTGTGTGTGTCTGTCAGCAGCTCCCAGATACCAGGTACTTTACACTCATTATCATCCATCCTTACGACTACCATTTATTATTCCCATTTTACAAACAAGTAATTTTTTGTTTTTTTAATTAACTAAATGTTCTTTAAAAACAATTTTTTTTAATGTTTATTTATTTTTGAGAGAGAGAGAGACAGAGACAGAGAGACAGACAGACAGCGCATAAACAGGGGCGGGGCAGAGAGAGAGGGAGACACGGAATCCGAAGCAGGCTCCAGGCTCTGAGTTGTCAGCACAGAGACTGACACGGCACTCGAACCCTCGAACTGTGAGATCATGACCCAAGCCCAAGTCTGATGCTCAACCATCTGAGCCATCCAGGCACCCCTAATTAAATAACTGTTCTAAAATCATACAAAGATGAACTTCTGAAAGGAGAACTCAAAGCCACATAAGTCTGTCTGGTTCCAAAGTCCACTTTCTTTCCTCTATCACATGGTCTATTACTGATACAGCAACGTTACAGAGAAAGAACACAGCTCTGCCTTTGTAAATGCCCATTCAGCAAACAAAATTATCCATAGGAATTGTTCTTACCCTGCCTAGAATAATAAGGAAAAGTTTACTCATCAGGAGTGAGAATTAAAGGTACACGCTAAAAACTCTTTCCACTGAACACCTAATTCATAAGCTAACTCACCAGTGCCTTCAAAAGTTGTAAGAACAGTGTTACATACTGATCATGTGTTTAGTCCAGAGGAGAAATGCTCAGATATATGTAGTTATTCAACAATGTTAACTGATGAAAGTCCACATGTGACTACTTTTAGGGATTAAAAATAATAGAGCTGGATCTCAATTAGTAACAAAGATTGAGAGGATATGTTTGAGATCATTAGGCACTCAACTAATTTACTGCGCTGGATCCCCAGGAGCAGCTCATGTTACCTTGAAGAGGCAAGGAGTTTGGTGACATGGCCTGCCACTCTTGGTCCGATGAGGCCTTTATCATCTTCACCAACCTCATCTCCTGCTACCCTCACATCTCTGAATATCGGCCACTTCGGCCTCAAGGTGGTGGCCTTTGGTGCTAGGAAGCACTCTATGCCTCAAGGCTGATGCTCCTTACACACAGTATTGTGTGGCTGGAGAGACTCTTCCCACAACCAATTACCACTTGCACCCTTCCCCACCTCCCACCAACTTTCTATTCTTGTCTAATTTTACCTTCTCCCTCCTTTTCAGGAGTATCAGAATTGACCTGTGGTAAAGGCTTCCCTGTCCAACCCTTTTCCTTCCCTCTTCATCTTTCATGGTGTTAACCATCCAGTAAACTTCGTGCACTCCTAACTCTGTTTGGCTTAGGCCATGCTGTCCAGCTACCCATATTATTCTAGGGCCACATGTATCCTAAGGTGTTGGAGGAAAAGAATTGAATTCATGACAACACTGGAGAGAAAATCACCACGCAGGTGCTTGGAGTTCTAGAGTCAGGCAGGTAACCTGCAGTAAGGGGTTACATGTCCTTGTAAAGCAAGTTGTTCCTGATGTTCTACGGGGCCCACGTGGAGAAGGAGCATTTTGACTTGAGATACCAAGGACTAAGTATTCAGAACATCCCACCATGAATGGAATTCTGTCAAAACTACCACCCAGTAAGTCAAACAGGTCAACAGCAATCCTTAAGATGGGGTGGCACATCAGAGATCAATCTGAGCCGGGCTAGAGGGCACATCAGGTGCTAGCCTGAACCCCCAATCACCTACCACAATGGAACTGTCCCCCTTCCTCACTCACTTGTGGCCACATGAAGGAGGGGTTCCCTTATGTCTAGCTGAAGGAGAAAGAAAACACCTGCGCTTCTTTATGGTGGCATGATTCGTGGCTGCAAGGTGACAAGGGACAGTGGCTGTATCATATGTGCACTGTAGCCACAGTCAGGGTTGGCTTTGAAAGACAGTGGTTAGGGAATATTTTCCTAATGGGTTGAACTGTGAATGGTGCATTATGCCATGTACTTTGTTTGGAAAACAAAGTGGCCCAGAGTGAGGATATACAGAGACTCATGGTCAGTGGTAATGGTCAGGGCCCTGGGAGAATAAAAGACTGAAAGTTCTGAGACAAGGAAGTATGGAGCAGGGAGATGGACATATGGGATTTGGTGTGAAGTGTGATCTGTCTGTCACATGGTGATGCCCACCAGCAGCATCCAGGCATGGAATGACACACAGAAAAATTGGCCCAGCCAGTTGATGCAAGCCAGGCTTTGTCACCAGCCACCTGATTACTGGCATTATGGGCCCAAGAGCAGAATGACCATAGTTGGGAGAAGGAGGCTATGTAACGCCCAGTAGCATTGACTTCCAATCGCCAAAGCTGATTTAGTTACTGCCTCTTCTGAATGTTGAACCTGCCAACAGCAGAGACTAACTCTGAGACTTTGATATAGCACAATCCTTACCTGGTAGCAAATTGATGAAACTGGGCTCCTAGCTTCCTGGAAGGCATATGGTTTATTCTCATAAATCAAACACTCATTTTGAGTTTGTATTAGCTATTCCTTTCCTGAAGGCCTCAGCCACCACCACTATACAGGGACTTACAGAATGCCTGATTCACAGGCATCTAGTCAACAGAGCATGTGACCAAAGGACCAACTTCTCAGGAGAGGAAGAGTGGGAATGGGCCCATGACCATGAGTTGTGTCATAGTGCACCATTTAGAAGCTGCTGGCCTGAGAGCATGACGGAATGACTGGCTAAAGGCACAGTTTGGAGAACGTGTGGCCATCTTTTGGGATGTGGTAGGTATAGGGCACATGAGTTTTCTACATGGTGTTATATCCCCACTGAAAGAACGGGAAACGAGTGGTAGAAGCAGGAATTTCTCCACTTACTATTACTCCCAATAACCTGATGACTTTGTGATTGCTGCTCCTGCGACTCTGAGCTCTGCATGTCCAGAGGCCCTGGTCCCCCAAAGGGTATACTCCTGCTGGAGGATACAGCAAGGGTCCCACTGAGCTATAAGCTATGCTGCCTGCCTGTGAATTTGGGGAACAAAAGGCAAGAGGAGGAATCACCATCCTGACAAGGGTAGTTTGCCCGTATCATCAAGGGAAGGGAAGGCTGCAGATACGTAGGAGGGCAGCACATGTGGAACTCAGGTGATCTTGCTCTTGGAACTCTCATGCCCGGTTGGGACTAAAAATGGACAGCTGAAGCAAAACAAGGATATGGTTACCAGGGGCTCGGCCACCCTCAGGAAGGAGGGTTTGGATGACACCGCCAGGTAAACCACCGAGACCGGCAGACCTGAGTGTCGAGCAAGGGCAGTAAGACGGCTCGTGGAGGAGGGAGATGATGAGCACCGGCTGTGGCCCTGAGACCAACGCCAGTTAGAGGGGCTGTGCTTTGTCCATCTGGCCTAAGTGCTCACTCAGGAAGAGAACCTTGGAGGAGCAGTTCCTCGGACACAGAGAAGTGGGTCCACCGGTGAAAGAAGTGGACAGTAGCCTCTGTAATCACGCACTGCATGCATTCCCCGTTAAGAAAGAACCTGGCATTAGCTGACAGCTCCAGCTTCAGTGGGTTGGGGACCTACTGCTGTGTTTCAGCCAATGCCACATTCCTCCTGGCAGCCCCCAGCTAATGATGCTCCAGTGGGGATGCTGGGTGCCTGGCCACTTTTGCCCAATACAAGACTTTTGAAGGAAGAACTGTGCTCTTCAGCTTCTTGTTAACTTGGCCAAGACTGCCAATCTACATCCCACTCTAAGACTTTCCTGCTTTATCCTACTTCCTTGCCCATTACCTTTGACAGGTGTTATCTCTTCCCCTCCTTCTAAAAAAAAAAAAAAAAAAAAATTCTTGCACTTTTAAATCCATCTTACAGTCCGCTTCCCAGTGGACCTAAGATGACAGATATGTTCTTCTAGTACCCTGAGCATTCCCTGCTTGGCCATTAACATCATTTTGATTAATGCATCAATCGTGTAATCATTTTTTTAATGCCACTGCCTGCTACAACAAACTCTGAGAGCCACTGCAGGCCTGTCTTGTTCACCACTCTATTGCTAGGGTCTAGGATAGGGCCAGATACATATTAGGTGCTCAGTAAAGATCCCCCGCCACTGGAGAGCCACGCCCATGTTTATATTTGGCCATCCTCGTCATCTTATTCCAACTGCTGTTCTGTGTGGAATGTGTGCAAGAAGGTCTTCCACATGTTTTGCTCGTTCTGGACAACGCAGATTGTTTATGCAAAACCAGTGGTTCTCAAAGGTAAGCATGCCTCAGAATCATCTGAAAAGCTTGTTAAAACACAAACTATGGGGCCCCACCTTCTGAGATCCTGACTCAGTAGGTCTGGGTAGGATGGGAGAGTTTACATTCTACCAAGTTCCCAGGTTGACGCTGCTGCGGCTGGTCAGGGACCACCCTTTGGGAACCACCTGTCCTGAGTCCTTGGCACGTCCCCATCAGCAGATGGCCCCGTCCTCTTTGAGTCTCCTTCGCATACCCTTGCTCTCCTGCCAAACTTTCCAATATTCATACACCCTAGAGTGCTGCCCACTTGTCTTCACCTTTTGCTCAGGTAAATGGCCTCAAGCATAGCTTGATTTTTTTCAGCAACAAATGACACCCCCCCCCCCCATATTCTTATCTTAAGCCCATGTTTTGCTCCACACTTCAAGGTGAAATTTTTACTAGTTAAAAAAAAAAAGCTACATCACAAATAGGGGAATCCTGGTTTCTGCAACGGCAGCATGAAAAGGGGTGATGGCCACACAGAGCCTCAGCTTTCTCATCTGAAAAAATGAGAAAATGGTGTCCCATAGGAATCGACCTAAAGATCAAATAAGTAAATGAAGTATCAGAACAGAAAATACAGATCAAGACATTCACAGTATTAAGTGATGTCCATAATGGGCAAATGTGGGTCAACTGTGTTGGGGGAATAAAGTGAATTTGTTTAATTGTACAGGACTTCTTTTTGTAGCTTTTATTTTCCTAAAATAGATCTTTCCTTCACACCCCTCCTCTCCAAAAGTGGAAAATAAGTATGGTATCTCTTGTTTAAAGTTAGGCAGAATGGTGTTATTTCCTCTACACACACACACACACACACACACATGCACACACACAGAGTACAGAAAAACCATTTCAAAATGAAAACCTGCTTCTTTTCTCAGAATAGGGCAAGTTTTTCGCATTTAATATAGGTTATTACATATATTACATATTATATTTTTATTTCATCATTTATACTGAAGCTAGAAAGCTTGGGGAAAAATACTGAGGACATCTACCACCACGGATGTTAACTCAATCTCATGATCAACAACAGTTAGAAGCTATGAATATTTTAGTCAATATCCCACAACAAATACTTTTAGAAAATAAATTCTTCATCAAAATGTATTTCTGCTTCCTTTGTGCATTGTATGCAGGTAGCATTAAACTGTCACCACTGGGGGAAATGATTATCTTTTGAGCAGTTAATGTCTAACAGTTCCAGAACACAGCAATTAAAAGTTGTTACCATCTGGTGGCAACTCCCACAGTACGTTTGGCTCAAAACTCTTTCTGGCTAGGAGTACACAGCATAGGTTACGAAACCCACCAAAAGCAGCCATGTGGTCAAAAAATGACTGATTATGTAGAAAATCACACAAGAGGAGAAACAAAAGGAGCCCTCTGGAAACATGGCAAGCGTTTAAGTCTGCTCCTTGAAGGCGTGAGCCAGGTCTTGTAAAACGTGGCTGCTGTCACCAGGCTGCGCAGTGACCCCGCTGCACCGTGTGCTGTGTGTGGCCACCACCGTTCGCTCCCTCAGAGTGGACGGCCGCAGCTAAGAAAACCACAGGATACACTCTGCAGGGGACCATGCAACAGACTGGGAGGTCTTCCAATTTCAACGGCCTCTTCCATAAAGTGGTTTAATTAGGAAAAACAAAAAACCAAAAAACCAAAACCCACTCTTACATTTTATTGCCCGAACAACAGATATAACGTTACAGCTCGGGGGGAGGAACACAAGTTTAGGAAACCTAATACATTTATAAGAATATTAACAACGTACGCAATATCAAAAATTAGACTCAACATAAACAAAAGGAAAACAGATGTTTGCAAGTCTTTCATGGTTTGTTTGCCTCTTTCTCCCCTCCCCACCCCCATCCCATATGTTCATCTATTTTGTTTCTTAAATTCCACATATGAGTGAAATCATACGGGATTTGTCATTCTCTGACTTCTCTCACTTACCATAATACACACTAGCTCCATCCATGCTGTCGCAAATGGCAAGATTTCGTTCTTTCTGAAGGCGGAGTAATATTCCATTGTGTATATATACCACCTTTTCTTTACCCTTTCATCAGCTGATGGACATTTGGGCTGTTTATATAGTTTGGCTATTGTTGACAATGCTGCTCTAAACATCAGAGCGCATACCCCTTTGAATCTGTATTTTTGTATCCTTTGGGTTAAATACCTAGTAGTGCAATTCTGGATCATAGGGTAGTCTATTTTTAACTTTTTGAGGAACTTCCATACTATTCCCCAGAGTGGCTGTACCAGTTTGCATTCCCAACAACAGTGCAAGAGAGCTCCCCTTTCTCCACATCCTTGCCAACACCTGTTATTTTCTGTATTGTTAATGTTAGCCATTCTGACAGGTGGGAGGTGGTACCTCATCGTGGTTTTGGTTTGTATTTCCCTGATGATGAGTGATGTTGAGCATCTTTTCATGTGTCTGTCAGCCATCCAGAGGTCTTCTTTGGAAAACTTTCTATTCATGTCTTCTGTCCTTTTCATATCTGGATTATTTGTTTTTTTGGACTAGATGGGTGATGGGTATTAGGAGGGCACTAGTTATGATGAGCCGGGGTGTTGTATGCAAGTGATGAATCACTGAATTCTACTCCTGAAACCAATATTGTACCATACGTTAACTAACTAGAATCTGAATAAAATTTGAAAATAAATTAAATAAATGAAAAAAAGATTGTATGTCTAATAAAACCAGGAGTGATGTTGGCAAAACATTTAAACATTGGTACAGCATGTGCATCAACCAGTTAGAAGGAACGCTGGGCAGTGCAGGCTCCTGGAGACTCACTACCTTTCCAGGCATTAACCTTTTAGTTGCTGAGCTATTCGGCAGTCCAGGAAAGTCCCAGAGGAAGGGCCAGGATGAGGGGGAGCA
This sequence comes from Leopardus geoffroyi, assembly GCF_018350155.1. NCBI lineage: Eukaryota > Metazoa > Chordata > Mammalia > Carnivora > Felidae > Leopardus > Leopardus geoffroyi. The sequence continues at coordinate 90,740,452 of NC_059338.1, forward strand.
CAGCACTGGGGAAGAGGTAGCAGGGTGGGGGCAGTGACTGTGTATTAGCTAGGATTGAAGGCTATACTGGTACATGGTGGCCAAACACCATCTTTGAACCTAATACTAGAAGAGGCTGCTGCTGTACCAACGTTAGGTATCGATGGTTCATTCATACATTATTACAGGAAAGCCAGGCAATTAGGGAGAGGAGATTAAGTGTCTATCTATAACTTAGACTGAGATTTCTGATCTTCATCACTTGACCATTTATTAGAAATATTTTCTCATCATTAATGAGAAATCAAGGCAAAAATGTAGGAACACACTGCAGCAGCAACCTCAGAAACAGGACTTCCTGTGTGTGTGTGTGAGAGAGAGAGAGAGAGAGAGAGAGAAAGAAAGAGAGAGAGAGAGAGACAGAAAGAGACAGAGAGAAAATGAGAATATGTTTTTTTCTTAAGTCTTTATTTAAATTCCAGTTAGTTAACATACGGTATAACATTAGTTTCAGGTGTACAATTTAGTAATTCAACAGAAGGGCTTTAATTTATTTTTATTTCTTCTTCTTCTTCTTCTTCTTCTTCTTCTTTTTACCATTTATTTATTTTTGAGAGACACAGCATGAGTGGAAGGGGCAGAGATAGAGGGAGACACAGAACGTGAAGTAGGCTCCAGGCTCTGAGGTGTCAGCACAGAGCCTGACGTGGGGCTCGAACACACAAACCATGAGATCATGACCTGAGCTGAATTCGGATGCTTAACCGACTAAACCACCAAGGCATCCCTCAACAGAAGGGCTTTCAAAGTTTCAAACTGCAAGCCTTGTGTACTTATGGAATTATGACAATTGCTGATCACTTACTAGAAATCACAAAGCTGATAAGCGCTTTAGAATGCATTCCTTTACGGCCATTATTCCTTAACGGCATCTAAGGGAGGTAGGTATCATTATTACCATTTTACAGAGGAAGAAATTGAAAGCCCAAGAGGTTCAATATTTTGTCCAAGGCTACATAGTTATTAAGCAAACCAGACTTAAGTTCAAAGCCTGTGCAGGATTATAACCACTGTACCACACTTCCTCCTTAACTTTTTACACTAACCATTTGCCCCTGGGCTGGGTTAATGGGCAACCACATTCACTAGACTTCACTGCTAGTAACATTTGGGATGATGGTTCTTCTAAGACTCTGTAACAAAGAACATTTTTTAATATGCCTAGCCTCTGTCCTAAAGCTGGTGAATACAATGTTACCATACTTGAAAGGAACAATATAAGCCTGATTTAAGGCTTGATTTAAATTTCTAACTACCAACTGATTGGAATTCAACCTCCACTGGCCATTATGAAATAGTCCCAGAGAATGAATAAGCATAAGCATGAAAAAGGACCCCTATGTTATATGGGAAAAGGGAAAGTAAGTGGATCCAATCTAATGGTGTCATAATTTTTAAAGTTATGTTGATTGTAAATTCATCTCTTAAAATTGACCAATTCTTAATAATTTAGGACAGGAATTAAAAACAAATACAAACTATCCCCTTTTGTAAGTATTTAGAGAAGAGAATATATCGCTGCTTGTTTTCTGAAAAGGATATATGTATTTAATATCTGAAGCAGAAATCAATGGAAAATTTCAAGATGTATGTCAAAGCATCCATCCCCCAAAAGGATCTCTTCAATAGTTCAATAACTGTAATGCAATTCATTTACTGTACGAACTAAAAGAGTCTTTGAGTAAAGGTCACCTAACTCATAAAGGAATAACAGATTGCTCGGCTCTATTGACAAATTTCACAAAGAGGGACCCTGCTGTCCAGCAAGGCACTAGCACAGCAGACCCGGTGGCCAGACCTCTCTCTCTCACTGGGGATCGAAGAGGGGATCAGGCATTTCAGGACAGAATAAGATATTTATACGTCTCTCTCATTTTCCTGAAATAGACTTAAAAATCCCTTACCAGGAAGTTCCAGTTGGCATCAATCTGAGTCACCATGCCAGAGAGGAACACGCCCAGGAAGAGGAGGGAAAAGATAAAAGCCGTCACGGACACAAACATGACCCATCCTTGTAGCAGAGGTAGAGGAACGTTGGAGGAGGCAACCAGAATCCAGACGAGTCCCCCGAACAGCTGAAGGAAGAAAGAAAGATGTCACAGGAGTGGGCAACAGAACTGAACGTCCACGCTTACACCCCTAACTCTACCTTTGTTTCCCCCCAGAGCCCTGTACACATGCTGCAAGCCCCCTACACAGACACCTGCTTTCCTCAAGGGCAAGGCCAGAGCTTCCATGCACAGGTCTGACCTGGAGCCACACCTGTTTCTGCACCTGCCTCCGTGTTGGATGCTCATCCTCAGTCCATGAACAGACACAGACCTCTTGCATCACCTAAAAATATCTTCCTTTGACCCTGTGGCCTTTCTAACTATTTCCTCTTCAGTCAACCATTTTTGCAAATTCATCTGTGCCTGGTCCTCACCTCCTATCCTTGCTGTGATTCTTCACACCTCTGGCTTCCGCTCTTACCACTTCAGAGAGTTTACCAGCACAGATCAGCCATGACTTTCTAACCTGTCAGCGCTAATGGCCACGTGTCCGTCCTTATCATGGCCTATTTGAACATGTGAGATTATTGCCCATCTGTCGAGTAAAAGCCGCAGCTGCTGTACGTGGTAGTGAACAAGGTCTACCTGATTTTTGATACTCTTCTGTGTGCCGGGCACAGACCTAATATTCAGTAAGTAGCTGCTGCCTGTCAGGGACTGTTCCAGATGCTGGGAATAAGATGGTCAACAAGCTACACCTGGTCTCCGCCATCGCAGAATTCCTGGCCTCTTACAGGAAAGAGACAAGTAAGTGTGTAAAATGCTGTTTCACACCTGTCACAATTGGGCAAATACTGGGCACTGCAGGTTCACTGAGTGAGGGCTCTAAAAATCCAGAGCTGAAAAGACAGGAAATACGCCCCAGTAGCAGCAACCTAAAAGACAAAGCTAGGGAGTGTAGAGGTGGGAGGAGAAGGCTGTTTCCTGCTAGAGATGAGCCCTGACTCAGGGGTGGGGAGCTGAGGGGCGGAGCCCAGCACTACAGGGGCAGCAGGGACCACATGGGGGGTGGCCACAGGCGAGGGCTGGATGCTGAGCTGAAGGGTCCTGCGTTCTCCCAAAGGCAATGGGAGGCCACAGAATGCCTGAGCAGGAGTGAGCACCATCTAACGTGTATTTAGATGCTTCTCTCTGGCCAGAGAGCGACAGGGCTGGAGAGGAATGGATGCAGGGCTGGGGGACCACAGAGGAGACTGTGACAGCCACAGAGCACAGTCCAGACTCGGGCACGGAGGACAGAGGAAAGTGAGTGGATTAGACAGAAACTAGAATGTTTCCAGTTTCTAGTTTCATGCCTAGAAGTAGGCATGGTGGCAGGTAGGGAACATGCCAGCAAAAGAACAGATAAGACGGCCAGTTTCACGAACCTAACCACAGCAATTCTCCTCTATGCTACTGCTAATAGAGGCTACCCGTCCTTTGCATGGCATTCCAGGCCCTTTATGCTCTAACCTGTCTTTCCCATCTTTGTCTCCTGCCACTAAGCCCCTCACATTTTATATTAAAGAAAAAAAATCCATAGTCCAAAGATAAAGCACTTTCACATTTGAGTGGCCTCACATATGCTGGCTGAGAATGTCATTCCCTCCCCATGAGTATTTGAGAAACCTCTACTCATAGCTCATCTTGAAGAGGACAACACCCCAAAGTCTTTCCTGAGTCCCACCCCATGCTCAGGTACCCTGTCCCCTGGGCAAGCTCCCTGTATGGATATGTTATACTGATGTAATTGTAATTGTAAATGTCCTGGCTTCCACGCCAACTGCACGATGAGACCTTCTTGGCAGCCAGCCACCTTATAGGCCTCTGCATCCTAAGCCATTCATCCATCAACATAATGATCCCTTCCTAACTGTCAGTCAGGCACTGGGCTGGACTTGGTGACCCAAAAGCTGAGGCTGAAGAAACCTGTTCTGAAGAAACCTATAGGCAAGTAGGAATCAGCACCCCCTCCCTCCCCCGCCCCCCCCCCCCCATATACATGGAAGCGATATCATAGAAACATGTCTGTCTGGCAGGCAGAAGGCTCTCCCATATTTGTTTAGTAAAAAAAGCTCCAAGTTTCCAAGAATAGCTAGAGCTCCACATATTAACAAACAGTAATCCCATGTATCTCGCTTAAGTGTGTAGATAATATCCAAATTGCACAAGTCGCTAAAAGTCAAAACCACAAGTTTAATTCAAGTTTCTCCACAAAGGCCAAGTCATACAATTCACCACCACTTTGAAAAATATTTTTGAAAGCATAATGAATTATCACTTGAGTATGATAACTAAAGCACCAATCATTACATTTACAGTTGTGGTTTCTGGTATACCTGAAGTCCTGATTTCAAATTAAAAAAAAATAACAATAAACAAATTAACAATCAACCCACAAAGTTTTATGAAATAAATCTAAGTCATGAATATTAATGTACATTAACAAATTTAACCACAAACTGATTAGTTGTTACGAAAGAAATAATGTTCCTGGTAAAAAGATTCTCGACTCTTTCATACTGTCTACTAAATATCCGAAGGTGATAAGATTTTCAAATTGTTTCCTTTTTTCTCAGCATCCTCTTTCTGGTAACCTTTTCTTACTCTCCCACCACAAATAACTTACGTTACTTTAAATACTATTTAAGAAATATACATCACTAATAAATATCTATTCATTCAACCAGGCTAATAAAGAACCTGTTTATTAGGGGCAGGCAGACTCCGATATTAAAGCATAAATATATGCTACAGGGATTATGATAAATTTGACACTCTGAAGAAGGGCTATATGATCCCCCAGAATTAGGCATAACATTTAATAAACCCAGACTGGATCTCAAACTAGTTGACCTCAAACCTACTGCCAGGTACTGCAGAAGAATACTCGGGGAAAAAAGACAAAAAGGCGAGGTTCTGTATCCTGGAGCTCTAGATTAGGGAGAAACAGACACCATCAAAGCTGATTCCGGAGCAGATTGTGGCGAGTGCTATAAAAAGAGCTCCATGCAGTGTGCTCTGAGAGGCTGGGAGAGGAGAGAAGAAATCTAATGGGAGGCATGGAGAAAGAGAGGCAGGGAGGCGGGTTTTGAAGCAGGCTTACAGAGCAGACCAGGGCTCTGACAGCAGATGCTGATGTGAAACAGTACAGATAAACCGTTCTTACTCAAAATCAGAGCCCTTCCAACACCTCAAAGGCTTGGGAAGGAAACCAAGCACCTACATGGAAAGAGAACAGATTCGCCTCCTCATTCGCGGTGTGTGTTGTGTGGGAAAGGGGCAGGAGAGGGAGGAAGGTGTGCGAATGCCCCTCCCCCACGTAAACATACTCCACATCCCGGGCTTGAAAAGTCTGTGAAATCCGGATTTAAGTCCTGCTCACCACAGTAGCTATGGGAGATACTGGAGGGACGGGTCAGAGAACGTAATTAAGCTCACTACAGAGTTCCACCTTCCTCACTGCACAGACTCACGTTGGCATATAGGTCACTAGGGCTCTGACACAGTTTTTTCTTCCTCACTTCATGACTTCCTTTCACCAAAAGCTTCCCCTTCTCCTGAGCTTCCCAACCTGGCTGCAACTGTAACGACCCATCTTTTAATAATATTACCAATGCTCACTACACTCACCTCTTCTAATCCTGGGTGTTACTAAGCTGAGAGCATTTACCAGCCATACTGTAAATATTAGCATCCCTGTTTAGTAGAGGTGACTCTGGAGGGAGCCTTGATTGTAGAGGTGAAAAGCAGAGTCAAAAATGGTTACAATCTGAGGGAGAACAGTTGATAAAGTATCATAGCAACTGCACAGCACACACACTGCGAAGAAGGATGGGGTGCTGTGTCCGCCCACGTTTTCTCTTCTTGGATCTGAATCCACATTCTGACCTCTTGTCTATCACTGCCTTCCATCACTCTAGTGTCCTGAAAAGTCTGATAATTACACACAAAACTCCCCAATGCACCACATTTTGACATTTCTTTCAGGAACAAAGCTGGGGTGCATGACTCTGTACCTCAAGCTCTAACAAAAAGACAACCAGACTTACAGGTATGTTGCAAAGGCAAACATTTCCTAGAAGTACGTATCAGCCTTCTCCTGTGTCTCAGTTTCCCCTTCCCTTCTGCGCTCAAATTCAGGGGTCCCTGGCAGCCACCTGGAGTGTTCATGTCTGTGTTGAGTTGCAGTTGTTAAACTGCTACACATCCCTGAAACCACAGATCTCCTTTGTGGCTTCCCATGTGTTGACCACTTCAGCTTGGCTCCTGCAGCCCACGAGGGTGTGACTCGATTGAAGCCTTCCCATAAGAAAGTCGCGGACGTTTTCATCCGCCCATCACACTGAACTGAGCCCTCCGAGTTGGACTTGAAACGTGTTTTCACTAGAAACCGTGGATGGGTGAAAACCCGTAACCCCGCAGGAAAACAGGGTGTTGTGCCAGAAACAACTCTGGCCATCCTGGCTGTGCAATGACACACTTCGCGACTTGTCTCCTATTTGGATGGTTTCGTGTCTCGAAAGGATTCATTTTGCAAATAGCCTATGTCTTTTCAAATGTCACTTATTTCCTAATAGCATGCTTTTAAACATGCCCTCCAACATCTTAGCTGACAGTTTTCAAACCAATCTGACACCTTCACCTTAGTGCACTCTTATTATTGCACTAAGTAAACAGGCCAGTCCCTACTGTGACCTATTTTTAGTCAATGTTTGGAATGAGAACAGGGAAAGGTAAGTGAATCTGAAGGTAGGAAGGACTGGTTAGACTACCCCTAAGGAGAAATATTTAATTGTTTGGAACTTTCTGTATATAACAGAAAGTTTCCAATTTTCCTGCAATTTATATATTGAGCATTTCAGGGGCGCCTGGGTGGCTCAGTCGGTTAAGCGCCGACTTCGGCTCAGGTCATGATCTCGTGGTTTGTGAGTTCAAGCCCTGCATCGGGTTCTATGCTGACAGCTCAGAGCCTGGAGCCTCCTTCGGATTCTGTGTCTCCCTCTCTCTCTCTGCTCCTTCCCCACTCGTGCTCTGTCTCTCTCTCTCAAAAATAAACATTAAAAAAATTTATATATTGAGCATTTCATCACTATAGCAGTGAGAATGAACCCACCAGCAAGCCTAGAGGGAAAAAAAAAGGTCTCTTAGTCTGGTTTATAGAGTCAGCTGACTAAGAGGTTGAAGCTAATGAGGATAAAAGAAATACTAGCCAGCATTTATTGAATGCGTATGTTCCAAGAACTGCTCTAAGGGTTTTATTTGTGCCAACTTAATCCTCACAAACACTCAGAGATAATTACTATTATTACTCCCATTTTACAGATAAGTTGAAGCAGATAGCCATTAATAATTTGCCCTAAGTTACACAGTTAATAAATGTTAAAATGAGACTCGAACTGACACCTGGCTTCCAGAGCCTATGCTCTCGATACTATGCTATTGTGTCTCCCCCAAAGGGTTTCTATCCTTTTGCTGTGGAGTCGCTTGGTGGATGTGGGAGTGCTGACTCCCTAAAGTCATATCCAGCTGGGTAAAGTGCACGTGCAGTTTCCTGAGGACACAACTTTCATCAGGATCACAAAGGAGTTTGTGCCCTCCAAAAGTTCAGAATATCAGGGCACTTGGCTGGCTCAGTTAAGGGTCCGACTCTTGACTTCAGCTCAGGTCATGATCTCACAGTTTCGTGGATTCAAGCCCTGCGTCAAGCTCCACGCCATGAGCTTGAATTTCTCTCTCTCTCTCCCTCTCTCTTGGTCCTACCCCACTCATGCTCCCTCACTGTCTCTCTCAAAATAAATAAATAAACTTGGTTTAAACATGGTTAAAGAGTGTTTAGTATGTTGGGACTATTTATAGTCTAATGACTAGATGATCTACAGTTAGCTCTTTATGCATAACCTGTATTCCAAGATTTTTTTTTTTTTTTTTTTAACTGGGAACATACTTTGGTCAGCAGATAGATGTGCTTGCAAGGCAGCCCATAAGTATATAAATTCGTTCACCGTGGGACTGTAGTCAACTCCAAGCTCACCTTCTTCCCGGCACTGCTGCTTCCCCAGCCACCCTCGCCTGGCACTCCGGGCTCTGGTCTCTTACCCCCTGCACACGAGTCCATCACACTGGTTCATGCTTCTGCCTAGCATGCTGCCATCAAAGTTTTCTCTGGATAACTAAACTCTGGCAGCACGTCTTCCACATAGACCTCCCTGGCTGGATGCCACCACCTGGTCCTTCCATGGTTACTGACAGGTGTATCCTCTGTAGCACTGACATCTACTGGTCTGAAATCATGGGTTCATATGGCTGTTTGCCCACTGGATTGTGAGGTCAGAGTCGGCAGCATTGCCTTAAATATCTCTGTACGCTCAGAACCCAGGACAGTGCTTTCTACAGGAGACGTTCAACTGCATTCTCCCTGAAAGAAACGGAAACCAACCGGTATGTGTAATGAATGGTTCTAGAAGAAAATGATCCAGAAGTGCAGCTTGAGATGCTAAGAACACACTGCTGTCTGGAGCCTAGCTCATTTGCTGGTACATGGTGGGTGTTCAAAAATCGGCATGAAGTCTAGTGAAGCAGGAACATGTACTTCTCAATTTTTAAGTTATTATTGGCAACACCCACCCAGATCTTGTACTAGCAAGATCTCAGGAGGCGGGGATGGAAAGTTATGGGGAAGGTGGCAGCTTTTGCCAGTCTAGCTCATGACACTCCATTTTTACTCTTCTTCGAGCCTCAAATGTGTTCAATTCACCTATTCTCCTGCAATTGTGACTGGAACTCTTGACCAGGGTGGTGTTTATCTTGTGCCTTACCCGACCCCCTCCTGAGCCCTCCATCAATCCCCATCTGTTCTCTCACCATGCGGACATCCATCCAAACTGGTCCTGGCCCCGGACTAGTCCTGGTGCAGTTCTGATTCAGAGCTACAAGCTGGCAAGGTGTTTTTGTTTTAAATCAGAGAAAGGAGAACAAGACAAGTTCTGGGAAGCAATGGGAAATAGCATATACGGAAGGGGCCTAGGTACAAAACACACTAATGCAAAGGAAGTTTTACTTTTTAGATTCATATTTGAAAATTTCAAAAATATGTTTGAGGATGCTGGGAAGCATTTGTTACTACAGGCCTTTCCTCCCCATCTGCCCCAAATTTCCATTTCAATTTCTTAAGTAGCTGAGGCTACTTAAGGTCCTAAAATGGAAAGCGCATCCTTATAGGGGAGAAATAAATTCTGGCCCCTTTTTATTCTTACTTATAACTGCCCTTGATTTCTTTTTCTTTTTTTTTTTTTTTTTTAAATCCTCTTTTCCTGTTTGCAGGTAACTAGTTATCACCTAGGTTAAAAACGTTCATGCAGGTCAATGCCTTGATGTCAGCAAGGACCACACAGATCATTCATGCCTCTTTTCTTGCTTTTTACCTCCCTCCTTCTGAAAGCCATTATACAAAAGTTAAGAACGTCACATATGAAAGGACATGGCCCCTTTCATGTTAGAGAGGACACAGGAAATTCAGGTCAGACTGCAGATTCCTGGAGAAGAACCATGATGTTTTAAGAGTTGCTCAGGACATCTACCTCAAAGCTGCCCTTGTCCACTCCAGCCAGTTTCTCTAGAATATCTTCACACACCGTCCAGACCGTCCTCCAGATCAGATAGCATGGGTCAGGTGCTGCACATGCACAATACTGTGTATGACAGCCCGGTCCCTGTCCTTGTCATTACGCAGTCTTTTCTATGCGGACACATCCACGCAGACATGCCACGGCCACGGATCCTACCACCACGTCCAACATTTCTGTAGGGCTCTGCAAAACCAATCTCCTGTCCTTGACCTTTTCCTCTGGAGCTCCAGGTGAAGAGTTTCAGGAAACTGATGTAACTTTTTCTGAGCTGTAGTTCTTCCTATTTTGTAAGGGGCTGCTAGTCAGGGCGAAGCAAGTGCCGAAAATAATCTTTGGCAAGGGCATCAGTTCCTTTTCTCTTATGCAGTTTTAAGGACTCTTTTCACACGGCTGGAGATTTCTAACCCAGAGGAAAAAGAAAAATCCTACTTAGAGAATTAAAACCCCCACAGAGAAGGAAACATACCCACAGAGAGCCCCTCTTCACCGCTGCAAACACACAATGTCCCTGTGCAATTCAAATCTATTTTCTGGGCAAGAAACTTCGGGTTGACAATAACCTGAAATCTCTTCCACAGGTTTCTCTGTGCACGCCCGCTCCAGAGCCCCTCCCTCCCCACCATCCTCTAACTTTTGTGCTCCTGCCGTAATTCCTCTGAGTTACATCTTATATTTAAGTTTACCATAGTTTCACTTCAGAACATGTCAAACTTTACATACTTGGTTGACCTTCTAAAGGTCAGATCTCTCTTCTTCTGTACTTCTGTCATTTGTCATTGTCATTATCCCTCATTCAAACCACTGACATAAGTCCCTTAACTGATCTGCCTTCAGCCTCTTTTTTATCAGCAAACTTCACCACTTAAAGATTTTTTTGAATGTTTGTTTATTTTTGAGATGGGGTGGGGAATGAGTGGGGGAGGGGCAGAGAGAAAGGGGAACAGAGGATCTGAAGCTGGCTTTGTGCTGATGACAGACAGCCCCATGCAGGGCTCAAACTCAAGGACCACGAGATCATGATCTGAGCTGAAGTCGGACGTTTGACTGGACCCAGCCACGCAGGTGCCCGTACTCAAAGATTTCTAAAACACAAGTACAATCACATTTGCCCCTGGACTTCAGCAGCTCCCCATGTGATGCCTGGTCCAGTCAGTTCTCAGCAAATCACAACTCGGGCCTTTTCTGCTCTTTCTCCTTCTTCTGCCACCTTCCCATGAGTCATGTAAAAAAAATAAAAAACCAGAGGCACCTGGGTGGCTCAGTCGGTTGGGCATCCGACTCTGACTTTGGCTCAGGTCATGATCTCGTGATTCTTTGGTTCAAGCCCCGCATTGGGCTCTGTGCTGACAGCTCAGAGCCTGGAGGCTGCCTCAGATTCTGTGTCTCCTTCTCTTTCTCTCTGCTGCTCCCTTGCTGTCTCTCTCTCAAAAATAAACATTAAAAAAAAATTTAGAAAAAATAAAAAACAAAAACAGTTGCTGGAACCTTCGTGCCATGGTCTGTCTTGTCTCTAGCGTTTACACATGCCCTTGTTTCTACCTGGAATTCTCTTTCCCACTTCTCTTGTCTACTGAATGTCTACTCATCACTTAAGACTAAACTCCTGTGTCACCGTCTCATGCGAGCTGCCTGGCTTGGACTCCCCAGTGGCCGGATGTGCTTTACCCCGTTTTTCAATAGTACTTTTCATGACCAATTTTATCACTTCAGACACTGGAATTCTTTCTTGACTGTATACTTCACTATACACGAATTTAAGGGCAGGAGCTATGTTAATTATCCTATTCCCAGGGCATAAAATAAGGCCTGATGCATAGCAGATTCTTAAGTATTTGTTGGATGAGTGAAAGTTATTGGGACATCCACACCACTGCAGGTCAGAACATGTGAATAGGAGTCCTAGAATACCTCCCATAAAGAAAAACGCTAGTGAATATCTTGGGGAATGTGGATAGTTTCCCAAACACCGAAACCATGCAACGCACTGAATTCAACATATTGACCTTTCTTCTTTTTTTTTTTTTTTCTTTTTTTCTTTTTTTTTTTTTTTTTTTTAATTTTTTTTTTTTTTTCAACGTTTATTTATTTTTGGGACAGAGAGAGACAGAGCATGAACGGGGGAGGGGCAGAGAGAGAGGGAGACACAGAATCGGAAACAGGCTCCAGGCTCCGGGCCATCAGCCCAGAGCCTGACGCGGGGCTCGAACTCCCGGACCGAGAGATCGTGACCTGGCGGAAGTCGGACGCTTAACCGACTGCGCCACCCAGGCGCCCCTGACCTTTCTTCTTTTCCATGTTTAACTGTAACATCTGATCTATCTTGCGGATTATACAAGGTAAGCTCACTGAGGACAGGGACCTCAAGTACCTTGTTCGGCTCCATAGGACAGATGCTCTGATGTTCATTTTCTTATAAACAGACCTGCCTGGAAAACACTTTAGCTGTAGCTCACTCTCCATATTTACATCGTCCCTGAATGGCAGTTATTTTTATGCAGATCATCTCAACTAGGTTAGATGTTTTTTCAGGTGAGGAAGGGTCTACCATCTTTTTTTTCCCCCCAGACGAGTGTCTTGCACTCAGTAGGTATTCAATCAGTACCTGACAAAAGACTTAGAAAACACTAAACCAGGAAACACTGAGAGAATTTGAAAATGTAACTTTGAAGGTGATGTTTTCCATCCTAAACTAAAAGACTTAGCATTGCAAAAATAACTTAGTATTACACTCTTCAAGGCAAGCATGCATTGGTAAGTATAGCTCGGGGCAAAAACATAGGAGCTGACAACCTAAATATCTGGGAGTGGACCACATTTGTCTCAAAAAACCATGCCACGTCTATGTGGTTGCAATATTCTCCACCTATGAAGCCAGTGCTATAAATTGCCTTATCTGGTGCCATTAGGCAGGCACTGTTTGCATCTTTTGAATTATCTCTCAATAAACGGCTTACACTTGAGAGATTATGCATGGATATAATAAGAGGGAATGAAAATGAATTATTAATGTAAAATTTGAGAAAATTTATTATTGAAGTATAGTTGACATACAACGTTCTATTAGTTTCAGTGTATAACACAGTGACTTGACAATTCTATACATTACTGAGTACTCACCACAGTAAGTATAGGCACCATCTGTGACACTGAATTTTCTGAGCAAAGTTTCCAGTTAGTGTGAGAAGTGAACTCCAAGATCAAGGTTTCATTAGCTTAGTCAGCTGCTGATAGCCCAGCCCACTTGTCAATTGCTGTTTTCCCACATCAAGCTTTAGATGGCAACAAGACGCAAAAAGAGAACTCACCAAGACAAATGCATTTGAACAGAAGGCCAAAATTGAGAAGGAGTTTGGGGATATCCAGAAACACTGGAAGAGGCCCCCAGAAAGGAGATCACCTGGAGTTTAGAACTGCTCCTAGCAAACTGTCACGTTTTATTCACAGGCAGAGGAATTTCTGAGGAGGAGCCGTGGGAGACTGAACACTTTAAAGCAACAAGAAAACTTGAAGAGATAAGGGGAACAGTCTGGATACTTCTTTGGGCCTAGGTCCCTATTAGAATGGGGAGGGGTAGAAGCTCTGGCTTTGCATGAGGGCCGTCTTGTCCACAGAGCCCTGGTAAAGGCCGCCCTCGGGGGTTCCCAGCCATGTGTTCACTAGACCCTCTGGGGAGCTTTTAGAACCTAGCCGACTCAGGACGCTCCCCCAGAGATTCTTATTTAATTAGTCTGGGCCAGCCACCGTATTTTTAAAAGCTGCCCAAGTAATTAAGTACAGCAGAGTTGAGAACTAACTCCTGGGCTAGATAAAGAGATATGGGGGCAGGGGAGAGAAAATAAATCACATCCACTTTTTTCCCACAGAATTAGGCAGTGTTTCCAAAAGTATGACAAGACCACAGATGGCCCTTGGCACAGTATTTGATGTGATGGCACGTGTTTGAGCCTTCTTTGTGTATATATGTATACAGGTCCCTATATACATACATGTATCCTTACATATCTTTATATGTATGCATACATGTATGCAAACACGAAAGTACATACTTGAGTAAATATTAAAAATATATACCCAGTATATCAAATTCGAGAATTCATGTATATTGTTGCTTAGGATGAGGCTGAAGTAGGTACTGAAGTTTAGAAAGTGAATCGAAGTGAACATTCTGTAAATCCTAGAACAGGTGGAATGCAGATATGGCAAAAACTCCTAAAAGCGATATGCAAATGAGTAGAGTTTGAGGAACATGGGACTAAAGCAGCCCAGAACTTATACAAGCTTTCTACCGTTCTAAGAGTGTCTCCCCCTCCTACACACACACACACACACAACGGTGCCCGGGCCCAGTGCCATCCCCTCTCTACTCTCCTCACATGGATGCCCGCGCCTCATCCCAAGCATTCAGATGCTTCTGAACTGGGCTCAGACTCAAAACCAGCCTCTTCCAGCCTCGCAGTCACGATCCGATTACTGATGTCGTAGCCTGTAACTCATTTGTCTCCTTTTGCAGATTCAAATCTGAGCTAAACTTAACTTAGCACGCCTTAGCCACCTTCACACAATAGGGCAGAAAACCAATGCTCACAAGGCGTTCCGGCCCCACAAGCACAAAAGCGAAACCGAAGCGACCAAATCCAGGTTATGCAAACTCAGAGGAGGTGAGAAAAGAGAGATGAAAACTCCATAGGGAACAAACAACATCAGCCTACAGGAAGGGCAGGGACTGGCTAGCACTGCACTCTGATCTGCCGTTCTCAGGGCATGATGCAACCTGGGGTTGCCCAATTTATGTTTGCACATTCCCCCTGGTCCACAAAGAGCTCCAAAAGCTTCCAACTCCACAAAATAGCTTTAAAAAGGTTTAAAAAATCTCTAGCCCAATAAGGTGCACGGCAGGGCAGGTGACCTCACCTTCACCTAGGCCCAACAAAGTGGGCTGAGAAGTGTCGACTTGCACAGGTCGGTTAGGAAGCTAGTAGGCGCAAAGGCAGGCAGCGAGGAACTTGACAGCCACCTCTGTACCTCCCCCACCAACGCCCCAGCCACTCTCAGGCCCACTTTATTAGAAACTGCCAAGGGCACGGTTCACTTGACCTTTTTCCCTGCCCTGCCTCCAGAGCTCTGCTCCTCTCCCCAATCCAAAGGGCACTAACAATGGAAAGGGAAGGGGGTGGGTAGGCTCAGGTCTTAAGCCCGCCTTCTCTTCCTGGCACCTCCCGCCTCCGGCTTTTCACGTCGTGGCAGCCTTCAGGTCACTCAGTCATCGGCTACACCTTTGCACCACCCAACAAAATGGCAGGTTAGCAACAGGCGAGGCCCAGAGAGCCTACTCTTGCCCTAGCCAAGCGCGGCCCCTGGCCAAGCCACCGGGGGTCTTCCGCGGCGCCCCAAGCCCAAGCACCCTTCCCCTCTGAAAGACCCCAATCCTTGGCCCCGGCGCTGGGCCGTCTGCTCGCTCCCTCGGGGCCATTTCTGTCGCCAGCGGGAGAGCAGGTGCCAGCGTAACAGGTGCCAGGCGAGAGGGCCCAGGTTCGGGCTGCTCTGGGCATGGAGAGGGCAGGACCCCGGGAGGGGCGCAGGTAAAGGCCACGTCGAATGTAAGGGAGCTGGGGCGCGGGCAGAGGGAGCCAGCCCCGGGAAGCAAGGATGCCGCTGCCGGTCCTCGCTCCCCGGGCGACGCGCCGCGGTTACCCCACTTACAATCTCCAGGCAGACGAAGGCACCCGAGTATGTCCGCAGGATGTCCGGGCCGGCGGGCAGGGTAATCCGGGGCGCCGGGAAGGACACGGCGGGGTTCGGGGGCGGCGGGACTGGCGCTCCGCCGGCCGACATGCTGCCGCTGCCGCTCTGCGTCTCTGCGCGCCGCCGCCGCCTCCCTCCGCCCGCCTCCGCCGCCCGGGCTCCCGCCGCCGCCGCCGCCGCCGCCGCCGCTCGGGTCCGCGGGGTCCCGGCGCGCCGCGCGGGAGGGGGCGTGGCCGCGCTGTCTAGGGCCGCGCGGGGCCCCGCCCCGTCACGTGGGTCCAGGTGAGCGCGCCGAGGCCGCCTTGGCGCCCGCGCCGGTCACGTGCACAGGTGCGGCGGCCACCCGGCGCGGTCCTTCCCGCGCCCTCCTCGCCCCTCCGCGGGCCAGCGCCTTGCTCTATATTTGTTTCTTCTAGCTCCCCTCGTTTCCACCTGTTCTCTTCCACCTGCCCTACCCCTCCTCCTACTCTCACGACTTCTCTACCCTACTTTCTTCAATGTAACTGTAAGACAAGTCTTGAAATTGTGACTCGGCAGGTAAAATGAAGGTCACTAGGCACACCTAAAAAGTGGAGTAGATCTGCCTTAAGTGAGACTCTAGTGGGATTTTTTAAACACCGCTAGGGCAGTCAGATGGCTCAGCTCCAACACCTGTTGGTGGTGGATGCTGCAAAGGCTTCTTGGCGGGCCTGTGGTGTGTTCATCCGTGAAATGGGGTTAAGGATATCTACCTCCTGTCATTACCGAAATTACATTAACATGGAAAGAGCTTAGACCATGGGAAGTGCTCTTTTAATGGTAGCTTCTATGACGACTGCTATTTTTTTGAATTTTTACACATGTTCATATCGTGCTCTTGTGTACCTATGATGTTGCCCAGGCTGTATTTTCCGCATAAAACTTTAATTGATTTTACCTGTTCCAAACTTTGAATTGCTGTTGCCTTTTAAACACTTACGTGGATTTTTTTTAAAAGGATGCTATGTATAGTTTAGATTCCCTACCCCAATTCATCCCCGTTTTATCTTTGATTTTAATGTCAACATTTTGTAAGTGAAATGAAGGATAGGAGATTAATCTTCTCAAGGATCCGCTGACGATAAACAAAAGTACACACACCAGTATGCACAGATAGACCAAGCTGGAAAAAATATTAGCTAACATCATCAGGCTTTCCCCAAATTGAATACTGATCTTTTCTGTTGGTACTAGCCTTTATGGGACTGTGTATAGCTCTATGCATTGTCAGCAGCTTTTAGTCATTCTACCTCTTTATTATTTTAATAAGCGAAACTCATAGGTGTGGTGGCAGGATGAGGGCAAACACCACAAAACAGGGTGTGGGTGAAACCTTCTGAATATTCCTCCCATCTTCTCCACCTCTTCGTCATTACTTTCTGATGTTTAATGTGAGCTAGTTATTTCATAGGAAATAGAAAGTTTTCTCCTCTGACTTGTTTCATTAGTGAACTCTCTCTGTGTTCAGACCCTGACAGTAGGGAATAATCTTCCTGTGTATCATATCACATTGTATTTTCTGCCTACCGTTTCTCCATAAGCACTTGAAGACCATTCAAAAGGGAGCACTTGGGTGGCTCAGTTGGTTAAGCGTCAGACTTCGGTTCAGGTCATGATCTCCAGCCTGGCATCGGGCTCTCTGCTCTCAGTGCAGAGCCTGCTTTGGATCCTGTCCCCATCTTTCTCTGCCCCACTTACAATTTCCTCTCTCTCTCTCTCTAAAATAAATAAAACATTAAAAAAATGAAAGGAAAATTCAAAGGGAAGACCTCTTCAAAGAATTTCATTAGGGAGATGCTCAGCAACTATGATGGGCCCCCCAAATTTTAGCAAATAAACTTAAAATGACTTTGGAGTTTCCAGAAATACAAATGACCCAGAGAGCCTCAATTTCACTTATTTTAAAAATTGCCACTGAGGGGAAAACTTTTCACTGTGTCCCTTCCAGCACGTTCCTTGCTATCCCATGTATCCCTGACCATCCCTGTTTTCCCTCTCCTACCTGCTTCCACAATGACCAGTGGAATGAAAAGAATTGTCCTCGAGGTTTCTTCTATTATTGTAACATACTATTTGCTTGAAAATTAATCCCTTCCTGGAATGGTTTTCCCTGCTCATGGTCGCCACCCATACCTCTTTTCTCGTGATAATACCAGTTTCCTTCTAATGAAAGTAATACCTCTGGACTCAGGAAGGAAAGCACTCACCCCCACCTCCACCTCACCACGGTGTCTCTTCCTCCACACAATTGACTCTGCGCTCTTTTTTACTTTCTGCTCTTTCCCTGTCCTGTTTCCATAACTGACTTCCAGCCTGACTTTTACCTTGTTCATAGACTTCCTGTGGAACCCCTATTTTGGAATGTCATCATTCATATTCATGACACTTCTAACAATCTTGCCTCACAACCACTTGCTGCCTTCTATGAAGTGAAATCACATTTGCACACACCTTTTGGAATTTCACTACTGCCATTCCTTTCAACGCTGACATTCTCTCTGATGGCTGTCTCCTATTCATCACACTCTCCTTCATTCTCAGTGCATTGGCCTCCAGACTTTCACTTTGCCTTTATTCTCCCATTGGCCCCATTCTGGCTTCCCTATCCTTTCTATGCTCATGGGAAGGTATTTTAGAGATGCTCATGTTAGTCCCAGATATTGCCTTCCATCTTGTACTTTACTGTAAATTTACCCACACTGCCCCCATATTCTGCAGCTTGGCTTCCACCCGCCATCAGTATCTGCTTTCTCTGATGCTACTTTCATAGTGTCCAGGGTTACTGAAAGAAGATCATAACCAAGACTCTTGCTTCCACTAATTCATGTTATCTAACCTTGACTGGGACTTAAGGATTCCTGAGGTTGTCACTTTCTGCCACCACCCCTCCCCACTACTTGTCTTGTTTATTATCCCATAGCTTCTTTCACTTTCCCCATCTTTAAGCCTGGCACAGTAGACAAATATGTTCAGTGAACGAAAGCAAATCTAAACCATTCCAACCGTCCCTACTATCTCTTACTTTACAAGGAGTTTTAGGACATCTAACCAGTAATACTTGTTTCATTGAAAACAGGGCCGTCAATCCGGTTACCCAAGACAAACATCTGGGTGTTTCCCCTGGTAGCTCCTCTTATGCCACATATTTAATCACTTATAAGATCTGGCAGTTCCACCATCTTATTCTCGAGGATATATCACTTCTCTCCATCCCTACTATTCTCCTTCTATCTCAGGATATGATAGTATCCCTTGTCACAGTAACTACTCTAACAGTCTTGTTCCTTCCCGTATAGTCTCTACACTGGTAGAATGATTTCTGACCACAAAATTGATTGCAGTCACTCCTCTACTTAAAACTCCTCTAGGATTCCCTACTGTTCTCAGGATCAATTCCAAACACCCCAGAAAGCATTCAGGGTATTTGTGGGGGTGTAGCTTCTGATGAGCTCTCTGACCTCACCTGTCCTATTAATCCACCTGCAGCTCCAAAAATTCCTGCCTCCAGACCTTCACACATTCTCCTCCCTCTAATGGAGCATCCTTCCTTCTTACCACTCCTACTCCCCTTATCTATGTGGCCTTTGAATATTATGTAGGGCCCCGGCCCATCCACTGTATTTCCATGACCTGATATGCAGAACACTTACAGAACAGAACACTCGCTTTGCTAAATTGAAATTGTATTTTCATTTGTCTCATACCCCTTAGGTAATGTTATATAACAGGATTTTAAGTTGAAAAGATCAGTGGAGGCACCAAAAGATGATAAATACCAGATACCAATGTGAGCTGTGAATCAGACCACCAGAAGTTTTAAAGGAAGTTGATTAAGAGCCCATTAGATAATCTACAAAACACTCACTTTTATCAAGAATATGGAAAGCTCAGGGGCGCCTGGGTGGCGCAGTCGGTTAAGCATCCGACTTCAGCCAGGTCACGATCTCGCGGTCCGTGAGTTCGAGCCCCGCGTCAGGCTCTGGGCTGATGGCTCAGAGCCTGGAGCCTGTTTCCGATTCTGTGTCTCCCTCTCTCTCTGCCCCTCCCCCGTTCATGCTCTGTCTCTCTCTGTCCCAAAAAAAATAAATAAACGTTGAAAAAAAATTAAAAAAAAAAAAAAAAAAGAATATGGAAAGCTCAGGAGGGAGGATTTGGAATGAGGGTGATTTGGGGGAGACATGTACTGGGTATCATGCTTCGCTCTCCTCCTCCATCCCCTGACCCACCCTGCAGAAAAGAGCTGAGATTTGTTCACATTACATAATAGGAGCGCACATAATATCAGTTGACCAAATGAAGCCTGCGTCTAAATTTCTATGCTTTATCACTATTACTCTCCTACTTTCTTCCTGTCTCAGAAGAAGTGTTTTTTTTTTTTTTCCTTATCCAAAGTTAAGTCCCATCCCAGCTTTTCATTATTTCTCCTTTGTACTTCCTTTAGGAAATTCATTCATTAATTTTTCCTTCTCTCTCTTCAATTTCAAATTCTACTTTACAGTCAATCTTTTCCCCTCTATGAGCACTTACAAAGTTCCTTTATTACCAAAAACAGCAACACGTGACTTCTGCCCAAAATATAATAACCCAGACTGGATTCATCTTTGTGGCTGAAACAAATTCCAGAAAAAATATGTAAAACACTGGTTTTCGGACATTGCACATCAGACAGTGCAAGGTAGTGATCGCTTAGGAATAAGAAAAAAAGTCATGTGAACCCTATTACTTTCTCACTGAGGAGCAAGTTTCCAGAGTATGGGGGAGAAAGACCCTTGTGGAGGCTAGCTGTCTTCATGAGTTGAGATGGTGAAGCTGGGTTTGAGGGATCCAAAGGAGTTAGAGTTCACAGAATACTAGAGGAAAGAGCTGCATCCAGAGAAAGCTTGGGAGGTCAGCAAAGCGTTCTCCTTAAATCTTCAGATAAATGCTGATCAGCACAGGAAGGTAAGTAACTTATCTGAAGCCAAGGAAGAGGCATGCCAAGGGAGCAGAGGAATAATTCCAGGAGTTCATACATGGCCAGAAACAGTTTTTGTTTCCAGGAACTAGAGCAAAAAATTGATTAATTAATGGAGCACTGGATAGAGTACTCAGAAAAGTATTGTCTTGGTACTGGGACAAAGTCAGCCTTAGGTGAATGGCTGCTCTGGTCCTGCCTTACAAAGCTTTTTAAAAAGCCTCAAAATGCTCAAATTGTTTCTAGATAACTCCGCTGAATCACAGAGCAATCCTCAGGAATATTAAGGTATACAAAAATGTCTAGCACCCTAGAAGATAAGATTCGCAATGTCTGGCATCCAGTTAAAAACTACAAGGCATGCAAGGAAGCAGAAAATATGAAATATAATGAGGATAATATCAACCACCATAAACAAATCCAGAAATGGTACAGATGATAATTTTAGTAGAAAGATTAAGACAGTTAGTATAAATGTATGCCATATGTTCAAAAAATAAGGATTGAGTATAGCATGTAGAAACAAATATAGGGGTGCCTGGGTGGCTCAGTTGGTTAAGCGTCTAACTTCGGCTCAGGTCACGATCTCGTGGTTAGTGAGTCTGAGCCCTGTGTCGGGCTCTGTGCTGACAGGTCAGAGCCTGGAGCTTGCTTTGGATTCTGTGTCTCCTTCTCACTCTCTGCCCCTCCTCTGCTCACACTCTGTCTCTCAAAAATAAATAAATGTAAAAAAAATTTTTTTTAAAGAAACAAATATAAAACACATAAAAAGGACCTAAATTGAACTTCTAGATATGGAAATTACAATGTTGAAGATGAAAAATACTCTGTGGAGGATTAACAGATTAGACACTGCAGATGAAAAGATTTGTTAACATGAAGACATAGAAATAGAAACAGGAACTAAAATGAAACACAGAGGGAGGGAATACTGGACAATGAAAGTATAGTGATCAGTGGGAGAACCTTGTTTTAATATTTTTGCAATTAGAATCTCAAAAGGAAGAAAGACATAGAGAAAATTTTGAAGACATAATGGCTGACAGATTTCTAAATTTTATCGATTTATATCCACAGATCTAATAAGTTCAGTGAACTTATGGACAATGGACACATGAAGAAATATATACCAAGCCATATCATAATAAAATTTCTTAACAGCAATGATAAAGAGAAAAATCTTCAAAGTTACAAGCCAAAAAGATACATGACATACAGAGATGCAAAGATAAGAGTGGCAACAGACTTGTTGTTGGAAACAATGCAAGCAAGAAGAGAGTAAAATATGTTTAAGTTACTAAAAGAGAAAAAAACAAAACAAATACTACCAACCTAAAATTGGTTGCCTTTCAAAGTGCCTTTCAAAAATGAAGGTAAAATATGCACTTAACATTTTTTTAAATTTATTTTCTAAGGCTTTATTGTTTTTTTTATTAAAATTTTTTTAACGTTTATTTTTGAAAGAGTGAGAAAGAAACAGAGCACAAACAGGGGTAGGGCAGAGAGAGAGGCAGACACAGAATCTGAAGCAGGCTCTAGGCTCTGCACAGTCAGCACAGAGCCCGACGTGGGGCTCGAACCCACAGACCATGAGATTATGACCTGAGCCGAAGTTGGACACTTAACCGACTGAGCCATCCAGGCACCCCTAAGGCTTTATTGTTTTAGAGCAGTTTTTGGTTTACAGCAAAATTGAGAGAGATATAAAGATTTCCTATGTACACTCTGTTCCCATGCATACATAACCTCCCACATTTTCAGCATCTGTCAGCAGAATGGTACATTTTATACAAAGAGTGAACCTACGTTGTCACATGTTAGTCACCCAGTCCATACTTTACATTATGGTTCACTCTTACTGAACTACACACTGATTAAAAAATGCCTGCTTTAACTATAAAGACACAAACATATTAAAAGTAGAAGGATGTAAATAGGCATACCATGATAAGAGTAATCAAAATAAAGCCTGAGGGGCTATATTAACATCAGACCAAATAACTTTCAATCACAACAAAGTTATTAGGATAAAGAGGGTAATATCATAGTGATAAAACGTATCCCTTAATCAGGAGAACTTAAAACTCTTAAAAGTTTATGCAACTTATAACAGAGTTTTAAAAATAAGTGATGCATAAGCAGTAGAGTGTAAGGAGAAATAGAGAAATCCACAATTAGAATCAGAGATCTCATCACCCCTCACTCAAAAATTGGTAAAACAAGCAGGAAGAACATCGGTGGCAATATGGAGGACTTGAGCCACATTGTGAGAACAACTCCCTGTGTTCCTTCTGGTTCCCCAGAGGCAGTCCCTGAGAAATGGATTCATATACAAATGATTCAGTAAGGAAGTGCTCTTATAGGAGACTGGGAAGGATTAGAGCAGGACAGGGAAGGGAGGAGGTCAGGCAAGGGTATGATCTCAGGCATAAGTCAACCTGATCTTGCAGAACGATTGGAGTGTAAGGTACATCTCAGTGTTGCACAATTCAAGGCAAGGCTTTCATACTTCTTTACCTGATTGGCACCAGAAAGGGCTAAGGACAGAAGAGAAGAGCACGTAAACTCCAAACTCTTGTAGCAATCTGCACACGCAGGTAGTACACCTCTAGTAACTCACAGTTGTCCTCCCAAGTGGGCCACAGAGGCTGATGCCTGAACCCACACCGAACTGGGGAGAAGGGTACACAGAAATGATATAAAGGGAGTTGAGGGGACCTAGAAGACCACTGACAGCATCTGCTTCTGTTCCTAATCTGGACCTCTAACTCTGATTTCTCTCTTGAGCTCCAGACCTCTACTTCCAGTTCCTGTGGGAATGCATCTGTACCTTAAATTCAAAATATCCTACAAAAAACTTTGATCTTTCTCTATAAAACTTCACCTTTCCCTATGATTTCTTTCTTCTGTTCTTGGTAGTACCATTTTCCTGGTTATCCATGCTTTATTTTCACTTTTAAAAAACTTTTCTTTTTTAAAAAAAACTTCCCATATCTAGCCAGTTTCCAAATCTTTGCAATTCCACCTTTTTGGTGGCTCATAATTTGTCTCACTCATTTGTTTCTACTATTTACAACAGTGTCCTATTACCTCTCCTTTGAATTATACCCACAGTTTCTAAAACCTGATTTTTTTTGGTCTACTCTTTCTACTCTGTTAAATTTTAAATAATTCTGTAATTTTGACTTTTTCATAGTGCAGCCTAGACATGCCATTTTCTTCCCTAATAGCTTTCCCCCTCCAGAATAGCTGTTAGTAGGGTGCCCATTACATTCTCTGCATTTTGACCTCCGTGCCTTTGTTCATCCCTCCAAGTGTCCAGACTTCATTGAATAATCCCTCTTCCAAATTTTGAATATCAAAATTTGATATACACTTCAAGATCCTGCCTGAAAGATATCTCTTTCATAATGCCTTCATTTCTTCCCCTTTTGACTTTTCTGTCTTTCCCACACTTTTCACATTCTATCTTACATAATGGTCATTCATTAGTTCATATGTATATATACATTCATTAGTATATATGTGTGTGTGTGTGGCTGTTTATAATTCATTATAAACAGATCCTCTCTATTGAGTATCATATATATGAATTTCCATTGTTGAACCTTATTATCCCCTACCCTCTCTATCATTTAGGCACAGTGCTTTGCAGATATTAATTCACTGTTTTCATGCAGCAGATTGATTTTGTCCACTATGTGACAAACCTGTGCTAGACAGCTGTGGCTCACGTAATAGACAAAGTACAAGTCTTCCAGCTTATAGTTCAGTTGGGGAAGCAGACATCACTGAAATATGTATTCCTTTTAAATCATAAGATTAAAAGGGAAATAGTGTTTTTTTTCAGGGTTCTCAGTTGCAACAACAGAAATTGAACCTGGATGCTTGAAACAGAAATAAAATTTACTGAAAAGACATGTGTTAGTTTATACATTTGTCAGGAGTGTTGGGAAACCAAGCTGAGAAAATGGATAAGGGTGGATGCATAGCTGGGTCACACCCAAAATTAAGCTACAAAACTAGTCAAGTATGGACACTACCAACTACTCCACTAATCAGCAGGATCCATGACTTGTACTCCTTACATTGCCAGAATGGGATCAAGGATTCTACCATCAACAACAATCCTGTTGATGTCTCTGTGATTTCTCAAAACTGGGTGTCAGCACAGCCATTGTCACCATACCGGGGATAAATTCTCTTCTGTCCATGCTTCTTTCAGTCACGAGCTTCTCATTTGAGCTTGGAAGCAGGTGCATCTAATTTTCCATGCATCTGTGTTCTAGCTAAAAGACAGGCGGGAACAAGTATCTACTTTTAGCCCTCCATAATGGGAGGTGGGCTCTATCCTTCCCTATAACTTATACTTTGGGAAATTGACCAAATAAGGAATTGGTCCATCTTCAGGACAGCCAAAAAGACTTTGACAAATGTTTTCTTTATATATGGAATGTATGTGAATGAATAACAGGGTCTTCACCTAAGGTGGAAAGTTGGGGAAAATTTTGAAGAGTAAGCTACTTAAGCAGAGACCCAAAGGGTGAATAAAAGCTAGCCTGACTGAAGGGTGGAGGAGGAAGGGGTGTCATAAACAAAGGGGAGAACAGACATGAAAACTGGTATTTAAGAAGGAGCTTGGTGATAAGAACTGAGTGAAGTCCATGTACCTTGAAATGAAGCCAGGGAGTTAGGTGAAGGTTTGGTTCGTCAGGGCTTTCTAGGTCACACTTAAGACTATGAACTTTATCCTAAGAACCTCATAAGGACAATGCAAGGTTAGAGGAGAGTGAACTTATAAAGCACAAGTTTTACAGAGATAACTTGGGGCTCAGAGATAAATTGGCACTCGAATATTGAAACCATCCAACAGTGAATGGGAAAGCAGTGCGGTGAGGGCTTCCTTATCTTCAACAAATCATTTAACTTCCCTGAGGCTCATTTCTCACCCATAAAATGGGTTTATTTTCCTGTATTTGTTTCCTGTATTTATCTACCTTTGGGTAATTGTAAAGTGAAATGAAACAGAAGATGTAATTTTTTATTGTAAAATGCTCTCAGATATGATGGTGTGATAAATATTTAGTGAGTGCTCAATTATTTTGCTAAGCATGGTAAAAGGTATACAAGTTTATGAAACTTATGGAGAAATATTCTAGTTTCACATTTCACAAAATGTCATTTATTCTCATGAGTCCTTGGTCTTTATATTTTTAACTACACTTCTATAGGGAGGTAGTATTATTCTGTAGATTGACACCTATCTGGAGAGCATTTATTGCTTTCCATGCTTTGTGCACCTAACACAAAGTAGGCACCTAACGAACGTTTAACATCATTAGTAATAATACATGAGTCATGAAATTATTCCTGAAATATACATGATTTTGTTCTTTATTTTGGTACTTATTTAAATGTATCCAATAGAAAATGACTTTCAACCCATATAATAGAAAAATGGGTTGATGTTTACAAAGGCAAGAGAGAGCAGGTGTTACAATTATTTTTATAGGGAAAAAACCCAAACACATTTCATCTGACCAATTTTACATTGAGCCCCTCATTACACCAGAAGAGAGAAAAAAATCTTTCCCCAGGGAATTTGTACTAGTAATTATTCTTCAAACCTTAGACATAATCAGATCTGACCTCACTAGAAGATTATCCAAGGATAGATATAGCCTATTAAGCTAATTTTCCTCTAATTATCTCACATATGAAGGCATAGACTTTCAAGAAATCATAGCAGAAATCAGTGACTTGTGATTTTTAAGGAGACAAATGAAGATACATTTTTTGAAGTGAGGAAAATAATTTACAGAAAAGTTAGGTAAATACTTGGCATGAGTTACACTACCTATTACACCCTACCCATGGCAAACATAGTAATAAATCATAGCATTCTTTTCCTCAGAGAAGTTGGCACTTTTGGAAAAAAAGAAATCTTTTATCCTTGTTCTAGGTGTTCAAAATTGTCCTTCTTGTAGAAGGATGAGATATTCTAGAAGACTGGGAGATGAGAAGCTGAAGACCTTCCTGCTTTAAAAAAAAAAAAATCCTTGAACTTTGCATCTAATAAAGGCTATTAATCTGTGTTGATGACCTCATTTATTACATTCTCAGAATCTCTTGGAGGATCCAGACAGGGTCACCTTTTTGCAGCCCTGGATTGAAACCCCCAATTCTGCTCTCCTCCACTCGCTATGCTCTTCCCTGTCCATTGGGCCACCAATGATTGCGTGACCTAAATAGGATGTGAAAACATGCTTTACATGTCATTGCTAAGTCCCACTACAAACTGGAGCTGTACACATTTGGTTAATGTTTTGATTCTGTGAATGGATTTTAACACTATCCTGAATGAAACTTGCTATAAGTTGCATTTTCTAAGAATTTATATTAAAATATATTTTTTCCAAATTTATATCAAAATGTATTTAAATGATTCTCCTAAGACTTTCTTTTATTTCCAACTGGGCATTGCCCTCAGAAATCAGGGAGTATTACATGAAAAGAGCCTAGGATAGCTAGAATGCTTACTTTAGACCACAGTAGACGCATTTATTTACCCTTCTTGTGTAAACCTTCCTTGTAGCCTTTATATATATCGTCTTTAGCTGTCTTTGGGGTTTTCCAAACTGGTTTACAGTCAGTATAATCATTAGGAAGCAGACTTCTTTTTAATTAAACATATTTCATTGCAATAATTAGTCTGCTGTATACTCATTAAATGGAATTATCTATCATTTTCTTCTAAACATTGAATTTGTTTCACAGCCTTATACTGTCTCATGGATCCTCCCACGCAGAGTACTTATTAACTTTCCCGATTCAAATGCATCCTTGCTTGAACATTAATGAGCTCAGCCCTTTCTTTCTTTCTTTCTTTCTTTCTTTCTTTCTTTCTTTCTTTCTTTCTTTCACCAATATTATCCAAAAAAGCAGTTTCACCCATTCCTTTTGGTTTGTAGGACAGTTTAACTCTGGGATTTTATAGAAACTGGTTTTTCAAGTATTGTTTCTAATATCAAGATACCAAATGTATACAGTTGAGAATATATGTACATGTATGTATATTTTTAATTATACACAGGTGGTGATTTATTAGCTGTTAGTGAAAACAGTTGAAAAATCAATTTCTATAAATTCCTAGAGTTAAATTCTATATATAAGTTGAATGTCTCTATATAATCAGTTACATAGTTTATGTAATATATATATATGATATCTGCTACTTATAATGCATCCTATATATATATCACATAGTATCGATATTATATATGATATGTATGATATATACCATCTATATGTACTGGAATGGCAACTATATAGTGCCTGTCTCTCTATATCTTCTGTTATGGCAGTCTATTATGATAGTTAACCAGATATTAAGTAAAAAAATTAGTATGGATTCAAATCTTACAGTACTCATCAGGTGTATGACTTTGGGAAAATAATTTTCCCTCTTTGTTCCTCTTTCCCTGTGAAGTAGGAATAATAATAGCACCTCCCTCCTAAAGTCAGAATGAGTGTGAGTTAATGTTCAATCAGGGAGTAGAAACCTTGCGAGAGCATGGAATAAACAATAGGAGTATAAACATGTACGAGTCCCAACTTCCACAACAGTGGGAGGAATCTAGAGAAATAAAGGTCTGAAAAGATTGGGGGAAATTCACCAACCATCAACCCTGGCACGGGTAAATGAATAAGGAGTTTCTTAGAAGCTACAGACATCAAGCTGCCTTAGAAGTTCCAGCTTAGCTAAAACTTGATTGGTACAAAACTGCACACTGTGCAGTAAATGTGTCAGGTCTTAGAACGGCACTTACGCATCAGACACATTCATAAAGTGATCACTCTTTCATATTGCTGTTATTTTTGCTGTTGTCATCGTTTCAGCAGTTTTGCCAAATGGAAGCTAGGACTAAGAGGGTCACGGGTTTTGATGACCAGTCGTTAGTAAGAGGAGAGGTACCATGGAACTGAACTGGTAAAAAAAGAGTTTCTTTACTGAAACAAAAGTCAGCTTTGCCTTGCGGGTATAAAAGAGAGCTCTCTGGGGGCTGTAAATAGTTTCTCCAGCCAGAGGCCGAGGCCTGCAGGGAAGGCCAATGAATGGTGTGATAACAGTGGACTCTTGTGTGGGTGCCGATACCTTTGGTCTGTTGTGGTGATGGCAGTTGTAATGATTGCTGGATACTTGAACGTCACTTTGTGCCTTTTAATCCTTCCAATGCAGACAGGAGTATTGGCAAATGGGCTGCAAAGAGGCTATACAGAACTGTTTAAAAAATTTTTTTTATTTTATTAAAATTTTTATTTATTTTTGAGAGAGAGACAAGAGTGCAAATGGGGGAGGGGCAGAGAGAGAGGGAGACACAGAATGTGAGGCAGGCTCGAGGTTCTGAGCTGTCAGCACAGAGCCCATCACAGGGATCGAACTCACAGACTGTGAGATTATGAGCCGAGCCATCCCAGTGCCCCTATACAGCACAGTTTTAGAAACATCACCCTCAGTATGGTGATCCTGGGCAGCCGTGGAAGAGAACTGACCTAACAATCTGTTTTCAAAACAAACAAACAAACAAAAAAACCAATCTGTTTTCAGAGCCCAGCTGTGCCCCTAACTGCCCACATCCCTGCAGGAGAACTCAGTGTCTATTGTCCTTCTCATGGTAACAGGACCTAACTTTGTTTTGGGGAAACTGTTTCTCCTACTTGTTCCAGAGCTCTTTTTTTCCTCTTCTTCCAATAACTTTGTGAGATCGTGATGGGTTGTCCCTTATTTATTCCACCTCACTGATTACAGTATGCCTGATGTAAGTGGGACAGGACTTTTATAGAGAGAGAGTTATTTTTCCAGATCACATTTACCTTTCCTGGAGAGTGATGTCCCATCCCGATTGTCCTTGTCAGTGACCATAGCCCCGCAGTTTTGTTGTTTGTAATTCTAAAATGTCTGTCCTCTTCCCTTCTTTGGGATGGTATTCCCTGATTTTCTTCATGATGCATATTTGCTTGACTGCATGTTTCTGAATGTATGTTCATTTCCCCTTTATGCTATGCATTTAAAAATGCTGTCTGTGGACATGTAAAACTTCTGAACTTATCAAATTTCATAGTTTGTATTATATCCTTCTTTCTCTTGGATACCTGAGAAGCCTACAGTTCTCTCTAAAGCAGAGATCGCACACAGGTTCATCATCAGCCATAACTGGCTCATGGACATATCTGTCATGAAATACCTAAACTTAAAAAAATTAAATTACCAATGTTTAAAAATCATGAGATTTTATTTACAAGTTCAGATTCAGCTCCTCTTAAAAAAAAAAAAAGTCTCTTGATATGGGAACACTGAGCCCACTTTATGGACGTGAGGAATGGTCTGGGCGTTAAGTGATGCCCGCTCCCTTCAGTATGGTGGTGGGCCCTTCTACCATCATAGGCCCCACCCCATTTTATGATGCGTATTTCTTTAAAGAAAGGCAACAGCACTTCATGGTTTGGAGCATGCTCAGACTGCTGGCTGCAAACCCCAGCTCTACCAGCTTCCTAACTATGTGTCCTTGGTGAGTTCCTTTGCTTTCATGTGCCTCAGTGTTCTTCCTGTCATATAGGATTGAGAATACCTACTTCATGGGGCTACTGTTTTTAAAAAACATTTTTTTAAGTTTTTATTTATTTTTGAGAGAAAGAGAGAGCATGAGTGGGGACTGGGCAGAGAGAGAGGGAGACACAGAATCCAAAGCAGGCTCCAGGCTCCGAGCTGTCAGCACAGACCCTGACGCAGGGCTCGAATCCACGAACTGTGAGATCATGACCTGAGCCAAAGCTGGATGTTCAACAGACTGAGCCACCCAGACACCCCTATATTTTTTAATATAATAGCTTTATTAAGATATAATTTATATATCATACAATGCAATGGTTTTTATTGTGTTCAAAGAATTATCCAACATGACCTCAGTGACTTTTAGACCATTTTTATCACCCCAAAAAGAAATTCCATACCAATTAGCAATCATTCCCCATTTTCCCTCAAGTCTGCCTTCCCAGCCCTAGACAATCTCAAATGTATTTTCTGTCTCTATAGATTTACCTCTTTGGGACATGCCATATGAATGGAATCATACAATATGGCCTTTGTGACTATCTTTGTTTATTTAGCATAGTCTTTTCAAGGTTCAATCATGTTGTAGCTGATATTATATCAGTACTTTGTTTATATGACTGAATATTATTCCATTGAATGGTTATACCACATTTTTGTTTGTACATTCTTCAGTTGATACACATTTGAGTTGTTTCCACTTTTGTCCTATTATGGATAATGTTCCTATGAACATTTGTATATAGCTTTTTATGTGATGTGTATTTTTTAAATTCTCGTGTATACATCTGCTGTTAATCTCATTCAGTGCATTTTTCATTTACATTTTTCTCATCTCTAGAAATTCCACTTAGTTTTGTAATATATTTTCCACTTCTCTCCTTTTATGTTGATGCTTTTTCCTTAAAAGTTTGAGCATGTGTACAATAGCTGTTATGCTCGTATCTGCCAATTCCATCATCTCTTTCATTTCAATGTTTGTTTCTGTTGACCAACTCCTGCTATGGGTCACATTTTCCTGCATCTTGGCATGGATAGTAATTTTTGATCGGATAGCAGATATTTTGAAAGTTACAGTGTTGACTATCTGGGTTTTGTTGTTCTCCTTTAAGTAGTGTTGGACTTTTTTGTGGTAGGTAATTTTGTTACTTGTGGACCAATTGTATGCTTTTAAGGCTTATTCTTAAGCCTTGTTAGAGTGGGTCTAGAGTAGCTTTTACTAGTAGTCTTATTACTAAAGTGTGGCCCTTCTGGAGTCTTTCCCAAATGTTCTAGTCATTATTAAGGTGTGGTCCCTAGACTAGCAATATCAGCATCACCTTATTAATAATGCAAACTCTTAGGCCATTCTAGACCTACTGAATCAGAAACTCTGGGGTTGGGGCCCAGCTATCTGTGTTTTAACAAGTTCTCCAGGTACTTATGATATATGCTAAAGTCTGAGAAGTCTACTAGAGCAATCCTTCTGAAACTTTCATTTGTAGATGAATCACCTGGGGATTTTGTGAAGATGCATTTTCTGATCCAGTAGTCTGGATAATGCCTGAGGTTCTAAAATTTGGACAAGCTCCTAGGTGCTGATACTGCTGCTGAGTCTCCCACCTCACTTTGAGTACTAAAAACCTAGAAAGCTTACTTTCTAAGTAAGTCTAAGGAGTCAATGACATATTAGTTTTTAAGTAAATTCATAATAATTAGCAGCCCCATTCTGGAATTTCTGTATTGAGGCTCCTTCTTACTGGATATACCACTCACAAAAACCAAACATATGTTAGTTGGAAACAGTATCAGAATTTATCTTAATTTCTAAATCTGAGTCAAGTATGAGAAGCCCATTATATTTAGTAATATGAATCTAATGTCACTTGTTGGAAATGTGCACCATATGCTGGACACTGCCTAATTTTTAAAATCCTTGAAATAACTCTAGGAGGTCACTATCATTGTTTTCACCTTTTTATATTTCCTATTTTAATCTCTCCAATTGAAACACAGTTTAAATTACTTGTTTGATGTCATCCAGTAGCCATTGACAAAACCTTTCCTTAAATCCAGGTCTGTCGAATTCAAGTGCCAACACTGTAGTGTTGTTTTGCCTTAGTATTTTAGTATTTTAGTATTTAGTATTTAGTATTTTAGCTTGAATACAGTCTTAAGAAGAAGAAGAACAACAACAACAACAAACAAACTTACTATGTATTGGGTCACCATGATTACTATACCAAATCTGAGTTAAACATGAGTTCCAAGTCAATGCCTCTGGCATAATGCCTATACTGCTGTGGGCTCATATAATCACTTTTAAACAAGAGCCTCTATACAGGTATTCCATTGCTTTAAAAAGTCATGTGCTAACACAGACATTGTGTGATTTTCTTTTTATTAACTAGCAAAACAATAGTTTTATTTTACTTAGAGAAAAGAGGTTAATCTTGGCAGATAAAGGGAAGACTTTGAAAAGATTGGCAAAACCCAGAACTTTATATACTGTGGCTAATGCTGTATCACCTGTTACAAAGTCAGGGCACCTTAACTTTGAAATGGTGGCTCAGTGAGGGTTGCAGGGAGGGAAGATGAATTTGCTTAATGGTTCTCTCTCTCTCTCTCTCTCTCTCTCTCTCTCTCTCTCTTTCTTATTTGAAACACAGGCAAGAGAACTCTGTTCTCTGTAGTAATTACCTTATAGCCTGAAGCATGAGATTTGATCATGAATATCTTACCTTGGATCAGGAAACACATTATTATCAGTTTAAAAGTTATTCATATTTAAAAGGAATAGCAAACCAGCACAATGCCCCACAGTTTTGGTCCTTACATACTGAATTTTACAAGTTGGGTAACTGCCACTGGGAAGACTCTCTCCCTTTATAAAAATTATTCAAATGTTGTTTTCTGTGTAGTTAAGAGTCTTTCTTAAATCTGATGCTCTTTAGTATGAATGGTCCTAAGTGAGAGATATCCTAAATAGATCATCTCCTCAGGGCTTTTTTTTTTTTTTTAAGGATATTATTCTCCGCATGGGGCACCTGGGTGGCTCGGTCAATTAAGCTGCCAACTCTTGATTTTGGCTCAGGTCATGATCTCACAGCTTGTGAGTTCGAGCCCTGGGTCAGGCTCTGCGCTGACAGTGTGGAGCCTACTTGGGATTCTCTCTCTCCCTCTTTCTCTTCCCCTCTCCTGCTCATGCTTGCTCTTTCTTTCTCAAAATAAATAAATAAAATTAAATACATATATTTAACAAACTTTAGTTTACAAACTCTACAAACTTTAGTCATGTTCCTACCTAAGGGTAAAAGGCAGGCTAAATGATCATTCAGAGATTTTTTTTTAATGTTTATTTATTTTTGAGAGAGAGAGACAGAGACAGAGACAGAGAATCTGAAGCAGGCTCTTCACTATCAGAGCAAAAGCCTGACATGGGGCTCGAGCCCATGAACCGTGAGATCATGACTGGCGCTGAAGTTGATGCTCAGCCCACTGAGCCACCCATGCGCCCCTCTCTATATTCTAAGACCAAATTACTCATAAGCCTGATTTCACCGTCTATATTCAGTTTGTGAGAAATAGCTGGGTCTAATTGGCTCCTAAGTCTTTAATCAAAATGGAAAGCTTTGGTATCTCATCACAAAGCTCTCCATGGCTTCACTTGGAAAAATAAAGCAACATGTTTTTAAATGATCAGTGGGAGGAAGGTAGAGGAAACAGAGCAGTTCACAAAGATCTCCCTCAACGAAGGGTCTGATAAAAAGGACTGACAGGCTTTGGATCAGAGGTTCTATAGGTGCTTAGAAACTGGGTCCTGTCCAGGCAGTGCTGGGAGATAGAGGTTTTAAGGGACAGAATGGAGCTGACACTGGAGTGTGAGTGGCTCAGAGCTGGGCACAAACCAAAGAGGAAATGGGTATCCTCATGTCAGCAATCAAGAACTAGGAGGTTATCGACACCCAAGGGGAAAGTAACATGAAGACTCCAGAGTCTGAATGGGCAGGTAGTTACAAACAGTGCCACAGGGAAGGGAAAGCAGGGAACCAGAAACTTGGGAGGCTGCGTGAGTACCGGCACCAGTAACAAAAGACCTCAGTAAAAGGACCAAGCCCTGTTTATGATGTAGTTGGAAAGGCATGAGCCCAAAGAATCTGTCCTCATATCCTTCCCTGACCACACCCTGTGGCCCTGAACTTCTATCCCAGTGCCCCAGTGCCTGGCACAGAAAAAGGAGAAATAAATCACCATGAAACCCAATTTCTCAAGTGCAGAATAGAGGTTTTACTTGCCTCACTGGGTTGCTATCAGGAAAAAAAAAAAAAAAAGGAATGTGGCAAAGGTATCAGGAAATACCTAACATGCCTTGAGCAGGTACTCCACAAATACCGGTTCCTTTTCCTTCTTGTCAGTGACGATCTTCCACATTTACCTTCAGTTGAGGCAGGAGACAAAGAATGATAATAAGGAAAGGTCAGTGGTTCATGTAACTTGAAAGGGAGGTGAGAGGCCGTAGAAAAAGACTCCTACTGACACATGGTTGGGAACCTGCCGGCAGGATGTGGTGTATTTAAATTGTTGGTAGCTTTTAGAAGCAACTTCCAGCTGCCAATTCTTATTAGGACAGAATTGTGTGATGGTTTCTATTTTGAACTCAAATAAACTAAATGCTTTAAAATAGCCTGGTTAGTTTCTGTGCGTGATCTCTTGACCTTATTTCCATTGTCAGTGAAGTCTCTCTTGGGAGGGCGTGGTGGTCTTGTGGGCAGTATGTATCCACATGTAATGGCAGGTAAGGAGAGAGAGAGGGATTGTCTGGAAGCTGTGTTTGCAAAGTCAGTGTAATGTTTTTCCTTCCATAATGTATTATTTGAAGTGGGTTGTTAGGTGTGTGTGGTGGGGTGGGGGAGGCTTGGTGAAGAGAACTTTCCACTACAAAGAGATGATCTAAAACTAAATTCTGATTATGTCGTTCCCTTGGTTATAACCCTCAGCGATCCTGTGGCCTCTCCTCCCCAAACCAGTGCCCCAAGGATAGAATCCCAACTCCTCAAGATGACAGGCAAACCTTGTGATTTATCCTTAGCATTCTTTTTTTTTTTTTTTTTTCCAACGTTTATTTATTTTTGGGACAGAGAGAGACAGAGCATGAACAGGGGAGGGGCAGAGAGAGAGGGAGACACAGAATCGGAAACAGGCTCCAGGCTCTGAGCCATCAGCCCAGAGCCCGACGCGGGGCTCGAACTCACGGACCGCGAGATCGTGACCTGGCTGAAGTCGGACGCTTAACCGACTGCGCCACCCAGGTGCCCCTATCCTTAGCATTCTGTGTGGCCTCACTGGTCGGTCTTCACCCCTTCACAACAGCCTGAAGCCAGACTAAACTATTTTAGGTTCCAGTAGCATCCCTTGTTCTCTCTGAATCCTTGTAACTGATATTCACTCTACCTGCAATCTTTTTCTCCTTCTACCCTGTTTATCTTTAAACTCCTGCTTCTGCTTTACATCCTGATTTAGAAGTTGCTTCTTCCAGGAAGTCTCCCTGAATCTCCTAACACCAGGCCAATGTCCTTCTCACCTGTGCTTCCGTAGTACCTGGCGCCTATTTCTACTGCAGCAAAAAAAATAAAAAAATAAAAAATAAAAAATCACACCATGTACTAGTTATCTACATACTAATCTTTTTTTCCTCCTACAAAACGGTGAATACTTAAGGGATAAGACCTGTCCAGTTAATCCTGTATACCGAACACCTGAAAGATAGTAAATATTCAATGAATATTTGTTAAATAAAGAGTGAACTGACTGTGTCTAACCTCTATATTTCTAGGACTGAAATGAATACCTGGTGCATAGCAGTGTGCAATGAAGTTATGAGGAATAAAAAGATGAGGGAATGAATAAATGGATTATATAGTTGCGAAAGAAATGTGAATACACTATGAAGTTATTATTTGGATCTCAGGATAAGTCTTTGTTTCAGTCTCTGCCTGTACAAGCCTCGCCCTAACTCCTAAATGATGCCTGCCCCCTTATGCTCAGCTTCCAGGCTTATACCCAGGCTGAGTTATGGTGTCTGTCATGTGTTGGGGTCATCACCTTCTGCCTTGGTCTTGGTTTCCAGATACACTGTGACTTCCTGTTGTGACTTCCTGTAATGGCTCGTGTCCAGCGTTGGTCACCAGTGGACACCCTGGAGCTCCTGACATTAGATACTTGCTCTCACATTCTCAGGCTGTTTTCCCACAGGCTTCCCTACATGGTGTGTGGTCCCATGCAGCTATATGGGAGGTGAAAGCAAAATCTCAGTGAGTTTTGAATAGAAGAATGTACTGAGCCTGAAAAACACCAGTACTCTGAAATCTTGGTTTTCTATGTAGGAACCTCAATCCTTGGCCACTGAACTTCACCCATAATGGATTTGAGTTTGCCATAATTCCTTGGGCTTTGTTTTGAACTGCTGACACCCTTCATGGTCATTGTTTTCCTCCGGACTCTATTATATGTTGGCCCAGTTTCAAGTTATCTCTTAATTTTATTCCTTTATTATGTTATATCCCATGATTTGGACAATAGGATGTATTTATATTGACTCTATTCCAAAAAAAACATATTATCGTTTGTTGACATCATATTAAAATTTCAGGATCGAGCTTTGAGGGGAAAACAATCCTATGAGAGTTGAATCTTGAAATACCATGTGATAAAATGATTGCTCAGTCTCGTGGTGGCATCTTTCACTCCTCCCCCACCATTACTACACTCCGTGTGGAAAAAGTATCTGGTAAGACAGTCTTTAAGGTTTCTCAGTATACCATCTTCTCCCGTCCCTGGCCATCACACTACCTGTATTGCCTGCCTCAGCAGTACCCTTCTTTATTCTTCATTCGGCTGATTTGGTTTAGGGTGTTATATTCTCCCAAATCTTTTCGCTGAGCACCCAAGACTGAATCTTCATTTGTCCTGTAGTAACAGCCTATTATCTGCTTTTTCTGCAACTAATTAGCTTTCAACCCCTGGATAATAGGATGAATATTGGCCCCCAGTGGCATGGTCCTAAAGCCTAGAACCCGTGAACAATACCTTATATGGCAAAAGAGATTTTGCAGACGTTATTAAGAATTTTGAGGTGGGTTATCCAGGTGGGTCTTTTTTTTTTTTTTTTTAATTTTTTTTTTCAACGTTTATTTATTTTTGGGACAGAGAGAGACAGAGCATGAATGGGGGAGGGGCAGAGAGAGAGGGAGACACAGAATCGGAAACAGGCTCCAGGCTCTGAGCCATCAGCCCAGAGCCCGACGCGGGGCTGGAACTCACGGACCGCGAGATCGTGACCTGGCTGAAGTCGGACGCTTAACCGACTGCGCCACTCAGGCGCCCCTCCATGTGGGTCTTATATGCAATCGCAAGCACCCTTATAAGAGAGAAGCAGAGGCAGACTGGACCTACAGAAGAGGAGGGCATGTGACCACTGAAGCAAGATGCTGTCACGGGCTTTGAAGATGGAGGAAGAAGACTCCATGAGCCAAGGAATGCTAAGGACTCTATATGTTGAAGCTGGAGAAGGCAAGGAAATAAATTCCTCCCAGAGTCTCCAGAGGTAGTTCAATCCTGCCTATACCTTGATTTTGCCCCATGAAACCAATTTTGGGTTCCTGATTTCCAGAACAATAAGAGAATAAAGGAATGTGTTATTTTAATCCACCAAATTTGTGGTAATTTGTTGCAGTAGCTTTAGGGAAGCTAATATCCCTCCAAACTATTATGACCCACTTGTTTGGTTTCTCTGAGGAGAGCTTTTTCTTGCCCTACCTTTACCCCTTTGAGTGTGGTTCATGGGTAGATGCTATTTTCTGCCATAACATCCTTTGTTTCTTTCCCCTTGGCACATTGTTTGTGTGCCTCACTACCTGAAGCATCAGTTTTGTGAGCACAGGGCCCACATTTGTCTGGTTAATCATGGCATCCTTAACCCTTCATCTCAGGTATTTTACATTTGATTGTATGAAATTACTTTTAACCTTAAAAATATAAAACTGCCTGTTACTTTACCAGCCAAAATGGGTTTATTCAGGAATAGCAGAGAATTGGGTCCAGGACAAGCAAGTTATAGGCCAGTCCACAGAACAGAGAGGAATGTTCTGTTATAGAGGAAAGGGGAGGTAGAAAGACTATTACAAACAAAAAATCTCTGGGAGTAAACTGGACGCTTGAGCTATAGTGGGCTTTTCACTGACTGATTTGTGACTGTTATTGGCGGGGTGTTGCCAGGGGAGGAGAAAAGCCTTTCTTCCTCCTACTGGGATAGTAAAGTAGTGTCCATGTGTAGGGTCCCTCTTTTCCTATTGGGTGTGCACTTGATAAGGAGTGATAGGGTGTGAGAGCTCCCCCTGCTTGCCTCCCCACTTCATTCTAAACAAGATTTCCTTTTATTAATTTTCATATTACCCGTGTTAGACCATTTGCAATTTCATATGATTCAGCTCAATAGGTTCACAATAAAGATGTATTGAATGCACACATCTAAGAAGGGCATTTTAAGTGCCAGGGGCTGGTCCTGGACACCATCCCCACCTCTTGAAGTTTCCCGATCAGAGAAGCTGGGAAGACCACATAAGTGAGGGAGTCGTGCGGCTGGAAGCCTCTTTTCCTGTAAATCCTGCTCCAAAATACAATAGTTACACCCAATTACTAAATGTTAGCAAATCCAGAATTATAAGACAAAGAACGGGAGTCTGGATCTCATCATGTTAAGTGTTTTGCAAGCATTAGCTCACTGACCCTGGCAGCAGCCCTAACGTAGATGCCATTTGATTCTCAGTTTACAGACAAGGAAATCGAGACACAGAGAGTTTAAGTAGCTTGTCCAGGGTCGTGTTTCTTGCTAGTGGCAGCGCTGGGATTCAAGTACAAAGGGACTCCAAACCCCACCCTCCATTGCCTCCTGTTAGAGGCATTAACACAACAAGTAACATATGAGAAATTTGTGTGTGTCTGCCCATCCTGGCAGGGTGGATGTCGCTGTGATTCGGCACGCTAGGGAGGGACTCATGAAAGTGTACACGAGCACAGTGAGCCCCACTATTTGGGAAAAGGAGACAGTTCTGCTGATAATGCTTCCTCCGTAATGTAGTAAGTCATGTTTTCTGCCGCATGGGTGCTAATATTTTTGCTAGAAAGCTTACATTTTACAAGACCTGGAAGTTTAAACAGTTCAGAAAGGTCACAGGAAACAAGAGACAAAGAGAGTGGGTCTGTGTGAAAATAAAATAATTGTATACAAAGCTTCTTTGGAGTGCTACTATATTATTAAGATAAAACTAACACATTTATGCTATTATCGTATGGTCATAAAGAAGGTGGGTTGTTTTGTTTTGTTTTGAGGATAATTTTCCTTGATAGGCTATTTCCCCCCAGATTTATTAAGGTATAATTGACAAATCAAATTGTATCTATTTAAAGTACACAATAGGATGATTAGATACATGTATGTATTGTGAAATGATTACCATAACCCCATTAATTAACACATCCATCACCTCACATAGCTAGCTACCTTTGTGTGTGTGTGTGTGTGTGTGTGTGTGTGGTAAGAATACTTAGGATTTACTCTCTTAGCAAATGTCAACTGTAAAATACGGTATTATTAACTATAGCTATCATGCTCTGCATTAAACAACCAGAACTTTCTCATCTTGTAACTAGAAGTTTGTACCCTTTGACATCTCTCCATTCTCTCCAACCTCCCAGTGCCTGAACCCTCTGTTTCTATGTTTTTGACTTTTTAGATTCTGCAAGTAAGCGATGCCATGCAGTATTTGTCTATCTCTGTCTGACTTATCATAGATAAGTCTTTACCTTTTTTACATTGCAATCTTCTGAGATCTATCATTTTGCAAACTCCAACAAGGTTTAGTGAAAATAACCCAAGGTGGGTTTTTGAATAACAGCAATGGTGGATTTATCACTGCCCCACTTGCAACTTGAATGCACTAATTGAGAACCATGGTTTTTGTTATAATAGAGGGTATAGTAGAGGTAGAGTCTTCTGAGACTAAATGCATGACACTGGCGCATTTCTCATTATAAACATGTAAAGATCTAAATGTCCAAGTTTTTTTATTCTGGGTATTTAGTTGAGCTTCCAAATATCAAGAGCCACATTTACATGGCAAATGAAAGATGTCAAAGGTAAGGGATATCCACTGTATCTTATTTCGTACAAGTGTGCCTTACCACAGAGTAATGTCCTTTTTATTAACTGGTGTTGAGACTCAACACTGCAATGCCCACTTGCAATCTCCTTCCTTATCACTTTGGAAATGAGACAGATGGTGAGGGGCACTCAGGACCCACATTTACTACATGCGTCACACTGTCCAAGTTAAATGGAGCTTTTGATTCAATTTTGTCGAGTGCAGTATTTGTTGAAAGCCAGCTATTTCTAAGATGCCTTGATAGTCACAGCTGTTGATTGATGGCTGTTATTCAACCTCATTTTCTGGAGTGCATCCAGAGTAGAAAGGATGACCTGAGAACACTTATTTATACCTGGAGGTTGGGATCGTGAGTGGAGTTTCGTCAGAGGCGTGCTTCAGATGAGTGAATTTTGTGAATACCTATTGTGCTATTCTGTGCCTTTCTCACAACACAACCCCAAATACTTAACTCAGTGGCCGTTCACTGCATATTCAGAGGCTGCCTATCATGAGCCGAGTGCAGCGTGGAGTGGAGGA
Source organism: Leopardus geoffroyi (assembly GCF_018350155.1). Taxonomy (NCBI): domain Eukaryota; kingdom Metazoa; phylum Chordata; class Mammalia; order Carnivora; family Felidae; genus Leopardus; species Leopardus geoffroyi. The sequence continues at coordinate 90,781,191 of NC_059338.1, forward strand.
GATTTGTTGCAGAGCAGTTGAGTCTTCAAAGAATGTACATTCTAGAAGCATGATGACAAAACAAAGTCAGCAGAGGGGCAGCTACAATACAGCAGAGCCTCAAGCAACTCAGCTTCCGGCCCTGGTTGTTTTCATTTGCTCCTCCTGACTCTGTTTCCTCTTTTCTCAACCCTGCTCTGCACCAAGGAGGCCAGTCTGTAAGTACTGCTCGGGGGACGCCCTTTCCCTCTGGCTCCATGTTGTGCATGGGGACCACCAGAAGGAGACTGAAGAAGTGAACATGGTGAGGTCTGGACATGGGTCCCCAGCATCTTCCCTGGTCTCTCCTTTAGACCCTCTAGGCTGTAGCATTTAGCCTACAGGTACTAGACCTGATAGCACAGTTATCTTTGTGGATTCTTTTACCCTACCCACATCTTATAAATGGTCCCCTTATTCATCAGTTCTTAAACTTCTCCCCGTATGTGATGTGTGTTTTCTGTATATTGCAGGCACCCAACTGTACAGTCCCTCCATTCCCACATGAAGTAGAACCTGCGGCTGACCTACAATAAACCTTTGTTGGCTTAAGTCTCTGAAGTATGGAGGTTAATGTGCAGTGAGGCTGTGCTTAATATAGTCATCAACACAGCTGAACCAGTGTGTGAAGGTCTTACACACCATTCAGATCTACAGGATTGGAGGAAACCATCCCAAGGGGTATGGCTTCCTCTAAAATACAGTAAGTTGGGGAAGGGAATGAACTATATTAAGAGGCTTCACGCTTGAAGACCAATTGGACAATTGGTTACTGAACAAAGAATCTGCACCAGAGATGCCCATCACCAATAGTCTTTGAAGACTTTTGGGCACAATTAGACACTAGAAACTTAGGAGATGTTCCTTCTCTTGATCCCCCTTGGGGATCTACTGGATATGAAGAGGGGCGCTGGCCTGACATTCTCCCTAGTATAAATAGATGAGTATCTGGAAAATATTTCTCATCTCCCTTTTCTATCATTTTCCTCCAGTGGAGAGTTGAAGCTTATTAGAATATAAAGCAGAATCAAACAGAGGAGTTATACTTTTGCCAGAAACCTGGCCTTAGTCATTTTAGTCCACATGGATATTTACATAAGTGTCCAAACTATTGAAGTAAAACCATCAGGCTTTGAATTACCTTAGGCATGAGTTCTTATTTATTTTTGGGGTTCATCCTTAGCAAGTAGCTCAGACCCTACCATAAAGGATAGATTCACAGACATTTATTTAATGAATGAGAAATTAATGAGTGAAAGAATAAGAGTACACAAGTAAATGGTAGTAGCTCTGTATTATGGCACGCTGGTATAGTCTTTCAGAGTCGGCCATGCATTCTTTTAGATAGTGGCAAATGTCAATCCTGTGGGAGTTTAATTCTTTTGTTTTAAAACTGCTGAAAGTTGGGGCGCCTGGGTGGCGCAGTCGGTTAAGCGTCCGACTTCAGCCAGGTCACGATCTCGCGGTCCGTGAGTTCGAGCCCCGCGTCGGGCTCTGGGCTGATGGCTCAGAGCCTGGAGCCTGTTTCCGATTCTGTGTCTCCCTCTCTCTCTGCCCCTCCCCCCGTTCATGCTCTGTCTCTCTCTGTCCCAAAAATAAATAAAAACGTTGAAGAAAAAAAAAAAATTTATAAAACTGCTGAAAGTTATACAGACTCATCTTTTGCATGCATGTATATTACATATTGTATGTATGCATAAATATATATATACACACACTCATATATAGTTTTTAAAAAGGCATGATTGCAAACTAATGAGATAGCTTTCTTTTTATGTTCCCTATTGACACAAATGTGCTACGGATGTAATTGAATTTCAAAGTGTAGCAATTCCACAGATATTCTGAGCAATGCCAGGCTGGAAAAGTGAGTGTATAGTTTACCAAGGTGATTAGTGTGAAGGGTAACAACCTTTTGAATGTTTAGTTTCTGGCCTGTTTCTTGAATAAATGTTACCTTACAGTGCCTGGTACTTGGCAAACATTCAATACAAATTAGTTGAATGAAAGTATCATTTCCTTATAATTACACTTCAGTTTTCCCTCCCTCCCTCCCATCATCTTTTCCTTCCTTCCTTCCTTCCTTCCTTCCTTCCTTCCTTCCTTCCTTCCTATCTTCCTTCCTTCTCTCACTCTGGATCTCTTCCACAATTCATGGCACACTCTCACTGTTGGTCTATGGAAGATCCTACTTTTAAAAAATATCATTTGACCATTTTCCCATTTTTTTTCTGATCCTCACTACTGTCCCCCACCCTTCCCCTGTCTGGCACCTTTTAAAATCTATTTGTATATATTTTTGGATGTATATGTGTCTATAATAATGTAGAGTGTTGTTTGAGGAGGCATATTTTTTCCTATTTTTCACTCAATATTATGTTTTAACATTATATTTTCATGTTCCTGGATACGCCTCTAGCTCATTGCTTGTGACTTGCATGGTATCCCCTTGCATCTAGTGATGGAGACCCAGGGTGCCTTCACCTCCATGCTACAGTTGATATCCTTGGCATGTTCCCTTATGGAACCATGGGTGACTTTTGTCTCTGGGGAGTGTACCGGCAAATGAGACTGCAAATTTAATTCCACTGTGTTATCAGATTTCTCTTCAAAAAAGCGACATTAGAATATGCCCTATCAAATAGTGTGCAAGAGTCTGGGTTTCTTTTCTTCAGGTCCATAGTGTCGTTGGGTATTTTCCAACTTTCTCATTTTTACCACCATGGCGGATACAAAGTGGTTGCCGTTATCATTTTAAGTTACATTACTCATACTGTCAGTGGGCTGGGGCATCTCTTCATATGCTTGTGGTTCATTTGGAAATCGCCTTCAGAATACTGCCTAATCCTGTTTTTGCCTCTTTTTATCTTGTTTGGTTCCATGCCTATTATCTTGTTGATTTGCTGGAGTTCCTTATACATTCTAATTTTTGTTCCTAACAATCTGGATCTATATTTATTCTTTTCTAAGTGATTCGTTCCTGTGACCTGTTGTTATTTTCTAGACTATTTAGCTAGTTTGAGATAAATGGTGCTAATTAACAACACATTAGAAGAATTTTAATGATTCAAGGCCAAATATTCATCCTTCTTTTTTTTAATATATACAATTTTTTTCATTTTATTTATTTCTGATAGACAGAGAGAGACAGAACACAAGTGGGGGAGGGGCAGAGAGAGACGGAGTCACAGAATCTGAAGCAGGCGACAGGCTCCGAGCTGTCAGCACAGAGCCCGACGCGGGGCTCGAACTCACAAACTGAAAGATCATGACCTGAGCCGAAGCCGGACGCTTAACCGACTGAGCCACCCAGGTGCCCCTAATATTCATCCTTCTTAATACTTGTTCCCAATAAGCTTATTCTGTAGGTAACTTCTGCCATTGCCACAGATGTCTGTCTGATCTAGAGCTCACCGACTTCTGTTTTCTATTAAAGATCTCATCAAGTCTACTAACAAACTTGGGAGTGGCCAGGAGGTGAATCTTTCAGTCCTAAAGATTGAGGGCTAAAACACTAAATAAACCATAATATCTAAAGCAAATAATCACAGTGTTGTTTAAATTTAGATTATTCTGTCTGTTGACATGCGTTTTTTTCTTAGCACTGTATATTAAAAACCCCATTTTTTCCCCCAAAATAAGATTACATCTGAGGAGACTGGTAATACACAAAGAAATTCCTTCCCAGAGTACTTCATCCTTACGTACCAGGTAGACTGAGAATTAAAGATTAACCTGATTGTAGCAATACACTGGGATCATCTTTACATAAGGAATGATGCGACTGCCTCGTGAAGGAGGTACCAGTGGAGCAGCGATTTCATACACTTCTTTCCCATGTTTCTTCAACAACCAACAGAATGTTCTAAGTTCAGTACCCTTGCCTGCATATAGCAATGCTCTGGAAGAGCTGACTTAACAATTTAGTTAACATAGATAATATGTGAACCCAGCAGTCAGTTTCTTAAACTAAACTTCCAGTCCCTTATCATCTGGCTTCTAATTCCATCTTTGGGTTTTATGCTTTACAACCTTCCTACACATTCCAGACTGAACTGGACACTTCACAATTCCCTGAACTCTCCAACACATTCTCACTTTCATGCTCTTGACCCTCTTCTGGTCAAGAGCTGGTACCTCCTGCTGAAATCCTCCCCATCCTCGAGGCTCAAAAAGAGGCCATGCCTCCACGATGTCACACACCTATCACTAGATGTGACCTCACTTTTCTGTTAAACACCATGGCATTCATTCATTCATTCATTTATTTATTTATTTATGAGAGAGTGTGCACACAAGTGGGGGAGGGGGAGAGAGAGAATCTCAAGCAGGCTCCACGCCTAGCACAGAGCCCAATGTGGGGCTCCATCTCATGACCCACCATGAGACTATGACCTGAGCCAAAGTCAGGAGTCACACACTTAACCAACTGAGCCACCCAGGTGTCCCCAAATACCATGGCATTTAAAACATGCATCTTATATGGCTCTTTTAAAATAATCTATTTCTGGGGCACCTGGGTGGCTCCGTCCATTTGGGCATCTGACTTTGGCTCAGGTCATGATCTCACAGCATGTGAGTTCAAGCCCCATGTCAGGCTCTGTGCTGACAGCTCAGAGAGTGGAGCCTGCTTAGGATTCTGTGTCTCCCTCTCTCTCTGCCCCTCCCCTGCACACACTCTGTCTCTCTCCCTCTCTCTCTCTCCTTCAAAAATAAATAAACATTAAAAAAATAAATAAAATAATCTATTTCCTGGAATTCTGCATACTGGGATATTTGAATTTGTTCACAGATGAGAGTGTTAACTCTGCAGGACAAAGCTCGGGTCTTGTTGATGTCTATCCTAATGGTGCCTAGCATGGTGCTGCTTACAAACCGAGTGTTCAAGTAATAATTACTGAATATTAAATGAATGTGCAGGAGATCAATGAACTGTTAAAAATACTGCACAGAGGATGAGGAAGAAATTGTCTCATATTTGCAGTGGACCAAGGATGTGTGGCAGTAATATCTCTGAAGCCTGGGAAAAGCCAAGACAAGCCTTCTCGATTTACAGCCCTACTCCACCATTTGGAAGACTGTTGTTCTTGACTATGGGCTCAAACACTTTAATCCTTATTTCCTCATTTGTATAATAGCAATAATAATATCACCCACCCAAAGTAATTTTGTTTAGGATTAAATAAGATAATTTATATGAAAGACTTTTCCTGAATGTCCATATACTCATTATCTGTTGGTTGGGGTAAGTATTGTTTTTGTTAGAATCTTCATGTGGGTACAGATTTTATTTAAAATTATGTTGGTTGTAGGTGGTATTTTGCCTGCCTAAATGACAGTCAGTGATGAGAAATATGTAACCAAAAAAATATTAGAAGGTAAAATGAAAACTTAGTCAATGTAATTGGAGAAGTTTTTTGTTAAAACAGAATGTACCCAAGTTCAAGAATAAAATTATAAGATTCTTCTTATATCAGAGTCATTTCTTTGTATATTACTATTCAATTGAGCAATATTTTTTCATCCAAGAGCTCCTTTAATAACCAAATTGACTTTTTAGATTTGGTTGGAAATGTAGGCTTTGGAAATTAGGTAGAAAAAAACTTTCTAATTTCATCTCAATTTTCCAGGACATGCTCTTTCACAATTTTATCATAAATTAAATATAAGCTTGAACAAACATGAAATGTAGTGTCAAAGCAAATTAATTCTATTGGATATCAGTGCTCAGATCAGTGAGCACATTCCCAGATTGATTTCCCAGTTCTCTGATGAATGTGTAAGGGGAGTAGAAAGGAAAGAGAAAGACATGAGTTAACCTCCAGCTTGCAGTTTCAGCATAAGAGCGTGGAGGAGTGAGATTCGTATTTTGAGCTTCAGAACCAGACACATGGACTCAAATCCTGTCTTGCTCAGTCATTCGCTGCATGCGTCTTTCAGGCTTTCAGATGGTTCCTTCATTTACAATATGGGAGAGATGTTAGCTACATTATGAATCTGTTGTCTGAGCGGCTTGTGATTTATGCCAAGTGCTCACATCACAAAATTATCTTAATAATTAATGTAAAATTTTGAGCTCAAAAATGCACTAAAGTACATCCATGACACTGTGAATTTGAGGGGAGGGATGCATCTTTGCATGCCCCATGCCAACCACAAGGCCCGTACATAGTGGGTGAGTGTTAAATGTAATCAGATGAAAAGAAAGACTTCAACCTCATTCTGTGGATACAGAGTAAATATCCTATAATTTTCATGCTCTGTATGTATAGACATCTCTTGTCAATTCTTCTTTGGGGTGCAATGGCATTTGGCAGGAACTCAAGATCCAGGAGTTCTCCAATAGCTGGTTAACACCTCCGTTGATTCAAGAATGCATTCTACCAAAGGGATACTCTAGGAAAAATCGTTCTGTTATTTTTTAAAGACTTTTCACCAAATCCCAATAGAGTCTTCTTATCGTATAATGCCGTGAGAAAGCCTTTAGCAGGGACTGTAGTCAGCAGGACAGCTGGTCTCCTTGGCCTCATTTTTCTAGGTCTACACCCTAATCTCAACTTTCCATCTTAATACCACGATGGTGAATAAAGTAGATCCCAAAGAAAAGAAAGTAGAGCAATTATTTATTTATACTTCTTGTACTAATAATAAAGTAACATGGCCTGCATTGTCCTTGGACTTGATCCCTGCACAGCAATAAATCTCTTGTGAGGTTGACATGTAAAGATGAGCCCTGAACACCAATCACTACTTTCTCATAATTTCCACCATCAATTGAGTCTGCACCAGCCCCACTGCATTTTTTTCTTTTCCAATTGAATGTACACAGGTCTCTAGTTGCAGCTTAGCCCTTGCTAATTATGTCATCTTGAAGCAGCTATTTATTATCACTGAGTATTAATTTGTTTATATGGGAAAGGAGTTATCTCACTCAGGGCTGTTCGAGGGAGAAAATAAAAGATTGTAGAAGAAATTTCTGGAAATTGGCTGGTACTCAAGAAGTATTAATTCTCCAACAAAGCTTTTTTTTCAGATTCATTTGCTTTTCCTATTCATTCGTTATCTTGACTTTAAGAAAGATTGCACATAAACAAAAGGCAGAGATTAATAGGGAAAATAGGAAAACCGAAAGAGCAAAAGATAATATGCCAACTGGGTATTTACCCCAATAAACAGTCATTGCCTTGTCCAGTCATTCACCCCTCCTCCTTCTGGAAGTTGTTTCTCTGCACTCTCTCCTTTTGGGAAATGGTATTTCTCCCACTGAAGCCATCTGTTTTGAACGGGAGCTGTCACTTGTTGTATATCCCAGCAACACTTAATGATCTGAGGTGAGTAAATAAATCCAGAGTAACACCACTTACTGCCTGACCTTAGCTGCTTGGTCTGGGAATGAACCCTTCCGTCAAACTGGACAAAGTACACATCTTCTCCCTGGTTTTTAATTTGAGAAAAAGAGACAGCAGAAGCCAGCCATTTTCTGGTGATGACTCTGGAAGACTGAAGACGGAGGTGCTGCCAGATTCTGTGTTTCCTGCTGGTGGGAAAACCTTTCCTAAGAAAATGAAGCCAACATGTGGATACAAGACATGTAGTACATTCTGGAGACACTGGAGTTTCTATTCCCTGTTGGTCCCTGGGCCATATTTGCTCTTTTTGTGGTTATACGTCTTCCAATAAATTTCCATTTTTTGGCCCAACTAGTTTTGTGTTGGCTTGCTGCCACTTTCAACTAGAAATAAACCTGACTTAGGCAATTATTTTTCAAAACTCAAGACTCCATACACTTTCACTCCAGGGCCAACAGGAGATTCTAGGATCTGCCCAGATAGGAGAACTTGAAGCTGGGGCTGACTGAGGAGTGGATGTTGCCCTTGCCTGGCTCTAAGCAGGACTAAGTTGTAAGGGATCCAAGGTGGGGACAAAGGAGAGGCTGGGGACTAAGAGGCCATCCTCATGAATCTTCGAATCCTTATGAGCTCAGTCACATAATAAGTAACAAGAATAACAAACATAGAATCAAAGGAGGGGAGGTGTGTCAAAATCCAGAATCTGTGACAGGTCATAGTCAAATGGAGCAAACAGGCTAGAATGGGTAGTTACGAGTCAGTATCTATCACAGATGACAGTGTTTGGGGACTGACACAAAAAGGCCAGTACTTCATTTAAAGGGTGACTGTGACTCTGCTTGCAGAAGGAACCCCATTAATTATTAAATGAGTAATAGTGTTTTAATTCTTTACTGATATTGTCTGTTAGTCCCATGTAGCTACTTTTTCCTAGTTCACATTAAAACAAAATCCTGGTGGAGTATATCCCCACTTTCACAATACTAGGCTTATAAAAATCCAAATTTACAAGACCATTATTTTTCTACAGTGAAGGACTCTTTATTCTACAAAAAAAAATTATCACAGCATTTCTTTAAATAATAACCTGTTTCCAATATGAGTCAATTTGTATGTAACATATTTGGATACATCTCTTACATGAAGAAAAACAAACCTATAAGCATAAGTAAATTGTACAATGTATTTAAATTTGCAAGGTTTTAAGCCTGCTGTCGATGACATGTAGGAGTTCAGAGGTTGGACATAAATGCATCTCATTCCAGATGACTCATATTTATTTTACTATTTTAACATTTCTGAGATGTTCTCTCTATGTTGATTCATTCATGCTACAATCAGGAAGAAAATGTTGTAAGGTCTTTAGAACTCAACATCCAAGGTCATAAATTCGCTAATACCATGGCAAGGACTATTGAATGGAGAATCATAACCATCATCTCTTAGATGAGCAGTCTTTTAGAACAGAGAGCACTTTCGCATTTATGATCTTATATGAGCCTCATTGTGGTCCTTTGAAGCAGGTATTATAGCCTTTTAAAGGATGATAAAATTGAGACTGTAACATTAAATGACTTGCCCAAGATTATACATGAGAGTAGTACATGGGAGAGCCAGGATTCATATCCATTTCTTGTGACTATTTCCTTTTCCAGTACAATACAGCTGCTTCACAGCAAAATACCGTCCTTGTCCTGGAATGAGCTGTCTGAGATATCTTACAAATGACAGTAACAACTTCCTCTTAAGGCAGTTTCCTGTTTTCCAAGCATGATACTGCATAATTGGCCCAGGACTGAACTTCTTGATAGTTGCTCAGAAGTCAGAGCATGAAATGCATTCAAGCAGTTTCTCAATTACTTGGCACCAAACTTTTCTTGGCTATGATCTTGCTGTCAGATAACTGATAGATATGCCCGATTTTTATCTGGTAAATTGACTACTGCTATTTGTCTGTGTTAAACTGATTTAGCGAAACATGTTTATTCTAAAACCAGCTGAAGTATATACTAAAGTGGAGTAAAACTTTGGTGGTTAATTTTGCATGAATAAGTCGGAGAATCATTTTTTAAAAATTGAATCCATATTTAAATATTTGAATTTTATTGCATTTTTAGAGGCTTTATTACATTTTTAGAGGTTTATATATTCACCATGAACATATATTTTTGTGAGTGTGAGAAATACATAGTCATCATTTGTATGGCAATGTGTTTGCTTTATTGAGCAAATCCCCGGCTAAACACTCATTAGAGGCTAGGGACAATAACATAGGATAATGAGATTGCTTTGTTTTAATTGACGGATAGGTTTGTAGAAGGACAAAATATTACAACCATGTTAGAAATAAGACACCTTTAGGGATTCATCAAAAGTATTAGGGAAAGTTAGAATGTGCTTACGATTATAGGCAAGCAAAAACTTGAGAAATAGAGGAACTGTGATTAGCTAGGTTGTTTAATAAATAATTAGAAAAAAATTAACCTTCTCTAGTCAACTAATTCCACCACATCACTTACCCTCCTCAAATGGGAAGTTTTAGTTATGTAATAAAACTCTGTTTGTATGAGGGAATAAATATTACTAGCCTTAACATGTTCTCATTATGGTTTTACATACACATCTACATATCTTAAAAAATAAAAGGAAGAACTTAATCACTTCACACTAGAGAATTTTGAGGGGACAGAGGATTAAGTAGCTGTTATTCTGCTTTAAAATCTGTAACAACTCTATCATATTAATGTTGGTGACAGAGAGCCCCTTAGTGGGCATGTTCAGTCTTCAGCTAATTTGAATCTGTGAAAAGGTAAAAGTTTGTCTGAAGAATCCTATTGTTTCCATGGTTGCTTCCGTCTTAAAATCGTTATCTGGTAAGGTTATCCGTTGAGCCCTTTTCCTTCAAATATGTATGCAAAAGACGTTCGATTTAGTACTCCATTTATATGTGTTATTTACAGCACAAATCTTACAGCAAGGATTTCATGCTTGGAAAAGCCCTCTTGAAATGACTGCACGTTTTGCTTAATTTACAGTGTTGCAATCTGCAGCCAGTTTTTCAAATAAATGCCACATTAACAGGGTAATTATTTACATACGGGCTTCATCTTACAGTAGGAGAACCCAGGCCTTCCACATATTGTATCAGACACTCTGACCATGTCACCTAATTAAGTCAATAAAACATTATACCTAGACGTGCTTGCAGCATAGGTATTTATACAAATCTCTTCCCAGACACTTGGCCCATATTCATGGCCTTAGGGAGAGTGCTCTCAAGGGAAGCCAACCAGTTTTGGCCCTTCATCCTGACTTGGAATGAGATTTTTGTGGGTTAGATTCCAAATGTTATTGAAGTTGCCTAGCTACCATGTCTCAGTAGAAGAAACAGAACGTAGACAGCAATTGGTCATGTAGCCAATTACCAGAGCCTTTCTTGACACCTGGGTGGTAGGGAGTTTTCCATTTTCACCTACCAGATCTCCTCTGAGTAAGACTGACCGTGGGCAAAGGCTAGGGTGGATATTCCCCCTTTGCTCCTGATTCACACTACGTTGTAGAAGCTTTCAGGCCCTTGTGACCTGGGAGAGAAGTTAAAAGTCAGGGAACATGTATTGTGGAGCCCTGATTGTGTGTCAGGATAGGATAGAGAGGTACATAATGCCTGTTCTGAGGGAGCGGTGATGCTGGAGGAAACTTCCCCGAGGAAGAGATCATCAATCTGGAGCAGGAAGAGTGTGCTGGCACAGAAAAGAGCAAGAGACCTGCAGGCAGGAGCAAGTGCCCGTGTGACTCAAGGAAAAGAGCATCACGGGTTCAAGGCTCTTGGGCATGCTTACCGGGGCTGAAAACAAGATGATCACCTAAGAGGAGCAAGAAATTTGGGCCGATCCTTGCAAGGTCTTAAAAGAATTATGAAGAATCTTAGACTTTCTTCTAAACACAATAGGGAATTATTACAGGGCCTTCGCAGAGGAGCTTTATGAGTCACAGTTACGGTTTTCAAGAGAACCTACTGGCTCCTATAAAGAAAATGGATCAGTGCTGGCATGAGTGAGGCAGTATTGGATGCAGGAGACCAACAGGAAGCTATTATGTTTTTATTCTATTCCAGACAGAAGATGGTGGAGACATGTACTAGGATAATGCCACCAGAGATGGAGGGGATGAGGGACCCAGGGGGCATTTTAGAGGTACAACTGGCAGGACTGGATGTCTGGTTTGGCAAGTGATAAAGGGAAAGTAGGGGTCAAGGACAAAGACATATTCTCACGAATGCCCATGAGAAGCAGAGGAGGAGCAGGAATCCTTCTTTGGGAAGGTAGAGTTCTAGATACTTGTGAGAAATGCGAATCTTAAGTGATTGCTGGTTTTCACTGGCTCTCCCCGATTCACGGCTGAGAGGTCTATTGGCTCGTCTGGATCTCTGATGCAGCTGTATTTATGTTCATTGCGTTTGCTGTTTCTTTTTCTGGTTAATTTATGCATATAATAATAGGATCTAGGGGGAAAATAAACCTTTTCTCTTTTTTCTTCCTCTATAATTTTCCCCCTAATTTCTCTTTTGAGGCCATCCAGAAAGGCTATGAAATAGAAAGCAGAAGATTGTGAGGGTATGTGGATTGTTGTTGGTATTTGGGGAAGTTTTAATTTATGGTGAGTCTACCAATGATTGCTAAAATCACCTTAAACCCACCACTCCCAAGACTTAAATGAAAAAACTCATGATAGTTCAGTATAATATCTCTGCCAGGAGATTTCTAATAACTATAATTTGTGCTAATAGAAAATGCATGATCTCTCATTACAGAGTTTGTGGGAAGGTAATAATTGCTCTATTGCCTAGACAAGAGGAGGAGTCCTAACCAGTAATGGCAGGGAAGGAAAACAGGAAGAAGCACCCATTTCCCCTGCCTGTTACTCTCAGAATAGTTTTTGTTAAGTCTATTCAAAATTCCTACCTGAGTTTTGGAATCCACATTATTTAGTAATTTCAATCACTCACAATAAGACGTTTATGAAAAACATGCAGCATAAAGCCCCCTTTAGATGAATTCCAACTAAGAAATGCAGAAAGAATAGTAAAATTAGAGAAATCACAATTTTATAATTCCTAATCAGGCAGAAGGGCCTTTAGGGCTCCTGTTTATGACTTATCCCCTTAGATCTTGTAGAGTCCCATGGCTAGTAATAACATGGGCAACCGAGCAGAGCGATATGTTTCTGAAGTCGCCATTTTCTACCTGTGGGACCACATAGGGAATTTACATAGCCAGAATACGTTTGTTTTCTCATCTGTAAAATGGTGCCATTAATCACATCTGTCTCTCACTAAGGATGAAATGCTATAAGACATAAAGTGTTTAGCCTTCGTTAACAAAAAGTCTCTAAGTACCTACTCTGTAACAGGCACGAATTTAACACTCAGTTTGTTGTAGACACTGCTCCAGGTGCTAAAAATCAAAAGTGGTTGGGGTGCCTGGGTGGCTCAGTCGGTTGAACGTCCGACTTCAGCTCAGGTCACGATCTCGCGGTCCGTGAGTTCGAGCCCCGCGTCAGGCTCTGGGCTGATGGCTCAGAGCCTGGCACCTGCTTCCGATTCTGTGTCTCCCTCTCTCTCTGCCCCTTCCCCGTTCATGCTCTGTCTCTCTCTGTCTCAAAAATAAATAAATGTTAAAATTTTTTTTTTTCAAAAGTGGACAAGACACCCCAGCCTCAAGCTTCATAAAACTTACGTGTTTGTGGTGGGAAGGCACCAAACACGGTGTAGAGACCAATAAGGAAACAATTACAAGTCATAATAAATGCTGGAAGGAAAGTAACTATCTCATTCTGGGTGGTCAGGGAAGGCATCTCTGAGGAGGTGACATTTTAACAGTGCAAAAAGAGGGCATAATGTGGGTGGGGGAAGGAATATTTGTGTCAAGACTCTAAAAAGCTTTGGCTTCTTTGTGGAATCTGCTCCAGATTGAATGTTTGTGCCCACACCCCCAATTCATTTGTTAAAATCTAAGCCACGATGTGATGGTATTAGGAAGCAGAGTCTTTGGGAGATGAATAGGTATATGAGGATGAAACTCTCATCTATAGGATTGTGCCTTTATTTATTTATTTATTTATTTTTTAATTTTTTTTTTCAACGTTTATTTATTTTTGGGACAGAGAGAGACAGAGCATGAATGGGGGAGGGGCAGAGAGAGAGGGAGACACAGAATCGGAAACAGGCTCCAGGCTCTGAGCCATCAGCCCAGAGCCTGACGCGGGGCTCGAACTCACGGATCGCGAGATCCTGACCTGGCTGAAGTGGGACGTTTAACCGATTGCGCCACCCAGGCGCCCCGGATTGTGCCTTTATTAAAGAGCTCCCTTGACCCTTCTGTCACATGAGACATTGTCTATGAACCAGGAAGTGGGCCCTCACCAGACACGGGACCTTGATCTTGGACTTTCCAGCCTTCTGAACTATAAGAAATAAATTTGTGTTGTTTATATGTTATACAGTTCATGGTGTTTTTGTTATAGCAGCGTGAACGGACTAAGACAATCCATGGAGATAAAGCCAGCGCTGTGTCAAGGAGCAGGAGAAAATGAGCCTGAAGTCAGAGCCAGAGCCTGATCATTCCAGGTATTATAGGTAAGGTTAGAAATTAGAATTTCTTCCCAAGAGTGACAGGAAACCAGAGCATAGCTTTGAGAGAGATAAGTTGAGTGACCCGGTGTTTGTTTTAAGCACACCTTTAATGCTTTACGGACTTCTAGTGGGTAAGAGTGGAGAGTGCACAGTCAGGAGACCGTCGTGTTGATCCGTGAAAGAAGCAATGGTGGCCGGTCTAAGGTGGCAGGAGTGGAGAGGGAGAGAAAGACAGGGATTCCAGATGCACTTGTGACAGAATAAAGAGGACTGGATGGCAATTGGTGCAAGGAAATAGAGAGGAGAAAGTGGGAATCAGGATGGGGACCTGGGCTTCTGGCTAATTCGCTGGGTGGGTGGCCATGCCATTTATAGGGCCGAGGAGAGAATAGGACCAGGGAGGAAATGGCCAGATCAAATTAGCAGTTCTTTCCAAGAAATGCTAAATGTGAGCCACCTAGGAGAAAATCGAGGACAGAAACTTTATCCCAGCATGGGAACAAATCAGTGTCACTCATTATTATTAATAATAACCTTACTATCTTTAGTGAATGGAACTGTTGCTTGGAGTATTTCCTTAGCAATTCTTCCTTGTGAACCTCAGATAATTACAAGTAACTATTCAGATATTTGGGGATTCTATTTTGGCAAAATGTTATTTTATCACGATTAAATTCAGTGTACTAAATGATGTCAGAATTTGTTAACTTTTGAAAACCGTAATTTTAAACACCGCACAAATAGAAAATAAATAAGAACATTAAATCCCGAGTGGCCACATTGAAATGGAGACCTCGCTTCCTTCAGTCAATAAAATCAGTCAGTAAAACTGTGCAGTTTTGAAAGCCAATGATAGCTCACCAATTTTTATTGTAGTTACATGAAAGGACAATATACATTCTTGGATTGAGTTAATGTGTTTGTTTTATGCTCCAAATTACCTTAACAGCAGCATTCTTGAAAAAGCAAATGGTATAATACCTTTCCTTCAAATCCTGGAACATTTAATCTACATCGCTATAAAAACAGATGTTCATTCACACTGTCACTTAAAAATATAGATACAAGGCCCCAGAGGGAGGTGATTGGAAGTTACTGTTCCCTCAGCAATTATAAATTGCTTGCATTCAGCTGACATTTCTTGTTTAACTGAGACCTATATGATTTGAAAGCTTGCACCTTGTTATTGTTTGAAAAGTATCAGGCACCTTGTTATCATTTGAAAAGTATTACTGATTTTTCAAATAAAGAGATAAATAAAATTAAAACATTCTGTTCATTATGTGTGTTACGTTGACAAACAATCAAATGCTTGGTTGGAGCGAAAGTTTATATACTATTCGTAGCAGAGCACTAGATACAGCTGAGCAAAATCATTGAGCGCTTTTTAAATTAAACTAACTTGAATCTGGTCACGTGTGAGCAGGGTGGCCCTGTGCCCTAGCCCACTCAGGACTGAGGGAGTTTCAGCACAGAGACTGTTTTTAAATTGGGACTTTCTTGAGCAACCTGAACAAGTTGTTGACACCCTAAAGAGTCTGGTTAATTATGGCCCTTGAGTTGGGCGAGGAGGAGTGTTATTTTTACAGATGTGTATTTTTTTTTAGTTTGTGAGACCCTCCCCCCAAATCACTAAAAATTGAATCTGTTGATTTTGAGATTAAAAAAAAAAAATAGATCTTTAGGGGGTGCCTGGGTGGCTCAGTCGGTTAAGCATCTGACTTCAGCCCAGGTCATGATCTCATGGCCCTTGAGTTCAGGCCCAGCGTCGGACTCTGTGCTGCCAGTTCAGAGCCTGGAGCCTGCTTCGAATTCTGTGTCTCCCCCTCTCTCTGCCCCTCCCCTGTTCACACTCTGTCTCTCAGACAATGGATAAATGTTAAAAAAAAAAATTAAAATAAAAAGATAGATCTTTAAAAATATACAAAATTTTATTTGCGTGTTTCAACATAGGGGTTGGGTCTTACCCTATTTTATTTAATTTATTTTTTTTATTTGAGAGAGAGAATATGAGCTGGAGAGAGGGGCAGAGGGAGAGAGTGAGAGAATATTAAGCTTGTTCCATGCTCAGGGCAGAGTCTGATGTGGGGCTCCATCCCACAAACCATGAGATCATGACTTTAGCTGAAATTGAGAGTCGGATACTTAACCAACTGAGCCACCCAGGGGCCCTGTTCTTACCCTCTTTCTATGCTTGGCATCTCAATAACGCCTGCCATAGGCACTTGATACGTATTTGATTTAACAGGATGTTGATTTGTCAAGAAAATTAAAAGGGAGAGAGATACCACAGTGTAGGAGTTTCCTTTCCTTCCCCAAGGCCCCTAACTCTCAGATTTATATTAAAAAGGGAAAATTACTATAATCCATGCTTTATGAAATTTACCTTGGGGGGGAGAGAAATGTGTGAGAAACTTTCAGTTTCCAGACTGATGCAAAAAGTTTTATGAGCCAGAATGCAGCTTGGTAATAAAAGCATTCTCTTCATCAGAACTAGAGTTTGTTATATCGCTGCGACAAAGCCAAATATTAAGCCAAATTTGTCCCCTTTTTTTGCTCTTTAATGAAATAGCTGTTCTTTCATATATTTTTCAATGTTTAACTGAAGCATTTGATTAGTAGATTTTAAAGAAACTAAAGTTAAAGGAAACATTCTCTTTCTGTTCCTTTTATTTAATTTTTACAAAATAAACCCCAGCAAACCAGTTAGTCTACATTCTTGGTAAAGCATTACCTGTTTCTTAACACGAGGAAGTAAAAATACATAAAATATATATAAAGCAGTGTTGGATCAAGGCCACGTACCTCACTGCTTATGTTGTCATTTGAGACCAAAGATCAGAAACTCCCTTTTGCCACCCACATCCTCTTTTCCAGCCAAGCAATTGATTCAATGGAGATGCTAAGTGCATCTGTGAACACAGGTAAAGTTTCATTGTAAATGGGAAAAGGAGCAAGGCAGAAACGTTAGCGGGTTTCCCTTTCCTGTCACTTATAAACAGGGATAGATTAAAGTTACTGAACGAGAACTGGGTGTGGGGGATGCCAAGGGAATGGGCGGTAGGGGTGGGGGGTGGGTAGTGCCAGCAAAAGGGGAGGCTTCTGTCACGGGCTTAAACGTCTCAGGAGCAGTGGAATAACAAGACAATTTTCTCACCATGTCGATTATATCCTAATTTTCACAAAATTGGACAAGTTTCATAATGGCAGATATTCTCAAAATCCTGGAAATGTTTGTATCAATAATAGGTGTTCGTTTTAAAGCAAAAATATACTTAGTAGTAGTTTTTGTGACTGCCTGCCAATGTACATGCAGATACACATCTTTTTGCCCCTTTTATTTAAGAACTCTGCATTTAAAGAGATGTCTGACTTAGGTATCTTGTCTTTGGAGATTATAGTTAAATTCCTGTGAATTGCTACAGCAATTTGGAATGAGTTCAGAGAGATTTGAAAAGAATTTTTTTTTAACGTTTATTTATTTTTGAGACAGAGAGAGACAGAACATGAACGGGGGAGGGTCAGAGAAAGGGAGACACAGAATCTGAAACAGGCTCCAGGCTCTGAGCTGTCAGCACAGAGCCCAACGCGGGGCTTGAACTCACGGACCGCGAGATCTTGACCTGAGCTGAAGTCGGCCGCTTAACCGACTGAGCCACCCAGGCGCCCCAAGTTCAGAGAGATTTGGATGGGTTGTGTCTACCCATAAACTATTAGATTAAACAAATTCCGAAAAGAATAAAAGGAAAATGTACTAGTTTCCTATTGCTTCCCTAAGAAATTCAGTGGCATGGAATAAACTTAAATATGTTATCTGACAGTTCTGAAAGCCAGAATTAGTGAAAACATATGTCTAAGAAATTTGCAAATGCATGACCTAAGATGGTTTTCCCAAAATAGCCCCAAACTAAAAACACCCAAAATATCTATCAGTAGGTAAATGGCTGAACGAATTGTGATGTAGCCATTTACCCTACTGATACACATGACCACATGGATGCGTCTCCCAAACGTTCCACTGATCCAAAGAAGCAGGACAGAAAAGCAGGAATTCTGCATGCTTCCATTTATAAGAAGTTTTCCAGAACAGGCAAAATTAACTCGTGGCCGTAGAAATCAGCACAGGGTTTTCCGCAGTTGGAGGTATTGATTGCAAAGGAGCACAAGGAAAGTTTCTGGGGTAAAGGGACTGTTCCATACCTCGATGAAGCTGTTGGGTATATGGGTACCCACATTTGCCAAAACTTATTGAACCGCATTTTATTTCTAAAAGGTGTGAATTGTAGTGTATACTAATTTTAGCTTAATAAGCAAATGAAAATAATAGCAAACTAAATATATAGCATTATTCTAATTTTATTTTCATGAAAAGTATGTTTTATGTTTTCCACAAATTACTAGAGGTAAATAGATTCATGAATAAGGGTTATCTCCAGTTGGTAAAATCATTGGTACTTTTGCTTCTTTACGTTGTCGATGTTGCCTGCAATCTATATTTTGTAAGGAAGTCACTTAATAAATTCCTGCCACCACATACATGTCAGGTCTATGACAAAAGTATTTGTAACTTTTCATATCCTATTTTATATTTATTTATTTAACTTAGATGTTAGTTATTAATAATATTTATTGTATTATATTTATTTACTTATCTATGTGTATATATTTATAATATATCACATATAATGCTTACTTCATTATATTTGGTTGTTTTTATATTTATCTTAATTTTAAATTATATATTACTTATTTTATTATTTTTATTTTATTTATTATATTATTTTATACAAGTAATATTTATTGGAAGCCAAACATAATTTTTCAGTATAAACACTGTTTAAAAATTAAACTCAAATTGCGATGCCTGGGTGGCCCAGTCCATTAAGCATACGACTCTTGGTTTTGGCTCAGCTCATGATCTCATAGTTTGTGATTTGGAGCCCCATGTTGGGCTCTACACTGACAGTGCAGAGCCTGCTTGGGATCCTCTCTCTCCTCTGTCTCCTACCCTCCCCTGCCCACACTCTCAATCCTTCTCAAAATAAATAAATAAAACTTAAAAAAAAATTAAAACCAAACAACAAAGAATGTCTTGAAGAAATCAAGACTTGATCCTGAGAAGCATGGCGGAGCTCTTTAAATGTTGGGTAGTTCCAGGGTTTCTGTCATTGGTTCCCTATCTTTTTATCCACTCTATATGCATTTTCGAGTGACCTTAATTATGTTTAATAACTGCCTCACCGCCAAGCTAACAACTTCCAATGTCTTTTTCTATAGGGCTAATCTCTCTCCTGAGTTTCACTCCTACATATTTACCTACCTTCTGGGTATCTCCAGCTGAATGGCAATTACCTCAAATTCAACACTTTCCTACTGGAAATAATTAACAAACCACTTGCCTAACTCTTTATGCATCTTTAGGACACACACTTGCTCCTCACTTAGCCAGGAACCAAAGGATTCCCCTGGTTTTCCCCTTTACCTTCACTGTGCATCTCATGGGCGCTAAGTTCTGGCCATTGAATCTTCTAGATAGCTCTCGTGTCTGCCTCTTGCTTTTTCTCCTGTTGTCACACAGAACCACAGTTGCGTCCGTCCTTTATTAGCTTGAGCCTGACCCATGTCAGTAACCTGCTGCCTTATTTTTCTGCTCCCACCTCAACTTTTATAGCTATTGTGTTTGGGCCAGGTGCCAGTGTGCCCTTATCAAATGCAACTTGGCTTCCAAGGAGGACAGAGAGCAGTAAGCAGTGTGGGTGCTAGAATTTGCCGCTTACTATGTGCGACGTGGGCTAGGTAATTAACTTTGACTTCCTCATCTACAGTGAGCAAATAATAATGCTTATATCAAAGTACAGTAAGGAGCCTTAAATGAAATGATCAATAAAAAGCGCTTTACATGGTGACTGGCTCATTCCAAGAGATCAATAAATTCTATGTTTTTACCTGTTATTCATTAAAAAAATGTTTTGTCCATTTTTTATTGGTGGTTTCATTCTGTTTTTATTTTTATTTATTTATTTTGAGAGAGAGAGAGGGAGAGAGAAAGCAATCGGGGGTAGGGGGGCAGATAGACGGGGAGAGAGAGAATCCCAAGCAGGCTCCACACTGTCAGCATGGAGCCCAATGCGGGGCCTGAACCCACGAACCTGTGAAATCATGACCTAAGCTGAAACCAAGAGTCGCACGTTGAACTGACTGAGCCACCCAGGAGCCCCTCACCTGTTCTTCATAAACTTAGCTTGATTCTGTAGTTTAGCATATCTGAAATCTTGGAATAACTTATTGCAATTTGCTATTTTCTGTCTACTCAGTCATTTCTGTCCACTGTCTACAGTACAAAAAGCAAGGCTGAGGTTAAAAAGAATCCGTTGATTAATGGAATGCACTGAAGTGTACATACTACAAAAACACACCCAAATTCTCTTTTCTTTCTGCAACACAAGGCATAACCTGACTTCTAACTGAGTGGTCTGTACCTATGTGTACTTCACAAGTTCTGACTAGGAATGTCTCCTTCTCTTTCTTTCCTTTTTCTTTCCTTCTTTCCTTCCTTTTCTTTTTCTGTAGTCATATAAGAAGTTTGCCAAACAGTGAAGGTGACATTGTTTTCCGTTTATTTTTCACTACCTATAGAATTAGGCTGTTTCTTTCTCCGTAAAATAGGAATAAAACTGCAATGACCTAGTAGTGCAGTTGTGAGAATTAATTCATGTAAAGCGCATATTCCTGGCACATAGTAAGGACTCTATAAATGTTTATATATATTATTTATCGCTGCTACTATTACTATTATTATTATATCCTCAACTCATTCAAACTCTATGGCAATCTAGAGATGGCATCAAAATGGACACATGCACACACATTTAGACAGCAATATTTGTATATATACATACATAACACATAAAATACATTAAGGACTTCAGTTCATTTTCTTTGATGTAGTTTGAATTTTCTTTGCAGTAGGAATTTCTCATATTTTCAATAATGATTGAAATGACTTCCATACTGCTTCACCTGTTCAGTTTTGTTCCATTTAACTGATATTTATTGGGCTGAATATTATGTGTCAGGCACTTTTGTGTGGTAATGGGTACCGAGTGGCAGGTGGTATTAATATATCCCTGTTCTTGTGGGGTTTAGAGTCCAATCGTGAATATAAATATTAAACAAGAGATTACAAGTTTGATTAATGTTATGTTTGGGGGGATAAATGGTACTATGGGAAGGTGTGGCTGTCATCCATTGATTTATTGGTTTCCAGGCAGTGCATTAACCGAGTTATTTAATTCATTTTGATAATAGTTTCTCAGACTATATATCCTAAACAAGGAAACTTTTGCGCTTCTTCCCTATATTATTTTAAAAACAAAACCTTTGAGCAGTGGACTTACCTTGGTAATCAGACATTTAAAAGCTTAGAATAAAATAACAAAAGTTTTGAACCAGGTTACTCGTAAAATTAGAATGTACAAAGTAAGTGAAAGAAATTTAGGCACTAAATCATACTCTGGAGAGATCAGTGCATTTAATGAATGAATAAGTGAATTCAATAAGTAGAATAAAAGTTTAATTATTACATAATTAAATAATTGGTTTAATTAATTAACTAATTAAATTAATTAAATAATAATTAAAAATACATTATTTTTTTTCAGTGCATACTATTTTGCTGCTAGCTTTTTTCTCATAGCAGTACATCATGACTTTCTATATCCATGAATAGAATCATAGTGGGTTTTTTGTTTTGCTTTTTTATTTATTTTTGAGAGACAGAGAGAGACAGACAGTGAGCAGGTGGAGGGGCAGAGAGAGAGGGAGACACAGAATCTGAAGCAGGCTCCGGGCTCTGAGCTGTCAACACAGAGCCTGACGCAGGGCTTAAACCCAAGAACTGTGAGATCATGACCTAAGCTGAAGTCGGAAGCTCAACCAACTGAGCCACCCAGGCACCCCAAATAACATTCTTTAATTTTAGATTTTCCACATACTAACTTTGTAACCCTTGGCAATTCATATTTGATCTCTTTTTCTAAGGTAGCACTTTCAAGACAAAACAATTAGAGATAAAATTGTGTATCTTAAAGTCTACAAACTACATCAACTATTTTGAATAAAAGTAGGTAATAAATGTGAGAAATCACATTGTAAAATTGTATAAACTTCAGTTTTACTTGACATTTAAAAAAGCTATGCTGCCGAATATTGCAGAAACAAACCAGCCTTAGATGTTGTCGTGCATGTTGTATCGTTCAAAGGAACCACAGTCCTCTTTAAGGCAGGAAGTTTCATTGATCCATTTAACTTAAAGACAATACATAAATATCTTTGCAAGGAATGAAGTGGTTTTATTTATAATTAATCAAATAACTAATGAAAGATTTTTTCCCAATACATTTATCTATATATGCATGCATGTGTTCATCGACATAGCCAGCCAGCCAGCCAGCCATGTGTTTTGAGTTTATGCGGAGTTGACAGTCATTCTTTCAAAAACCCTTTCTAAGCACCTGCTGTATGCAGTGCTAGGCTAGGTGTGGATGGGAAGCGAGATGAACAAGATTGGTCCCTGGCTTCAAGCGGTTTACATTTATTTTCTAAAGATTATTCTCTAAATATAAATTATGTTAGTCATTTGTTTGCTCAAAGGCACTAAATTTTTATGGCTGAAACCATGTAATTCATGTAGTTTAATGTAATGTAGACTGCCACTGAAAATAGTATGGAACAAACATTTCTTCAAATAATTTTCCATTTTTACGTTGCAATTCTTTTATAGTTGCAATTTCAGAATTTGAATTGTAATCCTGCCATCAGTCTAATATTTCTCTATCAAAGTCTTTGTCTTGGTTTCTTTCTTAATCTCACTTTACTATATCTTCAAGTATATAAATGTAATTGTCTATTATGAAATCATAATACCATAATCCTTCCCTTCCTTATAACATATGCTTCATGCCTTACACTGTGTGTGTGCATATATGCAGTACGCACACAGGATGCACACACGTGTATTTATTTCCACATCATGCATGAGACTGCCTTTATATGAGGGGCACAGTGAGATGCACAGAAATGAGAATGAGCAAACAAGTGAGCAAGAGAGAGACAGAGAGAGAGTTAGGTTTACTGCGAACCTAAAATGGCTGGCAAATAGCACAACTTAGAAGGCCAAGGAGCTTTACAACAGGGTGCCTTTAAGCTGTCAGTCATTAATTCCAGCTTACATACACTTCCTCTTCCTTAAAAAATAAGGGCACCAGGCACCTGGGTGGCTCAGTTGGTTAAGCATCCAACTCTTGGTTCCAGCTCAGGTCATGATCTCGTGTTTCCTGAGACGGAGCCCCGTGTCAGGGTCTTGGCTGGCAGCGTGGAGCCTGCTGGGGATTCTCTCTCCTCTCTCTCTCTCTCTCTCTCTCTGCCCCTCCCCTCTTCTTGCTCACTCTCTCTCTCTCTATTTCAAAATAAATAAACATTAAAAAAAAGAGAAAGTAAGGGCACCCAAATGTACTGACCAGTCAGTGAGAACCTAAAGTCGTTAAACCCATAATAGGAAAGGATAACTGGTAACTTAACATAAAGAAGGCTAATGTTGATGATGATGATGATGATGATAGCAATAATAATAATAATAATAATGATATCCAGACACAAAAATTCTGAATGCACAGACATCAGGATTAGTGAAAAACCTCAAATACTTTAGAAGTCCTCAAGGCATTTTTATTTTATAATACAATACCATAATTTATATTCATCATAATCACTTCAGCTATCAAAAATGTTTCTACATTACATGTGGCCTTTTGAAGAAGAAATGAAGTTATAATGATTCGGTGTATAAAGTTGTCTTCTAAAATAGTTAAAATTGTTTAAGAGTTTGATCACCCCACAGGGAAAGTTCCAAGAATCTAGACACCCTTCTGTGAAATACTTTAATCCCAAATATCTGTGTAAACAAAACACTCACTTACTTTTCCTGGGCTCTCATGCTATGCATTTCTTTCTTTCTTTATGGATCTTCTCCAATTAATTTTCCTCCCCTCAGTAATGAGATTTCCTTTAAACTAATGCAGTATTCTAAGCATCAATAAACAGCAGGTTTGCCTCTGCTGTGCAATGGGGTATCACTTTAAGTTTGCCATGCCTTGTCAATGACAAAGTTCTTAGAAGTTTTTACCAGAAATATTGTATTTTCAAAGTTACTCCAAAGTCAAGAATATGACTCAATCATATGATCTTCCATTTGTGGTGTGCAATTCCATTTACTTGGCTTTTTCGTTAATGTATCCAATTTCTCTGAATGACTATAATATTTCTTGGCTGTTGACACCACCGGCCCTTCCAGAATCCTGAAATTTAAAAGCACAAGACCTTATAAATCTTTCAAAAAATATTATCTAATGTCTGTCTTCGATTATTTTAATTCCTTATACAACCACCAAATCTGATTACAATTTGGTTTTCAATCCAGATTCGGTGACTTATTGCTTATGTTGTTTCCATTTTCTTTTTTCCCTTTCTTCTACTTTTTCCCCCTGGTCGTCTACATCCATTTCTTCTTCTTCTGTTAACCCCAATTTCCTTCCCCTACTAAGGGCAATGGTTGGTGGTATGCCCATAAGAGTTCCTTGCCCTTTCTTAGCTAAGAGGCGTCTGAAGTCTCAAAGGCTGAAGTGTGAATTTGCGTAAATAAGTCATATAGGAATGCAGAAGATTATAGATTTTACGCTATCCACCAGGGAAAAAATGGGTAATATTTTTTCTTCATGTGCCAACTAGGTGATTATCTTTATGAGTTATTCCCATTA
Organism: Leopardus geoffroyi; assembly: GCF_018350155.1. Classification (NCBI taxonomy): domain Eukaryota; kingdom Metazoa; phylum Chordata; class Mammalia; order Carnivora; family Felidae; genus Leopardus; species Leopardus geoffroyi. Next base: position 90,806,003 of record NC_059338.1, read on the forward strand.
TTTCCTAGTGCAGATGGCTCTCTTCATGCAAAGGAAGATTTTTGTGATAGCTCTTGTTTCCATAACCTTTATTGTTTATACTCCCAGAGGAAGACAGACGCATAAACTCTACCATCATACAAATATATTAAACCTTGAAAAAAAGGGACTGGACTTGTGCTGGAGTCACATGCCTACTTCTTCTTTTTCTTTTTTTTTTTTCTTTTCATGTTTATCTATTTTTGAGAGAAAGAGAGACAGAGCTTGAGCAGGGAAGGGCAGACAGAGGGAGACACAGAATCAGAAGCAAGCTCCAGGCTCAGAGCTATCAGCACAGAGCCAGACACAGGGCTCAAACCCTCGAACAATGAGATCATGACCTGAGCCAAAGTTGGACACTTAGCCAACTGGGCTACCCAAGGGCCCCATCACATGCCTATTTCTGAACCAACCATAACAGTTGGAGAAAGAAATGTATCTAATTGGTCATTTTAGCCCTTGTCCCCATCCATGGCAAGAAAGAGGCCAATTAACATTTGGTAGCTGGATCACAACCACGTGGAAGTATTAAGCAAATTTTCACCAATGTCTAATACAGAGAACATTCCAGCACTCTACTTTAGTAGACACCTGGTTTTATTTGTAATATTAAACACACAAATTCTACATTTAAAAAATGCTGTCTTGGGGTCAAATGTCCATTGATTAGACCTGTGGCTTTGTAGTAAATGTTTTTCTTTTCTAAATGGAACATAATAAATTGTCACCTGGAATGCAGGTTGACTTTTTAAAAAATGTAAGTCTGTGGATAGTGCCTAACAATGACAAGTAACAACACGTAAACCAGGAACATGAAAAGATCATATACGAGCAGAATCATGTTAACAGTGGTGAAATCTATTTTAAATCCATTAGAAAGGCTTCAGTAGGTACAAGTAATGAGTTTTAAAGCACCTGGGCCAGACACACCAAACAAGCTGCTAGTTCACCACACAGGATTCATTAATCATTTATGTTGCCTGCCAAACTGGTCGCTTAAAATGGACCAGGCATGCAGTGGAGATGCTGATCCAGGAGATTTTCAGACATGAGGCCTGCACAGATGTTAACTACCAACAACAGCTTCAATAAGAAACGCAAGAGTTTTGATACTACAAGGAAGAAAAGATTAGGAAAAATGACTTCTAGAATATTCTGGCCAGACACATATTTCTCCATTTAAGGTTCCAAGCAAAACAGTCAGATGCTCAGCATAGAACTTCACTAGAGGCTCTCTTTTCTTCAACTCTGATGTGCTGGTTTCACTGATGTACTTCCTCACTTGGTAAACCATAATGACCCGTTCCTCTGGCCGTTGAATTCCTACAGAGACCAGGCACCTGTGTTACGTCTGCTGCTTTAGCTACTGCCCGCTGATATGCATGCCTGTTGAGAGCGAAATGGGTGGTGTGTTTGTTCCCAGACCTGGTTTGGCCAGGTCGTTTATTACTATAATAAAATAATTAAGTATTAATAAGCTGAGGTAATATTTACAGTAAATAAGAGTTGTTTATATGAAAATTAGGTTAAATCTGCTGTAAAATCTTGGCTAATATAATTTTTTAAATGCTGTGTAATTAGGTGTGTGAACCAATTTTAAAGTGGTTGCAGTGGCCACCTTGTTTTCTACCTCAGATTCATTTTCCTCCATTTTTCACCTGTGATATCATCTGATGCCCCCCACAAATTCACTCTTCTTTCTTTTCCCTCTCTTCTTCGGTTCTTTGGAAGGCTGACCCGCAAGGACTCCATTCAGCAATGGGCTCCCCTGATCTCTGACTTCTGCTTGTTTTGGTCAGTGAGGGTCCCTGGCAGGAAATCAAAGAGAAGGAAGTATTGAGTATTTCTTGCCTCGGTTCCTTCCCTGTGGGATCACATTAGGTTGGCTACACTCTTGGACCGAAATTCTCATTTTCTGACAGGGAGCCTTCTCTCTCTGGCTTCTGGCAACCATCCTTTCTCTCTTCCTTTCCAACCTACAGGTAGGAACTTTAGTTAGATTTTACCAGCCCTACTGTACGATATTACTCCTGGTGTCTCCTCATACTTTGCCCACATTTTTATTTGTAGTCCCTTTTGAGAACTCACCTTGACTTACCCGTTTTGAGTGCACCAGCCATTTCCTGCCAGCGTTCTGGCTGACATGCTGGAGGGGTGAAACGAGGGGAGCTACTGACACGAGACAACCTGGATGCAAATTTTAACTCTTCTCCTATAGTAAGCGGAGAAAGCAGGCATCAGTGGTATCTTTTCAAACTCCGCATTCTTCTTCTTTTTAAATTTAGAGAGAGAGTGTGTGTGAGGAGGGGATGGGGCAGAGAGAGAGAGAGAGAGAGAGAGAGAGACTTAAACAGGCTCCACACTCAGCATGAAGCCCAAAGGGGGGGCTCAGTCCCACGACCCTGGGATCACAACCTGAGCCAAAATCAAGAGTCTGACAGTCAACCAACTGAGCCACCCAGGTACCTCTCCACATCTTCCTCCTCCTCCTCCTCCTTCTTCTTCTTCTTCTTCTTCTTCTTCTTCTTCTTCTTCTTCTTCTTCTTCTCCTCCTCCTCCTCCTCCCCTCCCCCCCTTCTCCTCCTCCTTCTTCTTTTTTAAGTTTATTTGTTTACTTTTGAGAGTGACAGAAAGCACAAGCCGGGGGTGGGGTGGGTGGTGGTGAGGATCTGAAGCAGGCTCTGTGCTGACAGCAGAGAGCCTGACACGAAGCTCCAACTCACGAACTATGACATCATGACCTGAGCCGGAAGTTAGATGCTAACTGACTGAGCCACCCAGGCAGCTCCTTCTTTGTAAAAATGTAGACAACAGTAAATGCTACTCCACAGACATACCATCTCCTTCTACTGTCACAGGGAGATTCCATTAGGTGTAGCTTTTTTTGGTTAGCTCAGTATCTGGCACATGCTAAGTGCTTATTAAGTTTTGATACATGAATCAGTTATTTTATGAATGAACGACAGTTATCTTCTCATGCAGACTCATTTCTTGGTAAATTTGGCAGTCGTCAATCAGACGACTCCTTAAGTGTCTTTAGGAAGAACTCCTCGACTGAGAACACATCTGAAGAACTTTCACTAATGTCTCATCCCACTGGTTTAACACATAATCTGAAATAAATCCTGCAAAACTGAAATGAGCTAAAGTAAAAGGACAAAACGAGTTATGAAGGTTTGCACTATTTTGGCCTTAAAGCCATGTGGGTTAGGATGTTTAAATGTCTGACTTCCTAACCAACTAGACTTTCTAGAAAATGGCACACTTGCTAATTATCCTGGTGTGCTCTGTACTGACATATTAACAGTTTGTTATTCAACACTTATATAACCTTATATAACACTTCCTGTGGACCAGACTTATTCGGATTACTCTATATATACAAAAACACCTTGGTTTGTGAGCATAATTCATTCCAGAAACATGCTTATGATCCAAAGCACTTGTATATCAAAGCAAATTTACCCATAAGAAAGAATGGAAACTCAGATATTTGTTCCACAACCCCAAAATATTGATATAAAAATGGTTACAATACTGTAATCTAATACAAAATAATAAATAAAATACAAAATAAAAATAAACACATCAACCTGCACTTACCTTTGAAAACCTCCATGGCTGGTGTGAGGGAAACAAGAGAGAGGAGGGTTATTGTGTAGGACAACTTTCACTATCCCTATCAGAATCACTGCTATCTATTGGCTCAATGGAATCAATTTCTGTGCGAGGGCCATTGTATACACTTGGCCGGAAGTTGACTACAGTACAGTATTAATAAACTTGTGTCACATGCTGTATTTAATGTAACTGGGGATAAGGCAGCAGACGAAAGGATCTATAATCTGCAGGCAGCCTGAACTAGAATGAAGCAAAGTATTCCTAAGCTTCCTCTTGTATGGAAAAGCAAGCAAAGAAAGGACTGTCCATGGGTGCTTTGAAGTGACAAAAAACACTAATGCCAGATGTGGGCATCTTCCAATGTTCTGAAAAATCACTGATTTCTGCCAAACACCGTGGCCTGACACTGAGCATCCAAGCATGGGAGAAGATTATCCACAATCCTGCAGTGAGAGGGAGAGAGAGAGCGAGAGAGAGAACCATTGGCTCAGTTGTGATCATGTGATGTTCGGTGTCACATACTACTCATATTGCAAGACATTGCTCGTTTGTCAGGTTAAAATTTATTACAAATGTTTGCTCATCTTGCAGAACACTCACAGGACAAGTTACTTGCAATCCAAGGCTTTACTGTATAAACTTATGACCACCCCCCCCCCCCACTGCCCGCCATGTAGTAATCCTTTTATGAGCCCATTTTACAGAGAAAGAAACTGAAGCACACAGAGGTTAAGTAACTTGCTTAGTGGCCCATGGCCTATGCATGGTAAAATCAGAACCTGTACATTTAACTACTAGCTTGTAGTTGCCTATAGCAGAGAAACGGTTATGTGTTTACTACAATGTTTCCTTTTTCAGATAACACAGAGAGGCTACATTTCCTAGATTGTCCTGCAACTAGATGGGGCCTGTTAACTGAGTTCTGGACAGAGGAATGTAGGTAATGGTGTAACCTCCCCTTTCAGGCTTGGCCTTTGAAATCACCATATGTAGTCCTCCCACTCTTCTGTGGCAGCTTAGGAAGTCAGGGGCCCACAGGGGACCACAGGGGGCCACTATCAGATGGAAAAGGGCTGCCTGACCTATTTTCAACTATGTATGAATAAGAAATAAACTTTCATTACCTCAAACTATTATTATTTAAGAGTGCACCTATTCAGACATAGCTTAGTGTGTGCTAACAAAGACATTGGTATTTTGAATCATATTGCTTTAACATAAAACAGTAACCTATGTCATTGGCTTCATTGCTAGGCAACAGTAAGGCCAATATGAGAGATGAGGATGTATAAGAAACGAACTCTCCATTTCATACTGTGGAAGCAGCTGGAAAAAACTGTTGCCTGTAGTAACTTGGGAGACAGAGTGTCTTTAACTTGTATGTTAAATAGAATAATGGGATTAGAGAATTAGTGTCTATTGGCTATTATTGGCTGCCTTTGGAAAGGTTAGTGCCAAAAAAAAAAAAAAAAATCAGAAGATACCGGCCAGCATGAAAGCAGAATCGAAAGAGAATAGATTCTGGAAAATGGGGTCCTGCTAAGTGAGAAGATGCAACCAGATAGTTAAAGATGAGACTTTGGGAGACACTCAAGAAAAGAATCAGGCTTCAAAAGTTGTCAGGCCCCCAAAGAAGACATTGTCTCTTACACCCACATCAGACTGTATCCAAGAAGAATAAGGTACAAGGAGGAACTTCCCTGCAGATAGAACCAGGGGCAGCCGAGAACAGTGGTCAAATACACCCCCTGGGAGTAGAGCAGGAGCAGTGGGTCAGCAGAACAAGAGAGTACTAGTGCCCTTATTCCCGCACCCTGAACAACTTCACGTTCTCAAACTGGCTGATGGCCCTGTCATATTGCCAGGTACAGTGTGCCAATTTAATAGCGATATCTTGCCTTAAATCATAAAACAGCAGCTTTCTCACCTCAAAAATGCCACCTTGATAAAAAAAATATATATATATAACAGATAATAAGATCACCATGGACATGGCAATAATTTTAAATATCTCATGGCAGCTGCTTTCTGAAAAACTGTAATTGCTCTTTCCTCTTTTGGGAAATATCTAGTAATTGTCAAAACATTTAGGGGAACTGAAATTTTATTTTTTTAATTTTTTTTAACGTTTATTTATTTTTGAGACAGAGAGAGACAGAGCACGAACAGGGGAGGGGCAGAGAGAGAGGGAGACACAGAATCTGAAACAGGTTCCAGGCTCTGAGCTGTCAGCACAGAGCCCGATGAGGGGCTCGAATTCACGGACCGTGAGATCATGACCTGAGCCGAAGTCGGACGCTTAACCGACCAAGCCACCCAGGCGCCCCGGGAACTGAAATTTTAGTATGAACGTGATACTGGAACACAGGATTGATCTCTGACTGGCAGGCATATCCCCATGGGCTTCCCCACGTTTGGTTTCTGTGTGAGGTAGGGAGCTGAGCCTTGTCTGTTGGATGAAGGTATTCAGAGCAGGGTGCAGAAGAGGCACAGGGCGAAGGAGAAATATGGTGGGCGGCATTCTTCTACTGCTAGTTTTACTTAAATGACTGGTAGATACATTCTTTTACCTTAAAACCAAAACATTATATTGTAGATGAGATTGTAGCATCTAGATGAGTTTTTGAGATAAGATATAGAACTACAAATAAATTTATTTCTGCATCATCCATAGACTTCAGCTTCCCTGGGCTGAATCACTTGGCAGGAACGAGTTTGTGTGTCTAAGTTAGCCGAGAAGCTGGGAGGTGAGAGAGAACAGAAGGAAAGAAGGGGTGTAGGAGGCATCTTACAATTTAGCAGAATGGGGGTTGGTGCTTCTTGATATTTATATCTAAATCCCAGTGGTCTTAGGTCACTGGAAAGAAGAACAAAATTCAGGCCTGGGATTTCCAAGGGTGAATGTTCCAAGTAATTATGATGCATGATGCCCTCCTGGCAGAATGAAGATGGAGTAACGGCACACCTGTGCCCTGTGTCCCTTTTCCTTTCTTTCCCTTTCTCTCCTTAAGTCCTTCAGTTCAGTTCAAATGAACATGATTCCAAATGCTATCACTCCAAACAAAGGTATATCGATTTCTAGATAAGTAAGTGAATGGATGTATGGATAGAAAGATAGAAAGAAAAAGAGAGACACAGAGAAAGGGAGAGATCCCATGAGTTAATTAAAACATTACTCCCCTCCCCCAATCACCATTTCACCCATTCACCTGCCACCGTGATGGCACATGACCAAGACCAAGCTACTTGGGGACAACAACAGAACATTGTGCCGCAGAAAGCAGGGCACACTGTATTTTTTTCTGCAGTTGGTAAAGTGGAAGAATGGGGACCCGGGCTTGCAAGGGATCATCTTTCTTATCATGGGATGAGTCTGTAGAAAGGAGTCGAGCAAAGACCAAGAGAACCCAGAGAAGACAGAGCCTTTTCAGGGCCTGGATCCAGATGAGTCATAGTCTAGCCCTCGTGTTTCCCACTTTCTTTCCCTGCTTCAATTAGTCTGAGTTGAGTTTCTGTTTCTTCCCATTAAAAGATTCTGGGCTGAAGCAGAACGAGAAGGCATCTACAAGAGTTGGTGGTGCAGAGGGAACGGGTGTAGTCTGGAGAAACCATTACTTTTCCAAACGACCTTTTTCTTGATTGAACTGATGTGTTGAGATTTTTATTAGAATTTAGATAACATTCAAAAAGGCAACTCACTGGTAATTTTTTTGAAGAACATAAGAATATCATTATAATATAATTATATAATATAATTATAACAATTATAACATAATTATATTATAACATAATTATATTAATAATGTATTTAATTATGTATTTAATATTACATTTATATTTATAATGATAAAATCTATAATAATATATTATTATAATTAGCATATAATTAATATATAATGGTATAATTGATAATGTTAATCATTTGTTATATTGTTGTTTTATATGTGCATATATATATATATATATATATATCCACTTTATAAGCATGATGGCCGTGATGTCAAAGAATTTCAGAGTCTTTTGGAAATGTTCAAAAATAATTCTCAAGTATTGGGGTCACAAGAGGGATGTAATAGAACTGAGATGCTAAGATATGCCAATGGGTAGACAGCACTCTTGGAATGCATCCAGCCCCTTTGATTTTAGCAATTTAGGATGTTCCTAAAGTTAGGAGTCCTATCTTTTTTTTTTTTTTAATTTAAATTCGAGTTAGTTAACATACAGTGTAGTCTTGGCTTCAGGAGTAGAACCCAGTGATATATCTCTTACATATGACACCCGGTGGTCATCCCAAAAAGTGCCCTCCTTAATCGCCACCACCCATTTAACTCACCTCCCCACCCACCTCCCCTCCAGTCTCCTATGGTTTGCCTCCCTCTCTATTTTTATCTTATTTTTCCTTCCCTTCCCCTATGTTCATCTATTGTGTTTCTCAAATTCCACATATGAGTGAAATCATATGATATCTGTCTTTGACTTATTTCACCTAGCATAATACACGTAGTTGAAAATGACAAGATTTCATTGTTTTTCATCACCGAGTAGTATTCCATTGCATATATATACCACATCTTCCAGCAATTACATTAGTAGGTATTTATCCAAAGGATACAAAAATGTTGATTTGTAGGTGCACATGCACCCCAATGTTTGTAGCAGCGCTATCCACAATAGCCAAATTATGGAAAAAGCCCAAATGTCCATGGATTGATGAACACATAAAGAAGGAGTCACATCTTAATCCTCTTTGTTATCTGCCAAAACCAGTTCTGTAGACTTACCAGCTCCTTCTTCATCTATGAGTAAATCTGTATATATTTTGAAAACAAGGCACTACAACCAACTGTATTGTTTTAGATAATTTATCCTGGCCACACCTTCTGTATTTCATTAAAACTACTCAGTTCTGGATTCCTGTCCCATTGACTCACATCTGATTTCTACCAGAAATCTGCCTAGCTCTTTACTAGCTCTGATGCTTTATGAGGATTGACCATACTAATCCTGGCTGTACACTATTAGTTGCCTTTCTAATTTTGAAGCTCTTTCAACTTCTCCATCTCATCCTGGTCCCCAGAATTCACAATAAACCATCATCAGACTGCTTGCTAAAGAAGAGTTTGGACTCCAGTCTCTGTGCTGGATACCTTTGTTCAACCTTCGGTTCCAATTCTATCTGGTTCCACCATGTTCAAAGCCTCAGAAGGCTGAATTTTATAGCTTACAACTGGGGAATAAGATTAGGAACTCCCTAGGCTTGCACCAATGGGTTAACAAGGCATAAAGAAGTACAAAGTCATAGGATGAGATGGAGAAGTTGGAAGAGCTTCTTTTCTCAAGTTTGGATAAACAAGATTAAGACCCAGGATAGAAAAGGGGGTGCAAGGTACCCAGAATGGAGAGGGGGTGAAAAGGCACCCAGAATAGAGAGAAGGGCAAAGGCCCCCCAAATCAAGGGTATATGAGGTAAGCAAGATTGGGCATTCAGGGCGAAAATGCCCCCCAATTTAGTATTATAGCAGAAAGCTGCTTTCACAGGAGGGAAGGACCACATTAGGTAAGCAGATAAATACAGCCATAGACCACTGCACTGTGCTGTGGGTGATGCTGCCCAGAGCACAGGTGGTTAACAAAAGAAAAGGTGCCTTGTTAACCCTGAGGTTATTTGCCCTATCTGTCTTATCCCCTAGGCTAGCTAAGATAAATAGACACGGCGCCTCCTGTCTGCTGTTAACAACCATCTGCCCATCTGCTCAGTGCCAGGATTTTGTTTTATATTGACCCAAACCCCAAACACTGTGTATCTTCAAAACCCCTTTTCCCTCATGCCCATGAGTTAATGCTCACCGATTCATTGTCTCTTTGTGCACGCCCATCATGTTTTTAAGCCTCCTGATCTTAATAAATACAGGGCAAGGACCCTTATTCGGGGTTCTTGTCTTTTCCCAGACATCAGCCATGTCTCGCTTTTCATCCTGCATCCCGCTCTCTTGCGGGATACGAGAGAACTTCAGACCCAGAGTCTATGACGACAACAACTGGATCCTTTACCCTCTGGCTCCCAGTTGGGCTTGGCCAACGGGAAGCATTTTTATGAGAACAGAGAACAGTGAGAGATGTGAGTCAACTAATGACCTCTTGGCTTCCCTGTGGTCCCAGCAGCAGAAGTGGGACCTCGCTGCTAAGGCCATAGGTCCTGTCAGGTATCTCGCACCTGTGGCTCTTTCCACATCTGGTAAGCTGACTCACACTGGCTCCTACAGGCCTTGCTGCCCTTCATGTTTCATGACCCCTAATGGTTTCCCTTAATTCTATTTACACCTTTGTGGAAGGTTTCCCTTTCAACTCCTCAATTACCTCATTTATGTGTGACATGTCTTTCCCATAAGGACCCGGATTGAAACACCCCTAGTTTCTAGAATTCTGCCCTGCACATAGTGGGGCACCAGGAGACCTTGAATTCTATTCCTGGATTCGCCACTTTTAACATAGTTATTGGGCAAACATGCACTGGTTAGTTCCTATATCCTGGACACTTTGCCTTTGCCTTTAATCCCAGTCCTCAACACAAGATGCCATGACAGGAACATGTAGAGCTGGGCTTACAGAACAGTGGGAGAGCCCCTGAGGGCCTTTGGGAAGCCGAGGTTGTGAGCAGCATCCCACTAGATGCATGAGAGGTTGCTGAACACAAAACAGGGAACAATACACAAGGGCAAAACACACAAATCAGAGAGATGAACTTGTTGTGGAAACTTCTAACACATGTGTAGATTTGTAGATTTGTAGATTTGCTACCCATCTGGAAGTGGGTAGCATAAGGAGGGACTAAAAAGGCTGGCAGAAGCCATATTACAAAGAGTGCATATTCATTTATCAAATATCCAAGTTTGATAATACATTATATTATGAATTTGTGGCTCTCTTCTTTTTTTAAAATTTAAATCCAAGTTAGTTAACACATAGTGTAATGATGGTTTCAGGAGTAGAATTTAGTGATTTGCCACTTACATATAACACCCAGTGCTCATCCCAACAAATGCCCTCCTTAATGCCCGTCACCCATTTAGTCCGTCCCCCTACCGACCCCCCCCCCCAGAAACCCTCAGTGTGTTCTCTGTGTTTAAGAGTCTTTTATGGTTTGCCTCCCTCTCTGTTTTTGTGTTATTTTTCCTTCCCTTCTCCTATATCCGTTTTGTTTCTTGAATTTCACATATGGGTGAAATCATATGATATTTGTCTTTCTCTGACTGACTTATTTTGCTTAGCATAAGACACTCTAGTCCTATCCACGTTGTTTAAAATGGCAATATTTCATTCTTTTTGATTGTGTGGCTCTATTCTATAAGACTATGGGTACGAGATATAATTGGACATTAGAGTTAAGTGACTTTATACCTGCAACATTTAAAAAGTTGCTTCCATCATGGAATAAGTGATTTTGCATTCTTAAAATTAAATAAAAACAACATATCATATTAAGTACATCACAATAATAAGAGAGGGAGACAGCAATCATTTAAAAGAGCTAGGGGGTTGTTTTCCCAGTCTAGAATACTATCTGTACAGCAGAGGGACCCGAATGCTTTCAGAATCCCAAACAGCAGATTTGATGTCCTCACCACATGGAATTCCCTCCAGAGGCACTCATGGTGTCCTAAAGGAGGATCTTGTGTTCTCCATCTTCCTGTCACACTCCATCCCAGGATAACATCACTTCAGCCCAAGGGACCCCAATTATGTCATTTTTCCTTCTCTTAGAGCAACTGCTTCTCAAGGTTTTTTTCAGAGACTTCATGTTTGGTTTTAAGCGTTTTCAACCAGATCCCCCTGGAACAATCTATCTCTATTAGAATGTTTTCCTTTATGTGAGGCAGTATTTTTCCTTGCCTTCTGAAGGACAGAATAAAAGAGTTGTCTTCAGAATTCTTGAAATATCTGTTTATTCTTTTTGGGGAATGGATGAAATGTTCCTGAGTTTCTAACCTATTCATAACTGATGGAGGTATTGTGAAACAGTCAGGGCTTTGTACAGTTTTTCCTCTTTTCCATATATCCATCAATACATGCATTGTGTACGCAGATAACAAGCTCAGAAAAGTTATGTGAATTGTGAGCAGTCGCATAGAACATGAGTAGCAAGGCAGAAACTCTGGACCTTCCAGATATGCCCATTATCCTATGGTGAGACAGAATAGTGCAGTGATTAATAATGCAAACGCTGGACTGGATGGCCTGCATGGAATCTCTGCAGGGTGAACTTAGGGATGTTACTTAATCTTTATGTCCCAATTTACCCATAGGCAGACACAGATAATAATAGTATGTACCACATACGGTTGGTTTGTGGATTAAATTAAAAACCACAAACAGCATGTAAAATGCTTAGCCTAACACTCGAGTTACATCAGTTATTACCTTTGTTTTGATTGACAATGTCCAACCACCATTCTTGATCTTGTTGCTTTAACTCTCCTTTACAGAAGCTTCTTAAAAATGTTTTTCGTCAGTAGATGTGACTTCCCTTTTCTGTAAAATCCTGCGGTTTTAAATTAAAACATGTGTCTCACATGGCACTTTTATTTTTTTATTTTTTATTTAAAAATTTTTAAAAATGTTTATTTATTATTGAGAGACAGAGAGAGACAGAGAGACAGGGAGACACAGAATCCGAAGCAGGCTCCAGGCTCTGAGCTGTCAGCACAGAGCCTGACACGGGGCTCGAACTCACAAACCGCAAGTTCCTGACCTGAGCTGCAGTCAGATGCTTAACCGAATGAGCCACCCAAAGCGCCCCTCACATGGTACTTTTAAAACGATCTACTTCCTGGAATTCTGTATGTTGGGATGTTTTCTATATATACCATCTCTACCTTCTTACAGCCCATTTCTCCATCAACCCTACTGTACTTTGTCTTCTGCCTCCATCATACTACTGATATGTCTTCTGCTAAGTTCCTTTATGACTTCATGTTGACAAATTCATCATCATTGGGTACCAACAGAAGAAACCATACTAACAGTAAAGGAACTAAGGACCTATAATCCCAGTGGCTACATCGTTATTATACTTCAGGAAAGTGTGAGGGTATTTTCCAACAACTATGGCTAGAAATGCCCAGGAAATAAGGGGCCATAAAGATTATGATAAATGCAAGGATGTTTCAGAATCTTAAACTCCTAAAATTATTTAGGAGTATTTGCAGAAAATTTAACAGTAAATATTTCCAGTGTAAGGAGATTGCACACCAGGACCCAGATATCACGTAATTTCTATCCATACGGATCTGAGGGCGTGTTTGTGGTGCTCAGAGGAACACATTCTTTGGTGTGTATAATTTCACCCTGTAAATATTATCTTGATAATTGGTAGTGGTATGAATCGGTGAGGCCAGAACATTAACGCATACCGAGCTACTGAATTTTTGAAAACGTAGGAAGGAGGGAAACTGATAATACAACATTTTGAAGGAGAAGCAGCAGTGTCATGCCCTGTCCCATTCCCAATGAGACGTTAGCTGAAAAAGGAAGAGCTTAGGTAGTTTTCCTTTTGCACTTTCAAAGGTGGAGATACAAACACACATATTCACCCCCTTCCTTTTTTTTTTTTTTTAAATAAAATCTCTCCCTGCAGGGGCACCTGGGTGGCTCAGTCAGTTAAGTGAACAACTTTTGATTTTGACTCAGGTCACGATCTCAAGATTTGTGAGTTCAAGCCCCACAAAAAAAAACTCTCTATGAATCCTTCTGGGTTTCTTAACACTAAATATTTTATTTTATTTTATTTTATTTTATTTTATTTTATTTTTATTTTAAAGATTTCTTTTTTAAAATATTTATTTATTTTTGACAGAGAGAGTGTGTGAGCACGAACTGAAGAGGGTCAGACAGAAGGAGACAGAAGATCCGAAGCAGCTCTGTGCATCAGCGCAGAGCCCGATGCAGGGCTTGAACTCATGAACTGCGAGATCATGACCCGAGCTGAAATCAAGAGTTGGACGCTTAACCGACTGAGCCACCCAGGCGCACTGGCATAGTAAGATTTTATTAAAAAACAAAACAAAACGAAAAAGTAAGGAAGGGGGTAAATATGTGCGTTTGTATCTCCACCTTTGTAAGTGCAAAAGGAAAACTACCTAAGCTCTTCTTTTTTCAGATAATCTCTTATTGGGAATGGGATGGGACTTTGAGAAATTTAACAGAAGACCATGGGGGAAGGGAAGGAGGAAGACAGTTACAAACAGAGAGGGAGGCAAACCATAAGAGACTCTTAAATACAGAGAACAAACTGAGGGTTGATGGGGGAGGCAAGGGAGAGGGGAAAATGGGTGATGGGCACTGAGGAGGGCACTTGTTGGGAGGAGCGTTGGGTGTTATATGTAAGTGATGAATCATGGGAATCTACTCCCGAAGCAAAGAGCACACTGTATACACTGTATGTTAGCTAACTTGACAATAAATTATATTAAAAAAATAAATGAATAAATAAAAGTTAAAAAAAAAAAAAAGAAAGAAACCCAGAAAAAATATTTTCAGGCTTCTCTAAAAACTGCGCTTTTTGGTACTTTATTTTGGTGTCTCCATATGTATTTTTGGATATATCAACTTATCACTTTTCTCAAGTATAGAGACCAAAATTAGAAATAACTTCTTGTGTTCATTCACTCTATTCTTTAAGTTCTAAGGTCCTTTAGGGCAAAGATAATAACCCGATTCTGTGGAAGAGAGAATTATAGTGCTTGTAAGTTGCTAGTACAAAAATCCTCATCCACCCTGAAGGTTGTGTCTCTGTAAAATACCAAGCTCATCAAATTCAAAGATAAGATTACACAAAACGGAGTTGGGGAAGATATTTTTAAACATAAACATTTCCAGAAGTCATCCACTTATACAACACATGTTTCTCCTGGTAGCCTTCTCCAGAATCACCCTCTCCAAGTTGATTTAGGAAATATCCATGTGAAATTATTATCTACTATGAGATGAGTCTCCCATAATTCTTTGCCATGTTAACTGTACTTAATCAAAATATTCATCTAGACTTTATTAGATTTCAATTAAATGTGTTTGCAATTACATCTCTCCTTACCTCAGTTTCTCAAGACTTAGAAAATGTTCCTATGCCTGCCTGGGCTTTTCACACATCATGAAAGAGCTTATGAGTACTCGTCCCTGGAGCTGACATTCTATCAATATATCCAGGGGTTGACTGTAGACAGTCCTCATCTCCATCCCCTCTCCCAAAGGCCCACCAATCAGGTTTACACAAAGAGTAAGTGTTACCTATTGATAAATTAGTCTGCTTAAGGGCTTTAAAGTGAAAAATACATGTGCCAAAGGGTCATATAGCTTTAAAATTGCGTGGACACACATTAATCTCCATTATCTCTCAAATGCAGAGGCTAACATAGTGATTAATTTGGGGTTGCTGTACTCACATTTTAATGAATTGCAAAATGTCTGACTCACTTCTCGTCCCTTCCTCCTAAGTGTCCCTATTTTATTATGAAAGTGACAATCTATGGCAAATCTGAGTTTCACTGAAGGTCAGCTATAGGTCGCCAGGAAAAAATAAGGCAAGAGGACATTTACCAGGTATCAATGCTCATTTATGCACAACCTCAAGGATACATTCTATTTTTGTGAGGAAGTGATGTGGGTGAGCGTAGACACTGATATGAGAGCTTTTTGTTCACCTCAAAATGAGTCAGTTAAAATGGATGTGTAAATGTATTCAAAGGAATGTGTCTATGTTACTCTTTGAGAAAGGGTAATGTGGTATTGTGACATGAAAATTCCTTGCCCAACTTATTTCAGTAGATCTTTGAAGAGGTGTTATGTTGAAGAGGAAGTACACATAAAAATAGGATAGATTTATATATTCCATCCCTGACAATGGAATAAATCTTGGGCCTCAGCATGGTAGACTTGATGTTCAATGAGCATGAGGGAAGTTCTGCCCATCAGTCTAGAAATCCGATTTGTCTTCTTTTCCATTGTGTCTCCAGCCTTATCATAGTGCCTGCCACTTAACACATATTCAATGCTCCGTAAATATATTTGATAAATTAATGAACTCTACTATCCACCCAGGCCAATTGCTCATCGTGTAGGCTCTATGCACATAGATTCTGATTTTGACTTCATTCTCCCACTAGCATTGGGACACCTGCTCTGAACCCTCTCATCGAGGACTTCCCCCACCATCTGCCTTTTAACAGTATCCTTCCTGGGGTTGAACCCTGTGCACCCATGCACCTTCCTAATAAATAGATTGTTTATGACTGAGATGCCCCACATGACTTCGAACACCATTCATACTCTACCTCTGTGCCCCTCATGCCTCACCAAAAAAATTTGAATTCATTGAATGTGGAGAATACCATCTAGGTTTAAAGAAACGTGTGAAACTGGATATCCACCTTAGTAGTCAGTGCCATAGTGAGGACAGTTCTCCCTGCCCTGATTCGTACTTTCATTAAGTACCTGCTCTAGCTTGTCTCTGGGCCAGAACTTTCAGAGATATAAACAGCAGAGACCATAACAAGGACGATGGGTGGGAATTAGAAGGAAGAAGATTTTAGTTCACCATCAGGAAAATTTCTCTAATGGGGTTAACGAATTACCAAAACCATTCAAATATGGATTGTATTACCATCTGTTACAAGTGCAGTGAAAGAAATTCCTATATTCAGAGAAAGATTTGTGTATAGAATATCTGTGGCAAATGGTTCCTTTCCTTTAATCTTCACTCTAAAGGACATGACTATTTTCCCTTCAAATTTTAAGGGACGCAGCTAGATGATGAAGGCTTACAACCTCAAGGTGATGGTTTCCTTTTTAATTTTTAAAAAATAGTTACTTTTTTATGTGATCAACATGAGTTCAGATGAACCGCATCTTAGGAAAAGTAGAAATGATTTTAGGAATCAATCATATCCAGTTATGAAACTCAACACTAATTCTAATCAGCAAGTTTATTCACTGCCCTGAGGATGAAAATTTTCTCTAGAAATGAGGATAAGAAAAGTTATCTGCCTGTGTATACATACACAGACACACATATACAGCACATTCATATATATATATATACACACACACATATATATAATGTGTATATATGTGTATAATGTGTACAGAAATACATGCATATAGCATATATGCTGTATACATATATTTTTTCACTCAAGTAATTTTTTGTATATAAAATGTATATAGGTATCCCCCACTTTAAGAAAGTTCACATTGTGCCACTTTGCTTTTACAGAAGACCTACATTAGTATCTGCTTTCACTAACTGAAAGAATCTGCAGAGAATTTTCACTTCCCCGGGAAAAAATCTGAAAAGTGACCACAGCATTCAGCGTTGGTCTTGCAGGAGCTGGGAGAGAAGGAGCCACACCCTGAGGAGCGGGAGTCATCCCACCAAGCTCCGTCCCTTGTGACCTACACTCAACATCTCAGCATCAACCGCCAGAGCTTTGACGTGTGCCCATGAGCATCTAGGCTTTACCTCGATTTATTTTGCGGATCATTAGCAAGATGTGTCCAAAGGCATCAAAAAAGCCTAAGACAGGTGATCTTTTTTTTTTTTTTTTTTTTTTAGGTCTGGAACGCTCAAAAAATATTCCATATACATTAATGGTAATTGTTTCTTCACACCATTTCAGTTCACAAAAAGGTTTCATGGGAATGCTCTACTTTCGGATACTAGGGGGAAACCTGTATCTTAGAATATGACTTGTTTCTTCTCAACATGTGGCTGATAGTAATGGTCATGTTTTATCGCACCCCTGTAATGTGCCTGGCTGATACCCTGGTTCTTACCTCATTACACATCCTGTCTTTAATTGTCACAGTACTCTGTGGAGGAATTATACAGATTAGGAAAATGACGTTTAGAGCATGGAAATTTCCTCCTTAATAGGGCTAATAAGTGGCACAGTTGGCATTGGAATTCAAGACATCATGACACCAGATCTGGATTTATAATTTTTTAAAAATTTGTATTTATTTCTGAGAGAGAGAGAGAGAGAGAGAGAGAGAGAGAGAGAGAACCAGCAGAGGAGAGGCAGAGAGAGAGGGAGACACAGAATCCAAAGCAGGCTCCAGGCTCTGAGCTGTCAGCACAGAGCCCAAGGCGTGGCTTGGACCCACAAACTGTGAGATCATGACCTGAGCCAAAGTCGGACTCTTAACTGACTGAGCCATCCAAGCATCCTTGGATTTTTACTTTTAAAGTGATACTCAAAGCTGCAGGGTTTTACATGGAATCCCATCATGATTTTCTTTCCTTTTTCTAAGTTTATTTATTTACTTTGAGAAAGAGAAGAAGAGGAAAAGGGAGAGAGAGAGAGAGAGACAGACAGACAGACAGACAGACCCGAGCAGGCTCCACATTGCCAGCATGGAGCCTGAAGTGGGGCTTGAACTCACGAACCTCAAGATCATGACCTGAGCCAAAATCTCGAGTCAGAAGCTTAACCGACTGAGTCACCCAGACGCCCCATAATTTTTTTATTAGCGATAATACCTGCAGACATTTAGTCTCAAATCTGTTGACGATGTAGTGGGTGCTGCTATTTAATTAACCTTTCCTATTCAATAGATATCTTATTGTCTCAAAGTATGCAATCCAGAGAGCTGAAAATTAGTTGGTTAGTAACAATCAAATCAGCCCATATTTGGTTAATATATATCTAAGCAGGACAAAATACACATATATTTTTAATGCCAAGTTTTTATGGGTGAGGTGTCCAAAGGGTAATCAATGTCAGTTATATATGTCTCAACTCTGGGTATACATCTTTCCACAGTGTTTGGGCAATAACTCAATGATATTTCTTCTCACCTAGTTATGGAATGTGTTCCTCTGAGAAGGTAGTGCTGTGAAGTTGTCAATGTATTTTTAAAATTTTCTTCCCATAGAAACTCTATGTAGTCTTTGGGAGGTACACAGATGTACCCCTGAAAAGTTGAGTATAAACTTAACTTTTTGAGAATAAAATTGATTTTAAATGCTAATTATTTAAGGGAGTTCTTATGAATTTTATGGGGCAAATAAATTATTTTTTCATCTTTACTTTGAGCAGATCTTGATTTTCATATATCTGTTTTGCTTTCCTTTAGCAGTAGTTATCTGCAAAACTATAGGGAGGTCGTACTAAGTCACCTCCCCAGCACTAAGGCCATGTAAAGACATTTATGAATTAAAAAATAAGCTAGTGAACACCAAATTTGTAAGGCAAGTTTCTCTATCTCCAGCATGTCTGTTAATTGACTCTAATCTTTAGCTTTGGAAAGTAATCAAGAGAGATAATTTGAGTGCCCACTATCATGAGAGAATCATGAATGAGCTTCCATTTAACATGATCAGTAAACAGGCTGGAGAGAACACTGGAGAGAACACTGGATTGGCAGTTTTGATCAGTAGGTTGGTCTTTTTTTTCTCCCAAATGAATTGACTTTGGTAAATTGGTTAGCTTTCTTGGGTTTCAGTATTCTCGTTGTGAAAATGGCAGCAAAATGTCTTCCCTTCCTACTGCACAAAGCGTATCAGGACCAAATGAGAAATGGTGTGTAAGGGAATTTATTTTGTTATTTTGTAAAGCACATAGGGCTTCATAAAACTGAAGCAAGTTTTTAGTAAATCTAAATGTGTGGTACCTTAGACATTCTGTCATCTTCTCTTAAAAGCATTGGCAGCAAAGATGAGTCATTGAAAGAAATGTTTTAATAGTAACAATGATAATAATAACTAATAGTGCTTACAGTACACACAATAAATATTCATATTTCTGCCACTTAGAACAAATCAGAATATGGATCTCACTGCAAGTGACCTCTAAGCAATGCTTGCTGTCCATTCTTTCTCTCCTTTCTTCTTATTTCTTTCTTTTCCTCCAACTGTTTCTAGGTTCTTGTTCCTTAGGCTCCATCCAAGGTTACTGGCTTTGATATAGTGTCTGCTTTGTAATTTTTATTAAACTGTCTTGCCTTCCAAATATCATATGCCACATTCTCAAAAGTCTGATTAAGTAACAAGTTTATTAACTTGATCAATGGCAAACCCTGAACAAATTCCTGTAATTGAGCTGAACTGATTGAAGTACAAATGGGAGACCTTGACTTTGATGTCATTGTATCCTAATGACATTCGACATGGTTAGAACCTTCAGAACTTTTCCTCAGAGGTGAGAAATGAAAAGTTCAGCCTTTTGGCTAGGAGACTGTTTTGTATAACTTAGATATTTCGGCTAAAAATGGACTGATTGCAGTATTTCCAAATATGGATATACATTATGAAGTTGCAGGTTTCTGACTTCTCTTGAAATATCAGAGCATGTAGTGATATTGGATCTTCCATAGGAAAAACAGCAGTGACTGAGGAGCAGCCGGTTTCTTTAGGAGAATAAGCTGTGTTCAGCACTGGGATCCCCACCCGTTCCGCTTGATTTATTTATGTCATCTTGTATGGCCCCTGTAGGACCTGAGTCTGTGACTCTCAATAAACCCACAGAAATAACCTAATTAAATCTTATCTCATAACCAGTTAGTCATGGGTGAAATCATGGACAGATGGTTGAAGGTGAACATATGTTGTTGATCTGTTTCTCTTATTTCATTAACCATTTTGCCAGCATTTTGAATAGTCTGATCATATGTCACAAACTATAACTGGCGCAGCAGTTTAGAAGGGGGAAAATCTAGAGTTTTGTTGACTATATTATTTTCAAATTTGAAACGAAAGCTGCTTTGAGTTTTGATTTGCAGTTCAAAGTAGAATTTTACCAGCTCAATAAATGTGAGTTCTAGGCAAGTTCCAAGCTCCACACCCGCCACATTCCTATGATGTCAGAGCATGACAAAGAGCATCTCTGGTATGGGGTTTTTATAACATACAGTTATGGAAAGTAAAAGGTCTCCCATGAAATGTCACCATAAGTGATATATTAGAGGCAAGAAGGAGAGGACCTAGCAATTTGACATTAGTAGCACCTTGAAGCTTCTAGAGTTTTCTGAAAGTTTCACAAACTCCTTCCTTTGTTCCCCATGCCTACGGGGAAGAAAGTTGTTATGGATAAACCCAAGACACAGAAAAATGGAGCGATATTAGTAGCATGGGGCAATTTAACAGGTTTACAAATAATATTGTTTGGGAAAAAATTCTCCCTTCCTTTTTCTTTTCAATTTCTAAAGTTCCCCTTTCCTCAAATCAGAGTCAGAACCTGGAGCCCTAGGATTAAGTTGTGGGCCTATAGAAAGAGACCAAAGCAACTTCCTGGTAGATCTCAGTGAACGCTGTTAATCAGAAGCACAGTTCTCTGTGTGATTCCTTACGGTCTGGAACAGGTCATGGGCTAGAAGTTTCACATACAGAGGCTTGGGGATGAAAATAATCTTATATCCGAGCAAACAAGAGGACCTTGCAAGTGTGGCTACAGGCATGATGGGTGACCACTACAAGAATAGGGGATCTTGGCTTCAAAGACAGATAACATCTCTGCACCCCTAGCAGAAGGCCTTCCCATGCATCTGGCTTTGAGCAAGGGTAAGTTAGCCTAATCATCACCAACCAGCTGTCCAATTATCCACTGGGTTAAATGGACAGTGGTTTAGGAACCTAAGGAGAGACAGCGGAGCAAATGCCAAGAGAACACTTCATCTGACACATGGATAGCCACATTCTGCACAACTAGTAATTCAAACTCTCTCTCAGGATCCATGTAACTCGGTGAGCTACTGACTCAATAATATACTGTGTATGGAAATGTTCAAGATCATCAGAGAAGACGACAGCAATGGAGATTCCAAACCTCAGTTCAGCATTTTCTACTTGTTTTGAGTCAGAATGAATTTGGCATAATTAGAAAGAAAAGGATGGATAAAAATAACTGCAATGGTAGTCGCAGAGAAAGAACAACTGTGTAGCACGAGGGAAGTTACTTTTTCTTCTTGACAAACTCACAGACAAAGTACATGGTAAGATGGCACTCTGTGTCGTTCCATCTGCCTGAACTCAGCATTTCCACACAGTCCTCATGACCGTAGGGGTCACTGGGCTCCCCCTCTCTCCAGTTGCTGTAGTTCTGCAGTGGAGTGTTGTCTGTGAACACATACTGTCCCTCCTTCTCAAGGTCGTTCACCCCGATGAACACCCGGAAGAAGCCACTCTTGGCAACATAGTCGGCAATGAGGGTGTTGGCAGCTTCGTCCTTTGGCATGGCCAGCATCCCACCCCGGATCCGGCAGTGGGTCAGGGATTCCCTATAGTTCTTCTCCTCCTGCACGATGTAGTAGAATTTCTCCTCAGTTTCCCTAATCCCTGCGATGACTTGGCAGAGAGGAAAAGATGAGCACGATTATGTATGTCAAAAAGGGAAAAAGCAAGTATATAATATTGCTGTGATTAAATTCGTGTATTCGATGCTCAACAATTATTTTGCAAGCCCCTATTATGAGGTAGGCACTGGTTTAATATTTTTATCACCCTCGTAGTTATCAAATGGAGAACAAAGACTTCCCATTTGCCCTCCTTGTCCTTCCTCCTTAACTTCCCACACGACTGTGAAGAAGAGACTGTTTTGACAAAGACTTGTCATATGAACTGCGCTGAGCTCCTCTCAGACTGTTCTCCCGTCCTACTTTACGCTCTGCCATACAGAGTCCAACAGCCTGTCCTTCTCTCTTCCACTTCAATGACTTTTATGCCTGGGAAGTCTTCTCACTGATTTACCTGGAAAACTCCTTGTCAATTAGATCTAAGTGGAAGTATTTTCTCCTGTACGAGCTTTTCTAACGTCCCCGCACAGACACAGGGCTCTTGTGCACCTTCCCCACGTTTCCACTGCTCTTGGCTATTTCTCTTGTGTATCCCTCAGTGCATTCCAGTCTAATGATTTGTCTGTATGTCTCGTGTATTAAACTATGAGTGTCTTGAGGACAATGTCTGTGTCTTTACCACTCTGTAGGCTCAGAGCCTGCAATAGTGCCCAGGATGGTAAAAGCTTATCAAGCGGATATCGGAATAATGCAGAAATGTGTCCGTTTGGGGCCGAATTTCTGGGCTATGAACGTGTACATAGATTGAAATTGTCCATAGTTCACTCCAGATACATGAAGTACTGAGCTACTGAATAAGATTCAGGGCAGAATTGGGGACTCAGAATCATCCTGAGCTCATAATACGGTAAATATGTTTTAGGCTTCAGGGACATCTGCATATATTTCTTAGGGTCTATAAATTGAAATTTGCCAAGAAATCTGTGACCATGCCAATACAGATCAAAAACTGTTGCTCTGTGTTGAACCTCAAGGGTCTGGGGTTTTCATGAGAATCCAAGTCATGTCAGAGACAACATCTCTAAGAGTAGTTTACAAGATGAAGAGGAACACAGATGGCATATGTGTGTTTCTAATAATGTACAACAAACGTAGTTGGATTACAGTAAATAAAAGTGTAGCAAAGGAAACCAATTTCAACTGTAACTACCATAGATTCTTCATTCATACTGTCTCTGAAGAGAACACATAGGCCCTACTTTAAGGGTTTCACTGCTAACTACAATGGGGAAATGGACCAGGGATAACAAAAATGGCTAGCGTGGGAAGTTGCACAGTTCTGAGAAACACGTAATGATCTGTTGGTTTGTATTAAGGGTAGAGGAATCAGTGAAACCCACAGTCAAATCCCCGCTCCCCTGTTAATGAGCTCTGTATCTATGGGCAAGGTAATTTCTCTAAGCTTCAGTGTAAACATAATACCCACATGGCGATCACTATTTCAAATTCTCAAGAAAGTAGCTATTGTTTTTACTATTACTTCTCTTTTCTGAGATGCTAACTCTGTTGGACTCTTCCTGTCCTTTTTGATTCTTAAGGCATGGCTTGCTAAACTCTGCCCTTTTCTCCATTCCCTTTTCTCCAAAAAGTATCTTTTTCTATCCATAGGCAAATGAATGTATTATGTATGAATATATGTAGGTAGTGTCCTGGAGTCTGAAGGGATAATTAGCATTTGAGAGACCTGCAAAGTGGTGACACTGTCTCAGTAGGCCTTTGCCTGACCCAAGGTATTTGCCGCTAAAATACTGGAAATACTTTGGAATTGTATTCTTGAATACTGGAATTACAGTGTTGAAAGAGGTTGAATTGACAGCATAAAGCAAAAGAGGATGTACTCACCATTCTTTTTTTAAAAACTTTTTTTTTTTTCAACGCTTATTTATTTTTGGGACAGAGAGAGAGAGACAGAGCATGAACGGGGGAGGGGCAGAGAGAGAGGGAGACACAGAATCGGAAACAGGCTCCAGGCTCTGAGCCGTCAGCCCAGAGCCTGACGCGGGGCTCGAACTCACGGACCGCGAGATCGTGACCTGGCTGAAGTCGGACGCTTAACCGACTGCGCCACCCAGGTGCCCCTGTACTCACCATTCTTGACAAACTTCATAGATGTCTTGAGGCGAGCAACACTAATATCCAGTTGTCCAACAACTTTCCGGTATCTTCCACAATCACAGACAGTGCCTTTGAAATGACAAAAACTGTGAATTCATGTTGAAGTACACATAGTTCAGTTGGAAAGGACAATGACTCCCTTCTCAATATTTACTATCATCTTTTCCTAGTCTGGCTGTGTCTTTCTGTGAATGGCTATACTTTTAGTCTTTTATTTAAAACAAAGTTTCCAGGGGTGCCTGGGTGGCTCAGTCGGTTAAGCAGCTGACTTCGGCTCGGGTCATGATCTCGCGGTCCGTGAGTTCGAGCCTCGCGTCGGGCTCTGTGCTGATCGCTCAGAGCCCGGAGCCTGTTTCAGATTCTGTGTCTCCCTCTCTCTGACCTTCCCTTGTTCATGCTCTGTCTCTCCCTGTCTCAAAAATAAAAAAATAAGAAAAATAAAAAAATAAATAAGTAAAACAAAGCTTCCAATTGACATTGTCTTCAGGAATTTACAGAGTATCTTTTGAAGTATTTTAGATGAGCTAAAACACAGCCCTAAGCCAGATTTTTAAAGTGAAGAGTAAATTGTGGCAAACCACTGCACACACACTGTGGACCACTTGGCATTTTTGTTGAACACAGAATGTGCCCATCCAATCTCAAAATAGAATCTTTACAGCTTTCTTAAAACAAACTTCTAGCCAGTCTTCTCTTCTGTTACTGCATTGCTCACTGGCTCACACAACTCTCCCAAGACAGGAGAAAACTTTCATGATGAAATCAAATGGTAATTTTGATTATCCATTTCAAGTATAGCTTGAATGATCCTTGAATGTTTCAAGGACTAAATTTAAATCTTGTGAATAGATTCAACTTATAATTTCAAGAGGCAGTCCCCCCATTTGTGGATTAACTCTGATTTTAATTTCCACCATTCATTCCCGCTTTGCTCATTTACCTTTTCAACTACCTGCTGATGCCGAGGCAGAGAAAGAATTGTAAGGGAAGTGATGTGAAATTCAAATGATTCCCTTTTTCTATTTAATGGCTGCTTCGTGTAATCAGTTCCTTTTGCCTTCTTTTTTGGCAATTGAGAAGCAAAAAAATTTTATTAGCCGAAGGTGGGGGGGAATCTGTGGCTTTATTTATCCGTGTTCACAGTTAAATATAAGGAATTTAAAACAGTTCTTACAATTAGTCTTCACTGCACCTCTGTGAGCTCCCCTTGAAGCAATCTACCCACTTTCCCTGCACAAAGCATTGGAAACAAAAGTCTTTCAGGACTCAGGAAGACTCTTTCTGGCCACCGAAGGTGTGTCCTGTACCCATGGGGTCTCTCTGGATCAGGCCAGTTTGCTGCGGGCCTCCCCTCCGTTTGGTTGAGATGCCGGTAGAATGCAGGGAACGCCGCTTCGGTCCCACTGCCATGGCCACGGTGGATTTTCCTCTGGCTCTGGGAGAATGAGGGCTGCTTCCTGACGTGCTGGGTTTGCTTCTCCCACTAAGCATGACTGGGATGGAATGTGCCATCACTCCCTTCCCCAGGGCTTGGAAAGTCACCAGCAGATGGAGAGGAAAGTTCCCTTCTTTCCTTTCCCCCAGCCCGAGTAAAACCAGGTTAAGCACCGAGAGGACTATTTTTTTCTTTCATAAAAATGTATTTATTTTTAAAGATGAATATATTTGGAATGATGCCAGACATTGAAGAGAAAAATGATCAAGCCTTACCTGCTTTGCCTTTTCCTCCTGGGATCCCCGGCAAACCCTTTTCCCCTTTGTCACCTGAATAAAAACAATCACCATGAAAAGAACAATTAACTAAAATGGCAGATTGTTTCTGGCAGACAATATCTTATACACCTAAAATCATAGGAAACAGTTTTTGAATTTCACTTGTAGTGTTGCCAACTAATATTCTTTGGTTTTATGTAAATAATTTGATTTTGCGTTGGCTGCACAGGTACGACTAATCGAACAAGTCATCATTTATTTAGAATGAATGTAGAATTCTGATAGAATGGGTAGGGAACATTTAAACTTGTGTCACCTGCCCTACTAACGTGGCCTTCTGAGAAAGGCTAATACAATGCTCTGCATATTTTTAACTTTAAAAGCACCATTGTTTTGTATACCTGGATCAGTTGATTAGCACATTGTGGTGCCCCAATTCTCCCATATGGCTTCACCCTTGGCTTCTCAAAAACATATATTGTGCTTTTCCAATTTAATTCAAATATTTACTATTTATTACTTAACACTGTGCAAGACAAAAAGCTTGGTACTTTGAGAAGGTATAAAGAGAGACAAGATTAAACTTCTGACTTGAAGGGGTTTATACATTTTGGAAAAGATGTGATGTATGCAAATATCTGTAATATAAAGCTGTGTCAAATATATTACGCCAAAATATCAACCTTGATAATTTTCTCTTCTGCTCTTCTTTGTATGTGTCCATTTTCTTATTCAGTCAGAGGCATCCACAAAATAACTCTCAGAGAATCAGGAGTATTAAAGCAGAGAGGAAAAAACATGTTGATTTTTTTTTTCAACTTCAAAATAAGCCCTTGAAGCCTACATCAGACACAATAATTGAAAGCAAAAGCTTTTGATTTCCAAGAGGAAATGTTTGGCTGAAGTTCTTGAGAATCAAAAGAGAAGTCCCTGATAGAAGTAAAATAGAGTTTATGCTTCAATGGTGAACTAGAAAAAGAAAGAAAAAAAAAAAAGGAATTTGGGAGGGATGAATATAGGGTGAAGGTCATCCAGGCCAGAAGGGTATGGGGCTTATCTCTGTAGGAGTTTGGTGAGTCCAGGGAATTAGTTATGTGCCCCAAAGGGGCAATATGAATGGAAATGGAGTCAGCATGAAGGTTCTACCTAACCCCATCCTTTACCAGCAAAAGGGAAAAAAATGGGAGCCACTCTAAAACCCGTAGGGTGGCCCATGTTGCCTGCTCATTAGCTATTCTTTTCATCACTGTCTGCTGAGTGCCTTTCATTAAGAGTCCTGTACATATTGGGGGCGCCTCAGTGGCTCAGTCCGTTAAGCGTCCCACTTTGGCTTGGGTCCTGATCTCACAGTTGGTGAGTTCGAGCCCAGTGTCAGGCTCTGTGCTGACAGCTCAGAGCCTGGAGCCTGCTTCAGATTCTGTGTCTCCCTCACTCTCTGCCCTTTCCCCACTCTCACTCTGTCTCTTTATCTCCCTCAAAAACAAAGATTAAAAAAAAAAGGAGTCCTGTATGTATTGACTGTTGATCTTTCAGGAAAGCCCGCTTGCCCAGGCCCCAGGAATTTGCTGAACATTTCCAAATTGACCTATGTGGACACTTCTTTTTACAGGGATTCCAGACGTTCATGGGCTCCCCAAAGAGAAAAAGCAGTCTTTGAAACCCAAAATGCAATTTAAGTGTGTAGGAGGAAGCCTCAGAACTTGCACTTGAATGAAATAAGGCAATGATGAAATCCATGACAACAGAATGTGATAAATGCTGTAAGAGAGACATTGAACATTGGACAGAGATAACATCCTCTGGTTGGGGGAGGTAGACGAGGCAGTACTTCAGCTGGAGGGATGAAGAAGACAGCACTGGAGCTTGGTTCTGAAGAACTTCAGCAGGTGAAGATGGGAGCAAGTTAGGGGACAATGTCCAACAGAGGTACACTGGAAAAAGCATGGGAAACATGCCGTGCACCCTGATGAGGAAGACTGATCTGCTCACACCTAAGTTGTGTCCTGCAAATGCCTCCATTCCTCTTTTATGTAAATTGTTAAAGGTAAAAATAGAATTTGAGGACATATTAATGGAAGAAAGGAATATGCCTTTGCTAAGTGCCAATCATTTTGTAAGTACTGTTCCAGATACTTTATAGATATTCATATTATTATAGATATTATCAAGTTAAATCCATTAAGCTAGCTATTATCATTATCTTTATTCTACAGCTGAAAGAATGGAGGATCCTAGAGGCAAAATAACTTGTTCATGGACATCTAGCAATTCAGTGGCAGTGCTGGCATTGAAACCCAATCATTTCTGACTCCCTAGTTCATGGTGCTTCCCAAATGAGTGAACCAATGATTTAATGAAAGGAAGTGAAGTATTCAAAAAATGCTCTCAGTAGTTGAAAGGCATGCCAAGTCCTTGTCACCACAAGACACAATATGGACTTAAAAGTTCATATGAATATAGTTTAATATGCTATCTTTTTAAAACAGTGTGTTTTCTTTATATGTGGATCCCTTTCAATTCAACATGGGCTGAAAGTTGACTCTAGTCCTGCTATCATCCTAGTTCTGGGCTAAACCCAGTGGTGGACATTAAAGAAGCCTAAATGGAGTATTTGCTTTATAAAAGTAATGGGGTTTTAAGGAAAACAAAGCACACATCGCAGACCAAGGAAATGGGACACGATCACTATTACCTACTCACAGAATGAAATAAAGGAAATGCCTGCTGGGTTTTCGGCCAAAATGGCCGTGGATCCGGGCAGAGAAGATGTTCACTGAAGCAAGAGCCTTCAGCTGGATCCCAATAATGTGGAAAACGGATTTTTGAATTGAAAAATGGCATTTTTTGGAAGCATATAAGTTTACAGATGTAAGCACTGTGACTACTTTACAGTATTTTCCCATGAATGTCTTTCCTTTTTTGACAGATGGGAAAGTCAAACCAGTGTGGTAGAGTGAACAACCAAGGCAGTCTGAAAAACCAGGGCTTCAATCCTGGCTCTGCCGCTCACTAGCTAAACGTGCCCAGGTTA
This sequence comes from Leopardus geoffroyi, assembly GCF_018350155.1. NCBI lineage: Eukaryota > Metazoa > Chordata > Mammalia > Carnivora > Felidae > Leopardus > Leopardus geoffroyi. The sequence continues at coordinate 90,834,843 of NC_059338.1, forward strand.
CTTAATTTCTTTAAGCCTTTGTTTCTTCATTTTTTAAGTGAAAATAATGGCACCTAAAATCAGAAGATTATTGAGGAGGATTCATTGGATAATGTCATCTTTCATGGGATTAGCTCTGTGCTTAAGCCATAGAGGCTGCTCAACCAATGTGAGCTTCTGCCAAATACTTAGCTGGTTCATGGAGGATGTGAGCTTACAATGCCTGTTTCCTGAAAATGAATTCAGGTTTAAGGCCATACACAAAAACTTATTTTGGCCCATGAGTGGGAACGTGTCAGTAATAACTGTCTTAAGCTTGAAGAATTAGAGGTTGTATTTAAAAAACAAACAAACAAAAAAATCATAATGCTTCCACTGTAAAAGGATTATTGACCTTAAGTAAAAACATTTATTTTGCTATGAGGTTGAATTTGCCTGTACTAAATCATTCTCTCTTATTCCTAAAATGAAATATCGACATCCAGAAAGCTACCTTGTCCACGCAAGTGACAACATCAAGGTCATCCCAGAAAGTTGAGATTAATCTGAGTCAGTGAAAAATTTAGAAGAGCCCCTGACAAAATGAGGACAATAAATTTCAAAGTACAGATTAAAAATGAAATTAATCCAGGTGAGCCAGAACACTAAACCTCAATTTTTTTTAAACTGCGAGACATGCTCATAAATTTTGATGGCATATCTCTGGAAGAGAAAGAAATTACTGAATGGTGGAAATCGATGTTAAGGGACAGTAGTACTTATAGAAACAAAGAGTCAAAAAGAGGGCCACATCACAGGAAATAAAATATTTTATCATTCACGTTTTCATTCTTAATGCAAAAAACATTTAGAAAGTTTCCACTGTACAATAGGCACTAGGATAAAAATGATTAAAAGGTAGGGTCCCCACATAGAGCTTATCTTTAAGCGAATAGAGCCAGTAAATCTTTCATTCATTTGTTCTTCCAGAAGTTCACAGTCTAGAGGGGGCAAAAAAGACCAGCTAATAAGCCATGACAATGAATAAAGTAATAACGGTATGCAGGTATGGAATTGTCTTAAAGAAGATAAGGTTAGTTAACCCTATAATTTCCAGACTGTTACTTGTTCAACATTTGTGGAAATTCATCCACTGAGGCTCAGAAAATCATACTGAACTCGACTCTTCATCATCTCTGTTATCTACCACCCTCCCAAGACACATCATCTTATTCTATGAAAGGTTTAAGACTTGATTCAAGATCACGAACTCCAATTCCCCTAGCTGGAGCCTCATCTGTGTTTGACACACTTAAATCTGAAAAATGAAGTCTTGAATTCTGGACGTGTTCATGAGCATGACTCTCCCTCCGCCTCCACTTCTGCTCATCTCCAGGGAAATACTTAGGATCTCAACCTTACTGAACATGGCTATATCTCAGAAATCTTGAAGTCCGGCATCCCACTTTCTGGCTACATCTTTCCTTCTCTTAACTAGTTGCTACATGAAACTGATATAGCCAGGGGCAGATCCATGATTCATTTTATCTGAAACTTCTACAATTTGGGGAGCCCTGTTTAAGAAAAATAATACACAATTACAAATAGAAAAGTGGTATAAAAATGAATACTTATAAGAAATAAAAACAAATCATTAAACTTTAAAAGTAGGCAAACACCACAAAATTCACTAATAATCATAACACTTTAATTAATAAATTTGTGCCTCTATAATTCTTTTTTCATACCTATGGCCTGCATATGTTTGGCTGCTTTCATGAGTATCCAATTGACCTCTCACTATTTATTGATAAATGCGTCATTTCCCATTGCCAAGTAATGTCAACTTTGCATAAACCAAATTTAAGAGTCTGTTTCTGCATATTCCATTCCCTTTCATTGGTGTATTTAACAATCTCTGCATAAATTAACACTATCTTGATGGATGTAGCTTTAAAATAAATGTTTAAATTCAGACTCCCAGCTTTGTTTTTCTTTTTTAAGATTGTCTTTGGGTATTCTTGGCGCCTTTCATTTCCAAATAAATTTTGAATTGGCTTATTAAATTCCAAGAGAGCTGCTTCTGGGATGTTGATGGAGATAACATTGATCGATACATAAATTTGGGGATCAAGTTAACAATATTGATCATCTTAACGATATTGAGTGTTTCAATCTCTGAATGTAGTTTTAGTTCCATTTTTTCAAACATTCATTAATTTCTCTCATTATCATTATGTATTGTTTGTTGAAGAAGACTAAGCACCTTCTTTTTTAGCTTTGTTCCTAGATATTTAAGAATTTTAATGCTGTAATAAGTGGCATCGTTTTAACTTCATTTTTAACTGTTTCTGGTATGTAGAAACAAAATTGATTTTTGTGTGGCTAAACTGTGTAAAAAACTTAATACAAATAGTTAATCTGTAGATTCTTTTTTTTTAATTTTTAAAATTTTGTTTTTGAGACAGAGAGAGAGAGAGAGCAGGGCAGGAGCAGAGAGAGAGGGAAACACAGAATTCTGAAGCAGGCTCCAGGCTCTGAACTGTCAGCACAGAGCCTGACTCAGGGTTTGAACCCACGAACCATGAGGTTGTGACCTGAACCAAAGTCAGACGCTTAACCAACCGAGCCACCCAGGCACCCCAATCTGTAGATTCTTTTGTATTTTCTGATCATGCGGTCACATCATCTGCAAATAATGACCCTTTTATTTCTTTGTTTCCAATGATTGTGATTCTTCTCTCTCATGCTTGCAGTTTTACTCTAGCTAGAACCACTGCTATTATGCTGGTTAAATTGGTGATGAGGGCTCCAAATCTCAGGAGAGAAGTGTTCGAGGTTTCATTATTGAGTGTGATTTTTAATGGGTTTTTGTTGCTGTTTTTGATGTTCTCTTTCATATTGAATATGTTACCCTCTATTTCTAGCTTGCTAATAGTTTTTGAAACGTGAATGGGTTTATGTTTAATTCAGTGTTTTTCAGAATTTCTGGAGTTCTAACTGAAAATGTTGATTTTTGAAATGAAAAAGAGTACCATTTTCCTGGGCCACCCTTCTTTGGCAGGCCTTGAATACCAACTCAGTTTGAGCAACTTTCTGCTTGAGCTTCTTAGTCTCATAGTGCTGCCTCGCTCATGAATTGATGAACAACTTGAAAGGAAAATTAGAATAGAATGCATAGCTCATCTTAGTGTGGTTCCCTTCTCCTCCAGATCAAGACCCTAAAGTCCTATTCAATTTGGTACCTCTCCCGTTTGTTTTGTCTTGTGGTTTTTTCTTTTTCTTTTCTTTTTTTCTTTTTTTAAATTTTTTGGTGGTGGTTGTTTGCTTTTTTTTTTTTCTTTTTTTTTTTTGACTCAAGTAGTCATTCTTTTTTTCTTTTTGATTTTTTTTTTTAACATTTATTTATTTTGAGACAGAGAGAGACAGAGCATGAACGGGGGAGGGGCAGAGAGAGAGGGAGACACAGAATCGGAAGCAGGCTCCAGGTTCCGAGCCATCAGCCCAGAGCCCGACGCAGGGCTCGAACTCACGGACCGCGAGATCGTGACCTGAGTCGAAGTCGGACGCTTAACCGATTGAGCCACCCAGGCGCCCCTCCTTTTGATTTTTTTAATGTTTACTTACTTTTGAGAGAGAAAGAGAGAGACAGAGTGCAAGCAGGGGAGGGACAGAGAGAGAGGGAGACACAGAATCTGAAGCAGGCTCCATGTTCTGAGCTGTTAGCACAGGGCCCTACATGGGGCTCAAACTCACAAACTGGGAGATCATGACCTAAGCCAAAGTCGGATGCTTAGCTGACTGAGCCACGTGGGCACCCCTTAGGTAGTCATTCTTAAAGGATTAATGCAAGTGAATTTCTCATGACTTATAGCAGAAATCTGGCTTTTGTTTCATTATTAATAATGTAAGAAATTTCTTTCACCTTTACAACTTATTATTGATGATGCATGTAAATTAAGAATATTGTCGGGGCGCCTGGGTGGCGCAGTCGGTTAAGCGTCCGACTTCAGCCAGGTCACGATCTCGCGGTCCGAGTTCGAGCCCCGCGTCAGGCTCTGGGCTGATGGCTCAGAGCCTGGAGCCTGTTTCCGATTCTGTGTCTCCCTCTCTCTCTGCCCCTCTCCCGGTCATGCTCTGTCTCTCTCTGTCCCAAAAATAAATAAACGTTGAAAAAAAAATTAAAAAAAAAAAAGAATATTGTCAAATTTGAGAACACCTCTGTAAAGTCTTTTCCATATAGGAGCTGTTGGATTTAGAAAAATTTTCCACGGCCTCTCTCTTGCCCTGTACATTTCAAATGTTGTTTCTTTTCTGCAACTCACACATTTCTTGTGCTGGGGTCCCAAGACACATTCTTGTGATGATTGGATCTCTGCACTTTTTCATCATGACTTCAGATAGATCTATCTGTGCAGTAAGTGGTAGGAATATTCTTGGAAGCTATTCCTACACTGAAATTGTTAGCAATAACTTAATTGTACCTGGAAGTAACTGCACACTATGTAAGTATATCCCATGAAGTCCAAACTAAATGTTTCTTTCCCCCACTCAGATTCCTCTTGGCGAGCTCCCTGAATACTTGTGTCCACTCCCATAAGCAGCTGATACAAAGAGAAGTCTGATGGAAGGAAGCTGGAGCAGAGGGAGACAGTAGGGGCACCTGTGTGGCTCAGTCAGTTAAGTCTGACCTAGATTTCAGCTCGGGTCATGATCTCATGGTTTGTGAGTTCAAGCCCTGCATCAGGCTCTGTGCTGACAGTGTGGATCCTGCTTGGGACTCTCTCCCTCTTTCTCAAAGTAAATAAACAAACTTTATTTTTTTTTTTTTAAAAAAGGAAGGAGACAGTAGTGTTAACCTGCGCATTCTTGATAAGGACAATACCAGTTCAAGGATATATAAGTTGGTTCTAGAAGGGTGAAAAATCTTGTTCTCTTTTATATATAAAGCACAAATATACACATAATACATAATAGATATATAGTCCATGGATGGTATTAAAAATTCATAGGGGAGGGCAATTAGAAAAAAAATACGCATAAAAAGGCTTGTAAGGGGGGAAATAGTTTTGTTTGTTTGTTTGTTTGTTTGTTTTTATGTTAAGGGGTACTATTTTAACCAATTGAGGATAAATGCCTTACTTCACAAACTTTCCCAAGCCATACGGACATGTGCACCCATTGCTAAGGCTCCTTGTCAGGGTCTTGGGAAGGACCCAAATAAGTGTGGGGCTCCAAAGCCAAAGCTTCATTCATTTCATGGTAAAACCACCCCAAATACATAAAATGGGAAGAGTCATAATCTCTGAGGAGTCCACGTAGCTCTTCTCCAACTATGAGAATTTCAGTCACAGGCAAACATACACTATAAGCCACGGGATCAAAAAAAAGCACAGCACTTTCTTTTCAGTGGCACTACCCTCTGTCCCTGCCCTCAAATGCAGGCTGAAGGAAAATTCTCAAAGGAATGAGTTGGAAAAGGATGGGAGAGAGGAGATAACCAAGCTCCAGGATGAATGGAGAGGGACGGCAGCCTCTCACCCGCTGCGCCAGTTCACCGCTCAAGAACGCACCTCTGGTGACCGGGGGCACAATATTGATTATGCCGCTGCTGGGGACGCGGATGGCAGGAAGGCTGCTGGGTACACATCCAGGCTGTGGAGTCCCGTCGCCTGTGGCACTGGGTTTCCCCGGATCTGTACCTTTGCACTAGAATCTCTTGCCTCCCTGTCAAATGTCTTTCCCTCCATTTCCATACACATGTCACCGCTCCTCAAGACCTAGGTAGGTTCTTTATATCAGTCAGGCCTTCCTCCCACCTGGCTCCTATAGTAGTCTTTTAGTTATTCAGAATTATGATTCTTTCTGAGCAAGTCCTGTCTTCCCAAATAGTCTATGAACTTCTTGCAAGAAAATTGTGATTCTCATTCAGCTTGGTATCTTCAAACCAAGTGGAACAAAGCATGAACTGCGGACCATCAGGAACAGTTAGAACCTGCTGTCATTGTGGGGCTTTATAAGAAGACAGTAGTGAGGAGTGCTCAGATTATAAAGAGGAAGCCACCCCTATTGTATAAGAGGAAAGCAGTAATTTTGTGCAGGATGGGGACAGGACTCAAAACAAAAGAAAATACATACATACACTCAAAGCTTCTAACCTGTTAATAAATTCCAGATGAAGAATCTTTATTATTTCATTCAGTTTAAGAAAGAAAATTCCAGGGGCGCCTGGGTGGCTCAGTCCGTTAAGCATCCAACTTCACCTAAGGTCGTGATCTCACTGTTCATGGGTTAAAGCCTTACGTTGGGCTCTGTGCTGACAGTTCAGAGCCTGGAGCCTGCTTCGGATTCTGTGTCTCCCTCTCCCTCTGCTCCTCCCCTGCTCACGCTCTGTCTCTCTGTCTCTGTCTCTGTCTCTCTCAAAAATAAACAAACATTAAAAAATTTTTTTAAAGAAAATTCTACTGCCCTTCACTGCATTGAGTTTTAGGAATAATTGTTTTCTGTTACTGAACATGCATCATGGTGGTGATACCCATTTTAACTGTATCAAGGATTACAACCAGCAGATCCCAGGAAATAGTTCAATGTAGAGACTACCAATACTATTTTTTAAATTAATTAATTAATTAATTTTGAGAGAGAGAGAGCATGCATACAAGCAGGGGAGGGACAGAGAGAGAATCCCAAGCAGGCTCCATGCTGTCAGCGCAGAATCTGACGTGGGGCTGGAACTCATGAACCACGAGCTCATGACCTGAGTCGAAATCAAGGAGTCAGCTGCTTAACGGACTGAGCCACCCAGGCGTCCCAAGGCTACCAGAACTTTATGTTTGATTCTGTCCCTGAATTTCTGTTTAGTTTTGTTTAAGCCCCTTATTTATTTTTTAGACACATTGTTTATGTAAAGAAGGAACAGCCAAGATATGAAGAAAGAAAAAACTCATTATTTTAAAAGAAAGACAAGGGGTCATTTTCATGATACAGAACGTTTTGGAATATATCAAGGGTATGCTTGATTTGCCTCGAATTACCACTGGAGGAAAGAAAAATGCAGCTTACCCTTCTTGCCAATGGGCCCGGTCTTGCCAATGTTGCCCTGGTCTCCTGCATCACCCAGCTCCCCCTTAATTCCTGAAAAGCAAAGCATGTGTCATCTTTACATACTAAGGTTTTAAATTCCCTTTGAAGATGTGGCTAGTACATGATATCCACTTGAAGGAAATACAAAAAGCATACTCTTCTGTCTGTGGTATGGAACATATATCCTATGTTTTATTATCTATCTTAATAGCATTGTAGTGTATATACAAAAACTAAATGTGGGTAAGAATGAAAATCCTGGACCCAATGGTATTGAAATGTTTACTGATACGATATTCCTAAAAGGTCTATAGCAGAGGATGTCTAATCTAGAGGTCAAATAAGGGGCTGAGTGGAAGAATTCTTGAGTTTTATTCTAATTCTGTTCCTTTCTAGATCCTTTTGGGCTTCACTTGGGAATTCTGTTTCCTCCCTATTTCAAAACAAGATTTGACTATCTTAGCCATTTTTAAGAAGGGGAGAGAATGTATAATCATAAAACTTCATGATCAAGGGGACATCAGAGATTGCCCTACTGAGTTTTTACCCCCCAAAAATATGATCGTGATCATGATTTCCTCCAAAATTATCAGTTTTGTTTTTTTTCTATGATGACCTAAAAAACATTTACCAGTAATAAAGCTGTATAATTTTGCAACTGATTGTACATAATTATAGAATATTATACATATTTATAGAATAAGAAGAGTATAAATCAGCATTTCTCAAATTGAGGTTTCAAAAGCTTGTGAGTCTTTTCTTTTCTTTAACTTGCTAAAGATTTTGAAGTCAGTGGTCTAGGGCCACCGCCTTGTAACAGTTGACGGAGAATATGTCCAGTGCTTGGAAGACACACGCTTAGACACCACAATCCAGAAGCTATGTATTGGTGAAGCTACTCTTGGCGTTATGAGTAAAAACACTCCCTAATGGCCTTTGTGCCATTCTCACCTTCCTTGGCCCTGTTCCTCCCACTCCATCGTCTACTGACAGATCTTAGAAAGGTGAGTAAGCCAATGGATCAGTCAACTCTTTCTGTTCTTCTCATCCCCCTCCTTACACTCTAGGTCAGCCAAAAGGAGTTGCTTAGCAGTGGATTCTGAGAAAAGACACAGCTATGAACCCAGCTGTGTTTCTAAAACTTGTGGTTTCTTAGATATTTCTGGAGACTGCTCCTCCCTAGGTATCCTGGAATATCCCACCCCTGCTCATCCTAAGGAGGCAGCCTGAGAAATGTGTGGTGACTTATTGACAGCCACTGTCATAGGAGCTCTCTGGTAGTGAGTACATTCATATCTGAAGTACCTTTCATTCATATTTGGAGCCAAGAGTGTTCCAAAAGCTGCCAATCTCCAGGACAAGGCCAGTAGATAGAGGAAAGCAATTCTAATATTACAGTGTCACATTCACATCATTGCACTTACCTTTCGGACCCATGCGTCCCACTTTGCCATGTTTCCCCTCCTCTCCTGGATCTCCCTTTTCGCCATCATCTCCTTTGGAAATGGAAAATGAATGACTGGAGCAGCTCGAATAATAACATAGCACATCCTCCCCAGGATATGGTGGTGAACATGGTTGGAATCCATTCCTCAGCCAAGGGCTTGCCTTATAACTCTGATGTGACTATGTTCATGGGCCCACATAGACTGGACAGTCAGGGAAAGAGAAGACACTTCTGATATCTTTACTCTTTCACTTTTTGCATGCTGTTGGGGGAGGCCATTAAAGGGATGTGACCACCCATTGACCTCTGAACCAGACCCAGGAAATCAGTTAAAAGCTACTCACCCCTTTCCCTATCTTGCAATGTATGACCATCATTCCCACAGTGGGAGCCATTTCAAGGATGCAGCTTTGACAGAGTGAGGTGTTGTTGAGACCATCTGTCAGGTATATGTGACTGAACCCTGAAAAGGCATCTATATAAACTTTTGAGATTCTGGCAGGCAGGTGTGGAAACTTTCTTGTCTTACCACCACTGAAGACAAGCCTCATATGTAACTTCCCTTGCTGATTCACATCACCACCTACCAATCTGGAGTGGTCTGCCTCTTTCCTTCGTCTCCCCTTGCTCTCAGTATAGGTAGGATAGGAAGGCAGTTTCAAATTTTTCCCAAGAAATTCTCAAGTTTGCAAACCTAGCTAACTTTATGTTTGAAGAAATATCTTTGCTGGTGAATTCCTGAGAAGTTTGCAAATCTTTTTTTTTTAATGTTTATTTATTTTTGAGAGAGAGAATGTGCATGAGTGGGGTAGGGGCAGAGAGAGAGAGGCAGAGAGGGAATCCCAAGCAGGCTCCACACTGTCCGTGTAGAGTCAGATGTGGAACTCGATCTTACAAACCATGATATCATAACTTGAGTCCAAATCAAGAGTTGGATGCTTAACCAACTGAGCCACCCACGCTCCACTCTTTTTTTTTAACTGAAGTATAGTTGACAATTTTATGTTTCAGGTATACAAGTCTGATCTGACAAGTCTGTAGGTCATGTTACGCTTGCCACAAGTGTAGCTACCATCTATCACCATACCAACTATTACAATACCATTGACTATATTCCTTATGCTGTACCTTTCATCTCTGTGATTTATTCATTTCATGACTGGAAGCCTGTATCTCCTATTCCCCTTCACCCATTTTTCCCATCTCCCCACCTCCCTTCCTTTTGGGAACTACCAGTTAGTTCTCCATATTTACATCTGTTTCTGCTTTTTGTTTGCTCATTTATTTTGCTTTTTAGGTTCTACATATAAGTAAAATCATATGGTATTTATCTTCTTCTGTCTGACTTATTTTACTTAACATAATTCTCTCTAGGTCTATCCATGTTGTTGCAAATGGCAGGATCTCACTCTTAATTATGGCTGAGTAATATTCCAGTGTGTGTGTGTGTGTGTGTGTGTGTGTGTGCGTGTGCGTGTGTGTGTGTGTGTCATATCTGGCGTGACAAGTCTTTATTTTTATAGTGAATTTGGCCAGTTCTGGAAGCATGTACATGTTCAAACGTGTATATTGATGTGTAATACATATCTAAATAATATTCTATACTTATATATAATTATCTAAATATATACAAATTATAAAATATATAAATTATAACTTATACTTTGTAAACTCTTACTCTCGGACTGCATGTGTGAGAGACCCCAAGTAGTAGGCATAGACCAGGAAGCTAAGACTAGAAGACAGGTAGGAAACAGGAACAGCTGCAAAGCAGTTCTGTGTGGACAGCAACTATCTTTTTTTTTTTTTTTATGTTTATTATTTATTGAGAGACAGAGCATGAGCATGGGAGGGGCAGAGAGAAGAGGAGACACAGAATACAAAGCAGGGTCCAGGCTCTTAGCTGTTCACACAGAGCCCGATGTGGGGCTCGAACTCACAAACCACAAGATCATGACCTGAGCTGAAGTCGGACCCTTAACCAACTGAGCCACCCAGGTGGGCAGCAACTATCTTAGTCATAGGTGGATCTAGCTCTCACACCCCATCTAGTCAAGGACAGAATGAGTGTTTTAATGAAAAGTGTCCTGGACCATAAATCAGGAGCCCTGGGTTCGAAGGTCACGTTAGTCTCTGATGGGTTGAACAACCCTTCAAAAGTCAGTGATAGAGTTTTTTGGCTTTAGAATAAGGCAGATCTGGACTTTATGACTTGACCACTCATTATCTGGAGAAAGTTAGGTATGTGACCGCCCTTTCTGAGTCTCGATTTCCCCTCATACAAATTGAGCTAATAATGCCTACAAAACAAGGGCCCTTATAAGAACTTTAATAAGATAAAATACATAAAAGGCCTGGAACATAATCTGTTCTTAGCAATGGTGGATATTGTTATTCTTTATATCTCAGTGTCCTCATCCTTAATGTGGACTTAATACCTGCCTTCCCTACCTCTTTCAGTTGTTTTAGCATCAACAAGGTAAGTATGCAATTGTGCTGTGAAAATAAAGAGCACAACACACACGATATTATGACCAGCTACCTGAATTATCACCACAGCAATCTCAGGATATGAAGGAGTCCTGTCCATCACTCATGGAAAGAAGTAGATTTATAAAAAAAAAAAAGAAAAAAACTTCTAAAGACAAAAGGGAAGCTCCTCAGATTAGACAGTTTGGGAGAGAGAAAGTTGAGATGTCATTTACTTGTCCAGAAAAAGCATGCTCAGCCATTCTCTATGTTTTCCTGACAGCAGAACGTAAATATTTTAAATGAAAGCTTAAGTCAAGTATGGAACCGTTGGATTTCCAGGTCAAAAAGCCAAGTATGGAACGGTTGGATTTCCAGGTCATGAGATGGGTCAAGCATCAAAACACTTCCCACGTGAAGCTCTAAAATCTCCTTCCGGGGAAGCTTTCAAAAAAGAACACACAGATGATTTGTGTGATCAGACCAGAGGGGTGAAGTGGATGGACAAAGTGGCATTTCTTTAGATAAAGTTAGTAGCCAATGTTTATTGAGTTATTATAATGTATGCCAGCACCGTTGATCATCATACCAATTCTAGGAGGTGAAAACTATTATTATGCCATTTTTTGAATGGAAAAATAGACTCAGTGAGGTTAAGTTCCTTGCCTAGTGTCATAGAGCTTGTGGATGGCAGAGCTAGGATTCAACATGTGTATTTCTGTGCCTCCAGATCCCTACCAGATCCCTCCATTTATCCCTTCCAATCCAGGATTCTGTGACCCTTAGCAAATTGTGGATTTTAAATAATTTGATATTGTGTCAAATTTTTCAGGGAGAAAAAGGGGAGATGCAGAAAGAATGGCTGTTTTTGTTCCTTTTTAAAAAAAGAAACAGTGGGGAAGAAAAGAAAAAAAAAAACAAACCAGCCAAGCATCTCAATGACTTAATCCACAGGGAATGTATCCTTGAGGTAGTTCAGTATAATTGAGACCTGGCTTTGCCACTCACTAGCTGACAGAGCTTGGGACGTCCTTGACCTTTGTTGAGCCTTGATTCACTGATTTGGAGAATGGACAAAATACGATCTTCTGCAGAGCTTCAGAGGGTTTTAGTAAAGGTAAAATTAGAAAAGTATTTTCCTTCAGGAAGCCCTCTCTAACACTTTCAGGCTGGGCTAAATCCTCCCTTTAATTACCTTCATTGTTGAAAATATCACTTTATCCTGAGTCCATTTTTCTGTGTTATTCCTTACACTCATCTGTGACCTGTGGGGTGGCTGGGGTTATGGGTGATTTATTCTAGCATCTTCATAAATTAACACATTGTTTGTGTCTGATGCCTAATAAATACAGTTGAGCTGGATATATTTTGTGAGCCATAAAACATTTTACAAGTGTAATGATAGTGTTTATTGAATACTATGGGCCAAAGGGTACCTAACACTTGATATACATCTTATCATTTGGCCTCTACAACAACTTTGAGATGGATATTATTCTTAGCTCCATTCTACAGGTGAAGAAATGGGTCAAAGAAAGGTTAAGTAACTTCCTAGGGTCACAGAGCTTGTAAGTAATAAAGCCAGGATTCAAACCAGGGCGGTTGCCTTCAAAGCCCATGTTCTGAACAAACTGTCTGATTGGGAACAAATTCTTGTTAACATTTCTGGGTTTTGGATTGCTATTCTGTACAATGGGACCAAAGATACATGTCCTGCTCACCAAAAAGTGAGATCAAAGGCAGGGATGTATGTGAAACACTTTGTGAATCATGAAACCACAAAACTTATTGGTGCCATTATTACTTCTCCTTCTTTTCCACCTTCCTCTGAGCTTTCCCATTCGTTTTCAAGCAAGTATCTAACTGAATGCAGCCAGATGAGGGACTTAGTCATCTACTGCTCCCTGGTGGCTCCTGATGGAGACCTGGGAGGGTGAAAATAGGATTATTATTCTTCTGACCTGTGTGCCTGCATCCCAGCCCGGTGCTGAGCAGGCTGCTGGCAGAGATGAAGTAAACAACTTGTGCCCTTGCCTTCAGCTTGAACCCTGGGTTCATTTGATCTTTGAGACTTGCTTTAATGAGAACAGAAGAGAGGTATAAAAGCAAGCTTTGGAAAGGATCCCCCACATGGCTCACAGTTGTCTGCTTTCATCCTCTTGGCAATATTTCATTGGATTAGTAGTGCAATTTAGACTTTCTTTTTTCCTTTTAAAAATAGCTACTTACATTTTAAAATTAAATGAAAAGCTATCAATTGAAATGAACTAATTTCAATTTTACAAAAATGATTTGTTTCGGCCCCCCCAGGCCGCCAGCTTGCTGTGATAATCTCTCCACCAGAATTCCAGCAGAGCGCACAGCTGACTAATTTTTCTTAGGGAAAGGGAAAGTTTTTTTTCCCCCAACAAGCAAAAAGTCTTTAAAAATTAAAGTCTAGTTTGAGTTGAAATTGCTGAACCTAGGTCAGTACCCCCTGCTCAAAGGAAGCAATTATTAAAAATTAGTGAATTGGTTTTGGAAATGCTAAAGAAAAATCACTAGAAGCTGAACTTTTCCTACTGCCAAAATAGTCTTATGGACTAGGAGGAGGTTGTTAGCAATCCTCCTCCTGATCAGCCTTTGAATTGAGTGCAGGAGGTGGTATGGGTTGCTTTATTAACAGGGCCAGCACTCTTCTCTAAAATATATCCCTCTCGTCTCTACCTACACCTTCTTGCCAATTACATTCTCATTCTTGGAAAACTCTGTTGTCATATCGATTATTCCCTGGACCTCTCATATACACCACATATCTTAGTACAGTCATAAAATGGACTATCTCCCAGTACTTTTACCTCCTGGATCACCACCTCATCCTTTTACCGAAATATTCAGCCATCCTTGGGACCTACTACTTTTGCTTTCTCCCCAGTCCCTCTGTTTATCAGTCCCTCTGTGCCTTTACTTATCTCCCCATTAATCCTGAATTCTTTCAACTCAGTCACTCCTACACAGCTCTCCCTAAGGCAAAGGGACTGCCCTCCTTTGGTGAAGAGAGCTCTGGGACAAATTATATCATTTTTCTGAATCCCAGTGCCATCCATTAAATGGAGAAAATATTCGTTACTTCATAGGATTGTTGTAGACTAATGGAGACAATGCATGAAAAGTGTGCAGCACAGTGCCTGGTGCTTGGCAAACTCATCTGTTCTTCTTTTAACAAGAATAGAAGGGAGGTGTAAGAATGATTATCATCATCATCATCACCACCAGAAATGACATTTCTTTTAAACCTTCCTTTGTATTCACTACCTCAATCCTTATCCTACAATCATCACTTACTTTTTTACTTAACTATGTGTGCTAAGTAAATTTTCACACAATTAAAGATAAATGGAAATAGATATATACCCATTACTGAGGTTTAACAATTAACATGTTGTCATTGCTTCATCTATGTATTTTTATTGATTTTTTTTTAAAAAAGTATATTACAGACATCACGACATATCTTCCTTAAATACTTCAGCAGGTCTCTAAAAGGTAGGAACATTCTCCTGTGTACACATAATATCATTATGTCAATCTTAAATTTTAATTGACTACCGGGATTTGCTAAAGCCATCTTTATAGAGTTCTGTGACCTCGTTTATCTTGAGCCTGTACTACTGTGCTGCATATAAACTAATAAAAAGAAGTGAGCCCTTAGAAAGAAAGACAGACATTCAGAGGAATAAACCTAGGTTCACTGAAAACAAATCATGACAAAAATTCCATGTTTAATTCTGAAAAGACTCCTAATAAATCAAGAAACTGTCATGACCAGAGTGGCTGGGAGAAGACACATTTCCATTGGTCATTCACAGAAGACTGCAGTCCCTGTGAGGCTGGGAGGATACATTGATAAAATCCATGGGCTTCATTCTTACAGATCTTGAATTCAATTTCTAATTATATCCCTTTGTGTGTGTGCTATTTAACCTCTCAAAGTTTCTGTTTTGTCTGTAAATGGAAATAGAGTAACTACCTGTTTAGTCTCCCGAATTGAGGGCTGTTTCCTTATGCTGAAACACATGATATTTTTCTTTCATTTCAATAGCTTTGTGATGGAAATTGCAGGTAGAGGAAGAAATCAGTACAAAGGTTTCTTATTTCCTTTTTCCCCTATCCAGTGTATTGCCAGGTTATGTCTAGTGTTACCTGCCCATTCCTTGAAGGTGGGATTTTTCAGCTCTCCAAATGGTCTCATATCCTAGGACTGGCAACAAACACTCGGATAACAGGAACCAACAGGAGAAGGTGATCTGTAATTTAAAATCAGGCTTCTGCAAGCATGGCTCATTGAGCCTCAAAGATAGTGGTCATAAACTGTGGAGAGATTACAGACCCTTGGTGACATTTCATCACAGCTCTCTTTCCCCATTTCAGACATGGAGGGGATTTTCTTCATATTTCTTTTAATGAAAGCAGAAAAAATGAGCAAGCATAGTTTTTAAAGGAAGAATGACGTGTAGACATTACTTTGCATCTTCACTGCCATGAGGCAACTTATCTGTGGGTCAAGGGAGACCCAGACCTTGGCCATCTTGGCTTAAGAAGAACAGCAAAATAATAATAATAATAATAAAATGCTATGTTCCTCATGAATGGAAAAACATCTTTCCATGACAGTAGGGCAGGGGTCCTCTAAGAGATTTTTCTGAGCTCCTCCCTAACATTATCTACCCAGTTATAAAGAATGTGCATGAAATAAGACCATCCTTGTAAAACAATTAACATCTTTCCCAATACATTTAAAGCATTTGCAAAATGTTTATTTTGGTCCTACAGTCAGGGTATGATTACAAAAGAACTAAGTTCATTTTAGTCCATAGGAAGCTGCCTGCCTCTAAGGAGAAAAGCTGTCCAAGGGACAATCTTCTGTGGAAGAAAGCAGCTCTTAACCAAGATACAATTTGGCAAGTGTCTCAGCCTTCAGAACCACAGGTCTTGGAACCTTGGTGCAATGGGAAGAATAGGAGTTTTATAGCCTGTAATGGGCTGAATTGTTTCCTCATCTCCAAAATTCATATTGGAGCCCTTCATGTTGAAGCCCTACTCCCAGTACTTCAGAAGGCAAATGTATTTAGACATAAGGCCTTTAACGAGATGAGTAAGTTAAATTCTGGCTGTTTGGGCAGTCCTAATCCAATCTGGCAGTGTCCTTATGAGAAGAGGAAATTTGGACATATGAAAGGATACAAGGACAAATGTAAAAAAAAAAAAAATCCCTGCAAAGGCCATGTGAGGACACAGTGAGAAGGCGGCCATCTGCAAGCCAAGGAGAGAGAGGTCTTAGCTAAGAGAGACCAAATTTGTCAACAACTTGACCTTGGCCTTTCAGCCTCCAGAACTGCAAGACAATGACTTCCTGATGTTTAAGCCACTCAGTTTGTGGTATTTTGTTATGGTAGCCCTAGCAGACTAATTCATAGTCACAGAGACCTGGGCTCAACTCCTACATATCCACTTAGCAGCGCTTTCATATTATACTAATATAAGTATAGTGGGTATTCTCTCTGCTTCAGTTTCCTAAACTATAAAGTTGAGATAGTTACATTTTTCTTACGGAGTTGCTTGAAGATTAAACGATATTATGGATGGCAAATTTCACAGAGGATACCTGTGCATTGAGTGTGCCCTTAATGATCCACTAAATGTTGAGTGTATAGTGGGGATCTCTTGCTTTTACCTTCCTGGTATCTTCTTCTGTGCTTCTAGTACCGGTCCCACAAATTTCCGTAGGAAACCACGCTTGCTTATTCTACGCCCATGTGTTTTAAACCTAACCCACAGTGATTGGTTCAGCAACGGACATGTGACTCACCAAGAGCCAGTGAGTCTCAATTCGTAGATAAGTCTCCTCAACAACTCAAGCAGTTATAACTTTCAAAAATGGAGACTTGCTCTTTCTGCAAGGGTTGCAGAGAGGATAAACTACTATTGAAATATCTGAATCTATTTGACCACCACGAAGGGAGAAGCTTCTTTAAAGTGAAGTCATTATTGAGGAAAGCAGAAGCAAGGTATGAAGACTGAGTCCTGAGCACCTCTCTCCGGACTGGATATAGTGCAGCTTGAATCCCTCCCTGTTACATGAGTCTATAAATTCCCCTTCTCTCCTCTGTTTACTTGTTTGACTAACCAGTTTAAGTTTACTTCCTTACTAATGTAAGGAAACTTATATTATGTGTCTACTAGACACAGATCAGGACAAAAGGGCCTTCCTATGAGGAAATCAAAACCTCAGGAGAAGATAGGCATATAATTACTGTGATAAATGCTAGAAGAGGAGCTGTTATGGGAGCACAATGGAGGAAACACCTGCCTTTACCTGCTTACACCTGAAACTCTCCCCTATTCTTTCTCCGGAAGAAATGGGATCCCTTGCACTGGGCTCCACCAGAATAAATTTATAACTTAAGTGAAAAAGAAAATAAGATAAAATACAAATTTGTCATTATATGAGGGCAGGCTGTTACTACACTGTTCTCATCAATAAAAGTTCATGTGGATTTTTATTTTCCATCCAAACCATGCATCCTATGGGTTCCGCTCACATGTCACGTCCTTTCCCCAGGAGTCTTCTTGGTACAGACTTTCTTGCTGCCATCTCCTTCTTTAACTGTCAGGATCATCTCATTTTCTGAAGGGAACACCCCTCCTACTTCAAAGCATCCACCACACTGTGTCACATGATGGGACAGGTCAGGGATATGCACTATTTTCTCTGTAGCACTTGGCACAGCGTCTCAGATGTAATGGGTGCTTTCTCAACAAAGGTTTTCAAAAGAAAGGGAATAACACCCTTAAAGTTAAGATAGATAAATGTGAGCTTAATGAGAATACAGTTAAATAAATTAGTAATTGATTGAAATGTCATTCTCTCAAATGACTGATTAATGAATTGACTTGAGTCAGCTGAGAAAGGTCTGTGTGATGGCTTGTAATCTAGGAAGGCAGCCAGACTGGCTCTACTACTCTCTCCACCCCATATTTTTGTCCCCTCTTCTTTTTTTTTTAAGTTTATTCATTTATTTTGAGAGAGAGAAAGAGAGTAAGTGCATGCACATAAGCGGGGTAGAGGCAGAGAGAGAGGGGAAGAGAGAATCCCAAGAGGTTGAGCTCATGAACCATGAGATCATGACCTGAGCTGAAATCAAGAGTCAGAGCCCAACAGACTGAGACACCCAGGCATCCCTGTTCCCTCTTCTAATTTGCCCGTGTCTCCCAGTGTTGCCACCATGCTCTAATCTCCCAGGCTCAGTACCCGGATTGGCTTTCGCTATTCCTCCTTCCTAACTTCCACCTTGATTCTTACTTTTTCTCGCATGTGTCCTTTCTTTTTCTTCCTAACACTACTGCCATCATTCTACCTCTTCCTGTGCTCATATAATCCCTATTCCTTGTGGGTGGTCCCTAAATGGTCTGCATGGTGTTTTATTCACCAGTGACTCCAAGGGCCTAGAATAGTGTCTATTCAATGAATAATTGTTTAAATACTGGTTTCCTTAGATCTGAACTTCACTTTTTCAAACCATCTTGCAGACTAATCTTTATAAAATAGCATTTTCATTATAAAACTGCCCCATTCAAAACATTTCAGCAGTTCCTCTGTGTTTATAGGCCAAGCCCAAACTAGTTAGTCTAGCATTTGGACTTTCACAGACTGGCATCGGTGGAAATTTCTGGTGTTATTTTCTGTCATTGAGTTGCATAACCTTCTATTCCTGTTCAACTTGGTTATTCATTTTTTTTTATTAAAATGTCTTTCAATTCATGCCTCCATTGAGTGCCACACACTTTTCTCTCTGTTTGAAGTTCGTCTCTTCAGAGGAAAAAAACACAGACGTCATAAAAGAAAAGAAAAACATATATGACCATATGAGAAATTAAAAGTTTTTATACGATAAAAGATGCCTCATAAATATATACAGTTTATAAACAAATATATGATAGACAAGGGAAAAAAATCAAGCACTAAGATACAGAAAATGATTAATATTCTTAACATGCAAAAAGCTTTTGCAAAAAGATAATAAGTGAAATAAAAAGATCTAAAAATATAAGTAATAAATGGTAGATGAAAAGTGCCCGTACTATTAGTCAGAACAATAGTACATATGGAAACGTCTTTATTGTACTTTGCCTTTAGATTTAGTAATAATCTGAAAAGACTAGTAGCATCAAACGATGCCACAGATGCAGAGAGCACTCAGTCATTGCTTCTGGCAACATCAATTGCTACACCATTTCTGGAAGCTAGTCTGTCAATAAGGATTAAAATAAAGAATCCAAACCATCTATTTTACCTTAAGGAACTTATTTTATGGGAATAACTGTAAGAACTAAAAACTACTTGTAAGAACGTGTGTGTGTGTGTATTTACGTATATGAAAACACTTGTTTGCTGTGGCAAAAACAAAAACCATAAACAATCTGAAAGTTTGTCATCATGGAACTGATGAAAATACAAGGAGAAATACTGTGCGGTTACTAAAAATAATGAGTTAGAGCGAGACCTCTGGAGAAAGCAAGAGCTCCATGTTATAGTATATAAAGAATGTCTCTTGGAGAGTCACATGCATATGATCTTACTTAGAAGAAAGAATAATAAACAGAAAAAATATAGAGAAAAGTGTCAATACCAAGCTCTTAATGATGATTACATGGGAGAAGTGGGTCTGGAAAAGGAAGAGTGACAGTGAAATGTGAAATCATTAGTTTTTTCTTTACACATCTTTATTCTGCATATATTTATACATGCTATATGTTTAACAAGCATAAAATACTCTTTCAATTTAAAAAATAAATCATTAATAATATAAAGAAACTATGGCCCTTCTCTCCTTTTGTAAATTTTACCCATCAGTCTGTCTCAAATTCTAAATTCTCTGGATTTATTGATAGAATTATTTCCTTGGTAATTCACCATCTGCTTCCCTGTTACTACTCTATAATTGCTGCCTTGGAGTATTATTTTAAAATGCACTGTTATTTAACTTTTTGTGTTAATGTCAACTCCTTAATTGGAGTGTAAGTTCCTTGTGATGAGGGCAGATATTTTACACTTTGCTCTCAAGAGCTGCTCAAAACTTCACAATTTGCTCACTCATTCTTGAACAAATATTTATTGAGTCTCTACCAACTACTAAGTCCTGTGTTGAGTCCTAGGCATACGGCACGGTCTCAGACTAGACATGATCTAAGCCTAAAAGTTTGGTTGGAAGGAGACACCAAACAAGGTCTTCTAAATGTCATGAGTATTACGAAAGGGAAATTGTCATGTGTGTTGTTGGCACCTAACAGGGTGCGATTTTGAAAAGATCAGTGATATGGGAGTAAGGAGATTTCGCTTTTATTAAACTCTACTGCTCTCTCCTCAGATGACAAGATAATGTGTCAAATAAGGAAACAGAAAAGAAGTGCTTTTTCTATATTAATATGCTAAGTAATGCAAGGAAATAACATATATAAGGACATATAATTAAGTTATCTAATAACAATATCAATGTCAGTAATGATAACAACTGTGTTTACTGGGGGCTTCCTGTGATCCAACCCAGGTTGTTGACGTGCATGACCATGATATCAACCAGTTCTTTTATTGTGCCCCATCAGTTTCAGAGACCGAAAAACTTTATTCCTCCTTCAGCTCATTCCTGTGTGACCTGGCAAAGAAAAGTGGAGATTTCAAATATCCTGCAATATTTCCTACTTGGATTATAAAGCACTTCCTCTTGTTTTCAGGTTTACTTGGTTTAAAAAGAATTACTACTTGGAACCTACAAGTCTTTTGTAGTCACTGCATGTCTGAGTAACAGGAAGAAAAAAACCCAACAACAACTAACATTGTACTTAATGAAAAATACAATATCAAGGTTTGTTGGGCAGGTTTCTTCTGCCTGCACATATCATTCACTATTAAAATTCATTCACAGCCATGTCAGTAGAAACAAATGCAAGGAGAAATCCCATCCATCCAGGACTAAGTGGCGAGTGCTTTTGCAATGCAGTGCGGTAGTTAGGAGTGGAAGATCTGGGATCTAAGGGCTCAGTTTAAGTCCTGGATCCATCACTGGCTCACTGGCAACCCACTTAAATTGTACAAGTCTAAGTTGTTTATAAATCAGAGTAGTGAAATATCTCCCTCACAGTGTTGTTGAGGGGAGTAATGTGATAATTCACATGAAGGGTCAAACGGCGCCTGGAATGAGGTGAGCACTGGAGAAATTTATAACAGTATCATCCAATAGCCACCTAGAATTTCTAGCCAGTAGAAATTAGAGGGATGCAAAGAAGAGGCGCCAAGGGCAAGCAGTGCCTCTTTTAGCCCATTCCTTGGCTGTGCAGATTTGCAACTCCCTGGCTGAAGTGTATTTTTGCTTCCAGAGATTTATGCCACTGGCATTGAAACGTTCACAACACTCTGTAGATGTAACATACAACATTCTGTCTAAAATTCTTTTCAGTACAAAGTGGGGCAGAAACTAATTTGAAGAAAAAGAGTAGCATTGTAAGTAATAACTGTGCGATTATATCCCAGCATCCCAATCCATGGGCATCCCACCTATCTGTGAGAATGGCGGTGTCCTCCTCCCTGATGATTCCCCTAAATGAGACAAGTCACAAAAACCATGAGTCAAGACAAATAGTGTGATTTGTTTTTGTAGAGAAGAAATGCCTAAAAAATGTTTGCGATATCTATTTTCAACTGCCTGCTGGACTTTTCCATCTGAATGTCCAGAGGCAGCCCAAACTGTTTAGAACTCATTATAACCTGCCAGTTTTGCTTCTGAAATCTCTCTTTAATCTCCCCCTCTCTTCTTATCCCAACAGCCCTCATTAATCTCTTGCTTTTGGTTCATATCCCACTGGGAGCTTCTCACATCCTTCAGTGTTTCAGTCTATCTTCAACCTTGCCAAGAGATTCATCTACCTGAAAAAAAAATCTAAGTTGCTTCATTCTCCTACTCAGACTTCCAATGGCTCTTCTGGTTTAAACTATCATTTGGCTGGTCAAACCTGATACAATCTTACAACTTCTACAAAATAGCATGAAAACTGAAAAAAGAAAAAAAAAAGAAGAAAGAAAACCCAAGGTATAATGAAAATTAGGTTAACAAAATATAATGAGCTTCCATTTACAATGAAGCCATTGGAGCTGGAATAGGGAAAACATTCTGTGCTCTACTTTATTAAAAGATTGATTTTAATAAAAGGAGATGGAATAACACTTAGTTTCTCCTCCAGTGGACACCCCTGTTCCAAGAGTAAGTTGCCACTGACCAGAAAATTAACTCAATAACTTTGTTGCATTAGTGATGCATTTTGATGTGGCAGAGTACTATACCCTAACCTCCCACACCCACCCATGTTTCTAAATCCAAAAAGTAAGATAGGAAGGAATACAGGAGAACAGGGAGTAAGAGTGATGCATTTGGGAGATTCAGTTCTCAATAGAAAAGCCTTATAGGCAGGTGCAGAAACACCCTGGCATCAATGAATGCTGAGCATTTTAATTTTGCATACACTCATCTGTGCAGAGTTAAAATGTTAGAGAATCAGGAAGAGGGAGCAGGAGAAAGTTCCACATTGGCATGATTGGGTCACCTTCAAAACACAGTAACATGATATTTCCTCCTTTGATCATGAGGAGACAAAATATAGAGACAGTTGAGATAGGGAGAGAGAGAGAGAGAGAGAGAGAGAGAGAGAGAGAGATTAATCAAAATGTCGAGTCCATTCTAATTTGAAAAATAAAATGTTATCTTAATGGTCCTCTAACCTAGGAAAGTAGGTCATCTACCTTGCTTTTGCACACTCTATGTGAGTATTATTTCAGTGTATTTGGTCTGTGTCTATGGACTAGTACTGACTTTGCCCTAAGATCACTGGCCCAGCCTTACTCTTCAAGTGCTAGGGTAACACTGATAAATGCATTCCAGAGAACTTCCTTTGTAATGTCAAAGTCCCTCCATCTCTTTGGGGACTTTCGCTTTGGTCTAGAGCATATTGTCTTACTTGCTTACTTACTAGAGCATATTGTCCATCTCCCATTGGACATGAGGGTCTGTTTGGTCACAGAGCATGTGGTCTGAGGAGTGGGTGGGGTGGGGAACTTTGGTGCTGCCTGTCAAAATCCTTTTCTAGATTTTTGTTCATCTCAAGCCAGGCAGAGCAACATCATTTAAACTATTTTTGGCTGTACTCAAGACTGCAGTGCCTGCACATACAGTCGCCCCTGGGTGATAGCAAATAAATGACCCTCAGAAGGGTCACAGGCAAGAGTAGTGTGCTTTAGTTTCTTCTCTTTAAATAGGAATAATGATTCCTGTAGTATGTCACTACAGCCAATGAAAAATAATTGATAAACCTTTGTGAATTCTAAAGACTCGTATTCATATACTTTATTTAACAGATACCAGTATTTTCAAGTGGCCACAAGAGACGTGAAACGATGGTTCTAGAGTTTTCAAATCAAGAATGATTATAGTAAACAATTGGCAAACAATTACGTTATTTAGCTGCTACTTCACTTGAGCCTTTGAGTGTCATATTTTCACTGGACATATTTGTAGCAGAGAACGTTGCAAACGAATTTTGTGAAAGTATAGAATATTGCAGATCAAGTATGTGGTGCAAAAACCAGCCAGACTGGTTATAGGTTGGAATATCCTGAAAATATGCAAAAAGGCCAAAACACACCATTTCTAACAGAAGTATATCTCATAAACATAAAAAAAGAGTGAGAGACTTAAGTTTGTATCTGGCCTACGTATATGATCAAGATCCAAGGAGAACAAACCTGCCGGCCTGGGTCACGGGAAAATATTCTTTAAAGGAAGAAAAAAAGACCCCCAACACAAGAAACACATTCCTGTTTTCTCTTGAGTTTTGCTAACCCACAGTTTTCTAATATTTAAAGAGTCCTTGGCAATATGTGAGAGACAGTGCTAAGTGCTTTGTGTGGCTTAACTCATT
Organism: Leopardus geoffroyi; assembly: GCF_018350155.1. NCBI lineage: Eukaryota > Metazoa > Chordata > Mammalia > Carnivora > Felidae > Leopardus > Leopardus geoffroyi. The sequence goes on from NC_059338.1 coordinate 90,858,805, forward strand.
TCTCCTCACCACTAACCTATGAAGTACTCACACTATTATCATCCCATCTTTTCTTACTGGAAAGAAAACTGACTTTTGGTTTTGTGGGTTTTAACTCATTTAATCCCATTCCATCCATAGGGGTATTTACACTATTGTTATTCCTATTTAATTGATAAAGATTACCAGGCTCAGTTGGAGAACTACCAACTGCGGAAAGAAGGCAACATTAGTGAAGGGTAAGGGTGGTCTCAAGTTTGTGAGCTACTGATGAGCAAAAGTGGACTTTGCCTTGGGGCTACGCTAGGCAGGAAATTGCAGCAACCTGCAGAAGATGGTGGCATTTCCTGGGTAGGTTTCTATTCACAGAGCCAACTTTACAGTCTGTGAGCCTTTTGTCAGGATGGGGGAAAGAAGCAGCTTACAGTGGCTGGTAATCGAAAATGGAAGCTAATGGCAAAAATGAGGATGGCTAAGCTATATGCCAAACATGTTTTAATTTTCAAATGAAGTATTTGACACGGACAATGTCATTATCTCCATTTTAAAAATGAAGGCCCTGAGGCTTGAAGGTCTCGTGAACAGGTAAGTAGTGGAGCTCAAATTCAAAGCCCATGCATGATCTTTACCAACATGCAGGTGCCTACTACTGTGGTCCTAGCAGTGACAAATAGGTGGTCAAGTTACTGTGCAAGAGAGTTGGGGAAAGAGGGGGCATGAGTAAAGGACACATCCTTATTAAAACGAAACAAGCTAATTTTTTTAAATCATTATCATTCAGGGCCTTCTGACTCGTTTTTGCCCACACTTTGATTGACTGGAGTTTTACTCTTCTTTTTCTGGTTTAACCTTGAAGTACTTTCTTGGTATCTATCCAAAAGGAAAAGGAGAGGAAAAATCGTTCAGAACAACCTGGCCAAACCATTTAAAATTTTGGTTTGTCTTCAGGTGTAGAATGCATATTAAAACTCTCAATGAAAGAATCTAGTGAATTAATGCCGTTAATATAAAGGTCTTGGGAAAATACCTACTTGCTTAACCTCTCTGATAAAGTCACCAGAAAGAAATTAGCAACTTAATTTATATCAAGGTGACCGAGCTAAAACAATTCTGTACCATGTTTATACATTGACCCCACAGAACTCCTTTTCTAATGTTAATTTATAAAACTAAGGGAAGGATCATTTCATGCTTAATGAGAATGACAAAATGTGAGGATGATGATATAACATGGTAGAATGGAACAATGACTGGCCTGACAAATGGAATATGAGTTCCAGTTCTAGCCCTGCCACCAATTAACCACTGTGTGACCTAGACCAAGTTATTCTACCTCTCTGGGCTTCAGCTTTAACGAATGTAAAATTTGTAATTTGGGATGAAACCAAATTACCTCTGATAGTTACATTACAGGTAGTGAGACTTCCATTTTGGCTGTGAAAGTGATCCCGACATTTCTGGGCATATTTGGCCATCCGTCTGGGGAAGTCACAAGAAGGCTTGTTTGCACTAGAGACTGAGAAGATTCCTGGAAACAACTCAAGTTTGTGCCAATTACCAGGACCAGAAAATGAAGGGTATCAGGTAGGGCCTCCTGTGAAAATGGCATTTGAGCTAAAACCTGAATGAGGAGAAGGAAACTATCTTTGGGAAAATCTGGACTGGGGTAAGGTTGGGCCAGACAGAGGGGAGCACTGAGTACAAAGGTTCTGGATTAAGAATGAGAGACAAAGCAACGGCGCCTGAAGCAGACTACAGGTGAAGAAGCAGTTTCATGTGGTACAAGTAGGGAGAAGCCAGATGGATCACAAAGGAACTTTTAGGCCACACACACAAAAGTCATTGAAAAGCAAAAATCTCCGCAAGAAAAGAAAACTAATGGAAGCCAACATAAGCTGTTAGGCAAAATACCTTTAATTTCCAAGCGAACTAATAAGGTAATGGAGTTGATTATCAAAGGGGAGGCAATCATTATTTTCAGCATATACTGGTACAATATTGAGCTGTGATGTTGCATGAACACTGTGTTCTTAGACATTCTTGCATCCATTTCTTACCAGCAAGGGTCAGTGGAATATGCTTCCAAACCTGATTCTAATAGAAACCAGCGGGGGCGCCTGGGTGGCTCAGTCGGTTGGGCGTCCAACTTCGGCTCAGGTCATGATCTCGTGGTCCATGAGTTTGAGCCCCACGTGGGGCTCTGTGCTGACAGTTCAGAGCCTGGAGCCTGTTTCAGATTCTGTGTCTCCCTCTCTCTGACCCTCCCCCGTTCATGCTCTGTCTCTCTCTGTCTCAAAGATAAATAAATGTTAAAGAAATTAACAGAAACCAGCAGATGTCATGGAATGGCACTGGACCCAGAGCCAGACGCCCAGGGCTAAAGTTCAAATTGCATATCTGTTCTGTAAGTATGTGAAAGAGTTTGAGAGTTCCTCTTGGCCTCATTGAGATGGTTTCCTTATCTTTAAGTTTAAAGTAATTGCTACCACTTAGGGAAATTGTGAGAATTAAACAAGATAATCTACTTGAAAATACTTTGGAAATTGTGAATCATCACTCAAATATTTATTGTTTTACATTTCTTTTTAACATTTCTTGTTAAAATTTATCACCCCTGCTGTTTTCAATTAAAACCACTAGAGGTCAGAATTTTACACGAATTGTTTAAAGAAACAACGTAGGTGGGAAAGAAAGAACGTTTTCTGGCCTAACAGCATACAATAGTAAACTTAAGGCACAGAAAGAAAAGAGGACTTTCAACAAAGAAGTTTTGATAATTGGAACAATGCTTATTCCCAAAATTGTTACTCAACAGACTTAGATAAACAGGGAGAGGAAGGAAAGATAAGTAGAATTTAATTATCTATTTATGATGTCTACATGGCCTAAAGTTTACATTGTTTACCTTATATTATTCTTCAAACAGTTCTCTGATGAAGCTCACTTTGCAAATAAAGAAACTAAAAACTCAATAGGTGTAATAACATACCGAAGATCAGATTGAATTCAATGTCTTTCTTACCACCAAGTCATGCTCAGGAAATAATGCAGTAAAAAATGATCAGTGTATGTTGGAAAACATATTATATGACACATTAGCATTACTGGTTTTCCACGTACAACTCTAAATGATGTATTTAGCTCCCAGTCTCCCAAATGAATTTAGGGAAAACTCCTTTTAATGTTTCTCAGGGTATCTAGAGAAGTTTCTGCGTGCGATACTAGTAACTATGGTATTGACGTGACTAGCCTTGAAGAAAAATATAGACCAGCTTGCTCGTAGGAAAATATATTGAACAGAAGCAATAGTTCAGTCCTTTAAAATGTTTCTTTATCCATCAAGCTTGTTTCTTTATCTTTCTTTTTTTTCTTCCTTCCTTCCTTCCTTTTTTGTGGAAATAAATATGCAAATCTGCCTTGTTGGGAGGGGAGGAGCTATGCTCACTTTCACGAAGGAATGAGGTAGGGTAGATGGCAGTTTACATCTTGAGAGAAGACAAAAACTAAGTCCTGTTTTTCCCTGTAAGCACAGCATCCAGCACAGTGCCTCGAGTGGCAGAAAGGCAGGGATGAACATGTATAAGTTGTTCCATGTGCGTGCATACAGGCAATTTGCAAAGAGAAAATGAATTAATTGAGCCCTGAGTCCAAGAGTTTGCAATCTGATAGCTTGAAATGCAGACATGTTTTAGGACAAGTGCTTTCATTTGAAACCTTTAGTATCTAACATGAGGCCTGAGATGTCGTAGGTATTCAGTACCTTCCAGAATTGGGGAATCTCTTTTATAAGAAGGGACTTAAAATTCATTTTAATGCAAAGTCCCCAGGCTCTGGGAAAAGAAGAAGACATCATACCAGGTCCCTAATAGACTTAGTTCTGGAACCCAGCATTCTAGAGGGCTCCTTTCCAAGTATCTCCACCCAGGAAGACTTACTTCTTCATTCTGTCATATTTTTGCTTGTAATCATCTCATAATTTCTACAAGGCTCAGGAAGAGAGTGAAGGAGATTTACATTGTTTGAAATCTTAGCAAGGTTTCTAGGAGGAAGGGGGAAATTTTGCATTAAGAAATGAGGGTAAGAAGACCATGGCAAATAGGCTGCTGCTATGCAATAAATGTTAATTGCCCTCCTTCCCTCCTAAATTTTTTCTCTACTGTTCATGACACTGATGTATGTTATTGAATGCATCTATTATGCCTAAAACAATACTTGGAACTTAATAGGTACTCAATATATGTTGGCTGATTGGAATAAATAGAATTGTTGAATAGGAATCCATTATATTTTGGATATTATTTTGGCAGAGCTTTGCCCATTCTTCTTATAGCTTGAACATTGTAGTTTCTCTGCAAGGAAAATTGTTCAACAGTGCTATTCTCAAATGGACTCTCCCATTTGCAGGAACAAAGAAAACTTAATTTTCAGCATTTTCCATGAGAGCCCAGGAATGGCACAAAGTTTCTTATACTCTTGATGGAAAGGCCACTAATAGTTCTAAGTAAATACTTTTATTTCTAATCAAAACTTTCTTTTCTGAACATTTTCCCTCACATTATTCATTTATTCACCCAAGAAATTATTTGGAAGCCCCAAGGTCTCATTGTTCTTCCCTGCATTTATTTTATGGTATCAAAGGTTAAAGCTTGGATTGCAATCTTAGGAGGAAATTAATTCACTGATTACGAAAAATGCACTTTAAGCAATACACATTTAAATAACAGACAAGCATAGGGCGATGTATTTCTGCTTTTTCTGAAAGACCCTTTTTTTCTGCTTAAAATTTTAAGCAGCTGCGATTCTTCCACCCTATAGCCTGGAGAAACATAGCAGGAATTACTAATAAGGGCACCGAGCTACACTGCAGTGACCACTTTCAGAACAAAAGGGTCAGAACTGAAACCAGGAAAACAGCAGCATTTTTTATCAACCAGTTGCTTGAAGCACATTTAGACCTTGGCTCTACCTGAAAAAATTTTGCAATAGTCTATCCTCCTTCCACTGAAGGCACTTGGCCCCGAAGACTCCACTTAAAATCAAGAAATGTTCATTTATATACTACCTGCAATCCTCAACAAAAATTTTCCTCCTCTTTGGAAACCAGGACCCCACGAATTTATGAGATATATGAAAGATTTAATTTTCTCTTTACTGAGCTTTTGCCTGGTAGCTTTACCAAAATCAGTACCGAGAAAGGCATTGGAATAGAGCTGCCCAAGAATAGAGATGATCTTCAGGAAAGTATCCCTGAAAGACCAAAGTTGTGGCTTGTGTATCTTCCCCTGGAGCAGCACAGAGGAGGGAATTTTCTCCTGCCCTGGGCGTGTCCTGCCCCCTCCCCACATTCTCCTGCCTAACATGAAGGGAGGTTTTAAAATAAATAACAGGTTTTGCAAAATAGAAGGAAAGAAGGAGGAAGAGGGAGAAGAGAAAGTCATTGAGAGCTCCAGTAGGTTGAGGGAGGAGAAAAGAGAGTTCGCTTATTATATATGAACATTTTGTTTTTCTTTCCTCACCTTTGGGTCCTGGTGCTATAGTGTGTGTGGCACAGACTTCAGTGGTAGGACGACTCTCCATGTCCAGACCCAGACTCTGAATTTGCAAAAGAAAAAGCACCAGAAGGATGAACTGGTTTCTTCCAAGTAGGGCTCCAAAGCCACTCATGGCTGTGGTTCTTCAAAAATGATTGCCCAGAAGTGCCAAACAAGCAGCTTTATTTTAAATAAAACTTCTGCTTTGGGGAAGAAGGTAGTGTATCTGGAGCACACATTCCAAAAAGGGCTACAAAGACAAGAAGAAAGCATATCCTAGGTTGTTTATTTTCTCAGTGCTCCAAATGGACCATACATTATCCAGACTGTTTATTTTCAAGTGACAACAGTTTACTGAAAATTATCTCTGAGCTAAACACTCAAGTGTGCAGGTCAGTAGAAGCAACCTAGAGAGCAGAGAGGATAGAGATGCCTTCTGCTCAGTACATGAGCTGACAACCTAATATCCTATGTTGCATTTATATGTTGGGTTCCAGAAAGATGGTGTCAGAGACTGCTTGAATTACCTGCATGACATGGAAGCACTATGCAGGGCTTTGAGCTTTTTCTCAAGGAAATATTCATTACCTGTTGGCGGCAGCTGAAAGCTAGGGCTCCCAGCGTTCTTCATGACCTTATTTCCTTCTCTCATTACAAAGAGTTGTCTTGGGATTAAACCCCCAAGGAATGAACAGCAGCTTTTCTACAAAGCAATTTGGCAATAGGTACCAAGAATATTAAAAATGTTTATAGCCTTTGGTCCAGTTATTGCCTTTCTGTTACACTATTTTAAGAAAATGTTCTGAAATGTGGACAATATTTTATTCGAGAAAATGTGGCAAAAAGAGGAAGGGACATCAATTGCCTAACAATACATTATGGCTGGCAAATCATAGTAAATAACAAACATATGAGAGAGTATGACATGACAATTTGACAACATTATTAAAATGATGTTTGTAGTAAGTTTTTGCTAAAATGGGGGGGGGATTCTATATTATTATATTTCTTTTTTTTTTTAAGTTTATTCATTTATTTTGAGAGAGAGCGGGGGAAAAGAGAGAAAATCCCAAGCTCCATGCTGTCAGCACCGAGCTCAATGTAGGGCTCGAACTAATGACCCGTGAGATCATAACCTGAGCTGAAATCGAGTCAGACACTTAACTGACTGAGTCAACCAAGTGCCCCTATTATTGTTGCTTAAAAATCAGGACCTTATCCTGATAAGGGCTAGTGAAGAATTATTTCTAAGAGATGTCATTACAAGTAATGCTCAATGTAAGAAATACAGGTGTATTCGTTTTTTAGGGCTGCTGTTAACAAAGTGCTGCAAGCTGAGTGGCTTAAGCAAACACAAATTTACCTTTTCATAGTTCTGGAGGCTGGAAGTCTAAGACCAAGGTGTTGACAAAGCCATGCTTGCTCTGAAGACACCAGAAAAGGATCTATTCCAAGCCCCTCTCCTAGTTTCTGGTATTTGCTTGGCTTGTGACAGTACAACTCCAGTCTTCTCACAGCTTTCTCCCTGTGTGTTTCTCGATGTCAAAATGTTTCCCTTTTTATCAGCCTACCCATTCTTAGTGGATTAGGGCTGCCCCCCAATGATCTCATTTTAACTTGAATACCTCTTATAATCCTATCTCTGAATATGGTTATGTTATAAGGTACTAGGATTTAGGACTTCAACGTATGAATTTTTTTTTTTTTTTTTTTTTTGGTCTGGGAAGACACAATTCAACCCCTAACAAAAGGTTTATCATATGACATAACTGGACCTTTTTATTAGCAATACGAAGAGAGGGAGGAAAGGGAACTGGCATTAATCAAATAGTCATTATGTGCAAAATAGGGTTGATCTCTTACGTGTATCTTTTTTAAGCCTTAAGATAGCCCTGTGGCATGCCCATTTTGCAGACAAAGTACTTGAGGTTCAAAAAGATAAGCATTCTGTTTAACATCACTGTGAAGGTTAATTTTATGTATCAACTTGACTGCATCATAGAGTGCCCAAGTATTGGGCTAAACATTGTTTCTGGGCTGCATGTGTCACTGTTTCCAGAGGAGGTTAGCAGTGGAATCTGTAGACTGTGTCAAGCAGATTTCCCTCCCCAATCCAGGTTGGCCTCATTCACATCACTGAGGGTTTTACTAGAACAAAAAGGTAGAGGAAGGAAGAATTCCCTCTCTGCCTCATTGGTGAAACTGAGATTTCGGTCTTTTCCTGCACGTGGATTGGCGCTCACAGCGTCATCTCCCTGGGTCTTGGGCCTTTGCACCTAGACTGAACTTAACACCATTACTTCCCTGATTCTCAGGCTTTTGGGCTTGGACTGAAACTATGCCACCAGCTTTCTCAGGCCTCCAGCTAGCAGATGGCAGATCATGGGACTTCTCAGCCTCCATAATCATGTGAACCAATTTCTTATAACAAATCCTTCCATCTCTCAATTTAGAGATAATACTGATGTATACAGAATATGGATATCGATACAGACATATCTTGATGGTTCTGTTTCTTTGGAGAACTCTGATTAATAGTCACCAATTGAAAAAGGGACCAAAAAAAGGAGTGCCGGGGTGGCTCAGTTGGCTAAGCGTTGGACTTCAGCTCAGGTCATGATCTCACAGTTCGTGAGTTGGAGCCCCATGTCAGGTTCTGTGCTGACAGCTCAGATCCTGGAGCCTGCTTCGGATTCTGTGTCTCCCTCTCTCTTTACCACTACCCTGCTAGCGCTCTGTTTCTCTCTGTATCTCTCAAAAATAAACAAACATTTAAAAAAAGAAAAAAAAAAATGAAAAAGGGACCAAAATAAGTCTAATACAAAACACTTCCCCAAATTCCTGCTTTTTAAAATGCTACTTGTCTTCCATAAAGGTGAATAAGCTTAAGCTTTGAAGATGCATTAATTTTCACATATTCTTAAAATGTCAAAATGGTTTCATTTGCCATATTAACAGTGATGGGATATTAGTGGGAATCCATAGAATGGTGTGAGCAACCTCAAATTCCACATCTATCATAACCAGACAAATGACATAGAGCAAAACACTCAATTTCAATTGCTATAAGGCATATAAAGTGAGTTTAGACTTGATATATAATGTGTTTTCTTAATTCTAAGATACTCTGAGAATAGGTGTTATTTAAGTTGTTTAGACTATTCTAAATCTATTTCATTTTTTTTTTTCAAGCATTTCCTGGCAAACAGTGAAATACAGTCATTACATTTATATGTAGAAATCCACTGGTAGTAGTTTGAAGCAAATAATAGTTCTTAGTATTTTTCCTTGGGATAGCCTATGCCTATTTTTTCCAACCTCTCCCTCCCCTCCCCCCCCCCCCGGCTCCTTTTTTTTAGTTCAACAATTCATAGAGACTTCCAGAAAAGATGGCAGAGTAGGAGGGCCCTAAACTCACTCATCCCACAGATACATCTAGATACACTCAGTTTAAATAACCCAGAAAATGACCCAAAGACTGGTAGAACAGACTCTCCCCAGCTAGATGTAGAGAAGAGGCAACAGTGAAGAGGGTGGGAAGGGCAGAGACATGGTCAGAAGCCAAACAGACCCCCAGTACTATCTGTGAGAGGGAGGAACACCACAGGTGTGAAGAGGGGGGAGGACCAGATCCCACCCCAGGCACCCCAGGCATGGGGAACTTGCAGGAAAAACAGAGGGACACAATTTCATGAGTTCTTACTCAACTACATGCAAAAGAGTGAAACTGGACCACTTTCTTACACCATACACAAAAATAGACGCAAAATGGATTAAAGACATACATGTGAGACTTGAAACCATAAAAATCCTACGAGAGAGCACAGGCAGTAATTTCTCTGACATCAGCCATCACAGGTCTTTCTAGATATTACTCCTGTAAGGCAAGGAGCATGAGCAGCATGGAGTCTGCTTAAGATTCTCTCTCTCTCCCTCTGCCCCTCCCCTGCTCTCTCTTTCTCAAAATAAATAAATAAATAAATAAATAACCTTTAAAAAATAAATAAAATAGAATAGGTCAGGTGATTGGATAAATGAAAAGAAGTGGTCAAATTATGTTAAGTGTCTTCATTTTAGTGTGTGAATAATATACCTAATGCCCAGACAGATACCTAATGCCCCAAAGAATTTCTACTGAGATGTAAAACAATTCAATTGTTTTCTTTTTAGAAAAACATGGTTTGGAAATAGACAATAAACCTATCAAGTTTTCAGCAGGTACAAAATTGGAAGAAGTTAATGGTAACTCTAAAAAGACAGGACTTAGTGACTGGCTTATGAAACTGTCTCTGTAATTCCACATTTTCCTGAATGTTTTTCTCTTTCTCTTCCCAAGGCATTGAAATTTCAGGCTTGGGGGCGCCTGGGTGGCGCAGTCGGTTAAGCGTCCGACTTCAGCCAGGTCACGATCTCGCGGTCCGTGAGTTCGAGCCCCGCGTCGGGCTCTGGGCTGATGGCTCGGAGCCTGGAGCCTGTTTCCGATTCTGTGTCTCCCTCTCTCTCTGCCCCTCCCCCGTTCATGCTCTGTCTCTCTCTGTCCCAAAAATAAATAAACGTTGAAAAAAAAATTTTTTTTAAAAAAGAAATTTCAGGCTTGGTTTTGTGCTTGTCTGAATACAACATTCCACTAAAGTGAATGATATGTGATATTTCCCCACTCTTATTCTTTGACCCATTTTTCATGGGGTTGAATGGTGAGCCCATGAAAAATATGCCCACAACTTAATCCCTGGAACTGGTAAATGTGATCTTAGTTGGCAAAAGGGTCTTTGCAGATGTAATTAAGCTAAGGCTCTCAAGAGGGAATAATCTTGTATTATCTGGGTGATGGTGACAAGTGTCCTTAGGAGACACCCACAGGAGGGACATAGGGACAAAAGGAGAAGGTCATGTGAAGACAGAGTCTGGAGAGGCTGAAGTTATGCAGCTGAGGAACACTGGGAGCCACCAGAAACTAGAAGAGACAAGGAAGGTTCCTCTTGAACCTTCAGAAGGAATGCAGCTCTGCTGATGCCTTGATTCACTTCGGGCCTTCAGAACTGTGAGTTCATAAATTTTTCTTCTTTTTAATAATTTTTTTAATGTTTAATTATTTTGGGGGGGAGGGAGAGAGAGAGAGAGCGAGCATGAGTGGGGGAGGGGCAGAGAGAGAGAGAGGGAGACAGAGAATCCCACGCAGGCTCCACACACACTGTCAGCACACAGCCTGGTGTTGGGCTTGAACCCACGAACTGTGAGGTCATGACCTGAGCTGAAATAAAGAGTTGGATGCTCAACTGACTGAGCCACCCAGGTGCCCCCTCAAATTTTCTTGTTTTAAGCCATCACATTTGTTGTAATTTGTTACAGGAGCCCTAGGGAATTAATACACCATTCTTATGATATTCATGCACAGTTACTGGAAGGAATGACGCATCAAAACATTTACTCAGTGCCTGACAGAGACCAAGCAACATCTATTCTTGTGCATTTAGTTGTCATGCATCCAGCTTATGTGATATCTGGAGGGAGATGAAATACATATGAAACCAGCACATCCTAGGCAGAACTCAGGCTACCTTCAGGATGGTAACAAAATGACACCCTCCTCTCCTGAAGGAATCTCCTGACAAATTGCTATACTTCCATTTTGGGCTTGGTTTTGTATGTGTCCATTCACATAAGCATCTTATTGGACTCAAGTTCTCTCTTGTGAGTTAATTCAATTGAATGCAGTTTGTAAAAAAATGGGAATTAGTAGAATAGCTTTTAAAATGACATATAGTTAGGAAACAACATGCTAACAAACACACTCATAAAATTATTTTATTATCGTTCGCTTTTTAAATTTCATATTTATAAAAGCATATTTTTAAAAAATGGTTTTAACTGGCTTCTGAGATTAAATAGAAACCTCCTACTGTTCCCATCCCATTCTTGATTCTTACTTCTGTAAGAAAATTATTTTAATAATTGTAATGCTTCTTCTTTTATCTCTTCCATATTTTAAAATAAATTTATGCTAATGTTCTTGATTTTTATTTGTTTCAATTTGGATACTCATTGTCTTCTTAATATGGAAAATGGAGATTTTTTTCTCTTTCATTCTTAGCCCTACACCCCCCTCCATACACATTTCCTTTCTTTCTCTTGGTAATTTAATAATGTTATCATTTAATATAATATTCAATGTTTATATCATAAGGATGCTATAACAATTATTCATGCCGAATCACATGGTGCATTATGATTACATTCTGGTTCTTGTACTAATTTTGTTTTCACAAGGTTTAATAATTGGGTTGTTTTCTTTTGCATAGCTTTCAATGTACCAATCCCACAATAACTACTAATTCTTTGAGATTTGTCAGTTCTGTGGAAAATGCAAAATGTCCAATTAGTTTTCATTGCTTTTCTAAGAAATACTTATTCTGGAACACTCATGCTTTTTGCTGCATCTGGACTGGATATTCTTTAGGCTTCTGGTAGAGCTATTCAATGGGATGGGTCTTTGCCATTGTTTAGCAATCTGTTACAGCTCCTTTTCCTGTATCCACCTCTTTTTTTTCCTGGTTTCATAGTTGGTTTCTTTTCTCATTTTATGGTAGCATAAGTAATTTCTTATAAAGCATGTAGCTGTATATACATTTTTGAGATAGTGCACATCTGAAAATATGATAACTGTACCTCCAAATTATGACTATTTTGGCTGGGTATAGAATAAAACTTGTAGAAGAAAACATAATAGAAGATCGTTGTGACCTTGGGTTAGAGAAAAATTTCTTAGATATTGCACCCAAGCCATGGTTCATAAAAAAAATTTGATAAATCATACCAATTCAAAAGGTAAAATATTTATGCTTCGAACACACACACACACACACACATGCACGCACACATCTTTAAGGAAAAAAACCAGACAAATCACAGACTGGAAGAAAATATTTGCAAATCATACATCCAATAAAGCACTTTTATCTAACTCAATAATAAGAATACTAATGACTAAGAAACATGACCTAAGTACTTGAACAGACACATCTACAAAGAAGATGAATAGCTAATATACGTAGGAAAAGATGCCCTATGTCATCATTTATTAAATCACAATGAGATACCACTACACACAGAGAAGACTAGTCAGAATACTAAAGAATGTGACAGGAGTAAGTGTTGGCTAATAAACTGGAACTCTGATATACTGTTGGTATGGATGTAAAGTGGTACAGTCACTTTAGAAAGCAGTTTGGCAGTTTCTTAAGAAGTTAGTATAAACTTAAAATATAACCCAACAATTCAACTCTTAGATATCCAACCAAGAGAAATTAAAAAGTGTGTCCACACAAACACTTGTACATGAATGTTCATAATAGTATTATTCGTAGTAGTAAAACACTGGAAACAATACACATGTCCATCAGGCAGTGAATGCATTTTGCCTGTCAAGTAGTGTATGTGTACAATGGAATGCTCTTCAATAATAAAAGGGAAAAACGACTGACAGATGCAGCAACATGGATGACATCTCCTCTCCAAATTATGCTACGTGAAAGAATTAAGAAACAAATGACTACGTACGACATGATTCTTTTTACATTACATTTCTAGAAAAAGCAAGATTTTACAGATAGAAAGTAGATGAGTGATCGCCTAGAACTGGGGGTAGAAGCAGGGATTGATTGCATATTGGCACGATGGAACTTCTGGAAGCGACAGATAGCTATGTTGTAAAACTGAATCACAGGGATGGTTGTGCAAGTACACAAATACACTAAAGAATCCAACTCTCTACTTCCAACGGGTCAGTTGTATGGTGTATGATTTATACCTCCATAAAACTGTAAAAAATTTGACATTCAATTTGCAATCAAAACTCTTAGAACGTTTTCATTCTCAAGAAGTGTTTATAAGCCTGGAAATCATGAATGAGACAAACTTGGTTTTGCTCTACTTCGGAAAGCAGTCCTTACATGTTCAGTAAGTCATCGATCCTAAGATTGTTTCCAGTTCAGTGTATGTGGGTTTGGTACACCTAAAGAGTGTCTTTTTTCAGTTAAAGAAATCGATAGAAAATTACCAGAGAAAAGAAAAAATATGACTATACGTACACAGCTAAATTATATTACTTAAATACATCTAAGTATAAAGTTAATTATAACAATTAATTACAGTAAAGAGCACAGGCATCGCCAATCTTTTTTACCTACTAAGGGATCAATACTTTCTGCTGGCCCTAATGGAACTAGGGGCGAATTCTTGATTTTCATTATGTTTGTTCTGTGATTAATTATATATAGTAATCTCTTGAATAATATTGGATTAATGAGAATGGATAATTATACAGGAACATAATGATGGAAGTTTGAGTTTGGAAGATAGAAATGTGTGATGAAAATGCATTAATTCATCTACTCATTCGACAACTGGTACAATATCTGTAGCTACAATCACCCACAAGACAGTCTCTTCCTTAAGGATTTTATCATTGTCTTGTTGAGAAAACATAGAAGTTTAAAGTAGTTGCCATTACCTTTTTTTCCCCCACCATTCAGATGGAGATAAATACCAGGTATCCAATTTCATAGAAGCCTAGAGGAGAGGGACCTAGCTTAGACTTGGAGGCTCAGGAAACGTTTCCTTTAGGGGATATTTCCTAAGTGGGGTTTGGGACCTGTCAGCGTTAGACAAATAGACTTGAAAAGGAATAAAGGGAAGATATTCCACATAAACAGACTAGTATATGCTAGTCTGTAGGAAGTAAAAGTAGTTCACTGAGGCTAGAGTTTGGAACTTGGTGGGGAAGATGAGGCTCAAGCTATCAATAAAAACTAGATCCTGAAGGGCACTTATGTGCCACTCAAGAGTTTGAAAAATATTCTAAGGCCAGTGGGAGCACATAAAGGATTTTAAGAAAAGGGATGTCACTATTAGAACTAATAATCAGAATGTAAGAGATGTGTCAGAGATAAAACTTCATCAGCTTCCTGTAATAGAAACCCAGCAACAGTAACTTACTGGCTTGGTGAAATAAGACGTGTTTGGTTTGTTTGTTTTGATAATAAGGAATCTGAAGGCAGAGAATCCTAACAGAGCATTTCCATGCTGTCACCAGGAACTATGACTTCCACTTTCTGGCTTTGCCGTAATTTATTTGTGGCTTTTCTCCTCATTGTCACAAAAGGGCTGCTATAGTTCAAACACTCCACCTAAATTCTAGGCAGGATGAAGGGAATGGTTGTAGACAAAAGACTAAGAAAACAAGACAGTGAAGTTAGTCACATTTTTAAAGAACATTCCTGGAGAGCTTCTGGGGTGAAATCAACTTACACCTCATTAGCCAGGATTAGGTCCTATGGTGGCAGCAAGGGAGGCTAAGAGATCAACTATTTCAATTGGGTAAACCTGGGCTTTGGAAGCAAGAATGGATAGTAAGCAGGTAAACAGTAGTGCCTGACTCTGCGTGCCCTGAACTTTAGCAGGGCCAATGGGAATATAGAGAAGCAAATGGATTAAAAAAAAAAAAAAAGTGGAGGTAGCAAGACTTACTGTTTAGAAATGGAAGGGAGGGGAGGGAAGAGTCTGAGGGATTCTCAGGTTCTTAACTTGAACAGTTGGACGTGGTGCCATTTACTGGGATACGCAAAGCAAATTTGGAGGGAAAGATGCTGAATTAAATTTTTGGATACATTAGTTCAACGTCCTTCTGTATTATTCAAGGGGATGCATCTAACGACCTGGAAGAAATCTCAGATTAGGTACAGATTAGAGTCATCCCCATATACACTGTATTTAAAGCCATGGGAGTGGATGAGACCTTGAGAGAATAAAAAGTGAGAAGAAAAGATAGTCAAGGTATTTCAAAGGTAGAATCAATAGAGTTTGGTAAGTTATCAAATCTGTGTAGAGAAGGAAAGTTCACATTTTATAACCGGGAGATGCTTGGATGCTTTTGGCAGCACAAAAATGAAATAATACTTTATGGCGCTTTTTTTTTTCCTTTTGACAAGGCATTTTATTATTTGCAGTCAGCTCAAATACATGATCTCTTTAGAATTGCTTTAATGCTCTCGAGGACAAATAGATGATTAAATTGAATACGTTTAATAGAAACTATGTTAAACAGTCGTCATGACTTGACATTTAAGAGGCCTGAGCCCAACTTTCAATTCCATCGCAGACTTTGCCTCTGGGAAGATTATTTACTTGTTCTACATCTTGCCTCTCCATGTGGCAAATGTGGAGACCCACATCCCTGCTCTGCTCGTGCAGATGGGTCAAATAAAGGTTCACGGTACCTGAGATCCAGGACATAGGCACCAGACAGATAGAGATCGAGTGACTAAAGGGCATCTTTGTCTCTCTCTTCACTGTGCTCAGAGGTCAGGGAAGAGGATTCTTCAGGGTAATTGCTACTGTGCACTCGTCCCCTACCCCTTGCTTCCAAAAAGCCTAAAGCAGCAGGGTTTCCACACAGACAGAGAGTATGTGGTTGACCTGCTGTATCTGTTTGACGCTCAACACAGAGGAGTTAAAGACAGACTATCAGGCATTTGTTGAACTGATGAAATGCAGAATATAAGCCATTCCTGGGAAAATATTTCCTGCACTGGGGAGATAAATATTTATTTCAGCTGTGCTGGGAAGCATGTGACTAACAAATGGCATGCTCCTTTTTTTTAACGGTCTGTTTATGTTTTAGAGACTTCACATCACAAATCTTGGTCATTTACATCATATAGAACTCTCAAAACATATTTTCCTGAAATGCTTTTGAGAAGATCTAAACTTAATAATCAAGCGAATATCCTTCGTTGCCTAAATTCTTATAAACGACTCTGAAGTTTCTAGTTGATAACATGCAGAGATACTGAAGCCTTTTACGCATGTAATTATTTTTTCCTTCAAAGGATCCAAAAGCTCACAAGGATGTGTCACAATATATACAACACCGAAGGACATGGTTGTTTAAAAAATGAGTATTTCGTTACTAAAAATATTTTTTTAATGTGTTAATTTCAGAGGCAAGACTGTATCATAGAAAATGGAAGGCAGAACTTAGGGACTCCCAGGAATAATTTTGTGTATGTTTCTGGGTGCCACAAGGATAGGTATGCAGGGTAATGTGTTAGGATATCGGGGCCATACCTCTGAGCTCTGTTCACCTTTGGTGTCGTGTTCTGTTCCTCACTCTCAGTCCCCTGGTGCCTCTGCTAAGCGGCTCCCTGTCTGTCACATGCAATTCATCTCAATGTTCCACCCTGTTTCACTCACACGTAGGTGAATTCTTTCCTTAGATTCTCTGACGCGTCACCGGCTCGAGGTGGTTATATGCGGTCAGCGTCCTACGGGAGCTGACAATTTCAGGGAATCTCAAACAACTGAAGTGTGAGTAGCAGGCATGTTCTTCAAAGTTCTGGAGCCCATAACATATGAGGAATATCCTCTTTGCTATCTTTTCTTGGGCTTTCCTTCTCCACATTTTTCTTGGAAATTTTACCTCCTCTCCTCTCTTCTTGGTTCCAGATACCCTCAGTTTCCATTTCCCTGAGCTGCCAAAGAAGTTCCAAAATCATTTTTTGGGTTTGTTTTCATTTTGCAGATACTTTTGCTTTCTCACTGTGCGCCTTCACCTAAATTTACCCCATAATTTCTAAAATAAAATACCTTTTTCCCAGTATGAATTGCCACCAGCAACGCTTCTTTCAATTAAATTAAAATGCGAAAATGGTTATTTTTTTCTCTCCTCTAAAAATGGAATGGGCACAAAAACATCACCAGCTGATGGGAGAGAACATTGGCTTGCTTTACTGTTTATAATTTGTTCCACAGATCTTGCAGTGGTCTGATAGTCTTGTTAAGTAGGCGGAAATGGAGGTTCAGGGACTTTAAGCGACGTAATAAATTTGTATAACTAATAAGTGCCACGAACAGAACTTGAGTTATAGGAATTAAAGTATAGAAATTAAGCATAGAATTTAGAAGTTAAAGTACAGAAATTATACTTAAATACTTAAATAAACACTTAAAATAAATATATATTAAATAAATTATAGATGTATAGTGAAATATTACTCAGCCACAAAAAAGAATAAAGTCTTGCCATTTGCAACAACCCAGACCTAGAAAGTATTATGCTGAGTAAAGAAGTTAGGCAGAGAAAGACAGATATCATACGATTTCACTCACGTGGAATCTAAACACCAAACCAAACAAAACAAATGAATAAACAAACAGAAATAGACTCAGAGATACAGACAACAAACTGGCGGTTGCAGGAGGGGAGGCGAGTGGGAAGGTGGATGAAATAGTTAAAGGGGATTAACAGGTACAAACTTCCAGTTATAAGGTAAGAGCACAGCCAAGGGAATATAGTCGATAATATTGTAATAGTGGTGACACTATTGTGGTAATAGTGGTGACCACTATTACCAGTGGTAACATCTGGTGACAGATGGTAATTACATTTATTGTGGTGAGAATTCTCCAACCCCTACCTTGTACACCTGAAGCTAACGTGGCATTGTATGTCAACTGTACTTCACTAAAAAAAATAATAATAATAAAGTAAAAGAAAATTTGTTCGAAAAAATTAAAGTCAGCAATTGTCAGCTGTAGTAGCCTTAAAAACTGAATGAAATTATGCCTCGGGAAACGGAAGGATCTGTCATTGTCATCTTAAAACACTTACCTGGCAGACAAACTTGTACGTGGCTCTCAGGGTTAAGTGTAGGTGACGTTACCATGATCTTTGTGACAGATCAGTATGTGCACAGGCTTGGTGTTGCTATTATTCTCCACACCTTGGCTAGCCTCTGGCCTACTGGAAAAAAAATGCATGTGTCTTGTGAGCCCTTGCCAGACTATGGGATGTTGGTAGAACCACAGCGAATGAAATGTTTTGCTACGACCAAACCAAATGACTTCCTACGAATGAGAAACGTTGATAATCTTGCGGGTGAGGATGATTACAGCAATTTCGCCATCCTGGTATATTTTCTATCAGTTCTTCAGGGGCTTACAAAGTTACCCCGCAAAGGTCCTATTTTGCTGAGTCCTGGGCACTCCGGCTATCTCTTTTGATGCTGTAAAAATATTAAAAATACATAATAAATAAAATGGTTACCTTTCCCATTGTACGTGAGAGAAAACTGAGACACAGAGCGTTTAAGTGGCTGGCTTAGTATCACACGGCAATTGAGGCTCAGAGATGGGATTCAAGCGTGCCCTGGATTTAGGCTGTACTCAGGCTGAGCCTGGGCGTCTCTGAGCTCTGCCACCAGTTTGCCACGTTGCTTCGACGTGTTAAGCAAAGGGCATGTTACGCATTTGAGACCCTGACAACTTAAACGATGCGCTCACTGCCTCAAATGAGGGTGATGTCTGTGCCTTTGTCCATACCAGATGCATTTTTTTTCTTTTTTTTTTTTCTTTTTAAGTTTTAGTTAACATACAGTGCAATATTGGTCCCAGAAGTAGAATTCAGTGCCTCATCGCTTACTTACGACACCCGCTGCTCATCACAGGTGCCCCCCTTAATACAACACCCATCTAGCCCATCTCCCACCCACCTCCCTCCATCGACTCTCAATTTGTTCTCTATCATTAAGAGTCTCCTGCGGTTTGTTTCCTTCTCTTCTCTCCACCCGACTTCCCATATGCTCATCTGTTTTGTTTCTTAAATTCTACATATGAGTGAAATGAGATGCAGTTTTATTTTCCTTCCTCAAGCGAAGATAAATGTCACAATCTTTCATCTATTGTGCATTCAGTTATTCATCCACGCATTGATAAACATTCAAGGAACACGTATTTGGCTCCATCTGTGTGCCAAGCACACTTGTGTGTGATAAAGACCCAGACTTCCTGAGCAAAGTATTTTTGTTGCTGTTTTAAGACACTGATAACATTTTCATTAGATACATGATATCCATCTTCCTCATAAAAACCTGATTTTATAAATATAATAACTCAGGCTCAGGAAGGTCAAAAGACTTGCTTCAGCCTGCTGGTTAGGAAATAGCAGGGACTCGAGTTCAGAGCTTCTGATTGGCTCTCGTGGCTTTTGTCACCGCAGCGCTGAAAAGGAAAGCAGTTGCTGTCAAGCAAGTTCTGCCTAAAACAGTTATCTGGGAAGAGCCAATAATGGGTACATTACTTGTATTTCATGCTTTTAGTTATTTATTTCATGCTTTTATTTCCAGTTCTCACAGGCAAATTGAAAATTTTTATTTTATTACAGACTCTTAATGTCCACAAGTAAATGCAGGTATGTTTTGAATTTTGCAGATCTTGGGCGCCTGGGTGGCTCAGTCAGTTAAGCGTCCAACTCCAGCTCAGGTCATGATCTTGCGATTCGTGAGTTCAAGCCCACGTGGGGCTCTGTGCTGACAGCTCGGAGCCTGGAGCCTGTTTTGGACTCTGTGTCTCCCTCTCTCTGCCCTTCCTCCACTCGTACTCTGTCTTTCTCTCTCTCTCAAAAATAAATAAACCTTAAAAAAACTGAATTTTGCAGCTCCTACTCCTCCAGCTTGGAAAGGAGCTTAAGTCAATAGCTCTGAAACATACATGTGTTTCAGTGAAACACTTGGTGGTGGGGGGGGGGGTGGGGAATGATGGAAGGATTCATTCACTTTTAAAAAGCAGTTCATTTTCTCTTTTGCTCTATTTTATCGTTAGCCCAAGTATTTATTGATACATTAGTCTTTCTTGCTGGTAAGGAGGTTTCAGAATATTTTAGATGTATGAAAAGTTAATTCGCCTCATTGAAAATGGAGCACTGTAGGAGTGCTGGGCACATCACAGAGACCTGACCAAAATGGGCAGCACAAACATGACTTTGGCCTCGTTGTTTCCATTCTGTAAACGAGTCAGTAAACCCAGGACAGAACTACTCAGATGTGGTTTCATAGGGGCAGAGAATTCCTTTGACAAGAATGTGGACTGATTCAATGGACTTTTTATGTCCAAAATATATATATATATATATATATATATATATATATATATATATATTTTTTTTTTTTTTTTTTCACACGGTTCTTAGAATCATGCAGTCATTTACTTAATTTTGTGTTGTCTTAAAAGATAATAGCTTTAATAAAGTAAAATAAATTACCAAGTCAAACAAGATGAGTTTTTTCCTAAAAAAATATATCCACTCAGACATTTACTCAGACTATGAATGTATATATACTGTTGCTTGCAGATTCTATCTAATTAATAATTGATAAGATTTTTTTGGATAGAAAATCTTTTTACTGGCCAACTTCTGAGAAATTGTATCACTTTAAAGCTGCCATAAGGTGATTTCCATAGATGGGGTACCTGGGTGGCTCAGTTGGTTGACTGTCTGACTCTTGATTTTGGCTCAGGTCATGATCCCAGGGGGTGAGATCAAGCTCCATGCTGGGCCCTGAGCTAAGCATGAAGCCTGCTTGGGATTCTCTCTCTCTCTCTCTCTCTCTCTCTCTTTCACTCTCTCTGCCCTTATCCCCCACTTGTGCTCTCTCCCTCCCTCTCTCTCTCTCAAAAAAAAAAAAAAAAAGGTGATTTCCATAGGTAACTATGGGTTTATCATTAAAATTTTAAAGGGAAAATGAACTTTATTATTTATTTATTTTCCTTGACCTCCAGGAATATATTAAAAGGAAACTCAGTTATTCTCTGGTTACTGTGGAAATTCTTAGAAATTATAAATGACGAGAGCTTTGAAATCGAGTGTTGACTTTTAGTTATCTCGTCAAAAATAGTGTAGCTAAGACATGTGGAGTGCTACAGAGTGCTAGGGAACATCCCATTCTACAAGATCTTTAATATACGAACTAGATTCTCACAAAAAAGCCAAGTCATCAACTTCAGACTAGTTCAACCACAAACTATTCAACCATGCCAATAGTGTGTTCTCTGGAAATTGGAGGGAATTTAATTTTTAAATAACTGAATTCTCAGATCCCTGATGAAGATAGCCGGGAGTGCTGTAGCATGGCTCTTTTCCAGGTTCAGTCAGTGCTGAGGTGACTTTTTGTTTCTTCTTCATAGCCAATTATACAACTTCTATAATTGATGTTAAAAGAAGATTCCTTTGATTCATCAGAAATTTATGAGTACCTACTCTTCCCTGTACTTACCTAGTCAGTGGAGATAGTACAATGAATGACTTAGTCTTTGAACTTGAGAATCCCTCTTTGTTAAAAAACCAATTAAGAAAATAAACCAAACTTTAAAAATACCATCACACCACTCTTGTGTCTTGGTAAATAAGTATGTTAAAAAATACTTTCTCGCTTTAATGATGAGCTTTGAGGATTGGGGCTGTTATGTGGAATGATGGCCCTTTATCTAGAGTAGATGACTACTATATATGGAGATAACACACAACTTGTTTGAACTCTAGAATTTACACTGAAAATCACCTTTTTCTAACATCTAGAAGATAAATATTTAGCCTGATATTTCCCTCTTTTTTTTAATAAAAGATGTTGGGCGCCTGGGTGGCTCAGCCGGTTAAGCATCAGACTTCAGCTCAGGTCATGACCTCATGGTTTGTGAGTTTGAGACCTGTGTCGGGCTCTGTGCTGACAGCTCAGAGCCTGGAGACTGCTTCCGATTCTGTGTCTCCCTCTCTCTCTTTCTGCCATCTCTGGCTCTCACTCTGTCTCTCTCTGTTGGTCACTCTCTCAAAAATAAATAAACATTAGGGGCGCCTGGGTGGCTCAGTCGGTTAAGCGTCTGACTTCGGCTCAGGTCATGATCTCGCAGTCCGTGGGTTTGAGCCCCATGTCGGGCTCTGTGCTGACAGCTCAGAGCCTGGAGCCTGTTTCAGATCCTGCATCTCCCTCTTTCTCTGACCCTCCCCTGTTCATGCTCTCTCTCTCTCTCTCTGTCTCAAAAATAAAAATGTTAAAAAAAAAAATTAAAAAAAAAAAAAAAATAAATAAATAAATAAACATTAAAAAAATTAAAAATAAAAAAATAAAAGAAGGCAACTCAGACTTTCCATGTGTTTGCATCATTGCTGAGAACTGTGCTTTTATTAATTGCTTTCTTTTTAGTATAATTGGCATGATATCCTTGGCATTGGACGCTCAAAGCCATTTGTTTTTTCTTTTTTTTTTCTTTTTTTTTTTAACGTTTATTTATTTTTGAGACAGAGAGAGACAGGGCATGAATGGGGGAAGGGTCAGAGAGAGAGGGAGACACAGAATCGGAAGCAAGCTCCAGGCTCCGAGCTGTCAGCACAGAGCCCGATGTGGGGCTCCAGCTCGTGAACCACGAGATCATGACCTGAGCCGAAGTTGGACACTTAACTGACTGAGCCACCCAGGCACCCCCATTTGTTTTTTCTTACATGTTTTTTAGATTTTCTTTATGTTAGGCAATCATATTCCTACAGAAAAATGTAGAAAATTGGAGAGCTTTAGTTCAGATATTAACAAAAACCATAAGCTAGTGGGATTTATGCTTAATAGAGTAAATATATGCTTTTTGTGCACATTTTTCACAGAGGAAACTCTTCACCATTCCAACTGATGGGGAAGGTTTTGGAAAACCTGCCTCTGCCTAGTCTATACAGGTTAGCTCTATAAGAAGACAAATATGGATAGGCTTTTGTCTTTTTATAGAAAGTAGAAGTTCACATTGCATTTTGGTCATTAGTTTCACCACCTTTCTACATCCTGATCCTTATAATTCAACTGAAGCTTCCTTGCTGGTGTACCAAATGCAAGAAAGACTCTCCCAACTTGATCTGCAAGGCTAATGGCTGGATTTGACACAGCATATGCTGTAACATACTATTGGTTACTGAGTACACACAGAGGCTAGAGATGGCTGGCCATGGCCACGCTTTTGGCTTGGAGTTGCGCCCTGAACTTCCACATTTGAAACGAGTCCATGATTTTCTGGCAGCCTGATCCATTACCCATGTGACAAGAGAGCCAAAGTGGTAAACCAGTTTCCCCAAGGCTCAGATGTACCCAAAATGTTTACCTTGTACACTGATCTACATATGCTTTTATTGGAAGGTGGTTGCTACTTTGTGAAAGTGCTGTACTATCTCTTTTGAGATGGTACCCATTAACATCTGTTGTTTTTTGGAATACCATATATTTAAAAAAATACATTTTTGAATAAAGTCCAAGGTAGGAGTGCTTGATGACTTAGGAGAGCTAAATCATCATTTAGGGGTTTCCCAAAGGAATGTTGTTGTCAACATCTTGTCACATTCTTAGCTGAGTTCTTGACATGCAAGTTCATGCTGGTTACTTCATACCAAAAGCTAAATGTGAAGTAGACAATTCTATGATTCCATGTGTTTTAGGGACCATGGAGTACACATGAGGCCATAGGAAGATAGTGTATGGCTCAGGATCAGGATTAAATGAAGAGAAACTTGATTCCTAAATAAGCAGCAACATGCCAGAATCCATTTTTTATTTGTGTGTTTGGAAGCAGGTAGACAGAGAAGACATCGCATAAAAGTCATGAAGACCAAGATAAAAATTACAACTGTTTGAAAATCAAGTCTTTTTTTTTTTTTCATATTTGGAAGGAGTCTGACATCTCTAGCTTCGATTTAGAGATGGGATGTGTAGGGTGAAGCGTTTGAACTTTCTATTGTTTAAGAAGTGCCACTAAAGGGATGGGTTGGCCATTATAAAATATGAGCAAAGCAACCGCTAAAATAAGATGCAGCCAATATTTATCTAGATGATAAATTCATGTCAGGAATTCCAATTTACTGTACATCTATGGACTTATGATACCCACCATTAATCATACTTTTACCGAGAGAACCCATTATCATCGGTACAGAGCCACCAATGAAGCAGAAGCAAGGATAAAATAAAAAGAGGTTGCTAGGATGAAGGTTGCAGATTCTAAACAAAGATGAGTGACACACGTTGGGTAGGATAAATCTACAAATAGCCTGGGGCCAGACATCAGACATTATTTGAAATGACAAACTTCACATTAACTAAAAGGGAGAGAAAAAAGTTTATGGATGGAGACAGACGGTGGTGCTAAAAGTTATACAACTGCATGATTCATTTCCAGAAGAAATCAATGTTGAGGTGACTTTTTTCCTCCTTCAGAACCAATAATGAGCCTCCTATAATTAGGTAAACTTTCTCTGTCCTATCAAAACAAACTGTTAAGCCACAGCGAGGCCACTGACACATCTACCCCTCAACCAAAGCTATAGTATTTTAATCTAAGTACAATGCAAAGATGTATGAGTCAATCTACCGTAAATTTTCAGCAAATAGTATGTGTCATTGGAAATAACTTCTGCTTTTCCGAAGACCGTAGATTTATTCTGTAGGAGTTTTAGAAACAAGCAACAATAATTTTAGCTAAAGCAATTCCCTGCGTTCACTAAACCATAACTGTCTGAAACTAGTTATTTCTAGAATTACACAGAACCAAAATAGCAAACATGTAAACAGAGAGCTATGGGTTAGATTCATCAAATGGGGGAAGAAAAAGTTTTGAATTTTAAGGTATAAAATATCACATCTGTGAACTATTTATAGGTGCCCAATTTTAATGCACCATTCAAGCACTAATTAAAAACATTCTCCATAAATAGAAAACCAATTTGCCCGTGTGTGCGCAGAGCGAGTAATACAATCAACTTTCTCCAGCTATCAGTTTTCTCTTCATACAGTCGGTCAAAAAGTAATTGACCTTTGGACTTCTCATTAAAACTCAGCAAGTGAGGCTGGAAAAATGAAGCTGGGTCTATTCATGCCATCAAATAGGGTTATAGCATATCTAATCCTGTCGTTTTCAGCTTTCTCTATTGTCAACACAAGTTGCTGGGCCGTGGTCTGAACCAACTAGGGGAAAGAGCAGAATTGAGCCGATTGGCCATGCCACATTTATGCATCCACACTGACAGAGTCTTGGTTTGCCATAAAGCTAATAGACTAAAAATATAAGACAAGTGACATCTGAGCCAGCCTGGACACTGGGATGGAGAGACGGAGTCTCACTGTATCAACCCTATGTCTTTAGCTTGTGTGGATGCTTAAGGTAAATTCCAGGAGGAGAAATTCTCTTACCTTCTGAAAGTTCTGGGAAATACTTGTATTATAGACAACTTGGGGCAAATTGGTGGTGGGGGGAGAGATGGGTAATACGTTTTCCTAGGAAAGGATAAAATTATGGAAATTAATAAACAAGTCTGTGGGAGTCTAAAATTGGAGCTGGGAATAACCAGAGATAGTGTCATTAATTCCCTTTATTTCACAGATCATGGAAAAATGATAAGACCCAGAGATATAGAGCAACTAGCCCCAAGTCACACTTTGCTAAAATGTGTATTTGGGTCTCAACTCCGAGCTGTATTTTTTTTCTCAGTCACAGCATGGTTTTACTACTCTTTCATGTACTTTCATTTTGTTTGTTAAAAATAAAGAAAAATTTAAAAAGAGAACCAAAATTCTCATTGAGGACATCTTGCAAAGCCACACATATGTGCTTCCTGGTGAGGGTTCCCTCTGCTATGGCCTTCTCATGTGATCTTGGTCATTTTCAAGTACATAGTATCCCCTGCCCCCCCTTTTTAGTCCCAAGCTCTTGTGATGGTTTTTGTGCACTTCCTCATGGAAAGCCAAGA
The DNA here is from genome assembly GCF_018350155.1 of Leopardus geoffroyi. Lineage (NCBI taxonomy): Eukaryota > Metazoa > Chordata > Mammalia > Carnivora > Felidae > Leopardus > Leopardus geoffroyi. The sequence goes on from NC_059338.1 coordinate 90,884,917, forward strand.
TTTAGAATGTATCTTCAGATTTTTCGCAAGTAAAGTGTGAATCTTTACATTCGACATGAAACTTGTGTTTAAATTAAGGTGATCATATGCATTATCTTTCAAAGCACACATTTGTGAGGGTGGATGAAGCGCTTTTCATTATCACAAAAGGGCAAAGGTGCAAACTTGAACTGTTCTTTGCAAACTAGCACATGTGATCTCCCTAACTTTAGTGTTTCCAACATCCATAATAGTAAAGAGCTCCCTGTACATTCAGGTATCCGTTTCATTTGTGGGTATTTGATGGATTTGCTTTTTTTTTAATTTTTTTTATTTTGAAAGGCAGCATTATGTAGTGGAAAGATAAAAAGAAATAGAAAAAGATCTGGTGGCCCAAGCCCTACTTCCAACTGTAAGACCTTATGCAAATGTTCTCTCTTGGATTCAGTATTTACCCAATTAAAACACAGGGATGGACTAAATCATCATTAAATTTTCTTCTAGCCCTTAATAGCCGAGGGTTTATATGCCCTCCAAATTTCCATTTAACATGTATGTATTTTTATGTGTGTACATATACATATGTGCATATATATATATATATATATATACACACACACATATGCCTGTATGAAAAATAGAGGTCAATTATGAAAAAATACATAAAGTTTCAAAAATATTAAATAAGAAAATAATCAGTCTTGCGTCTGGAATATGCAGTTGGTAATGTTATCTTTGAAAAGAAAGCGAAATAGTTTATCTATATTGCAAGTCACACCTAGAGACATGATGTTAGAGCAACTTGGTAGTTCAGTGACAGACAGGAAATGTTTTTTCATGTGTGTTTTTGGCAAAACTCTACAGTTTGGGATACTGGTGGTTTTTTTGTTATACAAAGTCTTTCATGTGGCAAAGTCACATTAGACGCTGTCTGGTTGCTCTTGGTTACCAAGGCTTTTCCTATTTGACTCACCTTCAATTTTTAGGCAAATTCTCCAGCTTCCTGCTATTGTTTCTGGATGTCTGCAAGTTCTGGCAATCTTTTATGTGTCTACTGAAAGGAAAGACTAGGTGGGTGATAAAAGACTGTTACATGGCCCATGTAACTTTAGAGGTGCGAATTATTAAAAACATAAAGGTAGTTGGATAAGAAATAGAATTTATCATAAAGTTTAGATCCTTATCTAGTTTAATAAATCCCCCCTTTTAAATTATGAGCGATAAGTCTTATCTGCCTTCTGCATATGTCGCAGGCACAATCTAGGGCAGTGTTTTGTCTTTCCATATTGCTTGCCTGAACTCATTTTGCAACTTCCTCAAGTAATCTTGCTCAGCCAGGGAGACAAACGCAAGCATGGGTGGTTTCTCCCTTCTGCTATGACTTTTTTTAAAGGTTTTATTTTATTTTAATTTTAATAGTCTCTACCCCCGACGTGAGGCTTGAACTCACAATGCCGAGAACAGAGATCGCGTGCTCTACCGACTGAGCCAGCCAGGTGTCCCTGCTATCACTCTTCGTTGTGAATTTTAGGCACAAGATTGTTTCTTCATACAATTACTATAATATATTCCTACTCAAGCTGCAGCAAAAGAATGGTTTTTTACAAAAGAACTTCTCAAGCTATGAGCTTGACAATGTGTTAAGCATTTTATACAAATAATCTCGGCCAATCCTCAACATGATCCATTACACAGATGAAACAAATAAGGCTCAGAAGTGTCAATTACTCAACCAAGTCTGTACGGCTAGTTAGTGGCAAAACCAGACGCATATGAAATCCAAAACCTGTGTCCTGAACAACTGTAGTATGTTATCTCAGGGTATACTATGCGGTAACAACTCTGTTGGTTACTTTTTGAACAAAATCTTATACTTTAAAAACTCTTACTGGCACATCCATTTAGCATATTTGGTCCTCAAGATGCTCTATGAGGGCAGCATAAAGGGCGTGTGCTAAGGTTCGTTTCATAGATGAAGAATCAGTACTTGGAGAGGATGATCCAGTGTCCCCAAAATAGCAAGCCATAGTGCCATCAGCCATCCCTCTGTTTTGGGGCAGCTGCTCTAGTGCAGAAATCCCTAAAACCAGAGTTATTTTCCCAATAAACTAAAAAAAAAAAAAAAAAAAAAGAGGTAAGTAATTAAAACCTTAAAGAGGCCAAAATCTGAAAGCTTAATTAATCAATCTTAAATAAGGAATAATTGCTATATTAATCACATGCTGGAGGAACCACTTAACACATCCTTCTCCCTCTCTCTTACCTATTTCACATCCCACATAATGACTGGCCAGTCTGAATTTGTGACAACCCAAATGGTGGTTAATATAACCCAAATCTCTACGATTCCCTGTTTTATCATGCGCCAGCTTATATGGAGTGGTCTGGTTTTCCTACTAAATGCTAGTGTTACATATAGAAACCATTCTTTATAGGTCTTTCCATCGAGTGGGTACTCACTAAAAGTGTGTTGACTAAAAGCAGAAGGTATTTTTACTAAGACATGTAATAACAACATTTATTAATCCTTAATCTTTAATATACGCCGGAGCTTTGTAAGTACTTTAAGTGTATTAAAATATTTCATCCTGACAGCTACCTTATTTTACCCCAATCTCCCAGGTATGAAAAATGAAGCATAAAGAATTCAAGCAGTTTGCCAGAGTCATAACATACTAAGGGGCAAGGTGAGACTTTGAACACAGTTAGTGCAGTTTAGAAAAATTAAGATTTCTAACTCATTGGCACTTAAGGATTCTGTTAGGGAGTATTCTTTTTAGTCTCTGATTCATTTCATAAAAATAGAGAAAATGCATTCCAATAGTGTTTTGCTACTGAATTGATGTACTGGATGTAAAATCATTTTTAAAAAGAACTTCAAGTTTTTCTACCAGAATTAAATGGTACTCGATCGTTTGGGGATCAGACCAGGGGGAAAAAAAATGCTGCTTGAACAGATTCTCGGCTGAGTATCTGACAAGAGCTGGCATCAGGCAGTACACAACAACAGGGGCCTTAGAGCAGGCGAAGCGAGGACAGGGACGCAGCTCCATCCCTGCTTCTGGCCAAGTTTGCCAGAAGCAGAACCCTTCGGCAAGGATGTGTGCACTTCTTTGGCCTCGTGCCAAACTAAATGTGAAATTTTACTCCAGTTATGTCCGGGCACACAAACTATAATTTCCTGTTTGGGACTCATTCTATGTTACTGATTCTTGATTTGCCCCTGTTCTTTTATCCTGTCCTTTTTAGATGGTAGCACAGGCTCATTTGCCTTGTGGCTTCCAGGTTTGAATTTTCCCAGTAGGGAAGCAGCACTGGTTGGAGATCAGAAGGTGGGAAGAGAGAGAAGTAAGGTATTCCCTCCACACTCGCCCTGTGGGCCAGAGGGACATGTTCCTGCGAAGGACCTGACTAATATATCCCATATCTGAAAGGGTATCCTCATTGTGGATTTCAGCAGAGAGGAGAGCCACCACATGTCTATTTTTTTACATGCTTCTCTTACACCCTGCCCCCTCCCCCTGTGCCACTGGACCAGAAGGAATGGACTGTCCCCCTTTCTTTTGTGATAAATACATCTTTTACATCATATCCTTAATTTCACTTCCCATGGTTTGGAATAAAGCACAATTTGCAACCTCCCACTTGAATCTTCTGTAGAAACAGCTGTTTCAACTGCTGCAGGGTGAGCAGGAATGAATTGACCTTGGGACCGTCAGTGAGATTGGGATTTGGGGTGAGAGAGATCCAAGCAGAAGGAAGAGCTTATTCCAGAATGGAAAAAGGGTCTTAGTGCATTCAAAAGGAGATTCTACATGGCTGGAGCAAAGGCTTAAGGGGGAGTGTGGTGAGAGATGTGGCTGTCAGGGTGAGTAGGGGCAAAGGGACCATGCATTACATGCTGAGACTGTGACTCCTGAGCCTTTGGGAACAGAATTTTGGTGATACAATTTTACACTATTAGCATGATGGTTACTATTACATATATGTAATCATTTATATTGTAATTTTGTGTATAATACTAATTAGATGCTCATGCAAAATTGCAAAGAACTTAAAGAAAACTAATGTGGCTGGAGTTGGCTGGTGTGGGGAGGCCTTGGAAGGGCTGGTGAGACAGCAGAGCCAAAGAAGGCAGTGTCTGATAAGGTTGGGAATCTGGTTCTGCAATCTGGTGATACCACCTCATACCTGTCAGAATGGCTAAAATTCACATCTCAGGAAACAACAGGTGCTGGCAAGGATACAGAGAAAGGGGAACTTTTTTGCATTGTTGGTGGGAAGGCAAACTGGTGCAGCCACTCTGGAAAACAGTATGGAGGTTCCTCAGAATATTAAAAACAGAACTACTCTACAACCCAGCAATTGCACTATTGGGTATTTATCTAAAGCATACAAAAATGCTGACTCAAGGGGCACATGCACCCCAATGTTTATGGCAGTGCTATCAACAACAGCCAAATTATGGAATGAGCCTGAATGTCCATTGACTGATGAATGGATAAAGAAGATGTGGCATATTTATACAATGGGATATTACTCAGTGATCAAAAAGAATGAAATCTTTCCATTTGCAATAACGTGGGTAGAACTAGAGTGGAGTATGATACGCGAAATAAGTCAGTCAGAGAAAGACAAATATCATATAATTTCACTCATGTGGAATTTAAGAAACAAAATATATGAACATAGGAGAAGGGAAGGAAAAATAAGATAAAAACAGAGGGAGGCAAACCATAAGAGACGCTTAAATACAAAGAGCAAACTGAGGGCTGCTGGCGCGGGGTTGGGTGGGGGCTGGGTTAAATGGGTAATGGGTATTAAGGAGGGCACCTGTTGGCAAGAACACTGAGTGTTATATGTAAGTGATGAATCACTAAATTCTACTCCTGAAACTGTTATTACACTATATGTTAACTAACTTGGATTTAAATAATATTTTTTAAAAAGAAGAAAATATTGGGGCGCCTGGGTGGCGCAGTCGGTTAAGCGTCCGACTTCAACCAGGTCACAATCTCGCGGTCCGGGAGTTCGAGCCCCGCGTCGGGCTCTGGGCTGATGGCTCAGAGCCTAGAGCCTGTTTCCGATTCTGTGTCTCCCTCTCTCTCTGCCCCTCCCCCGTTCATGCTCTGTCTCTCTCTGTCCCAAAAATAAATAAACATTGAAAAAAAAAAAGAAGAAAATACTAATCTAAAGCTTCACAAGGACTGGTCATAAGATTCACATATGGATGAGAGCGAGGGTGTTTCCTCCCCACTTAGGCTCCAACATCCATTGATCCAAATACAGTCCTAAAACAGTCTTAAGTAATAGCTTGTACAGAGAAAGGGGGAGTGAATGTACATAAACTCCTATGGCAGTTTCCTTAGTTGTTTATTTAGTTAAAATATTACTAACGTGAAATTTCCACAGCCTTAACTGAAGGGCAAACTTAAAGGAAAAATGCTGATTCCCATTATGTCATGCCCTTTTTCTAAAATTACAAAGTTCTTAACTCCCCTATTCAAATCCACTGCCCCAGCCCTTGACTTTAACCAGAGCAGTTTTTGATATCCTTTAGGGAAAGGTGATAGAGGAAGGGAAGCTAATATTTCATCATGTCAGTGAATTTACTATTTATGTAATCCTATTACGTTCTCCTCGCAACCTCAGAGAAGTTGAATAATGCTCAAGGTTATCAAGCAAGGAATGGCAAAGCTGTGTTGTGAGCTCAGGTATGCTTCCTATTAAAGCTCAAGTTTATTCTATCCTACCATGTTGATTTTCATGCTTTCCCTTCAGCAGCAGAAAAGAGGAGAATTAATTTTCTTGCTGCACATCTGAAGTCTAGGGATATATCAGGAAAAGGGAAGGAGAATGTTGGACTCTTGAATAAATTCTGTTCTATTTGATGAGCCTCTATTATGTGTTGAGCTCCATGAAAAAGATGGAGTCCAATCCCTCAGGTAGCTAGACAACAAAGTTCTATATTTAATACAGTCGTTCAAGGAAAAAATGCAATTCAACATGATCAATGCTTTTATGGAATGAGCATTAACCAAGTCCAGAGAAAATTTCCAAGAATAATAATCTACATTTACATGGGCAAAAGAAAAAAAGTCTTCACCATGAAAACTGAAACTATGGGGGCGCCTGGGCGTCTCAGTCGGCTGAGTGTCTGACTTCGGCTCAGGTCATGGTCTTGCAGTTCGAGCCCCGCATCAGGCTCTTGCTGACAGCTCAGAGCCTGGAGCTTGCTTCGGATTTTGTGTCTCCCTCTCTCTCTGACCCTCCCCCGCTCATGCTCTGTCTCTCTCTCTCTCTCTCTCTCTCTCTCAAAAATAAACATTAAAAAAGGGGCGCCTGGGTGGCGCAGTCGGTTAAGCGTCCGACTTCAGCCAGGTCACGATCTCGCGGTCCGTGAGTTCGAGCCCCGCGTCGGGCTCTGGGCTGATGGCTCAGAGCCTGGAGCCTGTTTCCGATTCTGTGTCTCCCTCTCTCTCTGCCCCTCCCCCGTTCATGCTTTGTCTCTCTCTGTCCCAAAAATAAATAAACGTTGAAAAAAAAATTAAAAAAAAAAAAAACATTAAAAAAAAGGAAAAAAATTGACACTATGTATAGATGCTTGCGATGATCAGTTCAGGGTTCAGAAAACTTTGGAGACTGAAGATCTAATGTACAGCATAGTGGCTATAGTAACTATGGGAGGTGATGGATGTGTTAATTAACTTGATTGTAGTAATCATATAACATCATCACACTACACTTTAAATATATACAACCTTGTCAACTCTCAGGAAAGCTGGAGGAAAATAAAGCACTTTGGAGAGAGAAGGAATCCCTGCCATTACCTAGAATGCCATTTATGCATCTGTAATTATTCCCATCAATTACGCTCACTGTGTGGCTAAAATCCCATACACGCGGGCTGCACCACATAGGTGAACACATTGGAGGAACAGACTTAAGTATGATTTCAGGTTCTAGAAGTCCAGCCATTCTCTAGAAGGAGATTGTTCATCACCAACACTGAGAAGTTCATTAATATTGAAGAGATTGGCTTACTTAACAATATAAAATGTCAAGTTCCAAAATAAGAAATATTTTTTTCTGGCATTTATTTATTCACCCATTTATTCAACAACTAGTTATTAAGTGCTTCATCTGTGTCAGACACTGTTCTAGGTTCTCCCAAAAGTGTAATGAATAAGTCCCTCCCTTCAGACAATTAGTAAAGTGAGATAAGTAGATAACGGACAGGATAATATTGTACCAAAAAAAATTTTACAAACTTTGCTTCTCGATGTAGTCTTTATCTGGTTTGAGATGGTTCATTCTTTTTTATTATTATTATTTAAATCCAAATTAGTTAACATAGAGTGTAATAATGATTTCAGGAATAGAATTTAGTGATTCATCACTTACGTATAATACCCAGTGCTCATGCCAACAAGTGCCCTCCTTAATGCCCATAACCCATTTAGCCCATTTCCCCCCAACACCTGCCAGCAACCTTCAGTCTGTTCTCTGTATTCAAGAGTCTCTTATGGTTCGTCTCCCTTTATGTTTTTATTTTATTTTTCCTTCCCTTTCCCTATGTTCATCTATTTGGTTTCTCAAATTCCACATGAGTGAAATTATATATTTGCCTTTCTCTGACTGACTTATTTCACATATCATAGTACACTTTAATTTATCCACGTTGTTGCAAATGGCAAGATGTAATTCTTTTTGATCACTGAATAATTTTCCATTGTATATATGTATATATACCACATCTTCTTTATGCATTCTTCAGTTGATGGACATTTGGGCTCCTTCCATATGTTGGCTATTGTCAATAGTGCTGCCATAAACGTTGGGGTGCACGTGCCCTCCCGAATCAGCATTTTTTATCCTTTAGATAAATACCTAGTAGTGCAATTGCTGGGTTGTAGGGTAGTCCTATTTTTAATTTTCTGAGGAAACTCCATACTGTTTTGGAGAGTGGCTGCACCATTTTGCACTCCCACCAGCAGTGCAAAAGTGTTTCTCTTTCCCCGCATCCTTGCCGACATCTGTTGTTTCTTGAGTTGTTAATTTTAGCCATTCTGACAGGTGTGAGGTGATATCTTGTTGTGGTTTTGATTTGTATTTCTTCAATGATGATTGATGTTGAGCATCTTTTCATGTGTCTGTTAACCATCTGGACATTTTCTTTGGAAAAGTGTCTATTTATATCATTGCCTGTTTCTTCACCGGATTATTTGTCTTTAGGGTGTTGAGTTTGATATGTTCTTTATAGATTTTGGATACTAACCCTTTATCTGATATGTCATTTACAAATATCTTCTCCAATTCTGTTGATCACCTTTTAGTATTGCTGGTTGTTTCCTTCTTTGTGCAGAAGATTTTGTCTTGATGAGGTCCTAATAGTTCATTTTTGCTTTTGTTTTTCCTTGCCTCCAGAAACATGTCAAGTAAGAAGTTGCTGTGGCCAAGGTCAAAGAGTTGTTGCCTGTTTTCTCCTCTAGGATTTTGATGGTTTCCTGTCTTATGCTTAGATCTTTCATCCATTTTGAGTTTGTTTTTGTGTATGGTGTAAGAAAATGGTCCAGGTTCATTCTTCTGCATGTTGCTGTCCAGTTTTCCCAACACCATTTGCTGAAAAGACTGTCTTTTTTCCATTGGATATTCTTTCTTGCTTTGTCAAAGATTAAACAAAACAAAACAGATGAACATATGGGGATGGGGAAGGAAAGAGGGAAACAACCACGAGAGTCTCTTAAAGATAGAGAACAAACTACGGGTTGATGGAGGGAGGTGGGTGGTGGATGGGCTAGATGGGCGATGCGTATTAAGGAAGGCAGTTGTTCTGATGAGCACTGGGTGTTGAATGCAACTGATGAATCACTGAATTCTACTCCCGAAACCAATATGGCACCGTATGTTAACTACCTAGAATTTAAATGAAAATTTGGAGAAAAAAAATACCACCTTTGTTGTCTCTGAAGTTTCTATCCTTCATTTACTTATCTGCTAACATTGACTGATACCACACCCTCAACCAGGTGTAGAGGAGGACACATGGATAGAGACAAGTAACGCCTGCCTAAAATAAGCACTCTCGTATACTCTTAGTGGGAACTCAATTAATATATCTGTCAAAATTTAAAAATGCGTTTACCCTTTGCCCCAGAAATAACCATGCAAGAAAACTTACCCTTTTCATACAGCATTATTTGTAATAACAAAATACAGAAATCACTGGTTAGATACATTATGGTACATCCAAACAACGAATGATATGCATATGTTAAAAAGAATGTAATAAATCTGTATGTCTTAATATTGAAAACTGCCCAAGATACAATAAGTGAGAAATCAAAGTATTCGACAGTTTGTTTATATACTGTTTGTGTAAAACAAACGAAATATATATAAGTAGGTTTACACATAAAATTTGCTTTGGTTTTGTTTTGAAGTTGGGTATTGGGATGGATTTGTTTTCTTCTCTTATCTATTTATTTATTTATTTATTTGACATATAGAGAGAGAAGTTTTGAAAGGGATACTTTTGGGAAGCAAAGCTAAGGAAGGGAAATCACTACCTCATATTCTTTCCGCTTTCAGTATCTGTTCTATCTTTTAAAAACCATGAGCTTAAATTAATTTCATTAAACAACATAAAAATAGGACTAGAAATGAAATCTCAATCCTCTATTTTGTTTAGCTTAATAAAGTAGTTCTGCCTTCCAAAGCAGTTGTAATTCAGAGGAAATAAAGAAAGTCCCTAAAACAAACTTACAAGAAACAACATCAGGATGTTAAACAATATCACTTGTAAAACCTAAAACAGGAGCATATTACTACACTTATTTCTCATGAAAATCTATTGAAATTGACTTCAAAGGCTGAACCACATGTCCTTGACAGCCACCAGGGGCCTGTTAACATAACCTCTGCTTGTTTTCTCTCATATTATTCTTGCAGTACAATTATAACTGGAAGTCCTCAAACCTTGTAATTGTCAACTAACTTTTGGAAATGTGAACGGTTGACCAAGAATTTAAAGGGAAGGCCCCTCCTACCTTCTCTGAACTTTGTGGTGGTCTTTGGGTGCAAAATGATCTAACTCAAACAATCCTCAAATAGGAGCCAAAGAATAAAATAATTGTCTTTTCAGGAAAGGTTTCTCTGTGGACAGCAAAGTTCTCTGAGAAGGAATCTGTATAAGATGATATCCTTTTCCCAGAAGTTATTGGCATCCATCCAAGATTTTTCTTTGAAAATTAACATCTTCATATATACAGATAGGTTTGCTATCTGAGCTCAGCTGGATCAGCCCATTTTTTGCACAAAGTGTATCAATATTCTGTCTATGCCCCAGACACTCTTATTAATCCAGCACAATTTCTCTTCTTCCTGTGTCTGCTTTTTACAAACAATCATAACCAACCATAGATAGCAAATATTCCCCAAAGTGCACAAAATAATAGCTAATACACGTACAAAGCTGTTTGGAGCTCAAATTGCCTTCAAGAAGAATTCAGATCCTAAGCACTGTAATTTCTGACAGAAAGTCCCATGCGTATTAGCATATTGTGTTAATTATTTTCTATTTTTTTAATATAAGAAATTTATTGTCAAATTGGTTTCCATACAACACCCAGTGCTCATCCCAAAAGATGCCCTCTTCAATGCACATCACCTACCCTCCATTCCCTCCCACCCCCCTCTATTTTTTTTTTTTTTTTTATTGATAGAGCAGCATCTGTTGCTATTGTTACTCAGGTGTGCTGTATAGAGACTAAATATGCAAGGTGGGAGAACGTCTTGTAGACGGTCATGCCCAATGGACAGGGCATACTATGCCATTAGTATTACTGCTGCCAGGCACTGGCCTAAGTGCTTGACATATACTATTGCATTTCAACTTCCTGACAATCTTTGAAATAAAGGTGTTGATTCAATTCTACAGATGAGACATGGAGGTTCAAGAATATTATCTGGAATCACACAACTAGTAAGTGTTGTGACTTGAGTGTCTATGTATTTTCTTCGAAACCCCAAGAGTAGGACTAACATCACAGAGCTTTAAATGTCCAAAGTGGCCATTTTTTTTTTTATTTCCTAAGAAGAGGAATGACCAAAAAGCCCCAATAACTTTCCTGTAGCCGAAATAAAACATCAGTTTAAAGTCCAATGTAAAAGACCAAAGTTAGAAACAGTTAATATCTTCCCCTCTTCCCTTGCTGCCCCCATCTGCAGCTTGAAAAGACCCTTTCTGTGGGTTTTCCTGGAAATACTTATACTCTCCAATTCTCTAGTCAGAAGGGATTTTATTCTACCATATTTGGGCAGCATAACTACAAGGTAAAAAAAATAGATGACAAAATTCAAGAGAACACAAAAAGTCCCAAGATCTTTATTTAAAGGAGAACAAGATTTTCGTCCTCCAGAGAAACTGGTCTCACTCCTTTTCCTATAAAGGTAGTGGCAATAATCCAAATAGTTCCTAGCCAGGGGAAACATTGCAGGAACTTTAAAAAAAAATGTCCAAATTAAATCAATGATCACATTTATTGGGCAATGTTCTGCCTTCTTTTCAGAGACATGCCTGTCCCCTCAGCATATTGTGTGGACCAGTCACCATATCCCTTTGAGCTCAGAGTCACTACCAGAATGAACACTCCACCGTGCACATCAAAACCATAGAATGCCATCACTTGAAGGGGCTACAGAGGTCTTTGATTTCAACTTTTCCAATGTCTTCCTGCCCTAGCAACTCGTTCCTTGACTTACATTTTTGCAGATGAAGAAGGGTGACATGACTGTGTTCTTGCCAATAAATGGTGATATGAGGACTCTAAACTAGGTTTCTGAATTCCCAGTCCTCTGCTCATACCACAACATGGGAGGACTTCACTTTGACTCCTGGCTAACTTCTTAACAGTGGGTGATCAAACTCTCTAAGCCTCAGATTTCTCCATCTTTCAATGGACAGAATACTGGTACTTGCCTTGTAGGTTTGTTGTGAGGCTTAAATGAATTGATGTCTGTGAAGAGCTTAATGTTTGATACACAGTAAGTGCCAATTTAACATCAGTTTGTATTATTATTATTATTATTAATGCAATGCTTTCTAAATCAAGGTCTTATTCCCTAAGATGTGACATATATGGGCTTTAAAAATTGCATTTACACTCGACAAATGCTCAATTTTCATGGCAAGTGAATTAAGGTCAAGTATAACATAATAGAAATTTATATGTAATTCTTCCTCCTATTTACCCTTCCCATGAATTGATGTGAAACATGATCAGGAGAAAGAATTCTGGATAACCAGAAGAAGTATTTGCAGCAGGTCATAGGTGAGTGGGAAGGCACTCTGGAAATGGTCTAGCCCATCCCCCAATTTGCCATCTTTTTCAATTGTGTGCCCCATGTCAATCATCAGCATCTCTATTTACTAATTTATTTACTGATGTTAGAAACATGGTGATCTTCTTTGACTCCTACTTTTTCTCTTTTCATCCAACACTTCTAGAGTTAATCAATGACTTAGTCCTATAAGTTTTATCACTATACTCTGCGTCTAATCTATCCCTTATCTCCTTTCCCACCATGACATAAATGATAACCTCAGCACCTATCATTTTAATTATACAAGAATCGCCATAGCTCTCCCCACCCCCACTGCATTTTCTACACCACAACTAGAGGAATCTCTATAAAACAAAAAATAAGATTGTATTACTATCTTGTTGAAAATCACTCAGGGGTCCCAACTATCCACAGAATAAGGTCTCAACTGCTCAACAAGATATTCAAAACCAAAGCCTTCTCCAGCCTCAATTACCACCAATATCCACTCCAGGTTATATGTCCTGGACATACTGAGACACTTGCAGTTTCCAAATATGGCATATTTCTGGCCTTTTTTCTTTCTAAGTAAAATGCTCCTCTCATGATAATATCTTATTTAATGATTGACTCCTATTTGTCCTTCACAATTCAGCTCAGGTTCTGCCTCACCCTGTTCTCACTTCCCTTGTCTCCTTGTCTTAAATTTTACACACCTCCATTATCATACTGTATGGGAAATTTTTACTTGTCTCTTTCCTCTATTAATTGGAACTTTTTTGGCTAGAGGGTTTTCTCTTTATTGAAACCCTTATGTCTATCCAGATACCTGGCAGAGAGTAGGTTCTCAGCAGATTTATTTTAATGAATAAGAACCTTCCACATTTTGGAGACTGATTATCATTTGTTACCACATGATATTTCATTTGGTCTACAATTTTCAGAGATGGAACTTTGAAGGAAGGTCCATGGGTCCTTGGTTGTGGAGTGCATACAACCATAAAACAGGGTGTGCACAACCACAACTTCAGAAACCTTTAATCTGGTCTGGAATATGACACAACACTGGCACCACCCTATGTCTTTCTTTCCAAAGAATACATTGGACCTTTAGATATGGGTTCCATGTGAGACGATCAGAGCCTAATGTGATTGGCTTCTCTCACAACTTCCCTTTCTGCATCCCAGAGTCATCCGTGGAATTTTGAAATCTTCATGCAAAATACAGGATGAATAATTATAAATTCTTTTCCATATAATAAGTCAGAATTGTGGGTGAAGAGTAGGGTAATAATTATCTTTAATATGAAATATGGTTAGTTCCACAAGCATGCATTCACATGTTCATAGCTTTATGGAGATATATTAGCAGATAGGACCACATTTTCTCAAAAATTTCGAAACAATATAATAAATAAGTAATGTTTATGTGTCAAGTATTATTCTAAGTTCATATATTGACCCATTTAATCTTCCCGACAGCTTAAGTGAGGTGACTACTCTCTTTACCTCTATCTTAGTGATGGGAATTGAGTCACAAAAGTGATAAGCAATCTATTTACGGATTCATATGATGAGTCAAAGTAGAACCAGGATTCAAACTCCAGAGCAAACCACTGCAAAGTACTGACACATTTTTATATTTTGAACTGTATTTTCTTTTTAAGAAACATTTAAGTTGCCTTATAAATATTAAATTATTACTGGTATCTTGAAAAGGAGAAACTGCCTGTGCTCTGAAAGTACATTTTTATTGCAGGAAAAACGTATGTTCAATGACTATATATCTGAGGTTCCTCAAAGTCTTGTTACAAATGACCACAATTAAGATATTTCCACAGTATCTGACCATGTGTCTTCACCCTTCTGCACTGTCATATCCATTGTCTGCACTGGGGACAAGGAGGTAGATAATGTGGCTCCAAGTCCCAGTCATCTGAATGAGGGTTGAGTCCCACACAGCGAGAGGCTAAAGGAGGATGAATGGGGATATATTCCTATTCTATCCCTGTGTCTGTGAACGCCTCATATAGAGAAGAGGAAAATTAAGCATTTCTTCAGAGCAAGTGGTGGTAGGCCTCCTGGAGAAACTCTAATACTGGCTATGCACTTATATAGGTTTGTTTAGAGCTGAAGCAGCCATAAAGATTTCCCATTCATCAGCGAGGGCATGGAAAATGCTTAGCTAGTGTAGTGGGAGCAAAATTAGCCTCGTATTCATTCTTTATCTTTGGCTTCAATTCACTTAAGTAGAGCTGTTTGTTTTCTTCCACCAGATTTAATCTTCCCTGGAATTAGGAAACATGCCTTCTATTTCTTTTCTCTTACTTTCAGGACATGGTACAATGTGAAGCACATGGGTTGTACCTAGGGAGTGGGACTCAGGTGAGATACTGGCCTTTGTGAGCCAAAATTTCTCCATCTGAAAGAGAGAGTCACAGAAAAGACGGTTTCAAAATGCTCCTTTACAGGGAAGCCTGCCTGGACTCCAAGCTCTGCATAGGGTTCTCCTCTGTCAACACAGAGCCTGCTTTGGATCCTCTGTCCCCCTGTTTCTCTGCCCCTCCCCCACTTGCTTTCTCTCTCACTCTCTCTCTCTCAAAAATAAACAAATTTTTAAAAAGTATTTTTAAAAATGCTCCTTTACATGTAAGTATTTTTTTCTCCAGTAATCGCAGAGTCACTAATTGTCATTACATCTATGGTACCTGCTCTCTATTATTGCAATACCGTAATACTCATTCCTTGGAAGACAGAGAAATAATGAACGGCCATCAGATTCTGAGGCTGAAGACTTGATTGTCCAGATTGTTGGTGGCCTCCCAGATGATTTTTCTGGCTTCAGTTTTGGACTTTTTAATCCAATCTCCATACAGAAGCCAGAGTGGTCCTCACAAAAGAGAAATATGATTATTTTATTCTCTTGCATAAAGTCTAAAGGCTGAAAATGGACGACAAAGCCCTCCGGAATTTTGTGCTCTGAGCTTCTATACTGTACTCTTCCCTCCCTTGACTACCTCCAGACTAGTTAGGCAGTCTGTTACATGGTAGTATAGCATCCTGAACAGCCCTGTGAGAGAGGTCTCACACTTGACTATTAACAGTCATCCCCCCAATTAGACTGCAGACTTCATGAAAGCAGGAACAGTGTTTGCCTCTGTTCAGCTTCTAATTGTTCGCACCTAGTATGGTTAACATTTAGCAGATGTTCAACAAATAACTGTGAATGAATGAACAAATACCATGCTACCATTAGTGTGCCAAAATGACTTCTACTCCTGTCAGCAGAGGAAAATAATGTTTATCTACCTGAGATGACACAACCACATATGAGTTAACCTTTGAAACAGCTTTCATTTTTTCAAAAGGATATTATGACTCATCCTCACTTTAAAATGGAGATAATAACTCCTTAAGTTTCTGTGTCATACACTTGACATTTCACTTTTTTTCCAAAAGTCTGTCCTTTACACTGCTGTGCAATTTCAATATGATATACGATATATATCAAACCTTTCTTTAGCCATGTATCCAGCAATTATTCGTTTAATATGCCAGACATTCTCCTAGATGTCAAAGCAATCAAGATGTATATGATAAGGCTTCTTCTGTCAAGGAGCTTGTACTAAATAAAGGAGACAAGCAGATGAACACAACAGTACTCATATCTACTAAATACTGAGTACACACTTTGTTCATCTGGTATACATTTTCTCACTTAATCCTTACATGTACCTTCCAAAGTAAGTTGAGAAAATCAAGAGTGGAACTGGTCAAAGGCCACTCCACTAAGCGCTGAGTTAGGATTTAAATCTAGGACTGTCCCATTCCAGAGCTCACCATATCACATTATGATACAATATGTTAAGTGCTCTAAATCCAGTCCTGAACAGAAGAGGCAGGGTAACAGAATCTGATAGGAATATTATTATAAATATTATTATTAAATATCTTTATTTAATAGGGTAATAGAAGTTTTCCTACAGGCAGAGAAAGGAAAGTCTGTGTGCATTTGTACACTCATATGTATGAGTTGGAGAAGCCTCCATAGAAGAAAAGATATTTTAGCTAATGGGAGAAGTTAAACTCACACACAAAAAAACTGGTTAAGGTCCCAGAGTAATAATGCCAGAGCCTCATAATGTGAGTTAAGAGTAATTAGCTGTTGCTGTAGAATTCGCTGCATACGAGGCAGTGGCAAGAAATGGAATGATTGTCTCTCTAAGAAACTTGTACTTTGTCTTATTGGCAATAGTATTTTAAGTAGGGAAATGATGGTTGGATTTGAATTTGTATAGAAAATCACTCGCTATTAACAAAGACTTATTTGGAAGACAGAAAGACTGGAAGCAAAGACATGGTCCAGACAACAGAAAATAAGGATTTGAACTAGGAAAGTACTGTTGGAACTGGAGAAGAGATCACAAATAAGAAAAATATTTAAAAGAAAGAATCCATAGAATTTATGACTTGAACGTGAGCACGTGTCTAGGACGAGTCCCAGGGTATAGCCTGATGACGGTCTGCTGAATTCAGCGCGCTAACACACGCTGTCTTGAGTGGCTATGAAATAAAACAGTAATTTTACTGGGCATGTACTAAATGCCAGATATAATTTTAAGCAATCACAACAAACCCATGTGTTACGTACTATCATTGTTCCTCTTTTGTAGCTGTGGAAGTGAGGCACAGAAAGATGATTTCCTAAAGGATACAGAGCTGTGGTCATGGAAACTGTGAGGCTCTGCCCAGGGCATATTCTCCTAATGGGAGGCGGTGCTGCTGACTGACAGCCCTCGGCACTCAGACCCATTGCCCATTGGAGACCCAATGCCCGGAGAGCCACATCGCCCAAAGTCATAATGCCCCTTCCAGGGCTCAGCCTACAATCAGTGATCGACAAATACAGGGTTACAAAGGCAAGGCCTCTTCTCCACAGCTGCAGATGATAACTCCACAAGCTTATTCCAGTTTTAGATCCCCACACGATTACCTTTGATGAGCGACTGCACATAGCTCAACTTCTCTTTTTGCCCAATCTTGCTTCCTTCCCATGGTCTTGGTCTCAAGAGCACTCCTTAATAAATCTCCTACAAACGAATCATTTCAGAACCTGCTCTCTGAGGACTCCCTTCTGAATGGCCACCAAGTGGCAGAGCTAGCATTTGAACTCAGGTCGGTTGTAATAGCCATGGTTTTAAACACTTTTCTATGAGCTTCGCAAATTCAAAGACCATAGGGCGATGCCTGAGACTGCAAAAATGATTCATAAATGGCCAAATTATGACTTCTTCTTTTGTATTAGTTTGTGATGCAGAACGGTCATTCAATAAAAAATTTATCTGAAATGAAAACGAGAGAATGAAGATCAGATGTTGAACCAGATACTGGTAAAATCAAATAAGGAAAACATTTAAAGAAGGAACTAGTCAAATACATCAAATACTGAAGGGAGATTAAATGAGATAAGGAATAAAAATTGCCAATGGTTTTGGCAATGGAAGTTTGAGCAATCTGAGTTCTGTTGACATGACATGATGTAAGCATCACCATGTTGCTGCATGACAGACAGAATGGAGGCAAAATGTAAAGATGATTGATTGTAAACTATGCTACCAAAGAGCGTGGGTTTCAAGGGAGCTACGATAGAGTCTTGATGGTTTCTAACGTTGCCACCTGTCCAGGTTGAGTGGGGTCCACATCTGCTGCATACACACAGGGAATCCAGAGTAAGTAATAAGGTTTGCAATAAATCTTGAACAAACATCCAAGCCTCTGGGAACGCTCATTCATCACATCTTCTCCTTTCTCAAGAACTGGAGGTTCCCAAAAGTGAATTCTCAAATCCCACACTGTGATGTGGTCAAGCCGCGTGCTTAGTCACTTCGTGCCCAGTGTCCACACTGTCGACTTTTTGGAAGCCAGAGCTTTCCTTAAAGTCTTGCCCTGCCATTACATGATGAAGAACACCAAGCTCTGTTTCAGGTGAGAAGTTCCTGACCTAAGGCCACAGGGGTGGGTGGCCCAGGGAAATTAACCACAGAAAGTGTTTCCCACGAACCCGCAGAGCACAGAATCCATGTTCGAAATGCCCGTGTTCCTCTGTGCTTGTTTATTCTCAGCAGGGTGCAGTACCAGGCATTATGTAATAGAGGCAATGGCAGCTAAAACTTTAAAAAATAATCTCTGTGGTAAATTTGAAAGCAAATGTTGAAGACTGGAACATTTCAGATTTTCCACTCAGAGGATTGAATAGCCAGATACTTCAGTATCACTTTCTCTCCACTTAGCTTTGGAAAACAGAGATCAAATGCGTGACCTTGCAGTCAATTTCCACATTCTGGAAGGAATAGACACTGTAGATTTGAGCCGGAGACCCAAGCTCTGAAAACTGACACTACGTAGATGTTGTTATGTGTTATTATAATTACTATAAATATGATATAGAAAGTGAGATCTTTTTGTTAGTTATGACAATCCATGTACATTCCCAGCTTACTATAACTGGTCGAGAGATTGCATGTCAATGGTCTTGCCCAGACCTCTTGTGGTTTAAAAAAGAGTGGTGTGAGAACTCTTAATTCATACATTATAAATCCCCCTTCAGTCTCCCTTTTGAACTATTATAGCAGGTGTAACTTTTGTTCCACATAACTTGGCCAGTAAGGAACTTTATATTACTCACTTTTGGGAAATTGGGTGGTCTGTTCTGAGCCTCCATGTTTCTGGCAAAAGTGAGCAACGTATCCAGGCTTCACTATGCTCCCTTCTCCTCATTGTCATGCAAAAAGAGTTGAGGCCTCACACCATCTAGAAAATGCAGTGAAGGACCCTCTGCCCACTATTCTTAAGAGGTGGCCATACGTCATCACAAATGTGTGTGCATGCAATGTGTGTGCACATGCGTATGTTTGTGTGACTGTCTGTCTATGTGTGTGTGTGTGGGGGGGTCTACCCTGGGAACTGGGCCTTGACAGTCAGTGTCCACCATCCCTAGATGCTCCATGCAGCCATTCCCGCTTGAGGCTGCACCCATAATCTAGGCACTACAAGGAGTCCCACTATGAGAAAACTAGTAAAATATAATCTGCCCCAATCTCTGGGGAAGCTATCAAAATAATAAAAATATTTTTCTTAGTTTGTTCTACTTCCAACTTTCCCAATCCTTGAAGCTTTTCTTTATACAAGGAGAGAACAAAATGTCCCAAAGAATATCTTAGGAATGAATGAGAGATAACTTCTGGGTACCCACCAACTATGTCTTTTGTCAAAAACTAACATGGCCGCCCCCTTCCCGAGCAGAGGCATGGAAACACGAAGTTTAAAATACTTTCTTGGAATCGAGTGCAGAAAATCTGTGAGAACAAAGCAAATTTCCTGTCTAAACTGCACTGCGTTCTCTCCAGCCCTTATCATGTTAGCGTGTGAACATGTTTCTGACAAACGAGACTGTCCAGAAGGAAGAGGCCTCACTCTGGACAAAAGCAGCTGGGACACAGGGCTGTCACACGGTCTTCTAAAACAAAAGCAGTGACAAAATCCTGCTTCTGCCTGTTCAAAAGCTGTTCTTCTGATTTCAAATGATGGTACATAATTGCAGCTTTTGCCAAATGTATTGACATCGAGTAAGTTGACTGAAAGATCAATATGGAAAGGGCTGTGGCTTTGGCTGTAAGATATAGTAATTGAGGTATAGATTCTAACAGAAACATCATTGTTCTGTTTCACTAAATGTCACCCACTCTTTGAACATAACGAAAATTTAAAACCAGACTGTTTTCCAATTTTCATAGAAAGCACAAAGGGAGAACTAAGCTGAATAATTAATATGTTTAGAAATTGGAGGTTTAAAAGTTTCTGGAACATTTATCATCTCAGTTTTAGTCCTGTTCATTAAATCTGATGACACCATTTGTCTTTCTATAACTTGCCCTCTGTTTTTATTGGGTTTCCTCCCTTATTTACAAAGTACTCTCCTCCAGGCTCTGTGCTTCTCTCCGAAGTTACTCTTGAAAACACCTTCTTCAAAACTATGTGGTCAGGAATATCATCCAGTTATTCATTCTATAAACTGCATACATACATGAAATGCATAGACATATATATTCTTGCGTTCTTGGAATTGATATTAAGGGAAACAGACAGACGATAGGCAATCAATAATAAACATGATAAATAAGTAGATTATATGGTATATTACATGGTGACAAGTGCTATAGAAAAAGTACAGGAGGGTCAGCAATATCGGGAAGCACGGAGTGGGTGGGCAGGCTGTAGCTCAGGGTAGGCATCGAGATGGTGCTATTTAGGCAAAGACTTGAAGCAGCTGAAAGTATGACCAGGTGGGTGTTGGGAAAAGAGCGTGGATGACTGCAGCTGCCTCCAGCAGAGCAAGTGGCCAGCGCAAAGGCCCTCAGGAGCCTTTGAGCTAATAAGGGATGATGTCAGAGAGTCAGAAGTGAGGTAGATACTGCCTTCTGGGCATTTTTGGGATTTTGGCATTCACTCTGAGTGAGATGTAAGCTAATGAAGGGTTTTTAACAGAAGAATAATGACATGACTTTTTTTTTTTTTAAATCATTTTAAAAGGAGTACTCTGTTGCTGAATTGAGAAAAAACACAGTGGGGAAGACTAGTCCAGAGGCTACTGCACCGATCCAGGCAAGGCACTTTCTAATCTATTTTGAAGGAATAGCCAACAGGATTTCCTGAGAGACTGGATGCGGGTGTGAAAAACTGGCTGGCCTTCCTCTGGAGTTGTTACGCTACAAGAATGATGAGCATTTCTTTTATATTGTCCCCATTTTGAGCAGTTTCTTCTGCTTAGTGTTGCAATCATTTTTATGAAATGCTAACACTCCACCCATATTTTTGTATCTTTGCTGTTTCATCCATCACAGACTTAGTAGGAAAAAAAAAGCTTAAGGAACATAACTGCTAGACAAAGGAGCAGCCTGCCTCTCTAAAAGGGGGTGCTCATAGTCTGTTTCTCATCTGCTCCCCTTAAAAAAAACAGGCTATTTAAGCTCTCACAGAAAAAATAAAACCCATACGTGTTTCACAATTTATGTAGCTGATTTAATTTGCTTTCAACAATTCCATCAGAGTTCTGACAGTTACAGCTTTTATTTTTCCTCTGAAACGTCTGGACCTTGTATTTGGATGTTGCCAGGAGACAGGTATGTGGAATCTTGGCATTGAGCAAGATGACTGCCAGGGGCAGGGACACCAACCATGAAATGGCCTCACCAGTTTCTGAGCCAGAGCCAGGTTTACGGGTGATGACGATACCACCTACCAAGTGTATACATTTCTCTTCAGTTGACTGAGCTGTTTTACGCACATTAACCTATGTAATCCTCAAAACCTCGGAGCTCTATGTCATTGGCTGCATCACGCAGAGAAGCGTATTGTCTGAAGCAGGTGAACTGATTTCCCCAGGTCGTATCACCGATAAATGGCCGAGCCAGGCTCAAAACTGGGTTCAGAATTTGATTCTAGGCATATTCCTGCTATGGGGCCCGGGCATGTTCCTTCTTGTTGCAGTTGATGGTTCTGCAAAGACAAGGTGGACCGTAAACGAACACTATTCCGTTCCATAGTCTTGCTGTGGACTGGTCTTTCCAGGAACAAAAGGTGGTGGTGTTCAAGAAGTTTCTAGGGTGCCTCAGGCCTTGACCTGAGAGGCAGACTCTGTCAGGATGAAATGCTGACTATTCCATTCCCCTCCAGAGGAAAGCCTTCAGCCTGTACCAACTCCAGTGGGAATAATTGCTGCTAGCTCCTCTGCTTTGATTGTAGAAGACATTCATTCCTTGCCCCTAAACTGCACGAGAGAATCCCTGTCTTAGATATAATTGCTGCTGTAGTTCATTGGCAGGGAGTAAAGATCTGTGATGAATGAGAGGACCGGTTTATGAAGTCTGCAGTGCCACAAAGCCCTTTAAAAAATGTTAAGTCCTGTTAGTATAAATCTAGAAATAATTTGATACATGTCTCCATTACAGGCTAGAAGAATAAAGAGTCACCATCTGCCTTTCCACAAAATAATATTAATGGGGCTAACACCACGGATTTAAATGGAGGCAGCTTCTAAAATTAGGGAAATAGAAGGCACAAAACTCACTCCATCAGAAGTTTATTGATTTTTCAATTAACGTTGAAGGTTTGCTCCCCCAAATTTTGCTTACTGGCTCAGAAATGAAGTGTGCCGGTAGATAATAATTGACATGAATTGCTATATTCCATGTATCGCCCTCAGTGTCAAAATGACTGATAATGAGCAACTCCTAGTTGTTTACACACTCTTCAACTAAAGTAGCATCATTAGAAAAGATAAAGATTGCACAGCATGAAATTCTTGTGCATTTTTAATGATTCCAGCTTAAAACAAACTACAAAAAAATCTATTTCTAGGCGAATTTAATTTAAACATAATAAAGAGGATTATTTACTTAAGAAGGACCAGGCATTTTTTTCAAATGAAATTTAATTAAGTACAATTTTAAAAACTGGTTCAAGATTGCCAAGCTCTTAGCCTTCTGACATTTTAGGGTGCTTATAATGAAAAAGTGAAGAGCACCCTTACCGTTACACTGATATCTGTGCCCAGAAATTATTTGCTAACTTAGTTTCTTCTTGTATTTCCATCCATTATTGAATACACATCTTCAGGGTACTGAGTTCATCCATTAAGAATACCAGTAAGAAGAAATACCATTAAGCTTGACTTTTAATCACCACCTTAGAATTCAACACTTAGTATTTAACAACTTGTACTAGCTGTCTATGTGCATGTCTTAGGTAAACAGCGTTACAAAACAAACCTGGAAACCATTTCTCTAGTTTTTGGAAAAGTTAATAACTTCCAAAATGCTTATTTGCATAGGGAATATTTTATTGATACATTCCAAGCACCTGAAATGTCACCTGGTAAATAGTGGGGCTCTCAATAAATATTTATTGAGTGTTGGTTAAATGAGTAGACGTTCTATTTTTCTCACCAAGATTTCAATCATTTCAGCAAATGTGAGTGCTTACCCAGTGCTCAGCAATGTGCGAGGTCCTAGGAAAAGTAGACTGAAGCAGAAGAGCCAGAGACCCAGTTCACCACCTTAGCTTGTGACCCGGTAAGACAGGATGAAAAGAATTGAAAAGAAACCCAGGCTGTGAGTAAGCACTGTGTGGTCATAGAAGAGAAAGCTTACTGACTGCCTGGGGAGCCGGGACGGGATCTCCAAGAGGATAGGATCTTGATCTGGACCTCTTGCAAGCCACATACTGAAGAATAAATAAAACTTCAAGAATCAATGATGACTCTGTTTACTTTTTGCTTCAATAGTCAATCCTCATCGTTCTTTAAGAAGCTAGATCACATCATATTGAAATTTCAACTGGGCTGTTTCACTCTATTCATCATTTATTGGGATAGACCTTCAAATGAACGAAGCGTATTAATTGTCCAGCACTGCCTGTGATCGATGTCAGGCCTCCATCCACATGGGAGATGCCACAACCCGTGTCCTAGAGGATTCCCACTCTAGTGTATCATTGGAGCACTGAACAAGCCCTTCACCTGGGCTGGGGGCTGGAAGGCCTCCCCTCCCACAGGAAAGCACTTGGAAACTGAGATCTGATAAGTAGAGACAAACAGGGAAAACGGGAGGGGTAGAAAGGAGGGAAGGACATTCCAGGAAGAGGGAAGGGCATGTATGAAACCACCCACTCCCAATAGGATCCAAAGACCAATTTCTTGGGAGCCTTTCAAATGAATGGCTTCAAGAATGAGTGGAAAACTGGTTTTCCTGTCACTCCTCCTCCACTCCGCCTTCTCCCCAGCCCCTTCCATGCAGCCTGCACTGACAGGCAGCCAGGGACACGGGCTGTCAGTTTTCCGGTATTCTCCTCCCACTGACCCTGAATCTGCAAGCCACAGGTTTCTTGGAACTGCAAATATTGTTTGAACTCCAGCTAAAACTGGCCATGTGTTTTGAGTCACATTATGCAAGCATATTTATACCATCTGTTTATGACACTTACAGGTGGACACTATGATTCATTACACATACAGCTCACTAAAGATAGAAGCTTGGAAAATCCTGGGCCCTGGGGAGTCACTGGGTATGGGCCAGGATGCAGAAGGAGAAGGTAATAGGGACCTTTTCTTAAGTTTTATGGCTTTTCACATAAAATCCTTACCTTGGTGAAAATGGTTTTGAGGGCATTTCATAAAATGGATTTGGTAGATAAGGATGGAGAAAAGGAAGTGAAAAAATAGGTGCTACCATGACCAATTGTGGAAAAGTTCCCTCTTCTGCAGGGTGTGTGCATGTGTGTATACGTGTGCACAAGTGTTAAGGAATCGGAAAATATTTGCTAACTATGGAGTCAGAAAGAAGTCATCTTGTGTCAGCAGGAGGGATTCCATTCTAAAACAATTCTTCTTTCTCCTAAGTAATGTTTCTATATGATTTGGACTTTTTAGGTTGTGTTCCTTATCTTCATATACAAGCCATTCCTTAGTTTTTTAGGGTTTTTTTGTTTGTTTTGTTTTTTCAATCTTTCAGGATGCTTTACGACAGTATACATGGACCTAAGATCAAGCTACAAGATTTATCCATTCTTTTGCTTTCAGAAACCATTCCCCAATCCATAAGTTAGGAATATTACCCCCACAAGCTAAGGCTGGTACCACTGCATTCTCTCTGTTTTAGTCAAATGTGCAAACTTTTAACAGCATCATAAATAATAATAGCTTTTAAAGTCATTTCAATAAGCAAGTATCTCAAAGTCAAGCTGTCTGATCGGGACCCTTCCCCTTGGGGTAGTAGAAACATCCAAAAGAGTCAAGGAAGAAGGAAGTCACTGCTGTATTCAATTAGTTGAGAAACCATCAAAGTAAATAAGGCAATACCTTTAAGAACATACAAAAAGGGAGGCAGTGAAGTAGAACAGATTAAAAGAAAAAGGAGAAGTCTGTTTTAGCTACCAAGTGACCCCAGGGATGAAGAATAATTTCTTCTTCAGGACAATTTTAGTAAAGGTCTCCTAGCAAGATGGCTCAGTGGAGACGATTTCCTTTTCATGTCTGTGGGGAACTGATGAAGTTTTCAGGAAACACAGGCAGTGTAATTTCAAACAAAGTACAGTAGGTCAGTTAGAGAGAGCAAATTTAGAAGTCTTTTGTTGCCTCCTAGAATACTAATGGTTTTGAAAAGTCCCAGTGGTCATGAGGTAAGTAAGCCATTTGCATCTTAGGAATCAGATGCAGTGCAGAGAAAAATCTCATTAACTCTATGCCAACTCAAGATGGCTTTCACGGAATTCTCAACCTTCTTAAACTGACAGCTGATAATGCTCGTCTTACAAAATTATTTTTAGGTCTAACATGTTCAACAACTATTTATTGAATCCTGCTTTGTGCCAGGATTCATGTCAGGCTGAAGAAATATCTGGATACATGAGATCTCTGACTTTAAGAGTCAGAGTAAGAAAAATGTCATTAGATATTTATATAGTTATTAATACAAAACCATAGAAGTATGAATACAGTGATGTAGAATCTCTAAGGGGAATGACTCTACCTGGAAGAAGCAACATCTAAGACATCAACTGCTGGAACATAAATCTCAATGAGAGGTCCAGTGGATACGCTATGGGTGCTCCCTCAGTCAGGGCACACGTACCTGGGAAGTCGGTCATTGCACTCATTTCCGCAGAGCTGAGTAAGACCCTCAGAATCCATCTTAACACAATTGACCACCGCTGACAGCTAAGAGCTGGTACAGAACCTACTTGCAAATCTGGCTCTTTACAAATGTAAGGCATTGTTACTAGATAGCTTTAAGAGCAAGTGCCCACCTACATTGCCCATTGCTAAAGGGTATAAGTTATCCAGATTATTTAAAGGGCACAGGACCAGGAATCAGATGATCCAAACGCTGACTAGCTTTGTGATTGTGACTAAACCTTTTACATGAGAGCTTCTTTCCTCGTCAGAAATGGCAGAAAATTCCCTCCCTGAGAAGTTTCTGGAAGTGTTAACTATAGAATTGTTACATATGTAGGTACTTTGAAAACTGAAGTGCTAAGCCAACACAAAATGTGAGCTTTTGTGACAATGTTTATTATATTCTTTATCTTATGGTTTTAACTAATCTTTCCATAGTATTCTGGGACTTCTCCCCTGCATGCCTCCCAGCCCCCACCTTGCAAAATCCAGGGTAAATACGTTCAGATGAAAATCAAAGTCATCCTTAAAAGGGAGAAGAAGTTTTAAAATGTGAAAGAAGGAAGAGATGGAGAGTTCCAGTGTAATAGTGTAGTGGTTGGGAGCAAAGGCTAGGGACCAGATTACGTGGGTTTAAATCTTGCATCTGCCACCAGCTGTGTGACCTTGGACAAATTGCTCAATCTCTCTGGCCTCAGCTTCCTCGTCTGTAAAATGAGGTTGATAACAGAAACTGTTTCACAATAATGTGAAGCGTGAAGGAAATAATTCGTAAACTGTGTAAAGCTTACAGAACAGTGCCCATAGATAGCACATAATAAATATGAAATAGGTTTTTATTAATTAAATAGAAATTCACTGAGCAGAATGTGTTATATGCCAGATCCTTAGCAGCATGTAACGGCTTCCCCGACTCCCACCAAACCCCAGATTTGTTCAGTTCCGGATGAACATATTACTATGCTGAAGCCAATAATAGTCTGGGTTTCTCACCTAGAAAGTTTTCCAGCTATGGGGAAAAGATCAAGACTGTGTACAAAGTCTATGATCTTAAAGCTGTCTTAATGTTGTGTTAAAAAGATGTCAACTTTCCTTTCCTTCTTTACTTCTCTTCTTCTTCCCTTCCTTCCCTGATGTCTCCTTCCTGCCCTCCCTCCTTCCTTCCAACAATACTCTTTGAGAGTTCA
This sequence comes from Leopardus geoffroyi, assembly GCF_018350155.1. NCBI lineage: Eukaryota > Metazoa > Chordata > Mammalia > Carnivora > Felidae > Leopardus > Leopardus geoffroyi. The sequence goes on from NC_059338.1 coordinate 90,912,136, forward strand.
TTGTACATTAGATGCTATGCTAGAAATTTCAAAAGTTTGTGTTATGGTGGATCCGTCAGAAATATATGTAACTTTGATATAGCCCATAAATCCAGTGAGTCTTTAGAAGGCAGTTTAAATCATCCTGAAAAGGGGATGAAATTGATTCATTGAAACAAAGCATTAAAGGTTAGTTTCCTAAATTCCAGGATCTTTAAAATAGGGATCTCCAAACCTGTTTGAATATTCACCTTTACAAAAAAAATTTTTGAGGGTTAATCTCCAATATAGGTTGAATATTAGTTTTTAAATTACTCAGAAGGACTACTGTAACAATAAATATTATTTATTAAAAGACAGTAACAATGGAACATTTAAACAAATGATAGAATAAATAGGTGCTCAGGTGTTTTTTCTTATACCTTTGTGGATTGCCCTGTGCAGACTATTGTACTCATGCCTCACGTAGAGGACATCTTCTTTGGGTTTTATTTAGGTTAAAAAAAAAAAAACATGTAGAAGAAAATGTATCACTATAGAAGAGAAATGTTTTATTTGAATAAAGCCAGCATCTTGTGACATAACTGCCAACGTTTATTCTCTGTCAAGCCAAATAGGACTTTGCTGGAAGTAAAATATGCAACAAAAATTCCTCAAAAGAATGCAGCATATTTTGAGAGGCATTGCCTTTTAATTAAGAGCTGCTACATGAACTCAGCAGTAGGGCATAATGGTTAAACTCAAAGTCTCTGGACCCACCTTTCTTGGATTCAGATTCTGTCCTCGACCACTCCCTAGTAATGTGTTCTCAGACATGTCACTGAGGCTTTTGTGTGCCTCAGTTTCTTCATTTGTAACAGGTAGGATGATAGGATGCCTGTATGGTAAGTTGTTGTGAGGAGTAGATAACTCCCTGGCACATACTATGTGTTCTAGGATTAGTTATTATTATTAACTTTAATAAAGACAGCATTAAAAGCTAAGCTTTCTTGGCTTCATTTTTGAGTAAGTTGTTAAACTGCGTTACAACCATCAGAAGCCAAAGCAGTCTTCTTGAAGTGAGTTTAATCCTTAATCCGAGGATTAGCAGATCAAAGGTGATTTACCCAGCTTCCCAGAGAAACAGAAGAGGAAAGAAAAACCAGACCCCCATTTGCACTGTGCCCCATGAATCTGTCACTTGTGTAGGATTTATTTTAACTTCGCACAGAATTCTTTACCAACAGGAAGAGATTTGTACAGGGGATCTGAGTCAGTGGTCCTGTCCTCCCTCCCTCACCTGTCTGTATCTGTAGGGTTTTATCAGAAAGAATCTCAAAGGTGAATTTTATGGGTAAATGTTGGCAGAAACATGTATCAAGGTATGAAAGGCATGGTCTGCCTAAAGGAAGAAACTGAATAGTGTATGTTTGTGTTCAAGAATCCTAAGTTGGTACTCAATGAATTTTTTATTTTATTATTTTATTTTGTATTAGTTCATTTGTCTGTCTGCTTGTTTAACTAGGCTTCACACCCTACTTAAACTGGGCCCACAACAGGGCTTGAACTCACGACCCTGAGATCAAGGGGTGAGCTGAGATCAAGAGTCAGATGCTCAACTGACTGAGTCACACAGGTGCCCCTTAATGATTTTTTAAATTGGACTTGTTCATTAAGGCCATCTCTTTTTACCCTTGCTTAATTCGAATTCGAATGGAATGGAATGGAATGGCATGGCATGGGGGGGAGGGAGAAATTGTTACTGAGTACCTATTAAGTGCCAGGTACTGTGCTAGGTCCTATATGTATATTCATTCTCTTTCAATTATTACCACAATTTGATGGTGGAAGGCATCGTCATCCTTATATTGCACATGAGGAAACTGAAGCTCTGAAGATTTAAGTAAATTTCTCAAGTTTACAAAGATATTAGGAGGCACAGCCAGGATTCATTGTCTAGAATCCCAGATGTGCCAGAATGTAGGCCACCACACATACTTGTCTCAGTGCCTCCCATGGGAAACTCACCAGGGTCCTGAACAGTTCTAGGAGGCCAGGTTCCTAGCGTGATCATCCCACTGACTATTCTCTAGAAGGATCTCTCTAAATAAATGTAAACTTTTGAGCTCTCAGGGACCCCAAATGTAAGCACAAACTGAATCCTAAAGGCAAAATATATATAATATACTCTTTGGATAATGATTTTATCAAGTTATTCCTTCCTTGGTCCTATAGTATTACACTTAATAAATTACTCATTTTCATGGGAATCATGACTGAAGAATATTACCTCAAAATATGGGATCTAAGAATGTAAGGAGGGGCATGGTATTCTGGGACTTTCCAGCCTTCACAGTTGTCTGAGTTCCCAGATTACTTTTTGCTATGCCTCTTCCACTCACTGCTTGCAATTAATTGAAGTCACACATGTTACAAAAATGTCTTTCCAGAGAGTCCCAGTTTGAGAAACTATCATTGTGTTCCACAACTCACTTCAAATTCAATTGTTTAAGTCTTAAACTGCATTTTTCCAGAGGATTCATGTTCTCAATTTAGAGACCAAAAATTCTCTGATCTAGAATATAGCTGAAATTTATTTAGTATCATCGTGGTAAAATGTAAATAATAGATATGAATAAGAAATGTTCATTTTTTTGTCATTACAAAAAATTATAATAAATATAATAATAACAATTGCAACTTTGTACCAGGCTCAGTATTTAACATAATCTCATAAAAATCTATCAAGGTATCATATCCCATTTTTATAAATGAGAAATCCTTCCTGAACCAGATTAAGTAATTAACCTAAAGATACATAATTAGTAAATCATCCAGATTTGAGCTCAAATCTGGTATATATTTGGTATTGTGGTTACTCAGTCTCTCTGGATTTTGATTAATAAAATACAGGTGTCAGAAACAGGATATTCAATTTTGCTAATATGCTTTGGGCAAGTTCTTTGACTTCCCTAGACTTAATTACTTCACTAATAAGTTTAGCAGTTTGGACAATTGGTATTTATTTATTTAGTTAGTTAGTTATTTAAGTTTGTCCATTTATTTTGAGAGAGAGACAGCATGAGGCGGGGAGGGGCAGAGAGAGAGAAGGAGAGAGAGAAGCCCAAGCAAGCTCTGCACTGTCAGCGCAGAGCCTAATGCTGGGCTTGAACCCATGAAGCTGTGAGATCTTGACCTGAGCCCAAACAGAGTCAGACGCTTAACTGACTGAGCCACCCAGGTGCCCTGGTCTTTATTTCTTTAATGTTTATTTATTTATTTTGAGAAAGAGAGAGAGGGAGAGAGCAGTGAGTGAGGGAGGAGCAGTGAGAGAGGGAGAGAGAGAGAGAGAGAGAGAGAGAGAGAGAGAGAGAATCCTAAGCAGCCTCCTGCTGTGAGCACAGAGCCCACAGGGGGGCTTGATCCCATGAACCAAACTGTGAGATCATGACCTGAACTGAAATCAAGAGCTGGATGCTTAACCAACTAAGCCGCTCAGGTGCCCCTGAACAATTGGTCTTTAAATTCTAGGCTAACTAAGCCCCCCTGGTGATAAATTTCTCATCATTTCTATAAGCAGCCCTATACCATTGCTCCATGGCTACATTTTTTAGAAAATTTATTTTTCCTAGTCAATCAAAAGACATCTCTCAATGATTTCTAAACATTTTTGTCCTAGAATCATACGGAATAAGTCTCCATGCCCTTCTCCATCCATTCATCTAATCGGTAAGTATGTAGTATCATACCAGCATTAGAGAACCCAAAGATGTTGCATTAAATGGATGGAAATGAAATGAAACAATTAGAATTAAGTATTTATTTAATATAGTTGCATTCTGTTTGGAATGTATTAGTTATGATATGTTAGGCTATGCTGAAGTAGAAATAAAGCCTGACATGTCAGTGGCTTAATATGAAGAAAGTTTATTTTTCACCCAAAAGTAAAGTCTAATGAAGAGTGGGGATATTTCTAGGCAACTCTCCTCCAAGTGATGAACCAGGAACCAAGATGCTTCCAGCTTATAGTTTGGCCAAATTCTATCCTTCATTTCCAATGTATGGACAGAAATATATGGAGAATGGAAAATCATGCAAATTGTTTTATGGCTAGGGTTGTAAATCACTTATATCACCTCGGCCCACATTTCCCTGGCTAGAACTCAGTCACATTGTTCAACAGACATACAATGCTGACTGGGAAAGGTGTTCTTCCAGTATCTGCAGAAATCAAGCTGTTTGATGAACAAATTGCATTATGTTTCCTATAGGAACTGAAGGGAGTTTACATCGTAGACTTGCAAACAAATTAAGATTTGACAAATGGGTAGGAGTTTTATAGGTGATAAATCTGATGGAAGTGCTTAGGACAGAAAAGAAATTGCTGAGCAAAGAGCCAGACAGAGCCAAAGATACAGAAAGAACATGGCATGTCCAGGCACCAGCATTTATCACATAAATACTTATTGGGTCTGTACCATGTGCCCATCGCTTCCCTAGGTGCTGTAATTATTTTGGTAGTGTTGTTTAAAGTAGATGCCTTAGTAAAAGTTTCCCCCCAAAAATTTCCTGAGACAGATGTTTTAGTGAATATAGTTTATTTAGAAAACAATGTCAAAAAGAAAATGTGATGGACACGGGAAAGCAACATAGAAAAAGAAAATAAACTGCCAGTTTGCATCGTCTAGTAGGCCCTGATACAGGCAACTGTGGCTCGGGCCTGAGAGTCATTACTGGCAGCTTATGAAATGTGTCTCATAACTGCTCTAAGAGGATTTGAAGTGGTGCACAAGATATATCCAACACCATCCATCCCCAGCGCCTTTCACCTCTTATACTTGGGTCTTCCATTAGTCAATCCATTGCAAAGCCCCCTCTAAAGTAGAAGCCAGTTATTAAAAGTGGATTAGTGGAACCAGCCTCCGTCCCTGCTACTTTAACTCTCCTGAATCACATACTCCAAATGTATTCTTTTACTCTTACACTGTGCTGGGGACTGTATGTTTGGGTCCCCCCCCCAAATTCATACATTGAAGCCTTAAGCCCCAACATGATGGTATTTAGAGATAGAGATTTTAGCAGGTAATTAAGGGCAAGACCACATGAACACACAGTAGGAAGGATGCCACCTGCAAGTCAGGAAGAGAGCTCTCACAAGGAACCAAGTGGGCTAACACCTTAATCTTGGACTTCCAGTTTCCAGAACTTTGAGAAGTAAATTTCTGCCATTTAAGCAACCAGTCTATGGTGTTTTGTCACGGGTACCTGAGAGGAGTAATGCACTATTTAATATTGTTTTCATCCTTAGCCAGCACTTTGGCTGGTCTAGTAGTCTTTCCTGTGGTCTAGGCTGCTTACCTAGAAAGATGGCCTGCACCTTCAATCCTGAGGGTTTTGGACTCATTGTTGTTATACTTGCCCAGTCATCGCTTTCAGTGTGTAGAGAACAAGCAGGACATTTCCAAGTAATTCCCTGGCTATACTTCAACTTATAGCAGCAACCCTAGCTCCTCATGGCAATAATGATCAATTACCCACACTAGTACTGTAATCATTCCTTGTTTGCTGGCCCACTAATATTAAGAATCCAGAGTGACAAAGTGGTAGTCCTAGCTTCAAATAGAGTGGAACCCTTCCTGTGGAGGTAAACTCTTTAGGAAAATAGGGCCTTGGGTCCAGCAGAGCTTAAGAACAAATTTTACAGGTTGGTAAACCTGTAAAACCACTCAGAGAATGATGATCAGAGTGCGTAATTTTCTGTAAACCTCTTGCTTCCTGAATCCATGTATTCTATGCACTGGGGACCCAGCACCATCTTTTAACCATTGACTCAGTACATTTAAAATCCTAGGGTCAATATTATTTATCTAACATGTTACTTGAGTTTTTAATAGACCTTTCCACTATTAGGCTACTTACTTCCTGATGACTGGGTATATAATAATTCAAATAGATCTCATGGTAATAATGATATTTCAGGCATTCTATAAGGCTCCAAATTGTGGGTGCTACTTACAGTATTGAAGAGATATAAGGCAACCCATATGCTTCCACTTAACAACTCCAGCAAAGAAAAATCATCAAAAGAGGGTTGATGTAATCAACCAATCACCAAGACACTGGCTGGATTCACTGAGTTAAAGTACCATTAAAAAGGCTCAGCATTGGTCTATGACGCTTGCAGATACAGAGGTATCCAGATCAGCCTTTAGGAAAGGCATCTCATGTTATTGAGTCTGTGCATATAGACTTTATCTCTGCCACCACGGCCACTTAATTCATGAGCCCATTGTGTCATCCCCAAGCAGAAAATGGAGCTAGCTGTCATCTTCTCCAATTATTATTAGGTGTCTCCTCTTTGGCTTATGCTCTTCTCATGGTTTGAGTCTACTACCAGAGGTCTATCTGTATGAATCTATGAATCTTATGAAGACTTCCTTTTTGCCCATCTACTTATCTTACTCATTCTATGTTGATGACCAATAGGCAAGCTATTTTCTAATAGCTATGAATTAATACATATCCATACTTCAAGCCATTTCTCCATCCATACAAAGTAAACAAACCAAGCATTTTACTCACTCTCATTTAGGAATACCCATGACTGGGTCTATGGTGTGGCAGCTGTCCTTTTAAAGTATTGTCCATATAACATACCAACACCAAAATATTCATTAATATGTCAGTAATCTGAATCGTTGTGGAGTTTATTTCTCATCCGCTGGTTTTGGCTCACATGTCTCCTATGGGAGTATTTATATTTCTGGCTATTCATGATCTCAAGGTGCAACTACACAAAAGTATCCAATGCAGTGTAATACAAAGAGGAATCTTTATGATTTAGAAAGCTCTAGGCAATGCTTCAGCTACTCTATAGCACAATGTTCCTTCTTCTTTTTTTTTTTAATTTTTTTAACGTGTATTTATTTTTGAGACAGAGAGAGATATAGCATGAATGGGGGAGGGGCAGAGAGAGAGGGAGACACAGAATCTGAAACAGGCTCCAGGCTCTGAGCGGTCAGCACAGAGCCCAACACGGGGCTTGAACTCACGGACCGCGAAATCATGACCTGAGCCCAAGTCAGATGCTCCACCGACTGAGCCACCCAGGCGCCCCTTTAGACCAATGTTCCTTCTACCCATACTTCATCACAATCTACCACATGTGATAATCTTAATAATTATGATGCTACTGCATGCCAAATATTATCACCACCCACTTCCCACAAGTAATTAGAGTTTTATTTCTTTCTTATCTATGAATGATTCAGCTTCAAAATCTCATCACAGGGGTTTGCTTTATAAGAACTTTCTTAGTAACTACTAAGTCTTTCATATTTCTTTGAAAATAAATCCTCATTCAAAGACTTACATAAAAATAATCTATTTGGGAAGTAATCTCATGTATCAAGAATTATGGAAAGAAGGACCAAAAAAGGAAAAGAGAAAAATAAATTAACATGAATTGTTGCACTGGCCATTGGCACAGGTGGAACAATCTGAAACCTTCATGACCGGCAGTGGAAAGAGGCTTAGAAAATATCTCTCTGAAATTTTGGCACAGGCTTCTATCCCCTGTACATCAAGGTAGTTCTATGTGTATGAATATCCCACACTTTGGGGCTACATCCCTGATAAAGAGAGGCTTTCTCAGGGAGCCCCATGTTTTGATGACAGATATGCCCCAGGGAAGGAAGAGCTATGTGGCTTGAGCACAAGGTGAGGCACTTTCTGGATGCACCTTAGTGAAACTAGTCAAGTTCTATATAAAACTGGTCATGGTAACACCTCTGAAATAAGAGGTGAGGGTTGAGGAGATCTGACATAGTACACAACAAATATCTGATGCAGTGTAATGTGAAAACGATTGAGAAAAATTAGGATTGACACATAGAGAACTGATCCCAAGGATATTTCTATGAGATGAAAATTATTTCACATTTTACCCTTTAGCAGGTGTCATTGAAGGATTTTGAGCATGGAAAAATTGTGCTCATATCTGAATGTTAAAACAATAAAGACAAGTTTGTAGGCAGAGTGAGCAGTGCTAGAACCAGAGGTATAAAGACCAACAAATAAGACTTCTCAGCAAAGAAGTGAGATTTGATGATAGTCAAAATCTGGACAGTAAGAATTCAGATGGAATACCCACTTAAAAGCTATTTTGGGGGAAGAGTCAGTGGACTGGGTTTGGGTTGACCAAGAAGAGTATAGGAAAGAGGAATCTAGGATTACTCTGAGGTGAGCTGCTGGGTGATTTAATTGTGTCATACACAAGTTAGAAACATATGCTAGGAAAAGTTGTATGGTATAAGTGAAACTGGAAATATGGGGTTCACTTTGGGTACATAGAGGTTAAAGAATGGGTTGGAAATTTGGATGTGTATATTCAAGGTAACTGGGAATATTAGTGTGGAATTCAAGAGAGAGACTTGGGCTAGAGTGGGATTCACAGCATACAGGTGGAATTCTGAGGAAACTAAAAACAACAGCTTCAGAAAGATTATGACTCATCATGGGGTTCCCTCAAGGGTAGTTCTCAGCAGCTGTAAGGGAAAAGGGAAAAGATTGAAATTGAAGCAACAAGTCCATGACACTAGAAAAAAATGGCCTAGGATTCTTGGGATCATAGTTGTTGGTTTTCCCCCCTTGATTCTATAGTTGGAGTTGCTAAAATAGATGGTAGGCATCATGGCTGAACGAGTACCTCATTTGGAGAAAATTGTTTTCCTAGGGGTCAAAACAGTTCTTCCCACTTAGACTGTCCATCAATAACAGCAGCTAACCACTTTTTAAAAACTGAAGTGTAGTTGACATACAATATTACATTAGTTTCAGGTAAACAACATAGTGATTCTATAAGTCTATAGGTTATGCTATGCTCACCACAAACATATTTACCATCTATCAGCACACAACACTATTGTAATGCCATTGAGTATATTCCCTATGCTGCACCTTTTATCCTTGTGAGAATATATCAGGTATTGTTTGAGTCCAGAGCTCCCCCAAAATGATACTGCTTGCTATAGATTAAACATATGTCCTGGCTTGCCCAGTAGAATCTCAGTTTCTGCCTAATGTACTAATCCTAGTGTTATTATTAATATGCCCAATTCAACTCTCAGAAGCATCCGTATCTGCATGATAAATTATACGATCCTCCTAATTATCAATGTGATGGAATATTGATCTCCTTAAGAATGCTAACCAGCTTAGCATAGTTGAAAACCTCAAACAAGTTTCCTCTGGCCTTAACCATTTGCTTCACTGTGCCCGGTGAATATCACAATTCTGTATCTGTGTTAAGATGTGGAAAAGGCGGAGAATCTGGACAACTTGCGTGGTGTTATTATCTCAACTTTAGAGATAAGGCTATACGGTAAGTGGCACAACCATGATCAAACACGAGGAGAGAAGATAACAATGCCAGATCTCTCTAAAGTGTCCACACTCCTTTCCAAGCATCTTCTATAAAAAGGACATTCTGTTAATTCAGGCTATGCTCAATGATGCCAATCACAGACTCATTCTGTTTGTGGTAAACTTATTTTGTGATGACGACGTCACAAGGTCACCTTTTAAGAGGATATCAAAAAGAGAAATTGTTTTTGGAAGCCATTTTGCCATGTGAGGCCCAACCAAATATTTCAGGGAGTCTTAAAACCAGTGAACTAGAACCTGATACAGGGTATAATTTATTCTGTACGCCATTTTCGTTTATGTGGTTCAAGATTTTGAATCTTCAAATAACATTGAAATATAGCCTTGTTGTCAAGCATAGTCTTAAAGTCATCTGACTTAGGAGGTTTATAAAAATTAGCTGAAAAATATAATTTGGTCAGAACTTGGACTTCTCTCTGTTGTACCTGGTCACACATGAGTTTTTCCTAAGCATTTACCTATACATTTCAGTTCCTAAAACTAGTTATGACATTCAGCCAGAATATTTCCCTTTGCAAAGTACAAATTCAACTGGAACTAAGTCTATGAAGAGACAGTTAAATAAATATGTTTATGTAAAGAACTTTTCTACCCTAACTTATCCAAGGTCGCTCAGTTATTAAATGGCAGATCAGGGAATCGAAGCCCGGTTTAGATGATTTCAAAAGACCAGGGTTTTGAAGTGGTGTTCATAGCTGTCTCCAATGATTTAGTCACTCACCCTTATGACACTTAGTTCTCTTCATATTTCTTTCCGTTAGTGAAAACAGGTACATACTAATGTAGGTCTTTTGCAAAAAACAAAGTGGTGTAACTCAGACTTTCAAAAGCAATCTGTAATCTGTCTAGGATACACTTCAAATAAATGGAATGGATAGCTAGAATCCGAGCCTGGCTCTCTTGACCCACATACCAAGTGCTTTTCACTCTCTACCTTATTTTAACTGTATAAAACCTCGATTTGAGTCCCACATCAATTACTCCCTGGGCGGGCAACTTTGGGTACGTCAACTCACTTCTCTGATGCTCAGATATCTTTTCTTAAAATAGGGACATCTAATTTCCTCCTGAGGCTTTAGAAAGAGCAAAGGGTAGAATGAAGATCTGGATACCAGAGTTTTAGTTTCCTGTTCCTGACGTGAAACATTTGAAAGTCAAGTCAGTAGAGGCTGATTGTCTAGCAAAATGGAAAGAGCGTGACCCCTGGGGACTTTCAGATCTAGGTCCAAGTTCTTGTTTTTGCCTTCCTAGCTTCACAGCCTTACCCAAGTCCCTTATTTTCTGAGTCTCGGTTTCTTCGCCTGCAAAACTGGCACACACAATAAATGCTGCTCCAGGATCTACCCGTTATACTTTTAGAAAAATGAAATGGCTATACACAGGTTTTAATTACATTCAGGATATTTGTTTCAAGAGACATTTAGTATATACTCAGTACAGGCATATTTGCTTTCTTGAGAGTGACTAAATTTCATTTAAAAAATTTTTTAATGTTTATTTTTGAAGGACAGAGGGACAGAGCATGAGTAGGGGAGGGGCAGAGAGAGAGGGAGACACAGATTCCAGAATGAGCTCCAGGCTCTGAGCTGTCAGCACAGAGCCCGACATGGGGCTTGAACTCACAAACTGCGAGATCATGACCTGAGTTGAAGTCGGATGCTTAACGGACTGAGCCACCCAGGTGCCCCTAAATTTCAGTTTTTAACTGCAAATCCCACTTTATGTTACAGACAGCCATATCAAATTGAGTTTAAAAAGAGGCCATTTATGTCCTTCTCAGTTAAAAACAAAACACACCAAAACCTGAAATCCAAGCAGATGATAGACCTGCGAGAGAAAAGATCTGTATGAAAATGAAAGCTTTGCGCGGCTGTAAAAGTATGGGGGGAAACACAGAGGCTTTGATTGCTGTGTGAAGGACAGGCTGCTGGTATTGTTTCCTTGTTCAAAGCAGTCCATTCGGGCCACCTGGGGAGGCATGAGGCCTTGGAGGAGCCCAGCAAGCCGCAGAAATGACTCAGGTGCTGTGAAAGATCGCAGAGTAACGTGCTGATGTGAATTAGCTTCTTCCCCAGGCCCCATTAAGAAGGCCACCCACGGCCAAGTTCAAGCATTAAAATATATATTTGCCTTCCCGGTTTTGTGTTATTTGATTCTCAAACATTCCTTCTTGAAAATTCTGTAAATACAGCAGCAGCCAGGATTCGTACCTTGCGATCACTTTCCCAAACTACTTTGGAGGGGGACCTGTCATATCCCACCCATGAGACCTCCTGCTGAGACGCTGACCAAAAAACAGATTGCTTCACACATCAGCAGCCCAGAGTTATTTTGGGTCTGCTACTTACCAGCAATGTGGCCTTGTATGGGTCACTTAAACTTTCTGGGTTTCTGTTTTCTTATCTATAAATCTATGAGGCTAGGCTGAATGTCAAATATCTGCCAGACCCCTCCTGTCCCCATTTTCTCTGATACAACATATGAACTGATAACAAGGATTCCCAAACGAAAACAAATTCAATGTTGCATCCAATTTGGAATGCACTGACGTGATGTGACTAGATTTAGCCTATCTGTGGAGAAGGGGAAAAAAAAAAAAACACCAGAGTTTACTGGCAGCCTGGGTGAGTCAAAAGGCCAAGCTATTTTTGGTAAAGACCACTAAACTGGTTCGGGCATTTATATGCATTTTCTCAGCAAAAGGACACAAGCATCCTGCTCAAATTCCAGGGAAAGACCTACCTACACTTTAGTGCAATTCAGTAGTAAAATAAATGTACTTAGCTGAATAAGGACAACACACACTGAATGCTGGCTTTGTAGCATTATTTGTTAGGCTTCTCAGTCTGCTGGTTGGTAAGGTCATCAAGTGACCTAGTTATATGGTAGGATGCATAGCTTCAGTAGGGAATAAATAAACATTTTTAGACTCTTTTAATTTTTTTCTTTTTGCCCACATTGAATTAATAACTTGTTGCCTTGCAAAGACATCTGTGGCCAGCGCTAGGAGATATAATGACCATTATTTGAATTTGGAAGGCAACTTTGCAAACTAAAGTCTTTCTAGTGCATGTTGATAATGCTAATAAATAATAGTACTTCCTATTCATCCTCGACATGGCTGTCATAATAAAACGAATGAAATAAAACCAATGAAACCTAATTTCATAATAAAACCAATGAAAATGATTTCACATGTGAAGCAATCAGCGTAGAGGATAACACATATACATACGCATATACGTATACACATATATGCACTAAATCAACAGTAGTATTATTAGTCGATTGCTAAAGTAGACTTACAATTATACAAAGTATACTTTGTATCTTTTGTATTAGATCACGTGACAACTTACCCTTCAAAGCCTGGAAATTCACATATTCTTATCCCTTCTCTATTTTGCTACTTAGGGTCTGTTTTTGCCACTTGACGTTCATTTTGCCACTTTTCAGGTAAAAAAGTTAATCTGATTTACCCTTAACCCCACTAAATATGAACCTCTGAAGTTGTAGGTCCTGGGTGAAGCCATCTTCCAACCACACGGGGACTGAGAAATGGAGACAACATCGAGAAAGCAGATGGAAGAAATGTAAAAGGAGAAGCCAGGCTATTATGGCATCATTTACACTATAGAATGAGGTTATGGTACCCTTTAGGCTCTTGATCCAACCTAAAACCTTACTCTCCAAATGCTCAGTTATTCGTTTTGGTCGATCCAGCTTGAAATAGGTCTTATGCCATCTGCAAAAGAACAACTCCTATCAGACACTTGTTAAAAACGCAGTTCCCTTGACTTAACGAGTCATTCTTCAGTAGTGGAGCTGAGGGATTCTGAATCTCTAACCAGGACCCCAAGTGCTTCTCCTGTAAAACCGGTGTTATGGACTGAATTGTGCCCCATCCTCCCCAGGACGTGTGCTGAAGTCCTAACCCCAGTACCTCAGAAGGTGACTGTATTTGGAGATAGAGTATTTAAAGAAGTTATTTTCGGTGCAAATTAGATATTAGGGTGGGTCCTAGTCCATTGTGACTGGTGTCTTTATGACAAGGGGAGATTGGACACAGACATGCATGGAGGGAAGACTGGGTAATTGATGACACAGGGAGAAGATGGCCGTCTACAAGCCAATGAGAGGCCTCAGGAGAAGTTAACCCTAACCTTGACCTGGGACTGGAGGAAATAAATTTCTGTTGTCTTGAGCCACCCAGTATGTGGTCTATGACATGGCAGCCCTTGGAAACACGTATAATCACTTGGGGAAACATCAGTTCTGGGACAACTCATCCTATGCTAACATCTGTTTTGCAACCTTCCAGGCAAGCAATCCTGCAGCCTTTCTTTTCCCTGCAGAGGGAATCCATAAAATTCCAGCATGGCCCGGTCCAAATTGGAACTGCTCTCTCTGTGCAAAAGTCGTCTTTACTTTACGCCGAAATTTATGTCATGATAATTAAGGTTCATAATGATGAATCTAAAGTGGTTTCAGAACAGTCAAAGACAACAGTTTACTCACTGAAATCCTAACATTATGTATTCTCTTTACAGTATAATATTTGATATGTATATTCTAGAATTTAATTTAGGACATTTGACAAATATTATTTGGTTATAACTAGCACTTTCAATGCACTGATCGTTCTGGATAAAAGGTAGTTGATCATAGTTTCTAAAGCAGAATGAGATTAAAATGTTATATGTGAAGTTTTCCTCCCCTAGGGATTTTGAACTTCTGAAGTGTAATCACCAGATGATGATAAAATCTCAATAGGTTTAGCTTCCCAGTCCCTTTTGAGGACAGATCTTTTAGTCTGAGAAGAAACATTCCTTGCATACAGATTTCTATCTGCACATCACATGCAGATAAACTTAGAGGCAACACTCCTGTTAGGAATTAATATTTTTACTGTTTTATTTAAAACAGTTCTACCAACTCTTTTACTGAAATAATGAGTATTTTGGACAGGTGCTATCCAATGGAATTGTAGAAACTGATTACCTGTATAAGTGACCCCCCAAAACCTTTCCATTTTAGAGACAATATTTCTCACATTAAAGCAGACCCTGACAGGCTTAAGTTTAACAAAGGTCCTTTCACTTCCGCTGACTGTATTGAAACTCATATTAATAGTGATAATAAAGTAACAACAATAATAATAACTAACATTTACTGACTGCTTACTGTGATTCTAGTAGAAGGCTTTAAATATATTGCCTCACTTAATATAATTATCAACCGACAGAGGCTGTATTTACTCTTTGCATTTTACAGATGAAACTCAAAGAAGTTTAATGACTCAAAATCATGCACTTCAGTAAGTAGCAGAACCAAGTTTGAGCCCCGCTGACACACAACGTTACATTAGTTTCAGGGGTACAACTTAGTGATCCCACAAGTCTATAGGCTCTGCTGTGATCACCACAAGCGTAGCTATCACCTGTCACCATACAACGCTATCATCATATTATTGACTGTATTTCCTGTGCTGTGCCTTTTATTCCCGTGACTTATTAGCAATCTTTTTTTTTAATGTTTATTTATTTTTGAGAGAGACAGAGACAGAGTGTGAGGGGGGCAGGGGCAGAGAGAGAGGGAGACACAGAATCCAAAGCAGCCTCCGGCCTCTGAGTGGTCGCTCAACACAGGGCTCAGACTCACAAACCGTGAGATCATGACCTGAACCGATGTCAGACGCCTAATGGACTGAGCCACCTAGGCGCCCCTCCCATGGCTTATTTATTCCACAGTTGGAAGCCTGTATCTCTCAGTCTTTTTCACCCATTTTGCCCATCCCTCTCCCCTCCCCTTTCCAAACTCTGGCAACCCTCACTTTGCAGATCCAAATTTCTTACCAAGTTTGATTTGTCTTTAAAATCCTGCTCTCAATTACTGTGTTCGTTCCATAAGGAGGAAACATAGTCTGAGGAAAGAAAACAATCATCCTCTAGGCAACATCTGTAAAACATCTGTAAAACAGGGATATTAACACCTGCCCCTTGAGAGTATGGTAAAGATTAAGTATAAATGTAATTTATCTCAGTAGCCGGCCATAGTTCTTGGCAGATATTTCGTAAGTGCTTTATAAATGTCGATTTCCTCTCTTTCAGCAATTGTTGCCTTGTATTTCCAGGACACTAAACTGGGTCACACCAAAAAACCTGTACCAAGTGGAAGGCATAGTTGCTCCTGCCTTTCTAGAGTTTATACGCAAATGTAAATTCAAAAGACTGTGAAAGGAACAGGTTACAAAATACTCTATTTCAATGAGTGCTTTGTGTGGGCATTTTGTAGCCAGACTCCGCTGGATTGGCATCCTGTCTTCACAATTTTCTATCCATCATCTGTAAACTCGTGGGCCAGTTACTTTCCCTCTCAAGATCCTTATCCATAGAATGAGGATCTACTTCATGGGGTTGACATGAGGCTTTAAAGGTTATTCCTTATTGGTGTTAATTTGGACTAAGGAGGGTTGTGAGAAATTTGATTACTCATTGATGATGTCATTCCATCCTCACAATGACTTGGTGAGATGTGTACTAGTTAACTCTTCTCAGGTTGAGGTAACCAAGGCACAGGAAAGTAAATAGGTGACAAATGGCACCCGGCCAATTCAGTGTTGTAGCCAGGATACCATTCCAGGCAGTGTGGCTGCACAGCCCGGTCACTCCTCAAACCACACAACACTGACTTACAGATCATAAACGAGGTATGTGAAGTTCCAGAAATATTCAAATGCCAAAAAAGGAATATTTATTATGTTATCAATGTGTAAAAAATAAAAACATACTGATGAAAAAGTTTTCTTTCCCTTGGGCTGAAAGGAGAAAATAAAAGGTTGTCCAACTTGAGAGAATACTAATGCCCTTAAGGTACGCTAAACATTATGCTTTTCTTTTTTTAATTCCCTAAAAGAAAGGCCCAAGTACATGAAATTGATGACATTTCCAGACTCTTTACATTTTTGCTTCCTCATGTCATTTCAAAGGATGAGTTCTAACTTGATGACTTTTCCCATTAGCTCTGGGCCACTCAGCTGGCTTTTTCTGACAAAGGTCCACCGATAAATCATGTGTGGCTGACATGATTTCCTTGAAGTTCTCAGTGGTCTAATCTGCCTTGATGTGGCTCCTTTCATGGTTTCATGTGGCATTTGTGGTACATGAGTGGGCATAAGGCCAGCACGGTCATATTGCAGCCACTTGTTGTCTCTTCAAAATGAAGATTGTGTTTAAATGAAAAATTGCGTTCCAGGCACAAATTATTTCTCTTTGAAGCTCTATCTCCTAACATGACATTTAAAGGTTTTGTGGAGAGGGGCGCCTGGGTGGCTCAGTTGGTTAAGCCTCTGACTTTGGCTCAGGTCATGATCTTGTGGTTCATGAGTTCGAGCCCTGTGTTGGGCTCTGTGCTGACAGCTCAGAGCCTGGAGCCTGCCTTGGATTTTGTGTCTCCCTCTCCTTCTGCCCCTCCCCTTCTCACGCTCTCTCTCTCTCAAAAATAAATAAACATTAAAAATAAAGGTTTTGCGGAGAGAAATAATTTGTACTTTTACATATTCATCAATGTTAATTTTGCACTTCAATTTACAGTGAAGAAGGAGAAATTCAGACCATCTTCCTTTCTTCAATACAATCCTTATTAAAATTCCAATGACATTTTTCACAGAAATAAAACAAACAGTCCTAAAATTTGTATGGAGCTATAAAAGACCCCAAATAGCTAAAACAATTTTTTAAATATTTATTTATTTTTGAGAATGAGAGAGAGAGAGCATGAGCAGGGGAGGGTCAGAAAGAGTGGGAGACAGAGGATTCGAAGGAGGCTCAAACTCACCAACCGTGAGATCATGACCTGATCATGATCTGAGCTGAAGTTTGACATTTAACCGACTGAGCCACCCAGGCACCCATCTCAAGCAGTCTTAAAAAGAACAAAGCGGGAGATCTCACATTCTCTGACTCCAAGTTCTATCACAAAGCTATAGTAACTAAAGCAGTGTCACACCGGCATAAAAATAGACACATAGATCAGTGGAATACAATCAAAAGCCCAGAAATAAATCCGTGCATTTATGGTCTACTAATTTTTTTTCTAATTTTTTGAAATGCTCATTTATTTTTGAAGGAGAGAGACAGAGCATGAGTGGGGGAGGGGCAGAGAAAGAGAGAGGGAGACACAGAATCGGAAGCAGACTACAGGCTCTGAGCCAGTTGCACACAGCCTGACGTGGGGCTTGAACTCATGAGCTGTGAGATCATGACCTGAGCAGTCGGTGCCTATTCTTGAGTTTTATGTACATATTTCTGTAACGAAGTAATATATTTATGACACTTAAAAAGAAAAGAAATAACTAGTAGGATTGTGGTTATTTATGAGAGCCATATTTTGAAAGGTTCAATAACCACATGATATATTTTTTTAAGTTTATTTATTGATTTTGAGGGATGCAGACAGAGGGGGAGGGCAGAGAGAGAGAGAAAGAGAATCCCAAGCGGGCTGTCAGTGCGGAGCCCAACGTGCAGCTCAATCTCACAAACTGTGAGATCATGACCAGAGAGGAGATTTAGATTTGGATGCTTAACCAACTGAACCACCCAGGCACCCCACCAAGTGGTATCTTTAAATAGGATAATGATCTGTGAGAGAAGGGCACAATTCTTAAAACAATAGCATGGTGTCTTACTACATTCTGGCTACTGTAACAAAAATACCACGAATTGGGTGATTTATAAACAGCAAACATTTATTTTTCACAGTCCTGGAGGTTGGGGGTTCAATATGATGGCACTGGCAGATAAGGTGTCAATTGGGGACCCTCTTTCTCATAGGTAGCATCTTTTGACTGTGTCTTTACGTGGTGGAAGGAGCAAGAGAGCTTTCTTAGGCCTCTTTTTTAAGAGACTAATTTCTTATAAAAAGCTCTGCTCTCTTGACCTAACCTACTCCCAAAGGTACAACCGCATAACCTCTTGGGCATTATGATTTCAATGTATGAATTTGAGAAGAGACATAAACATTCCATTCAACATTCTACAAAACCATCATTGAAGTCAAAAGACAAGCCAAAAGCTGACAAAGGATTATCATCTAGAAGACATAAAGAACGCTTCTAAGTCAATTGTGAGTTCCAAATCCAAAATGTTTTAAATGAGCAGAAGATTTGAGCAGATACATCATAAAAATAAAAAAGATATTTGAAAGGTTAGAAGGCTTGTGGAAAGAGGCTCAACATCATTAGTCAGCAGATAATGCAAATAAAAACACCGCTTAAATAAAATGTCGCTACCAACCATTAGAATAGCTAAAATAAAAAATACTGATGACACCAAGTGGTGCCAAGAATTTGAAGCAATAGAACTCTCTACATTTTGGGGAAAATGTAAAATCATACAGCTGCTTTGGAAGACAGTCTAGCTGTGTCTTATAAAGTTAAATAGACGCTTATTATATGTCTCAGCAATTGCATTTCTAGGCGTTTACCAAAGAGAGTTGAAAACATATGATCACACAATGACTTCTACGTAAATTTCCACAGGAATGTTTTTCATAATAATAAAAAAACTAGAAACAACCCACATGTCTAACAGCTAGTGAGAAGATAAATATTGTGGTACATCCATACTATGGAATACTACATAGAAATAAACAGGAGCAAGCTACTGATACATATACAGAATAACATTGATGAATCTCAAAATAATTATGCTGAATGAAAAAAGCCAGGCAAGAAAGAGTGCTTATTTTGTAATTTCTTATATTGAAGCAAAATGAATCCCCAGTTACAGAAAACAGATAAATGGCTGCCTGGGCCAGGGTAGAGAGATTGACGGAGATCAGGCACCAGGAAACTTCCTTGGGTAATGTATTTATTCTATATCTTGATCTTGATGGTGATTATGTAAGTGTGGATATTTATCAAAATTTATTCAACTGTACACTAAAGAGTATGCATCTTGTGTGTCAATATGCTTCAATAGAGCTGATTCAAATAAAAACAATAGCCTGGGAACAAATAAAAATGCAAATGGTTATCTTGGAAGAGATAGAAGGTTTCAGGAAAAAGAATCCTTTTTATGTAATGTTTGATTGACTACCATGTGTTGGATAAGTATTCAACTAGTTCTGTGGCTCCTCAGATGATAAATAAGAAGAAGAACTGTCTCAGGAGAACATAAGTAAAATATTCTGAAAACTGGTAACTTTTGAGTTGGATATTTGAGAACTTTTCAAATTTTCTGAGTTGATAAAATGCAAAAGTCCTCTAACGTGAAAAGTTTTGACATCGTATTGACTTAATATAATCGCGTTACAACTTCCTTTGATAACATTGATGTTTTGTGATTTCCCTTGAAATACCTGAATTATGAAGCCAGAAATTAAAATTGCATTAAAATATGCATTAGAATGGGAAAATAATGGACCATGTTCCATCCTTGGCTCTGTGCTGGACTAGATATATGAACTTGAAATGAGTGGCCTTCATGCAACTTCTTTTGTAAGTTGTAAAATCAAAATACATGTTAAACTTCTAGGTCCCTCCAGCTCTTAAATCCCTCTACTAATTGCCCTAATTAAAGACTGGGATTTTATATTTGATCCTAAAAGGATTTGTGGAACCATAAGAGGGCAGCATTCCATTTACACAATTTCTTACACAATTTTCTATAAATGCTCAGTACACTAAAATTACAGGACTTTGACAACAAAAGACAACTGATAAAAAGATTCTGTCACCATGAGAGGGATTCCTATGTTTTGAATCAGTGCTCCAATTGTTAGCTATGTTATCTGCCTTACAAGTTCATCACCCTACAAGGACAGAAGGCCATGGAAGCTTGCTCAGTTCAAGGTTACAATAATAAATTCCAGATTTACAGACTGAACACTGTCTTCTCTTTGTTCTGTCCTGGATCATCATCTCCTGGTCACTCATCTTAACCCGGGGATTGGAAGGTCCTTTTTTCTCTCACATTGGCATTCAGTTCATCCTTCTATACAACGTTGAAGTACCTTCTCATTCTCTTAGGAAATCACTTCCATCTTCCATAGTTAGAGGAAAAGAATGTTTAATCATTGGGAAAGAAAGATCCAAGCACTGGGAAATTGGGGAAACTACCAGTTACCAGCTATGTCCATGCCCAAAGGACAATCTGTCATCCTGTTGGCTTCCATGTGTATCTGAAAGAATGCATTTGATTTGCTTCAAGTCACTACCTTCATTATACTAATTTGAGTATATAGTGTCTCATGGTAATGGAGTAAATACAAACAAACAACACAACACAACGAATCATAAAGCTTTTATTTGACATAGAGAAACTTGCTTGGGCAGGCAAAATAATCCATGAGATAACACAGCAGAATTTACAAGTTGGGGGAATCTAGAAATGCTATATAAATCTGCACCTTGCTACAGGACCAGAGCAGTCATGCCTACAAATGAAAAAAAATGTCATTTGATTACAAATGCTTTTCTAATTATACTCTGACTCCATTTTAATATGTAAAATCTATTTTGATATAGTGTTAGGATGTTAATAAATGTAAATTGCTTTTATCCTGACCTTCTGTTTTATTGTTTCTCCTCAGCTTTTATTACAGAATTGTTATTGCTATGGAAATGTTAACTTCCTGTTTGTATTTCTGGAACCCTGAAGGGCATGGAAGTTGGCCAGTTTAGGCTTTATTAGGTAGCTACTGAGAGAAAAATGTCTGCAGCACTTTTGTTTTGTTTTGCTGCAGTTCACTAAATGAAAATCTGCCCATTAGAAGTAAACTTTGTGGTCAGTGCCTCAGAAATGTCTCCCTTTTCTCCCAGTAACAAACCATAAACCTTCAGCTCATTTAGGTTAATTCTGAAGATCTGCAATTGCTGCTTCTAAACAAATATGAACTTAAATCTAACCATTCCCAAAATGTACACGTCTCTCTGGAATACTGGATGATAGCAGTAGTTAAAATTGGATGACTTTTCCGGATGTGTTTGATCATGTCTGCCTCCCACTGGAGGAAGATTACAGTGAAGAGTTGAGTCCTTGGCTTTTGAGTTCATAAACTTGATTCTGTGAGTTTACTTAAATTTTAGCTCTGATACTACCTCATAAACAGGAATGTCGCTTTACTAATTATTAAGGGAGATACTGAGGACAGTAAGAATGAACAACTAGCTCTCTATTCACAGTCTTTCCTCAGAACAAGGCAATTACAAAACTGAATTAGTGATAGAAAGCTGTTTGATGAGATAGCAGTAAAGGGAACTGAATGCCCTTGAAGGAATTCGCATCTTAATTAAAGGAAGATACACCTCTCTCTAGTGATTGGAACATAGTATCTCGGTCTCCTCTTTTGGATGATTACAGGATAATTATTAGAAGAAATTTGTGCTTTCTTTTTTCTCCTTCTGTAGTGCTCACATTTTTCCAACTAACATCCCCTTTATTTCACCAAATAGGTCATTTTATGTATATTGCATGGACAAAATAGACAATATTTATTCCATGGAGCTTTAATTTAAATGATGAAAAGAGACAATTAAATGGGATGTAATATTTTATGTGGTTAAAAAACAACATTGGGAATAAAAATAAAGAAAGGTAAGGAGGGAGACAGCAATGAAGGAATTATTGTTTTAAATAGCATGGTCTAGAAAGGCCTCTCTAAAAACATGACATTGAAGGAAAAGACTGATTTAAGTGAAGGGCAGGCCATATGTGTATGTGGGCAGGAGGGCTCCAGGCAGAATAATTTACAGTGTAAAGTCCCCCCAAATGGGACAGTGTGGTAGTGTCCCCCCAAATGGGACAGTGTTGTGTGGGTTTGAGAAACTAGAAGGAAGTTAGTACATCTGGACAAGAGAATACAGGGGGAGTGGTTTAAGATGAGATATGGATGGAACAAGGTCATGATGAAGAATTTGGAGTGTATTATGAGTTAAATAGGAAATACCTGGAAGGTTCAGAAGAGAGATATGACACAACCTGATTTGTGCTTTAAAGGGTCTCTCTGACCATTGCATGAAAAATAAACTAAAAATATGTGGTAGGCAATTTCTCAGATGCACCCAATGATTCTTGCCTCCTTCATGCTCTTATATAATCTCTTCCCCTTGAGTGTGGGCAGGGTCTGTGACTTGAATTAACCAATAGAATATGATAAATATGATGGGAAAATTGCTTCCATGATTAGATTATATGAAATTGTAACTTCCATCTGGCTAGCAGACTATCTAGTGCCTTCTTGACTTACACACTTTGATGAAGAAAGAAACCATGTTGGAGAAGTCCATGTGGCAAAGGAGGGTGGATGAGGGTGGCCTCTGACTAGCAACCACATAAGAATTGAGACCCTCTGTCCAACAGCCCCTGAGGAACTGAACCTTGTCTATAATCACGTGAGCTTGAAAGTGCATCTTTTCCCAGTCATATCTTCAGATGAGACCTTTGCCCTGGATCACCTTGACTGCAGTTTTATTGGATTCCCTGAAGCAGAGGACCTGATGAGCTGTGTCCAGACTCCTGACCCACGGAAACTATTAAATAGTAAATGTAGGTTGTTTTAAGTCAGTACAAACTGTGGTGATTTGTTATCCATCAACAGATAACTAATAAAGGAGATAAAGATAAAAGCTGGGAGGACATTTAGGTGAGAGGCACCAGTAACCTGGAATAGGGCTACTGTAGTAGGGAAGAAGATCGATTCAGAATGCAGAGCTCATAGTTTTGCTGATGTTTCAAATGTGAACTATAAGAGAAAAAGAGGAGTCCAGGCTAATGTCAAGCTTTTTAGCCAGAGCCATTCAAGTTCCTGTTCACTGACCTAAGGAAAACTAGAAGAAAAGTTTTTTGTTTTTGTTTTGTTTTGTTTTGTTTTTGTTAAGTTTATCTTATATTTGACCTTTGGGGGGGGGGGCGGTGAAGAGGGTACATGTTGGAAATAAAAGTTTTAGCTTAAATGTGCCAAGTTTGAGATGTTTGTTAGACATTTCCAAGTAGATGTTAAATCTAGAGTCAAAGGGAAGGCCCAGGTTGAGTACACAAATTCAGAAGTTATGCAACTCATTCTCACATTCTCCTTGGGAAATAGTAAAGAAGGAAAACCCTGGAAAGTAAAGAAGAAAGTAAAGCATGAAAATAGCTTTTTACTTAATTCCCTGAGGGTCATGGATTGAGTAAAACCAGGAGAAGCTACAGAGAAGGGCTCAGATTCCATTACTGAGAGTCTCTGGTTTCTTCTAGTTCATGAGTGGGCTGGGTGGGAAATGAAGATAAACAAATGAATCGTAAAGTCAAAAATTTAGTTATAAGCCCGACATAATTCTTTCCATTCAAGAAAATATGGCCACAAAGTAATAAATTAAAAGTTTCAAGTCACCAATCAGGTGCCGTTTTGTGAGGAAGGGTTAGGAAACAGACACACAAATGGTATTAACAAAAGAAGTGTGGGGTGCCTGGGTGGCTCTGTCAGTTAAGCCTCCAACTCTTGGTTTCATCCCAGGTGATGATTTCACAGTTGGAGTGTGAGCCTTGTGTGGGGTTCTGCACTGACAGCATGTAGCCTGCTCGGGATTTTCTTTCTGCCCCCTATCCCCATCTGTCTATCTCAAAACAAATAAATGAACTTAAAAAAACAAAACAAAACAAAACAAAAAAAACAGGTGGTATCTGAGTTGCTAAGTTTCAGTAGAAACTGTACTTTAAATTTTGAATTGGGATCATTGGCCATTCCCCAGAGGGTACGAGCCTCTCTTGTGATACTGGGCAGGGACAGCAGGGTGCAGCCCCCAGTCAGCCACCTCATCATGGGGGTAAATAACCCCTCCACTGACAACCTATCTGTACGCATACGACCATTCTGCTTTTCACCTTCAGTACAGTGTTTAATCAATAACATAAGATATTCAACACTGTATTATAAAATAGGCTTTGTGTTAGATGATTTTGCCCAACTGTAAGCATTGTAATGTAACGTAAGTAGCAGGAGCACATTTAAGGTTGGCTAGGCTAAGCAAGCTATGGTGTTCAGCAGGTTAGGTGTATGAAGCGCATTTTCAAGGGGTGCCTGACCGGCTGAGTCGTTAGGGCATGTGCCTCTTGATTTCAGGCTTGTGAGTTCAAGCCCCATGTTGCGCACAGAACTTACTTTAAAAAATAAAAAGAAAGAAAGAAAAAGCATTTTCGACTTAACAGTATTTTCAACTTACTATGGCCTTATGGGGATGTAACCCCATCATAAGTCAAGGAAGATTCATTCATTTAATTTGACCAGTTCTTCAGCTAATAAGGGGATGAGCTGGGAGTCGGGGTGGGAGGCAGTAAAGTAGGAACTCATCTTAAGATAAGAGAGGCTGGAAGTCTGGTTTCAGACGGCAGTGTGAGACAGAAGTATCTGAAAGCTAGTGATACAGTCCCCTCTAGGAGTTTTTATCCTAACATGTGGGTGATACTCTGACATTACTGAATAAGGCACCAACAGCTTCCCTGGAACGTGTTATATTTCTCTGGCAGAAGTCACTAGGAGGTGGGGTGCCTGGGTGGCTCAGTCAGTTAAGCATCTGACTTCAGCTCAGGTCACGATCTCATGGTTCGTGGGTTCGAGCCCCGCATTGGGCTCTGTGCTGACAGCTCGGAGCCTGGGGCCTGCTTCGGATTCTGTGTCTCCCTCCCTCTCTGCCCCTCCCCTGCTCATGCTCTCTTTCTGTCTCTCAAAAAATGAGTAAACATTAAAAAAAAAAAAAGAAAAGTCACTAAGAGGTGAGGCAAGGACACATACATATGAAATCATTCCAGGACAATTTGTGAAATGTGCTCTCTGTTTTGCAAAGCAATATTGCACAATAATTAGCATATTAACAAGGTGTCTACAGTTTCCATGTCACTTTAAAGGAATGCTGCCTGGTCCTCTATCACTCAGAGCATTTCAATGTTTTTGTTTACTTTCACCCGTATTCCTGAGGCACCTCACATACAAACAACTTCAGGAATATCTAATGGGCATATATTAGTTCATTTAATTCTTATAATAACTCCACTAAGCAAGATCTATTTTTTAATAGATGAAATTGAGGTACAAAGAGGTTAAGTAAACTGGGATTAAACAATTAGCAAGTGCTACTACTGAAACGTTCAACCGAGGAGATCTGACTCCATTGTTCTCACTACAATATTGCAATGGACTGAATGTTTGGGTCCTCCCAAATCCCCATGTTGAAGCCTTAACCCCAAATGTCATGGTATTAGGAGATAAAGCCTTTGGGAGCTAACTGGTCTTTGATGAGATCATAGAGGTGGAGCTTCTAGGATTAGTGTCCCTTATAAGAAGGGGAAGAGACCCCAGAGCTTACTCTTTCTGCCATGAGAGGACACAGCAAGAAAGTGACATCTGCAAACCAGGAAGGGAGCCCTTAGCAGAACTCAACCCTGATGGCACCAGCTTGGACTCCCAGTGTCCAGAACTGGGAGAAATAAATTCCTGTTAAGCCACCCTGTCTATGGCATTTTATTACAGCACCCAAGCAGATGAAACCAATTATATTCTACTACTTCTGAAGGTCAGTTGGGCAGTTGTTTGAAATTAAGTTCTATCAAAAATTATTGTGTCCACAGCACCAGCTCCCAACACTTTTTTGTATATAGGGGAAACCAAATGAAAATTACTACTTAAGATAGTCTTAAAAGAGAAAAACCATCCTAAATGGATACAGTGCAATTGAGGACTTTGGTTTGGTGATGGGCAAAGAAACTGATATTGACGGTCCTTATCTACAGAAGGTATATTTTTCTTATACTATTTGGAACTATCTATTGTGTCACTCAAGGTCCTATCAAGAAATTAGGCTAAATTGAGGGAGGTATAGTAAAGCATCATTTACCCTAATGTGCAGCACCCTGAGATTTTTACCAGTCCTAGGCCTCCTAAAATGAGGAGATGGCATGATTAATGGAACTCAGAAGAGAGTTAGACCTTGTGAGAAGCTGTGACTTTCAGTAGAGAAACCCAACCATCCAGAGGGGAACCTGCAAGAAGGGGTGTACTCCATGCCGATCAGCATCCCCAGGATGGGGTTGGGGTTTGCAGGTGAGGGATGGGTAGATAGCAGACACATCTTTTTTTCCCCTTTAGTTTGCCTGTCAGAGGCCCTACCAAGTTTAAAATGTGTGTCCCAGTCCTACAGAATAAAGGGGCTACACTCAACCTAGTATGTACACAACTCCCCCTTTCCCAGTGAAGGGAGTTGTCTTTAGGTCAAGATATTTCTAATGTCTAGAGTTGACTTTAGGTCAAGATATTTCTAATGGCAGTGGAAATAGGAAAAGTAGCAGGCAGAGACAGTGCTAACCTGGCTTGATCTTTGGCCACTACAGATTTCAGGCTCCATGCAAATCATGCAAATGTCAAAGAAGTAGTAAGGACTATGAAGAGAGGGGGTTCTAGGTCCAATGACTTGAGTGCAAGCCATCCCTGTGACAAGTATTATCTTTGTGATCACTGGTCAAGTTGCTTAATCTCTTTGTCAGTTTCTTTACCTATAAAATGAGCATAATTTTAGTACTTACTTATAAAATTATTGGGAGAATGATAAAATATGTATGTGAAAGAACATATGCAGAGAGCCGCAGTGCTTTCTGATAAGCTCCCAGAGACATAAGAACAAAAGCACTTAGTTAAACCTGCATTAGAATTCCAGAAAAAGGAGGGGCACCTGTGTGGCCCAGTGGGTTAAGCACCTGGCTCTCAGTTTCAGCTCAGGTCATGATCTCATGGTTTAGAGATGATCTCGCAGTTTTGTGAGTTCGAGCTCTGCATTGGGCTCTGTGCTAACAGTGCAGTGTCTGCTTGGGATTCTCCCCCCCCCTTTCCCTTTCTCTCTGCCCTCCCTTGCTCATGTTGTCTTTGTCTCTCTCACTTGATCTTAGCCAAAAGGCCAAGAAGTAATGTCTTTGTCCCAAAATAAATAAATAAATTTAAAAGAAAGAAGGAAAGAGAAAAAGGCACAAACATATATTGAGAGTCCGCTATGCTTCAAACATTACTAAATGTTTAACATATACTATCTCACTCAATTCTTTGAACACCAGCTATCAAATAGGTGTTGATATTACTATTTTACAGTAAGAAAACTGAGGCTCAGAGACATCAAACAATTTGCTCCAGATCACACATCTTATAAGTAGGAAGGTCAGGATTTATACTAAAGCAATATGAATTCAATCCAATGTATTTTGTTTGTCCCCCCCCCCACCCCCACCACATCACCAATCCTGCCTAGTGCTGCATCAGGAGTACAGAAAAATCGCATCTCTCATTTCAGAGTTCTCCTGGGCATGAAGAAGAACATGGCCACCACCTGCCTCTGTGTCTCTGTGTGGTACCAAGAAAAAACCCTGGAAGCCCCAGAGCCCTCTGCTAGGTAGCAGCCAGGGCTGTGGCATCTCTGCCCAAGCTTCTCCCTGCTGGATTCAATATGAAAGGGTGTTCTGTCTCGAGTTTCAAAGTCCAACACCACCAACACTCCTTCTCATGTGGCAGCAAAAGTACAACAGGGATCTCTGCCTTCCCACCTCAGTGCAATGAAGCCCCGCACCGCAGAGCTTAGGAACCCATGGGAAACCCATCATCACCATGCTTCACCAAATGCCATTTGTTTCCAGAAAGGAAGTGAAGTAAACAGCCCTTTGATTTGTTGCTTCTCAACTTCTAAAGAAATCTAGCCTGAGAATCTAGTTCAGGTGGGTCTAACACACCCAGAGTGGATGGGTGGTAGATCAGGAGGGTAAACATTTGGTTTTATTTTGGTTTGGTGAATGTGAGTTCCTCCAGATGAATGAGGCATGAGTTCTATAAAGGAGGGCCATTTTGCTAAGTGCAATAGTGACACGTTGTGGTAGGGAACTCAGAGCAGAAGCATCAGTCAATAATGGTGCTATTGGCTAGGCAGGATAGCACCTTTAGGCATGCCCAGAACCAATATCGACCAGGTTACATCCTTATACGCATCAGATTTTAGTCAGGCATAACTATTATTTGCCCTTACGTCCATGCATGAAGAGTTTTGGCCAGCCCATTTTCATAGCTTTTCCTCTCCCACAGGGATGTGAAATTTTCTGATTGCTTTCCTCAGTTTTCGAATGGTAGTGAGTGGGCTCAGCAAAATCGAGAAGCTCATGGATATAAGGACTCTATCTGGCCCTCACCATGGAATTCATCACGTGTGGCATAAAGGATATAATCAGTAAACTTTTGTTAAATGAGTAAGCTAATCACCCCTGTGACCTCGCTTCTCATCCAAACTGACAGGTTACTAAGGGCTTTACATTTGGTTCCAGACTAGCTTGTGTGGTAGATATAAATAGTCCCCAAATATATCAATGATTTAAAACAACAAAGGCTTACTTCAGATGAGCTGAGGGCTCAGCACCATACTACCCTCACTTAAGGACCCCAGTGAATGGGGAGGCTACCATCTGGAATGCTGATGTTACTTGGAAGCAGACAATGAGACTTTGAATCTAACAATGGCTCTTTTCTTAATAGATTTTTATTTTATTTTTTTAATGTTTACTTATTTTTGAGAGACAGAGACAGAGCATGAGCAGGGGAGGGGCAGAGAGAGAGAAAGAGAGAGACAGAATCTAAAGCAGGCTCCAGGTTCTGAGCTGTCAGCCCAGAGTCCAATGCAGGGCTTGAAGTCACCAGCCACGAGATCATGACCTGAGCCGAAGTCGGACGCTTGACTGACTGAACCATCCAGGCGCCCCAACAATGGCTCTTAAAGACTTCTCCCAGAAGCAACAAATGCCAGTTATGCTCATATTTCATTGGCTAAAGTCAGTCACTCGCACTCTAAAAGAGATGAGAAAGTTCAGTCTTACCTACAAGGAGAAGAGAATGACAATATTTATAATGTCTCTATGACTGTCATCTGAGTAGTTAGTTCATTTAAACTTTTCAGCCAGAATACAGACACTATTTTTGTCCCACTCTAAGGATCCCACTGAGGATCTTGAGGCTTAGCATGATCAACTGAGTTGATCAAGGAAATCAGACAGTGGAGCCTGAACTCAACTTCAATCATTTAACCAACCTGTTGAATGTTACTATTATCTGGCAAGTTCTATATGGAGTGACAGTGAAGTCACAAGGGTGTGTGTCTAGGACAGAGTCTGTGCTTGAAATCACTATGAAAGCCTCATAGATCTGTGCCCATGCAGGCGGTGCCTCTGCTCTCTGATTTATCCTCTCTCTTTAATGGAAGAACTTACTATTCCTTGAGCAGGGTGATAGCTGCTTATTTAAGGCGTCACATGCCGGCCATCATCTCGTCCATGGCTATTTTTAAAAGCTAACCAACAACAGCAAATTTCCTTATTTGCCGATGGTAGATAATACTCATGGAAATTATTATGAAATTCATATTTACAACAGAACTATTATTTCCATAACAAATTCTAGTAGCTCAGACATCAGAAGATTGCAAATTCAATCTGTGGCTCACATTTTTCTTTCCACATAGACAAAGAAAAAAATTTCCCAAATGCTGAGATTAGGATGTGGACTTAGCTTGTTGAGGATAAAACGTCAGTTGGCTAGTGACCTACAGACAGTTTCTGTGAAATAAAATGAGCTCACTAAAAATAAATCATTGGTCTAAAGCACCGTCACAAAACTTGGACATGATCAGAGGACACTATCAAGTGACTCTTTAGGTAATTTACCAGAGTGGGCATAATGGCCATAAAAACACTCTTGCCATCTTGTGTAAATAAAGGAATTTATCATAAGGACCTGAGTGGCTCAAAAAATCAAAAGAAAAGCAAATTACCATACCTCTGGAAGGAATGGGAACAGCACAGCTCTGGGGATCAGGTGAATCACCGTCGGAATTCATCAGTTCAGGGGTACCTGGGTGGCTCAGTTGGTTAAGGGTCTGACTCTTGGTTTCGGCCTGAACTCATGGTTTGTGGGTTCGAGCCCCACACTGGGCTCTGGGCTGGCAGTGCGGAGCCTACTTAGGATTCTCTCTCTCTCCCTCTCTCTCTGCCCCTACCCCACTTGCACTGTCTCTGTCCCTCTCAAAATAAATAAACAAACTTAAAAATTAAAAAAAAAAAAGAATTCATCAGTTCAAACATCCTTCTCCTGAAGGGTAGCCTCTGTCCTGCACATTCTGATTCCCAGGGTCCCGAAGAAAGCTTCAGAAAGGCATAGCATGGGTTATATGCTTACTGTTAACAGTGTCTGGCAGATGTTAGCAGCTCAATAAATTGTTGTTGAGTGAGTGAATAAATGAATGACCAAGTTCTCTGGGCCTGCAAGAAATAACACCATCCTTAATTATCCAACCCAGTAATTTCTAGATGTCATTTTATGGTAGCTTAGGGTTTTATTAATGCCATTAAAAGGGACTCTGGCATTCTCAACGCTAAGATAATTACTTAATTAAAATATGGCCCCAACATTTGTAATACCATGGTCCCCAAACAAAATCCCGCTTTGTATCTCAGGTTCTTAATGTTCTATCTATCAAACAAAACACCTTTATTTACAATCATTCATGTTTTTTCATTTTTTAAAATCAGACGTACTATTTAACTTCAAGTCTGAGCCTCTGAGCAGCCTGAAATAATAGCTGGCACTGTTTGAACAAATACTTTATGCTAGTCTATCAGCAAATACTTTATCAGTTTTAGTCTTATATGTAATATATAATTTAACCCCCAAATGACTGCAAGTATTATTGTTATATTCATTATAAAATGAGTAAACTAAGGCATAGAGTGGCTACTTAATTTGATGCAGGTCACACAGCAGAGCAGAAATTTGAATCCAGGGAGTTGATCTCTTAGCCCTTATCCCATGCCAATTCCCAGGGCTGCCACTCTGGCTAGGTGTCATGGGAGTCAGATGCAAGAAAGTGGCTATGCAAGTTTTGCTTTTCTTTCTATTTCTTTTCGTTTTTTTTTCTTTTGTTTCTTTTGCCGTTTTTTTTTTCTTTGAGGATAAATTTGATTTGAAGAGACTAATAATTCAAACCAGACCTGTACATCAGAATAATTCAAAGAAGTATTTCCAGGTATGTTCGCCAAGTCTAGCCCTAGAGATTCTGATTTGCTGTGCCAGGGCAAGTAGACACCTGTGTGTACGTAAAAGCTGCTTATGTAACTCGACACAGACTCCTGAGGAGCAGCCGCTGCACCAGGGTTCGTTAGATGCCCAAAGAAGTGCAGAAATGACATCGTTACCTCCAACGACCTGGAGGAATCTAGGAAATCTAAGTGATGTTAGAAAGTTGATAAACAGGGGCACCTGGGTGGCTTAGTCGGTTAAGTGTCTCTTGATTTCGGCTCAGCATGATCTCATGGTTCCTGGGATCGAGCCCCCCGGTGCTGTTGGGATTCTCTTTCTCCCTCTCTCTCTGTCCCTCCTCTCTCTCTCTCCCTCTCTCTCTCTCTCTCTCTCTCTCAAAATAAATAAATAAACTTAAAAAAAAAGTTGACTAACAAAAAGCATACCACAACTCCAAAACGATTGTGAATCCAGTCTAGGTGGGAAGAAAACTTTACAGCAGAAATGTGGTACAGCGCACTATGGTATACAGCATACCGCTATGAAATTAGAAACGTTTATAGAGGAGGCAACTGCCAATGGTCCTGTGTGGCCCCTTTTCCCGTGTTAGGGCATGCCTTTGTATTCATGAGAGGATAGGGTGGAGTGGAGCAAAATAATAAAACTCCAGATGAAAAAAACACTGAAAGTATATTGTGGTTAGAGTCAAATAGCCTCAGTCATTTAAAAATGGAGCCATCTCCTCCAAGAAAGAGCAGTGGGAAATAACTCCATACCTTTTATTCATTTCTAATGTTTTGCAGTCTCCAGGCAAGCTCTCGCTATTCTGCACAAGGGTTTAACGGACTTAAAAAGAAATGCAAGGAGTCATTTCAAAGGATCAGTGTGCTACAACGTGCTCATACTAATTTTGAAGTCTCTCTGCATTACTTCATATGAATTATTTAAAATAATTCACCCCCCTTTAACACGATGACTCATGTCTCTGTCAGTCTCTATGTGGTATTCTTTTTTGTTGTTGTTGCTATAGTCAGAAGACAACTTTTTGGCTTTCTGCTTTGTTTGTACTTGTGAGAAAGGCAAAGGAAGTTTTTCAAACATGTTAATAGCTGCTTGTTTACATAGTCAATTTTTTCAAATAGACTAATTTCATGCCCTCTTCCTTGTTGTGAGTTTCCATGTGTAATCAACAGACACTAAGTACTTTATTAGGATGTACTGAATTTTTTCCATAGCCCTGAGGCCATCTACACTCTGTTTTTTTCATTAGAACTTCACACATGGTGTTTTCCATAAACTCTTACTTCCTAGGATCTGGTCTTTTTCCATTTAACTCAGGTTTGTCCCTGATTTGCTTTTAGATTATATAACTGTTGCCAAATAAGACATGGTTTTGTAAAACCATCACCACCTCTCCTGATGTTGAATTAATATTTTAGTTTACCCACCCAGGAGAAATATCAACAGTTACCCATTTGAGTGACAAAATTAAAAATTTTTTCATCCAGTCTGGACTGGAAAGAATAACCTATTTTACTACTCACTTGCCTGACCTGACATTGATTTTCCATTCCCATGACAATGATCCTACAATCAACAAATATCAGTTGAATGCCTATAATTCAGAAAGCAAAGGATTGTGCCAGAACCTGACTATGAGATCCATTAATAACTCCCCACACCTTCTTTTCCTGTTTTGAAGATGATGTTGAAGGCTGACCCAGCAACCACACCGTTTATCACCTCCCTGCTTCACACATACACCTCCTCCTAGCGGACAGAATCTGCCATGTCATATGGAGACCGCAAATGACAGGTATATATATTATATATATTATATATATGTGTGTATATATATATAAAATATATTTAAATTATATAAATATATACTTATATTTATATACAGGTATATATATATATATTTTGTTTGTTTGTTTGTTTGTTTTGTTTTTCCCCAGCTTTCCTTGCATTTGGAGCACGAACATGCAGCCTGCCATGACCACTGGGATCCGAAGGGAACTCTACTGAGACAGGGGTGAGAAATGGAGGAAGCAAGGCAAGAAGAGCATAGTTCTTCTCTTTAATAAAAAGGATTTGGAGAACAGTTGTCCCTTTCAGCCTTTTTATGTACAATTGCTTAAAATACTATGCCAAATGACTTGGCTGCCATCTTGCAATCACGAGGGCAAAAAGCTCAAGAACAAAACCCAATATTCTGAAGAAGATGGAACAGAAGGTAGAAGATCTTGAGACTTCAATGATTTTTTTTTTTTTAAATATGGAAGGCTTCATGAATTTGTGTGTCATCCTTGTACAGGAGCCATGCTAATCTTCTCTGTATCATTCCAATTTTGATATCTGTGCTGCTGAAGCAAGCACTTCAATGACATTTTAAGCCATTGAACTAAACCCTTGCCTCTGTATTTTATATTATGTGGAATAACTATTGTACTTCTTATCAAATCCATCTTTAATTGGGTAATCTATTTTGCAACTGAAGGCTAATATGTAAGGTAATTAGCCAACTAATAGACCTCCTTATTATTCTTCCTTCAAAACTCAACTGAGACATTAATGCCCTCCAAAACTTCCCTCAAAAGCCTCTTTGACAACCGCCCCCCCTGGCACTCCCCCCTCCCCATCCTCTTCCAAGTGGAACAAAGCAAATTTTAGTTTTGATTCCCGTTACCCTGGCATACAGACACTTATTTTCCTACAAACAACTTAGGTTCTCAAAGCCACCTCTCATCTAATAGCCCTCAAATCCAATGCAATAGTGTCTAGTTGATATGACCATTTGCCCCAACTGTGGGTGGCGGGCGAGTTAAGTTCCTTTACTAAGAGGGGGACTTTGCTCACACCTGGAAGGGCAATAATAGTAGTTTAAAGTTCAGAAACAGAGGAAATTCTATGCTGCATTATATTTAAGTCATCAGTGTCCCAGTCTCTTCCTCAAGGTCCTAAATATCTTAAATGAATGTATTGTGCCTTTTTTCTTTCTTTCATCTCAATTCCTCCAGTGCCCTGCAGATAGGTTAGGAGCCTAGCACAGTAGCTCCTCAATAACTCTGTTAAAACGGACCAATAATTAAAGAACTTAAATGTTAAAGCTCAGTAACCTCTAATGTAAACTCTTAATTTTACAGGTACTGAGATCTGGAGAGTTTACACAACTTCTCCAGTATGTAAAGTAGGAGCAAAGCCAGAACTACCACTTAGGCCTACAGTCTCTTAATCCAGCGCTCTTTCTATTCTACCAGAAGCTGGATACATTTGTAATCTAGATGAACAGAAAGGATACCTGCGAAAATGTAACTACAAGTGCATACAGAGACAGTAAGTGCCATCCATTGTTTCAAGAGGGAAAAAATATTTTGGACTCTGATGGTCAAGATTGGCTATTATATATGTCAGGTAGCACAGTAGTCTGGATTCTTGAATTTATTGCCTTCACTCTTCTGACATCAGCTTGGAGAGGGCCTCTCTGGCTTCCCAGTCTAAATTTGGAAAGCACCCCATATTTTCTCTCCAAGCACCTTTAACATTTTCACTTCTCTCAACTCCCCACTTCACATTTATTTATATCTTTGTTTGTTTCTTTCACTTGAATATCCTCCAGAAGGGTAAAGGCCATGTCTACTTTATTCCCCACTGTATATTCAGTGCCTCACACAGCTACTGATACATAAAGACACTCACTATCTAATTGGTCATTAATTTATTCAACAATATTCCATGAGATGGGAGTACAAAGATGAACAAGGCCGAAAAAAGTCCTGCCCTCTTAGAGCTTATATTCTGCTGGAGAAAGATAGAAAATAAGCAATATAACATAAGCACAATACTGCATATGACATCAACTTGATGCACTGTCATTTTTATGTCTAAACAAAGAAAAAGACATTACAAACTTTGCCATGCTATTGATGTTTCAATGAATAACTTTAAAGATACAAAAACACGAATAAAGGGGAATCTTAGAAATGATGAATATAGTGTATTATATATTATATGAAGGCAAATGTGACAGTGAAAATTAAAAGCAGGCATGGTGTGTCGAGAGAGTTTCCTGAAGTGATGAGTGAATTATATGGGAATGAGATAGAGAGATAGTGGGATATCAAAGGAGCAGGTAGTCGTAGAGAATTGATACATGAATTAGGAACCAATTTTGTATTTACATGGTATGTAGTAACTTTAGTGGCAGCTATATCTTAACCCCAGTCCTTCCAATCATTTGTTGTAAGGGCTTGAGCAAGTTTTTGAGCCAAGGTTCCCTAATTTGGAAAATGGGTATTATAAAATGTGATATTTGAGATGAAGTATGTAAAAGACATTGAATTTAAGGGATACTTAATAAGTTGTAGTGTTTATTACTTTTATCATTTTTATCAGTAACTCCTGAATGGAATTCTAGTTGATTTCCTGTTTGTTATTTGTTTGTTTATTTGTTTGCTTGTTTGAACTGTTAGACCCTCTCCTAGACTTGCAGTGCTGGGCTATTCCCCCCTCAATAAACACTGTTTGTATTTTGCACCTTCTGTTTCAACTTGTCACTTATCTGTCTTCCCTACTAGATTACAAATTCCTTGAACGTGTGAACCCTGATCTACTCATATCTGTGATATTTGAAGTACAGTACTTGGCACCTAGAAGGTCCTTATAATGTTTCTTGACTGAATGTAAGAACAAATGTGTTGGGTAATGGGCCTTCCAGGCAAAGGGAAAGTTTTCAATAAAGCCCTGGTGATGAATGCACTGGGCATCCATCCATTGCTCAACAAAACTTCTTTTGAGTGTTAACTGGCAATAGTTTCAGAGAATACTGCTCTTTGGAACACATAGGAATATCCCATGGAATGAATAGGTCAGTACCCTATCAGAATAGGGCTTTACCCATCACACTAGTTAATCTCAGTTACTCCTTTCAGCTTGATTTAGATGACCCATTCTAGCAGTATCTTCTCGTGGTAAGCTGTTCACTTTATAAGGTTCTAAAGAGATTGCAAATGTTTCTCAACATTTTTGTATGGGTGCCAGGATTTACACTCGCCCCGTGGGAGGGTTGCCTTTTCAATATTGCAAAACAACAGGGCAATGACTGGTTTCCCTGTGTCATTTAGACAAGTATGCCCGGGACAGCATGAGCTCAGCTGTAGGCCCATAAGCTGACATGTCAACCTGCAAAGCCACTTCTTTGAAAATGATTTAACTTTTTCATTTCTTAAGAACTGAGTAGGGCTTTAGAAAATGTCCAAAACCAAACTCCCCATTGAAATTTTGAGGTCTCTAAGCAAAAATAACCTCTTTCTGGCTTCACAGGTCAAGAAACCATCAGAAAGAAACCATCTCAGCTGCCTGAGGATGGTCTTAAGTCCAGCCACCCAGGCGCCAAAGCCAACACCACTTTGACGCAGATGGGTATTCAGCCAGAAGAGGTAGAGCTCCAGTGTCAGACTCTCTCTGCTTCTCCAGCCCAGGAGTGAAGGGAGTGCATGATGGGAAGAGAGGAATGCGGGCCAAAGACTCAACAAAGTGCAACATGTCTCATAGCCAACTCAGCTGGCAGAGTCCCTTAATGCTACTAACCAGTTTGGGCACCATGCGGAGAGCCAGCTCCTGTATCAGATGAGCCACTTGTAGTCTTCCATATTGGCACCTGCCCACAGGCCTCAAATAATTAGGAAAGGAAGAATTCTAATAACAGTTGAAAATAACCTTTAGTCTACAGAAGTTTACTGTCAAATGATGGAATTGAATTAAGCAGAAGTAGCTAGCAAAAGAATGTAATGTATATAAATATCAAATCATTATGTTGTACACCTGAAATGAATACAGTATTGTACATCAATCATTCTTCAATAAAAATAACAAAAATATGATGGAGCATGAAAGCTTTGAAATAATCGAGAGTTCAAGCTCTTTATTTAATTTTTAGCCCATTACTTGCTAACTGTGCCATCTTGGACTGGCCACTGGTCCTCGGAGTGTAACTTCCCTCACCATAGAAATACAAAGCATGTTTTAACCAATCTACCTGTCAGTTATTGGGAAGATCAAATGATTAAATGATCTAATGATATTTTGCTGACTTAAGAACACAGTGCACATGTTTGATTTTGTCTTATGGCTTAAATGATAAAATGATGGGTATATTTAAAGGTACTGTGACAATATAGATATACTTTATGAATAAGAACATCATTCCTATTTAAACATTTGATCCAGTTCGAAACAAAGGCAGATTCTGTTTCCAGACAAGTAACTTTGCAAAGTGGTCCACAGGTGGTCCACGTCATCCAGTCCCTTTCCTCCTAATCCTTATCTGGGTGTGAACAGGACAATATCTTGCTTTTTGGCTTTATTTGCAACGTGGGTGACATGGCTGGGCAGATATGCGACAAATAATGGCTGCTTTCCTATTGCACTGTCTCACTCTAAGCACTAAAAGAACTGAAGTATGTAAAGTACTTTAAAAAGAATAAAGTGGTTGGGGTGCCTGGGAGGCTCCATCGGTTGAGCGTTCAACTTCAACTCAGGTCACGATCTCATGGTTCGTCAGTTTGAGCCCCGGGTCAAGGTCTGTGCCCACAGCTTAGGGCCTGGAGCCTGCTTCGGATTCTGTGTCTCCCCCTCTCTCTGCCCTCGCCTGCTCACACTCTCTTTCTCTCTTTCTCTCTCAAAAATAAATAAAGCATTAAAAAAAAAGAATAAAGTGGCTTATAAACGGTGCCTTAAGGGGTATCTCAAAAATCTTCTGAGCCTCCACTGTTCATAAAGCAATAGTAGCACCTGGCATTCAAAATCATCCCCATTTTTCCTTCAGCCCCTCTCTTCCCTGCAGTTTCAGCCCCAACGACAAGGTGCTGTCCCACCTGCGCTGCTCACCTTCTCTCTGCTGGGGCCATGCATCCCGCAGCACCAGCTCAGCCACCACCACCACTCCAACTACCACACACACAACACCCCTGCCTGTCCCTGGGTCTTCAGTAGCCTCGTGTTTCCTGCCGGGAACCATTTCCTTCTCATATCTGTCTCTCCAAAGCCTGCTAATCTTTCAGAGCCCCTCTCTTTCAGGAAGCCTTTCCGGGTGCCTCCAATCCCATTTCAAATGCATCCTTCATGCCCCCTAAACCGCTAAACACTTCATACCACGTTCACATCACTATGCCGTCTGACCTTGTGCAGCACTTCCTTCCTGTAATTTTTTAAAAAGCGTGTGTAACCGCATAAGCCAAGTTCTGTTTAAGAGACCAAGTAATAAATTCCCAGAAGACAAGGAAGACACGTGGACATCGGTGTTTGGTCAGTTTCCACGGTGCTCGGTGCAGGGCTGAACACACTGTAGGCACTCTCAGACACGTGTTCCAGCTGATTTCACTGCCAGGGTTGCCAGATTTTCTAATTTGAATGTCTAGTTTATACTTTTAAACAGGTGGCACAAACAGTCTCTGGAACTATAAAATCTCTCCATTCAATGGCCTAGACAACCACGTCACACAGCCCAAGGTACAATCATTCTCAAGTAAGACACCAGTGAATTTGATTATAGATAACCGCTGAGGTTTGTGGAGAGCTTACTGCTTGCTAGGCATTGCTCTAAGCGACTTGCATATATTTGCCCATTTAATGCTCAGAAAAATTCTAACAGGTAAATAATATTACTAGCTTCTCCATTGTACAGATGGAGAAACTGAGACACAGACCAATGAAAGGGTGTAGATCAAGGCAGCAAGGTTTCAAATCCTAGCAGTGCAGTTTCAGAGCCAGGGCTGAGCTCTTGTTTTTCACCTAAAAGGGTCCCACATGACTTGACCATATTTGCTACTAAACTGCCAGATCTTCATTCTTTGCTATCTGAACTTTATCTTCCATGGTGTTTTGAATTTTTCTTTTTATTTTAGAGAGCGTGAGCAGGGGAGAGGGGAAGAGGGAGAGAAATGGAGAGAGAATCTTAAGCAGTCTCTATGCTTAGCGTGGAGTCTGATGCAGGGTTTGATCCCACTACCCTGGGATCATGACCTGCATGGAAACAAGAATCGGACGCTCAACTGACTGAGCCACCCAGGTGCGCCTCATGGGTTGTTTTTGTTTTTTGTTTTTTAAGGTGACCAAAACCCCTTCTTTCACTCTTCTCACTGTGCGTGCCCCTTGTGACTTATGCTTTTGTGTTCCTTTCACCTCCCTACTTCCAACAACCACGAAAGGAGCAGCAGAGTCTCCTTCAGATGTAAACTGTGGTAAGTACCAGGTTGTTAGGAAACCCAGGAGCTACTGAATCAGTCACTGTTTGCTGCTCCCTCTAACAAATATCTCTTTGAGATTCTAGAATGACTCAATCACACATCCCACACCTGCCAAATAGAATCAGCTACCCTGAGATCTGAGCTGTTCTGAGTGTACACAATTTCAAAGGGCAAGCCCATTTATAGTCTCGGTCAATAAAATGATGCACTAGGGAGGAGAAAACAATTCTCATCTATTAAACATCGAAAATTCAGGACAGGTATCTTAGACAAAAACCCAGGAAATATAAATATTGAAATATGACAAATGATAATACAACGATATTATTCTTAACCAAGGTACATCTCTTTAAAACTGAGCAGAAAAGAGTTTCATCACATTCCAAATCAATCTCCCTCCTGGAGTCAGAAGCCAGGAAGCTTCTAAAATTCAATGCAAAACATAGGTGAGCCCATGTACATATTTTTGGCCAGAAGTCCCACAGCCTTTGTGAATTTGAAAGTCCCAGCTGTGAGGCTTGCTCTTGACAAGAAAGCATCCCTGCTGCACTATTGACTGGAGTTAGAACCACTAAGTTGCCATTTCTAGGTCCAGCCTTTGGTTCCACTGTGCAAATTCCTGCCAAGTGGCCGGGTTTCGAAGTTCAAGAGTGCTTTTACCTCTACTGGAACTCCTTCCAGCAGAAGCAACATGTCTTTTGAGAGAAGAAATCAAAGCACAGATAAGTCCTTCTTACTGGGACCCAAAAGGTGACCTTAACTGTTTTTGGTTTTCATTGCTCCCACCTGCCTAATTCTCACTGACTGCCATGTGGCG
Source organism: Leopardus geoffroyi (assembly GCF_018350155.1). NCBI lineage: Eukaryota > Metazoa > Chordata > Mammalia > Carnivora > Felidae > Leopardus > Leopardus geoffroyi. Next base: position 90,952,666 of record NC_059338.1, read on the forward strand.
CCCATGGAAATATGAACCTTCAAAGGCCATTTCACATACGTGAGGAGAAACGGTAGTGACAGAATTTGGGTTGTTTTTCGTTCACACATTGTTTATATTCTTCCAGAGCCAAACTCCATCCTTTTTCTCCTGTATTCTGAGCTACTTCCTGCACACAACTCTTTCCCCTGTCCACTCCCTTGCTCTGGGTTCTTGTTATTATGTCTGTAATTTATTTTAGAATATTTCAGCACAGTGTGATGTTATATACACATTAGTCAGGTTAATCTACCCTCTACAGGTAGACAGTTGACTTAACTAGGATTCCTACATTCTGAGAGGTGAGTTAGCATTTCAAGAGAAGGTCCACATTCCAGCAATTCAGCTCTATCCATCTCCTGGCACCACCAGACTCTGTTATTTAGCATGATGGTGGTAAAATGGGCTCTTATTTGGTGAAATCATGGATATTCAAGGCCCTGGATTGGCTAAAACGTGCATTCTTAGTGGGAGCAATATATCCCACAAGCAGACAAAATTTGTTGGGGGGGGGGCCTGAAAAAAGTCTGAGATTTTGCAAGGATTTTATGTTTCTTTGGAGAGACATAGGCACAACCCTACCTGAAAAAATCTTTTACCTTGGTATTTAATTTCTTTCTTTAAATTAAGTTAAATTAAAGTTTTCTCCTTTGGGGGGCAATAATGAAAAAATAAGTGGGGAAACACTGGGCTAAAGTATTTTGGCCCCCTCTATACCCTTGTAGGAAGATAGAATGTAGCCAGTTCTTTGCTCTTTCTTTTTAGAATTGGTGACTATGATAGCCGTGGGTTTGTCTGTATATGGCCTTTATTATATTGAGATACTTCCATTCTATACCTAATTTGTTGAGAGTTTTTATCATGAAAAGATGCAGAATTGTGTCAAATGCTTTTTCTATAGCTATTGCAATTATCAAGTGGTTTTTATCTTTCTTTGTATTAATGTGGTTTATTAATTTGCATTAGTCAAAACATTCTGGCATCCCAGGGATAAATCCCACTTGATCATGGTGTAAGATCCTTTTAATATGCTGTTGAATTCAGTTTGCTAATATTCTGTTGAGGATTTTTGCATCAATTTTTATTAGGGTTATTGGCCTATACTTTTCTTGCAGTGTCCTTGTCTGACTTTGATATCAGGGTAATGCTACATAATATAATAAGTTTGGAAGAGTTCCTTTCTTTTCCATTTTTTTTTCAAGAATTTGAGAAGGATTGGTATTAATTCTTCTTTAAATGCTTGGTATAATTACCTGTAAAGCCATCTAGTTCTGGGCTTGTATTTTTTCTTACTGATTTGATCTCCTTACTAGTGATTGGTCTGTTTAGACTTTCTATTTCTTCTTGATTTGGCCTTAGCGGTTGTTTGCTTCTAAGAATTTTTCCATTTTTTTCTAGGTTGTCCAGTTTATTGGCATATAGTTGTCCAGCATAGACTCTTATAATCCTTTGTATTTCTTTGGTATAAGTTGTCATCGTCCATGGTTCAACTTTTCTTTAGGATCAGGAACAAGACAAAGATGCCCAATGTCACCACTCCTTGTCAACATAGGACTGGATGTTCTAGCATCAACAATTAAGAAAAAGAAATAAATAGGATATAAACTGGAAAGGAAGAAGTAAAATGATCTCTGTTTGCAGATGATATGATATTATATATAGAAACCCCTACAGAGTCCACCAAAAATCTGTAAGAACTAACAAATAAATTCAGTAAAGTTACAAGATACAAAATAAATACACAAAAATCAATTTCATTTTATACCCAAGCGATGAACTATCTGAAAAAGAAATTACAAAAGCAATCTCCTTTTCAATAGCACCAAAAACAATAAAATATTTAGGAATAAAATATTTTTAGATCCGTGCCCTAGGTTTGATCCCTGAGCAGTGCTGTATCCTTGTGGCTGCATCCTCCCACTGGATATTGTCACATTTGCTTCAGGTCAACCTATAATACAAATTGTGCTTAGAAGATCAAATATTTGATGAGATCTGAGCCTTCATTAAAGTATAAATTCATGGGGCACCTGGGTGGCTCAGTTCATTAAGCAACCGACTTTGGCCCAGGTCATGATCTCTTGGTTCATGGATTTGAGCCCCCTGTTGGTCTCTGTGCTGACAGCTCAGAGCCTGGAGCCTACTTCAGACTCCATGCCTCCCTCTCTGCCCCTCCCTCACTCATGTTCTATCTTTCTCTCTCTCAAAAATAAATAAACATTTAAAAAATGTTTTTATAGTATAAATTCATATTATGTGACCATTGAGGGTCTTCTTGCTTATAAATATCTGTATATAGCAGATTCTGATCTAAGAAGAAAAGATAACCCTCATCTACTTTTAACTGTTGGCTGTTACTGATACACCAAATACCTAAGTTTTCTGCAGGACAAAATTTACTTCTAGCTTTAGAAAATCCTAAAATTTATTATAAGCAGCAGAGTTAGTAGTTAAGAGCACAGGCTCTAGAATTAGACAATCTGGACTCAAATCCATTCATTAGCTGGTGATCTTGTGCAAGTTTCTTAAACTCTCAGAGCCTTAGCCCTCTTTTTAGTAAAATAGGAAGAATAGTTTCTGTATCATGGAAGTTAATAAATAGAAGACACTTAGCACAGTATCTTAAAAATTGTAGACACTAAAAAAATGCTGCCATTATTATTATTATCATTATTATTTATATTACCATTACTTTGGGGAACAATTAAACCTCAAGTATCTAGAAAAATATGTAGAAACTTGAACAAATGTGAAAGTTTAGGTACTCAGTATAAATGCTTCTTTTTGCATATTTGCTTCTTTTGCCATTTAGTTCTCTTGTTTCCTTCTTACATCTTAGTCACTTACTCCAAACATAGGACACAAGGAAATGTCTTTATTAGTAGTATTGGAAATTTACATAGCACTTTAACACTAATGAGCTCTTCCACATATGTTATCTGATTCTCCTGGTATCCTTAGGAAGTACGTATAGATACATTAGGTAACTAGAATATTCATTTTACAGACTATGAAATCAGAGGCTCGGAGAAACTAAATGACGTGACTGAAGACAGCTGGATATAAATGATGAAGCTAAGGAGTTACGTCCCCTCCTTGGGCTGCTGAGAACAACAGATACTCTGTTATAGTCTGTTGAGATTTTTTTGTTCCTTTTTCCCAACTTCCCCACCCAGAAATATCAGAAATTTGGCACAACCTTTGACAGACATTGCAACAAGGAAATTGTGATGTGTGTTGTAAGCTCAGAAAGCCTTGACATATATTTTCCTCTGCTCAAGTGGGCAGGGTATACTTTTTAATGTAATTGAGCTCTTTTATTAAAAGCCTGTATCAAAGAATGTACATCTCAGGACCTAAGGATTTGATGATGATTGTCCTGGTGACAACTACCTTCCTACTTCCTGTGGTCCTCTTGCTTCCGTTCTAGGGCATTACCACCACCAAAAACAATCCTTTTGCATGTATGTCAAATCACTTCACTCACATCCTGAGATAGGCCAGTGGCTTCCCTGCCCTTCAACTGAAGTGCTCAATCCTCACTGGGTATTGTATGAAAGCGATGAATCATGGGAATCTACCCTCGAAACCAAGAGCACACTGTATAACACTGTATGTTAGCTAACTTGACAATAAATTGCATTTAAAAAAATAAAAATTAAAAAAAAAATAAAGTGCTCAGTCCTTACTCTGATCCTTTTGACACTGCATGGTGTGGCCCCTGCCCACCTCTCTGGCCACACAGGGTTTAAATCTCCCTCTTCTTCCCTTAGCTCTAGCCCACTGATGTTTCTCATCTGGGGTACCCCACTTATCCTTCTCTTGATCCGGAAGACTTTCACCCCACCTCATGGAATAGACCTCATCATTCCACTATCTGATCAGAAGTTGCTTTTTCAGAGGGTTCTTCCCTAAGGAGAACTCGGTGAAAGCAGCCCTTCTTAGCTAAGCACCATTGTACCAACTTACATTATGGGCTTCAACCCTCTTACCACTCTCTGCAATTGGCTCATCCACCATCCAAAGAATTTATTTCCAGGTTTACTTCATTACTCTCTCACCCTAACTTCACAGGAAACTTCAAATGTGTGGGAACTATTTTTGTCTATATCAGGGGTACAATGTCTGGCAGCTACTAGGTACTAAGTAAATATTTGTTGTATAAATGAAGATAAGTTACTTTATTTGTACTGAAATAGATTTCCTTTCTCGGTTTTCTCAATGGTATCCCTTCAGCTGAATATTAAATAATTACCTTCCGCCCTTTAGATTGTATTCACCTAAAGAGACTCCTTTAGGCTAAACGTTTCATAGGCAAACTCTGGTTTCAGGAAGCATTTCTCTTGCAAGCTAGTTTCTCTGAAGACTATCTCACCAAAAGCTTTACTTCTAAAGGTTTGTTTTAGTTAAAGGAGGGGAGTTTCCCAGGTAGAAGCACCTAATTGACTATTAAGAGAATAGTTCTAAGAGTTCTTATCTATCATATTTGTATGAGCCAGGTGCAGACAAATTACAGGGAGGTTGGGGAAGGGGGAAAATCTTTGCATTGGCGCTACAGGTGACCAAATTTCCTGAAGAATTTTTGAAGAGGAACTCTGAGTGCGTATGCAGTATTCCCTAACCCTCTTCAGATATAAACATTTATTTGTTCAGCCTCCCAGTGAGTAGTTGTTTGGGATATGCATCCCTGTTTAATTAAGGAAACAATTTCTTGGGAATGAGTAGGCACTGGATGTATATCTGAGTTTCAGGAAACCCTAGTTGAAGTGACTAGAACTGGCAGATAAGGTCAAAGTATTTATAAACAGGAGTTATGTCCCTTCCTTGGACTGCCGAGAACAACAGATACTCTGTTATAGTCTGTTGAGATTTTTTGTTCCTTTTTCCCAACTTCCCCACCCAGAGATATTAGGAATTTGGCACAACCTTTGACAGAAATTTCAATGAGGAAATTGTGATTTGTGTTGTATGTGCAGAAAGGCTTGACATATGTTTTCCTCTGCTCAAGTGGGCAGGGTACAGTCTTTAGTGTAATTGAGTTCTTCTATTAAAAACCTTTATCAAAGAGTGCACAAGATTTCCTCCCAGCTAGCGGCTTCCTGACCTCATACAGTTAGAGAAACCAGAATCCATAAACGGGTGATGTGTTTTATAAGATGATGTAGGCATAACTTGGAGCTGCCAGAACTATGGAGGCTATTTCATTAGATGGAAGAGGGGGAGAGTCCAGAGAAGGAGGAAAAAAGAAATGTAAGAGAGAGAAAAAGATTGACCTTACAGTTATATATCTATAACAGTAATTGAGACTTGTGGCAAAAGTCTAACTTCCCTGGAAACTTAAGCATGGGGTTGTGTCAAGAAAGAGGAAGGTAGACCTATGTGGCTAAGGACTGAATCGCATTTCCCCCAATTCATAGTTTGGAGTTCCAACCACCAACGTAGCTGCATTTGGACATAGGACTTTTAGGAGGTAATTAAGATTAAATGAGGTCCTGAGAGCGGAGCTCTAGTCCAATGTGATTGGTGGCCTTTTAAGAAGAAGAAGAGAGATAGCTCTCTGCACAGGTACCAAGAAGAGGTTTTACAAGCACACAGTGAGATGGTGGGCCACATACAAGCCAGGAAAGAGGACTCAACAGAAGCTGGCACCTTGATCTTGGACTTTCAGGCTCCAGAACTATAAGAAAATAAATGCCTGTTGTTTAAGCCATCCAGTCTATGGTATTCTTATATGGCAGCCCGAGCGGACTAAGACATGTTTCTACCCTCCACTTCTTGATGTGCTGATAGCAGTTGCTGAGCACTGAATTGTGAATGAGGCAGCTCTCCTCATAGATCTCATTTTGAAAGATCCAGTTTCCCGCTCAAAATGTGCAGGGCTCCTTCCAATGCCAGGGATAGGGGGTACAGGCAATAGTATTAACTGGTTTTACTGATCCCCCCAAAAGTGGTAAGATTAATATTAAGAATAGTGACGTATTTGGGACACAATTTGGCAGCAGCTTTTGTAAAGGGGTGGGGGAGGTCTGAGGTGAAATGGAGATTTACCCTCCATTCTATATGTGTCCATACTATTTGAATTTTTACCACCTGCAGGGATTTAAAAGGTTGAAACCTAGTTAAATTGATAGAAATACTCGTGCACGTGTGCTGTGATTTTTCGTGTCAGAGGACTTTTTCTTGAGTGTCTATGTTTGGACCTAGAACCCAAAGAAGTTGGTAGGGTGAAGTTCAAAGAATTCCACCTCATGGCAGCTGTATTGATCATGTCACTTTCATGCCTAAAAGCCCTCTGTGCTTCCTGCGGTCCTTTGGAAAAACGCAAGAATCGATGACACTTTGGAGCCTGACCACTGTCCACTCACCTCTCCAATCTCACCCAGTTCACACGATGCTTTGCCTTCTGTGTGTCAGCCATACTGGGCCGCTTCAGGTTCTTTTAAATCGCACCCTGTTTCCTCCCGTCTCCAGGTCAGCTGGCCCCTGGCCTCCCTGCTCAAATGCTCTCCTTCCTACACCACCTTCTTAGCACTGATTAATACACATTTTGTTGTTTAAAATCATACTGGGTCAGGTGCTCCTGCTCTAACTTATTTCTTTCCATGTAGCACACCGTCCTATTTATATTTATGCATTCGTGTGATTTCTTTGCCAGTTTTCATCGAAAGCGTGATTACAATCAAATGAGTGACAATGCTGGTGTCACAAAACTGAGTAGGGGATGTGACAGTAATGGCTACTGACACCGGGTCTGACACTGCCAAGCAGACCCTTAAGTAACTGATGACTTACTCAGAAAGTGCTTTTGGTCCTCAACCTTGCTTTTCCATACATTATTCATTGCAAAGCAAATACACGTTCTCTTCTGTACATAGTTTATAACACCTTAAAAGTCAAATAGCTTTTGCCTAGAATATTAACATTCTGAAAATCATGTGTGTTAGTGAAGAAATTGGCAAACATTAATAAGACAAAAGAAAATCAATAGGCAGGCTAGCTGCATCGTATTTCTCCTCCTTTCCTTCTGTTCTTTCTCCTGTGAAATCCGAAAGGGCTTCATTTTAATAGCAATGAAATAACAAGGAATATGTTTCTCTTCTCCAAGTTAATAACCTTTCATTTACATAACTCAGAACTAGTCTTTCCAATTTTCAGATGAGGGAACTTAGGCACAAGATGATCTAGACACTTGATTAGTCACTTCAGAGCCCACGGCATTCCTGGTCTCCCAGATGACCTAAATCAATTCCCGTCCTAAGTTTCAGGCATTTCCATTATGATGATGGTTAAAGTGGCCTTCTGTAGCAGGTGCTTTGATGCTGTGCTAAAGAGATGAAGTGTTTTCCTCATGGGAGCTCCCAGTATGCGGGCGCTGTTTCTTAGGAGTGGCAGAAATGAAGGCAGGGGCAATCAGAAATACAGGCAGTGAAGGGGTGCCTGGGTGGCTCAGTCGGTTAAGCATTCGACTTCGGCTCAGGTCATGATCTTACGGTTCATGGGTTCGGGCCCCACGTTGGGCTCTGTGTTGACAGCTCAGAGCCTGGAGCCTGCCTCAGATTCTGTGTCTCCCTCTTTCTCTGCCCCCCACCCCCCACACTCTGTTTCTCTCTGTCTCTCAAAAATAAATGTTTAAAAAAAAAATACAGGCAGTGAAAATGTGTGCAACATGGGGCCTAAGTCAAAAGGGTTCAGGCAAGAGAAGATGAGAGTTATCTGAAGAGGTGTCACCTAGAAAGTCAGCATCAGACATAATCTGGTGACCAAAAACAGAAGGTTAAATTTATGGGACACTCCATTTAATGTCACCAATGGCCTCTGCCAATGAGGGATCCATCACAGGAAGATGAATGTAGTCTGCCAAGTTACTGTTCGTTCAAACGTCCCCCCTTGGGTTCAGACCCAACTCCCTGGGTCCATTCCAACTCAAGCTTCAGATGAACTCTGGCTTCAGAGTGTTCAGGGCCTGCTGCCCATAGCAGTGGGTCACATGGGATCAGCCAGATTGCTCCGGGAATATAACAAATGAGATGACCAACAACTCAGAGTGTCTGTCTGTTTCCTGTCAGTCAGTGATTAATAAATGATCCGGAGTCAGGCCCTGAAATATGCAGACAACAGGCAACACACGGTCGATTTTGTGATTCTAACCAAATGGTGCCCCAACTTTTCTCAAGATTACAGGTAATTATACCTCCCCCCCACACCAGCTGCCACCATCGCTATTCCTGTTACTATTATTTATAGTAATTCCCCATAGTTATAGGGAGCCAGACGCTGAGCTAAAAGCTTCAAGGAATATCACAAGAAGATACATGATTTCGGCTGTCAGGAGTTTATAATCTTAACTCACCCTGTGCTCATATAAATGTACCAATGAGAACCTCAGATAAGAAGAATAATAATAGCTGGCAGGTAATGAGCACTTCCTATGTGCCAGGCACCATTTTGAATGCTTTACATGTTTTATCCAATTTAATCCTCATTAACAACCTTTGTAATCCTCCGAAGTAGGTGAGATTTTTATCCTCATTATACAGATACAGGAACAAAACAGAAACACAAATAGGTTAGGGAAAACTTGCCTGAGACCACAGAACTGGGATGTAGTAGATCTGGGGTTCAAGGTGAGGTGTCTGGCTCCAAAGATCAGTTCTTAGATGTTGCTAGAAAAATCATAGCTGTAACTTAGTAAATATTTCCTATAAGTCAGGCATTTTGCTAAGTTATCTTACATACATTACTCTATGTGATGCTCACCACGAGTGAGTAACCTCCTTTATGTAAGACCTGTTGCATGCTTTCATTTGTTCTCTCTTACATTTCTGTAATATCAGTATTATTTTTATCCTACAGATGAGCTTAGAGAGACCTGGAACTACCCCACAGTTAACACTGCAGGACTCAATCCTTGATCAGTTTTCTCCAAGGTTTGGCTCCTGCATATTGGCATTATATTTCAAGAAAAAATGCCTTAAAGGGGCACCTGGGTGGTTCAGTCCGTTAAACGTATGACTTCAGTTCAGGTCATGATCTCCTGGTTCTGAGATCGAGCTGCACATCAGGCTCTCTCTCTGCTGTCAGTGTGCAGAACCTACTTCGAATCTTGTCTCTGCCCCTCCCCAGCTCGAGGTCTCTCTCTCTCTCTCTCAAAAAATAAATCAACTTAACAAATGCGTTCAAATAATATCCTAGACAAACATCACCTTAATAAAAACAATAATATTGTTGTTTATAGAGTGGCTTCCTACTGACATTTGAATGTATTTGAGTCCCACGGTAAGTCTGTGTTAGTTGCACAGGCTGTAGGCATCAAAACTGAAGTTCCAAAGTTGAGATCTGAGATCATAGGACTTTGTCCTCACTTACTGACCTTCATTTATTCATAGTTCACTTAAGAAACCATCATGATGTTATGCTCCAGCACTGGGGAGACAAAGCTGAACAAGACAAGACCCTCTGCCCTCTGTCTTTTGATTCACAGACCAGAAGAGTTGCCATTTTCATCCTCTATGTTCTACTCTGTGGATCCTCTTTGAACTTCTGGTAGAAGCGCCTCCATTTGAAGGGGCAGATGCTCTGATCCCTGTGGGCAGTATTTACCCCCAGGGGGCTTCTTTTGTGCCATTTGAAGGGGCAGATGCTCTGATCCCTGTGGGCAGTATTTACCCCCAGGGGGCTCCTTTTGTGAGTCATCCCCTTCCATCCTGGAGCTCTGGCAGAGAGTAGAATTTGCCCATTTCACGAAAGCTATCAGGGAACACTTGGTCCTGATGGGGAAGCCGGCTCTGAAGTGATGTTTTCAGCACCTGGTGAAAACCTGGGAATCCGTGAACTGCAGGACCCCTCAGGACCGGACTAATTTTCAGAAAAGCAGCCTGTGGGAGTCAGTGAGGAAGACAAGAGCCCTTTACGCAAGCACCAAACTTCTTTCAACAGCTTGGGGGTAGTGGAACGACCTTGGAGAGGTAATTCCGGAATTCCAGTACTTAGGATACTAAGGCAGCAAGAGCCCTTTGATGATGACGGTGTTGATGAGGAAAACAGTGGCCAAGGTATCCCACAGCCTGCCAAGCTTTTTCCTGTCTTAGGCGGGAAGTTTTTCCTCTGCTGATTCTCTCTGGCCCGAACTACCCCAGACAGCAAGAAGTGCATGGGAGGAAGGCCCTAGCTCTAGAACCAGACAGAAGTTAGAGACGGTCCTTCCGCATGGTCTGTGCAACGTTGGAGATTCAGGACCGCTCCCAACAGGGCCCTGGGAGTGCGGTGCGTAGAGGAGAGGCCTGGTTACCGGAGCTCTCAGAACCCGCAGAGAAAGGGCCCAGACGGGAGGGGATCAAGTGTGGGGGACGCACGCCTGGCTGCGCCCCGATCTCGGCTGGGGCGGCCGTGCAGGGCGGACGAGAAGGGTACCGCGGCCCCCGGCGTGCGCCCGGCCCTCCCGCCGCCGGTGGCTGCTGCCAGGAGGCCGCCCGCTGGCGGGAAGCGGCCAGGAAACCTCAGGGCCGCGCGGAGACAGCGGCCTCCTTGTTTCGCAGCCTGGTGGCTTCTTCTTTTTTTTTTTTTTTTTTTTTCCCCTGGGAGGGCCAGACATCCCCGCCCCACCCCCAGCCCCCACCCCTCCCGGCGGTTCTCCGCCCTGGCTCTGAAAGCGTTAACCCCGGAGCTCTGCGCACACCCCACGGCTCCCGCCCAAGTTCCTAAAAAAGAAAGGTGCAGAGTTGGGTCCAGATAGAGAATGGATGATCAAAGCCAAGCCGGTACTTCCTGTCGCCCGGACGCTATATATAACGTGATGAGTGCACGGGCTGCAGAGACGCACAGGAGCGCTCGCCCAGCCGCCGCCGCCGCCGCCGCCCAGAGCCTGAGGTTTCCCGGGGACCGCAATGAACCGGCTGCTGTGCTGCGCCCTCGTGGTAAGTTCCCGCCCGGGACGCGGGCGCCTGGGAGCCCGCCCGCCCGCTGCTCTCCGACCTCCCCGCGGCCCGACGGGCCCCCCAGCTCAACGCCTCCCGGTCCCAGGAAAGATCTGGGCTCAGGTTGGAAAGGGGGACCTTCCTGGAGAGCTCATCGCGTGGCTCCTAGGGTGTCCCTTTGCCCTGGAAAGTTCCTGCTGGGTTTATGGAAGGGAGAGAAGAGTTCTAGACCTCTTTCCTTTGAATGATCTGTATCCATTGTATTTACTTTCTTCATTGCAGCTTATTTGACGCCCTCAAGGCGTTCATACCATCTTTGCTTAGTTAGTTGGATATTATTATCATTATCGTTAGTATTAAAGTAGCCCCTTAGTAGCAGAGTAAGGAGATGGCAGTCCTTTTAAAACTATTATAACTAAAATAATATTTGGATGCAGTGAACACAATAGGGTACATGATCAGGCTCATTCCCTACTTAAGCAAATGTTATGGGAAATTTTGCATAAGTGGCACCAGAGAAAAGATCATACATACATATGTATGCACACATACACACACACATTTCATAACTATGCGATTTAACATTCTAATAAAATTTTATTTTTAAAATGGTTCACTTCAGTTCTCAGTTCAATATAATGTGGTGGGCAAATGTTAATTATGTTCTAAAATAGATTTAAAGAATTGAAGGTCAGCACTAAATACAGCGACAAGTTATTTATTTTTATTTTTTTTTAATGTTTATTTATTTCTGAGACAGAGAGAGACAGAGCATGAGCGGGGGAGGGGCAGAGAGAGAGGGAGACACAGAATCAGAAGCAGGCTCCAGGCTCCGAGCTGTCAGCACAGAGCCTGACACAGGCCTCGAACTCACAAACCATGAGATCATGACCTGAGCTGAAGTCGGTCGCTCAACTGACTGAGCCACCCAGGCGCCCAAACAAGTTATTTTTAATGTAGTGTTTGGAAAGAGTCTTTGTGACTTCACTTGGCTTTTTTTTTTTTTAATTTAGATTTTTGACCAATCAAGTTAATAAGATTTGTATGTAGATCATTCTACACTATTGACTCATTTCCTTTATGTCACTAAGGTGTAGAATACATTAAGATATGAATTGGACATTCACAAAGGCATAGGAAAACCCATATTTAAGTCACATGTGTGTTTTGAGCGTGTTCGAGTAAATGCTTGAATTTCAACATCTAACCCATGAATAGTGAGTAGTAGGCTAGGAAGTCTTCCAATCAGTTCCCAGGATACACAAGCATAAATAAGTAGATAAACAGCAAAGTCACTAAAGAAAATGTAGGTGAGACAGGAGTGCACCAAGAAGTATCTTATCTACCACTACATGTGTAAGATGCAATATAAAAATTGATCCACCAATATTGGTACCATGGAGAACTTTTGAAAAAATAGACTTCATTAAAACATAACACACATAGGGAATTGCACAACTCATAAGGGCCTAATAAAGTTTCTCAAAGTGAACACTTGTGATCCAGCACCCAGATCAAGAAATACGGCATTACCAGCAGCCCAGAAGTTCCCTGGGCTCCCTCCCTATCACTACTATGTCTAATGCCAGAGTAATCAATATTCTGACTTCTAACATCAAATTTGGACTTTATATAAATGGACTTTATTACTTTTCTGTTTCTGGCCACTTTTACTTAAGTTCCGTTATGAGATCATTTGACTGTTGGATGTATAATAATTTATTTTCATTGGATGGTACTCCATTGGATGGATGTACCACAATTAATGTAATCATTCTAGTGTTTGGCTAGTTTACATAATTCTGCTCTTAATATGGGGACATTTTATTCTTCCTTGCCCTTTGTATTCTGTCAGAGATTTAATTAATAACAAACATATTGCCAATGACTTTTAAATTTCAGAATTTCCACTAGATAATAATGTATGTACCTAATAATAAGTGTTCCTAAACAATATGTAGGTGAAAGTTTTGATATATAGTCTATCTAGGGAGATAGATGTGTGCCTAGCTAATACTAATTGTAGATGATGCAGAATTATCAAAAGAGAAGACTTCATATGTTGTTGGAACATAGTACATACTTTCAACGGGAAACATTCTTGTTTCCCTTTCTGTAGTTTCTGAGATTGACTTTATTTGCTAAATGATAGGAAACGAACCCTTGGAACTTACACACAAGGGGTCCAGACGCCCTTTTGCAGGCACCGAGGAGCAGCTGTAAGAAATAGAAGCGTTATAGGAATTTGTCCTTTGTAGCAGGCGTGCCCCTAGGCACCAGGGACAGAATGGAAAGGAAGATGGACACCATTCCTGTCCCCGTGAACCTCCCAGTCTAATGGAGAAGGCAGACACTGGACTATTAATTCTGTGTCTAATGAGAGTACTGAAAGGGGAAGTGCTCGGTGACCTGGGAGTATAAAAGATTCTGCTCTCCAGGTTCTTCTAAAGGAAGCCGCAGTACACAGCAGTTATCAGTTGGACCAAACTTCAAATCCCGTAGCACCACTACTTGATCAATGACTGTGGGCAGGTTACATCTTTCCTGAGTTTTAGTTTTCTCCTCAGTAAAATAGAGCCAATGATACGTACACATGCAAGATACCACATACGTTTCCTGCTTCCTGTTAGCATGAAGCTTCTAGCTTCTAGCATTTTGCTCACAGACAACTGTAGCTAAATCTAGACCCAAGTGAATCATGGAAAAGAAATGCTGAGGGTGCTCAGTGGAGAGAGAAGGCTTGGAGAAGGAGTGGAATGTTTTCATTGTTGCAGATAAAATCCACGTGTCCTGAACCGAAGAAGTGAGAGAAAGGAAAATCGTGTAGCAAACTGGAATTCTAGATTCTTTTGGGGATAGCAGAGGATATACTGGTAGGCAAGCAATGTGGGGGTGTGGCCATGAAGGCCAATGCCAAAGTCCCCTCATAGGCTCTCCGGGATGCTCACCAATGTGTCAAGCAGGGGCCTGTACTGCAAAGTGAGGTAAGCATATCACCAGGCCGTTCCGTTCATGGTTGCTCAAGGGCCGTCTGAGACCCTGGGAACATCCTGGCCTAGGCCTAGATTTTAACTGGTGGCTGAAGCTTCCCATTGTGTAGTGCCCAACCATCCACTGGCCTTCTCAAAGCTAAGCTCCTAATTAATGTCATGGTGATAAGACTTGGGGTGGAGTGTGCGGATGATGGGTTTGGGGGAAAGCAGATGATGGCTTCTCGGGACTACCGCCTGGTTGGCCTGTACTTTAGGATAATGCCTTTTCCGGTTTGTTTTGTTGTTGTTTATTTTGGTTTCCTTCCCCTTGCCCGGTGATTGAGGGTGTGTATTTGTCTAGCCTTTATTTGTTGGCTTATCTACTTATTTTAAGAAAATGATCACTCTGAAGTTTCTAGGAGAATCTGACATATATTCAGTCCAAAACAGTTCTGATCCCTGCCCCTAGCAACCTTCCTGACCTTTGTCAGCTAGCAACCTTCAACACAATTCCCTAATTTATTAAAGTAAATCTTTAATTTTACTTCTAAGGCTTAAACCACAGTTGTCAGATTCAACTGGTTGGGGAAGAAAGCATTCCGTGCCAGATGTTTTATCCACTTAGTTCTAGAAGGAGAGCTATGGCCGTGTCTATCAAAGGGGCACTAAACACACACCCAACTATTCTTTCTCTCCTATCCACTAACTTGCCTGCTGGGTTTTGCCCTAAGCAACCCTCAGCCCCCCTGCCTGCATGTTCCCTGTTCTGAAAGCTTCTTGTGAAAAGCATTATTTCCTTCAGCATCTCATTAACCAATAGCATTTTCTTTAGCCTGAGTTTCTCCTTTGCAGCTGAAAAAAGTGGACTGGGAAATAGATTGCAGAGAAAGAGTAATTGTATAAAAATTTATGTTCGCGTTACTCACGGCCTTGACTGATGATGCCTGGCTGCCTATGATGGAGCTATGAAGGAGCAAAAATGCCCACATTATCAGTGTATTTGTATGTTTTGCCCTGTAGGGCAGTAATTCTCCATGCTATCACTTCTTCCATGCACTTTGAAAATAAATCCTTTGTAACAACTCTCTTGCTCTCCTGAAATGAAATTTAGAGTACATATATTTTACCTACATCCATAATTTTTAAAGTCAATATACTGGCATAACTATAAAGGAGAAATAAAAGGAAAGTAGCTAATAATAAAATAAGCTTCACTGTAAGAGATAATGAAGCGGTGATATGTTAGCATCTTGATGTGATGCCATGAACAGGCCACTAGGAGCAAAGGCTGAAGCCCATGTGATACACTGGGGTTTGAAACCAGGATCAATATTGGCTTTGGTGCTGTGCTTTTCTGAAATGGTGACCAAACCTTGCTAAAATTTTAAACAAAGCAAAGTACAACCTTCAAACCAATTTTATGTTGTTAAATCCTATAAAATTTAGTATGTGTAAAAATCATGCAAACACCACTTTGTGTATATATAAAATGTAATCGGAATCTAGGTCAGGATAATGATAAATAGGCTTTTTGTTTAGATCACTGAAAAAAAAATTTTTTTAAGTTTACTTATTTATTTTGAGAGAGAGAAAAGCAGAGAGAGTGAGTGAGTGCAAGTGGAGGAAGGGCAGAGAGAGAGGGAGAGAGAGAATCCCAAGCACACTCCGCACCATCAACATGGAGCCCTACGCGGGGCTTGAACTCACGAACTGTAAGATCATTATCTGAGCTGAACCGAGTGGGATGCTTAACCTATTGAGCCACCCAGGTGCCCTTAGATCACTTATATCAGTTGTCAATAGGATATCTTAAAGTGTGTGAGACGTGAGATTATTCTTGATTGTCCAGGACACTTAGCAGTCTATAGTGATTGTGACAAAGAAATCCCCTAGAATTTTCCAGAACTGAAAGGGAATAACATCACCACTTTCTGGGAAACAAAGCATAAGGTCTTTGCAAACACAGATTTCCATTTTCTTCATAACTGTACCCTCCCCAGGTCTCCACAGTGTATGATACTAAATGTGTGTTTGTGGAATCAAAGGAACTATAGTGAGATTTGGTGGGGTGTTATATAATCTACCGACAGTTTTCATGAGTGTCCCAACAGAATTTAGCTTACTGCCAGAGATTTAACATTCTAATGTTGGCTTTGATCTCTTTCAAAATATAAACATGACATCCTATCCACTTGACCAATATTTTAGATATTCTTTTGTACATTTCTACTGTGAAAATACCTTAGTGAAGACCCATTCTTCTTTTTTATTTTTAAAGTTTATTTTTGAGAGAGAAAGAGAGAGAGCAGGGGGAGGGCAGAAAGAGAGGGAGGGGCAGAGAGAGAGGGAGACAGAGGATCCCAAATGAAGCGGGTTCTGTGATGACAGCAGAGAGCCTGATGTGAGGCTGGAACTCACAAACTGTAAGATCATGACCTGAGCCAAAGGTGGACGCTTAACCAGCTGAGCCACCCAGGCACCCCGAAGACCCATCCTTAAGTAAGCAATGGAAATGAACTAGATCCATGTAGTGACCCCTGGAGGTGCTACCTAAACTCAGTCGAACCCACTTTCTGACCTACCCATATGGTTGGTTTGGACATCAAGTATTTGTTTTTTCGTTGATTAGTTTTACATGTTTGTAAAATGTGCCAATGGAGATGTCAAGTAGATATTTGGATTCAAAATGTCAGAGCACAGGAGAAGCCTGGGCCGAAGGTAAAAAAAAATCTGGTCATCGGCATACAGCGGGTGTCTAAAGCTGTAGATGTGGGAAGGGTGATTTCACACGGCGAGAGAGGAGTGGGGGAAGCAGCCTCAGCATGCGTTTCTGATACTGATAGTCCAGTAAACAAAATGCAAATATGAACAATAATAGCAGCCATGTTTAGAAAAGAAAACAAAAATCAAAATAAAACTGAGCAACCCACAATAGCAGGAACTAGTGAATCGGAAATCCTAGCAACATCTGTAAACTATCTGTGCAAGAAGAAAGACTGAGGTATGGCCAACTTGAAATAGATACAAGGACGGTATTTTTATGTGACATGTAATTAGTTTTTGGAACTCACTACCACAGAATATTTTGGGGTGACTAGCATAGAAAGTCTAAAAAAAGAATTCTTTTAAACGGTTGTAAGGGATAAGAATAGTGTGACAACACATTAGGTACGAAGCTGTGTGGTACCCACTCCCTCTCACATTTACCTGGCTTCTCTAAATTAACCTTCCGAGGTCCAGAACAGTCTTCAGACACACTAAAATGGTTTCTCCCAACTACAAGGTGACATGACTTCCCTGCCTGGGTAGATTGTTTTCACCCCAATTTCTTAGAAGCACCTGAATCAGCCAGACCATTATAGGTAGAGGATGCAGGAGGAAATGAAATCTCTTTCCTAAAAAACTAATGTGCTCCTAATGGCCTTGATTTATTACTTTCATATTTTGATTTTTTTAAAAATTTGCCTCTCTAAAATTGTATTTTAATACTGTGAAGACATTGTTTAATTTCCTTGAAGCATCTTGTATAAAAATAAAAAGAACAGCCTTAGGATTTTTACTTCAATTTAGTCTGTACCTTGGAAGCATTTTCTGAAAGAGTTTCTTAAATAATCAACTATAAAATAGGGAAATGGGTGTCAGGATGAATTTAGATTTAAAACAAGACAGTAATTCATCTAAACTTTCTGACTGCCTTTAGTCAATTCAATTTTCTTCTCTGGTATTTGATTCAGAAACTTCAATTCCCTTCCCCATGTAATGTTGCTTTCTTGTTCAAAAGAGTGATTTTTTTTTTTTTATTCTTTGAAGATACGGATATCAGGAACCTATTCTTTAAAAAAGTCCCCCCCCCCCCATCAATTTGCAGTAACAGCACCACCAACAACAACAAAAATGTAATTTAGGAACTCATTTGGACACAGTGACAGTAAGATCGCTGCAGTGGCAGACAGGAGGCAAAGGCTCTAATTTCTCAGTTGTGCCTTAGTCTGAGGTCTGGTTGGTGAATCCAGTGCTGTGACTCTTGGCTTTACCCATCTCTAAAAATTGTTGCATCATTATATTATATGCCTGAAACTAATACAACCCTGTGTGTTAATTACACTTGGGTAAAAAAATCATAGTAATATACATAAATAAATAAAATAAAATAGGGGTATTGGACCAGGTGATATGTGGGAGGACTGCTTTAGTTTTAAGCTTTTGTCATTAAAAAATAATAGTAACAAATTGATGATATACTACTCGACACTCCAAACACGCAAAAGTCAAAAGGACTTATTTATCTATAAAAAAATTACCTTTAAGGCATGGGCTTTTTTTTTTTTTTTTTTTTAATCTATTTTGTTGCCGTTGTCTGTTTCTTCCACCCAGCTGGTTTCACATATAAGAAATTCTGTTGAAGTCCATGAGATCCCAGAGGACTTACTAAAGAGGTATAATTTTGGTTGCTAGCAATCTCCTTAGACTCACTGGGAAGAATTTTCTTTGCAATTGTCTTCACAAGGAAGTACTTGTCAACTGCACATGGCTTTTTGGAATAAATGTCAAACCTGCAGGCAGAATAAGCATGATAATGGGCTAAATACTACCCTTGAGAACTACACCAGGCTGACAGACAGAAATCCTGCTCCCACATTTTCTGTTTTCTGTCCCTTCTTTCAATATTCAGTAAAAAGAAGAGAAAATTACCTAGATTGTGCTAAAATAAAGGTCAACAAGAAAGTATGAGTGATGTTTATTGAGCAATGATGTAGTTGTTAGTGCTATTTGTAAATTGTTCTCAGTCCTCCCTTCCAGAAACTTGTTAAGACTGTGCTTAACCCTCCTGGTGAGGGTTGGGGGTTGGGAGAGGACACGAATAGTTCTGGCCAATGACTTGTGAATTAAAAGGGTATGCCACTTCCAAATTAGAATACTTAACTGTGGACATATGACCCCTTCCCTCAGCTTTTTTTTTCTTCTCTTTCTCTCCTCCACAGCCAACCAGCCATGTTCTAGACATTAGTTGCTTTATCATCCTAGGTCCTGGACAAAGGACTGTCATTCGGCTTCAGTGGACTCACTAGGAATATAGCATGAATGAGAAATCAACCTTTGTTATTTTTTTTTTTTAAATTTAAATGTTTTTATTTATTTTTGAGAGCAAGCAGGGGAGGGGCAGAGAGAAAAGGAGACACAGAATGGGAAGCAGGCTACAGGCTCTGAGCTGTCAGCACAGAGCCCACTCTGGGGCTCGAACTTGTGAACCTCAAGGTCATGACCTGAGTCGAAGTCGGGCACTCCACCAACTCAGCCACTCAGGCACCCCAAACCTTTGTTATTTTTAAGCCACTGAAAATTTGAAGTTGTTTATTAGCACAGCATAAAACCCAGCCAGTCCTAACTGACACATTAGCCAAACCCCAGGTCTGTCTGATCACTGACAGGCAGGAAATTTATGGAGGATGTAAAATCACAAGTGCTTAAACTTATGATTTAAATGCTTAAATTCCTTCTTCGTCAAAGATATTAGAAGTGTTTATGAGGAAGGACCTCTTCTTTCTTCTGATGCTGCGCGTTCAAAATTTAGTCAACTAAAATTACACAAAAGCTTAGCCAGGCTGCAAAAGGGAAAGGTGAACAGATACTTAACAATAGACTCTAAATGAGACACCCTATTATGCAAGACTAAGTGAACAGGGATCATGTTTTTTCCTCTTTATCACTTCCAACTGATCCTTCCTTCATAGAAGTTCCCAGTCATCTTTCATCAGGGTAACTTCCACCCATTTAAGCTGAGCCAAAGAAGGAAATCATAAACTAGAAAGATACTAATGATTCTTAGAACACGTTAGTATATGGAAGTCACACATAATATTTCACTTAATTTTCATAAAAATGCAATAATGTGGAGATTAGTGTCTATTTTACAGATGAAGAAACTGAGGTTCAGAGAGTTTAAATAAATTTCCTTAAAGTTACCTAGCTGAGTTTTTTTGCCCTATAGGAATTTATATCTAGTAGCTGAGTCCATTGGGGGAGAAAATATCCATTAAGTCAGAGCCAAGTTTCTGTGGGTGCCTTCAAACCCAGAGATCTCTTCTCTGCTGAGGTTAAGAAAGCCCCAGATGGGGCTCAGGAGGGTCAAATCTTTGGACAAAGTGATTCTGATGTATTTACTTTTCATCCTTTTTCAGCTCCTCCCTCAGCTCCTGGGGGTCACCATGCTTGTCTTCTTTTGAAATTAAATGTCCTGATCTCCTTATTGGACATGAGTTCTAAGTCCAGATGCTTCAGGAAACACAGCATGAGGCAAAGACTTATGTTTTAGTACCTTACTGGAAAGTGCAATCTTAGGGAAAGAGGAATGCATGAAAGAAGACTAAGGCAGAAAAGGAAGGAGAGCAAATTCAAGAGGGTGCATTACCAAGAAGCTACTACTCAGTATAAAGTACTGCGGAGTGTCACAGAACCATCCTGCAGAGAGGCTGCGTGAGTTACTGCATTTCATGATAAGAGAGGGAGAAGAAATTATTCAACAGGATAGATAGATGTCTGGATGGACAGATAAACAAGACGGACAGATAGATAAGATGGATAGATAAAAGATAGATCTTATCCAACTTTATATTGTGTTGTAGTTGATTATTTATATGCCTGTCTCTTTCATCAGACTTCAAGTTCCTAGAGGGAAGAATCATTTGTTAAAGGCTGAGATTCAGAGAGGATTGGCTTGAATCCCGGCTCAAACGTGTGTTGGCTCTGTGACTTTTGACAAGTCACTAAACTTCTCTGACACTCTGTGTCTTCATCTATGAAATGGGGGTAATCCTGACTCCTCAATGCTGGTGGAGGGGATGGGTGATAATAGCATGGAAACAAAGAGCCCAGTATATAATAATATAATGTACTGTGCTGTTATCATTTCCATGTCCCTGACTTCTAGAATTTCACATGTTGTAGGCACACAGTAAATGCCTCCAGGTTTAACTCACATCCTATTTGGTTCCATTTTGATTTGTAGTTTCTGTTCCATTTGATAACCACCATGGCTTTTCATTTCTTTTTCTCACCAGCTGCCTTTAACCATATGGTGATTGGACCCCAATCCATATCATTAACAACCAAAAGAGACTAATAAAATGATAGGGGTGATATATTATCGTCAAAGAAAAGCACTGTAAAAATAAAATGGAATTTAAAAATTGATATTCAAAAATATCAGCGTACCAAATGTATTGCCAATTCTGAGCCCCAATGCCAGGAACCATCGTTGGAATACTCTGAAGTAATGCTTATCAAGTGGGCCTGAATGGACATAATTATAGAGAAAACTGCAGCCAGCCCTGCTGTTGAGCTGAAGTTTTCAGAATTAATGTTCAATCTCAAATCTGGTGATTAACAGAAGCCTGAGAGAAGAAATGTTAAGATCCTGGGGGCCAAAATATGTGAGATCTCTACATAGCTTTCTTGGAAAGTTTTAAGTGTACCTGTATTACTTTTTTTCTCAGAGATTTTTTTTCTCCTTTTTATTTTTTAATCCATCAAACTCAATTGTCTGTAAAACTCCTCTGAAGCACCAAAAGCCTCCTCAGCAAATCTGTCCTGACAATTCTAGTTGATTCCAAACATAAACAAGGTACTGCTAATTAACTTTAAAGGCTTCAAACAGCTAAAGGAAAGCTCTGAAGGGAACGCAAAATCACATTTAAAGTTAAAGTTTACTTGAGACAGTTCTTCAGCCCCAAGGGAAGCAAAATAGTGTAGAAACTGGCTCAGCGATTCATCTAATAAATCATAATTGCTGTGTTTCCTTTCCTGATTGCCTGGCGTTAGCTGTTGGCAGCAAATGAGTTCTGTAGAGATGAACAGATTTAATTCATTCGCGCTTACTTCTTAGAGACCTAATTCTCAACCAAACAACTGGCTATTGTGAAAATTATTATGCAGTGGGAGAGAGACCCTTAGGTGCGGACTTGGTAGCAGCAGATAAATGTCTCTGATGAACTACCTGCTTTTTTCCTACATTCGCTTTTAAAATGGAAGCTAAATGCAAATAGAACAGTACCTACAAAATGCCATATAAGATGAAAGGTGCTTTAAACATTTTTTTTCCTTCACGGGTGCCTAGGTGGCTCAGTCGGTTGAGCATCCAACTCTTGATTGTAGATCAGGTGGTGATCCAAGGATCGTGGGCTCGAGCCCCAGGTCAGGCTCCGTGCTGAGCGTGGAGCCTGCTTAAGAGTCTCTCTCTCTCCCTTTGCCCCTTTCCCCTGATTGCATGCTCTCTCTTACTTTCTAAAATTAAAAAAAAAAATTTTTTTTTCCTTTAGGTAAATTCTGTCGTCAGTATTATTTTACAGATGAGAAAATTGCAGATTTTTTACTTGTTCTTGCAAATTTACTCTTTATATATTGGATATTTGTCTGCAGGCATATATCATCACCAGTAATCCTAATTACACATAGTAAGCATTCAATGTATCTATTGAATTGCATAAAATTAAATTAGATATATTGAATACCTGATATGTGTTAGATACCATGTTAAGCTTGTGAGGAGTATGGAGACAAGTACTTTTCTATCTGGTCCCTGTAAGCAAACCCATGAAACTGCCTTGAAATATTTGATATGGAACAAGAAAGTGATACCAGATGGGCAGATACTGAAACTAATTTAAAAAAGAGTCAGGGGCGCCTGGATGGCTCAGTCAGTTGAGCGTCCAGCTTTGGCTCAGGTCATGATCTCATGGCTCGTGAGTTCGAGCCCTGCTTCGGGCTCTGTGCTGACAGCTCAGAGCCTGGAGCCTGCTTCAGATTCTGTGTCTCCCTCTCTCTCTGCCCCTCCCCCACTCATGCTCTGTCTCTCTCTCTCAAAAATAAATAAACATTAAAAATTTTTTTAAAAAAATCAGAGACACTTTTTCTAGAGACAAGAATAAGGTAGAGAATCAACTTATGGCATATCATAGGTGTGTTACTTCCTACTGAACAAAAAACTTCAACATGTCTTCAGAAAGAAGTCTGGTTCAATATGTCTCCCATTTCCCCCCTCCTATGTAATTAGTATATGTAATAATGCCTCCTACGTGTCTGGAAGCTTATTTACCAAGTGTATTTGTGTCCCTCCTTTTATTCATTTGAAATACAACAGTTGTACAGGGATAGTTAAAATAAGGAGTATCCTCATCTTAGATGTAAGATAGTGGCTCAAGGTTACTAAACCTGGTGGTTGAACTGAGCTTGGAACCCCAGTATTTATATTCTAAATGCAAATCCCCAGCTGAAAGTGCTCTTCATAATTAACATTGATCTAATGGCCAAGCTGTATACTTTTTAGAACTTATTAATTATCCATTTGGCATTCTTTCTGAAACACTGTGATATCCCTATCTTTTTCATCTTCTGTTTTCATCTCATCTTGCATATGTTTATAAGTTCAAGGGTTAACTTTTTGTTCTTTTATGCTTATATGTAATATCCCTGGGTAATGCCATCTGATCTCTCTGCTTCTAGAGCCATTTCTGTGCTCTTAACATTGAAACCTATGTCTTTAGCTGCCTTTCTGTCCTAAGTTCCCAATACATATATCCACTTATCTAGTAGACATCACTTGAGTCTCATAGATGGAAGATGTTCCAAACCAAATTCATTTTCTTTCTCCATAACTGTCTCCTCCTATTGCTGTCAGCAATTAACGACAATACTACGTACCTAATAGTTAAAATTCATGGGCATGTTCGTCAATTGCTTTCTCTAGGACATCCCCCTATGCAGCCAACATATCATATCTATCCTTT
This sequence comes from Leopardus geoffroyi, assembly GCF_018350155.1. Classification (NCBI taxonomy): domain Eukaryota; kingdom Metazoa; phylum Chordata; class Mammalia; order Carnivora; family Felidae; genus Leopardus; species Leopardus geoffroyi. The sequence continues at coordinate 90,976,351 of NC_059338.1, forward strand.
CCTCTCCTCTATCACCAGTGTCTAACTTAAGCCCCTCATAATTTCTGACCCGTTGCTCTGCTGAGTCTTTTCTTGATCCCCTATCTCCTCTCTTCTGTTTCGAATTGTTTTTCACTGATTTATGAGTATTTTACATCAGGCTGGGCTTTTAGTTGAATGTTCCCATGAAACAGGAACATTAACTTATTCAACTTCATTTAGCAGTATTTCCAGAGCATAGTAATTGTTTTGTGTTTGCTGAATGAATATATAAATGAATTATTTAAGGAATAGAGGGAAAAGGGAATGGACTACTACACTATAAAACTATAGAAAATCCAATACACTAAACTTCATGGGAAAATAGTTTTTTTAAAAATAAGCTTTATAGCTTATACTACGAGAGATCTTTCGGAAACTGAATGACTGTGTCCCTTCTTGGCTAAGTTGGACTGTAAAATGGCATGCTTTCCAAACTACCAGAGGTTTAGCTAACTCTGCATAGTCCTCAAATATTTCTCTGTGGCAAAGATCATGACAAGAGATCACAAAAGGAACTCCCAAACCAAGTAGTTATTTCAAGCTGTGCGTGGGCTCCTTTTAATGAATTTTCCATAAACGGAAACCCACTAGGTCACTCATGGTTCTGTATACCAGGGAGCAAGCCCAGTAGTATGGAATTGGCTGTACTGCATAATGCAAAAATAAATTTGCTGGAGGAAGTATATTCTTCTTTCGTCCTTTAGGACGAAGCATACACCAGTAAAGTGCTCTAGTCAAATCACCATCTGAGAAATTTCTATCTCGGTAGCTTTGGATGAGTAACAGCTAGTCTCTGTACAAAAAAAAAGAAAAAAAAAAGTCAGCATCAGTTCATCTGGACTTCAGAAAGGCTTCGTTGATGTTTTGTGTTCTCCTAACTCTATGCCCTTGAGTCTAAATGAAATAGTAGTGTGTTAGGTCTCAATTTTAGACTATAGCATAAATGAGAACATTTGGTAAATGTTAAAAGGTTTGACAAAAAACCCCAGTATTCTATGGAACATGCTCTGGGTTTGAATTGTGCTTCCACTAGTTAGCGTGACATAGGATAGTTACTTATTCATTCTAAGACTCATTCTTGTAGCTGGTAGAAACTTAATAATAATAATAATAAAACATCCTAATGTAGATACAAACCAAATATCCTAAAGATTGTTTTTTGTTCTATTGCCTATCACAGAGTAGAGATTTCATGCATACATGTTAGAATGGAATAGACAAACCAGAATTCCATCTTCATTTCGTCCGTTTTTTGTTGCCTACACATACCATTACCATACCACTCGACTTCCTAAATATTGGGAATTCTAATTAGAAATTTTGTATATTTGGGACTAAGAGTTAGATGATTAATAGATAAATCAATTAAAACCTTTAATAATTAAAATTGTGCACATATATCATAAACTAAAACATTTAAATAAACATTTATTCACCTGTGTTTTGAGATTTGGCCAAGGCTTTTCCTGGAATCTGTTTGCTAACTGAAATCCTATGTTGTCTTTCTTACAGAACCCTGATCTATGATGTATTGCCCATCCATTTCAACTCTGGTACTTAAAGACCAGTTTATGAAACAAATTGATTACTCTAGATATTCTCCCCATTTTGTTATTATAGTTGTCTCAGCTACTCCAAAGTCTATAGTAGATTTTTGTTTTTGCTTCTTTGTGGTTCCTCTTTATCAAGTTATTTCCAAATCCTTTTCATAGAAAAATAATTTTTTCACACCCATGTTTGTTGATTTACATAACATTTAATTGAATTACCTAAGGATAATTACAACTAGAGCATATACAGATATATATGTACAACTGACATAAACAGATTCAGCAACAAACGTACAACTGACTTTGGTGAAGTACCAACTCCATGGTAAAAGCAGATGAAAGATGGTGTGTTAGAGAAGTACCTGAGAATTCAGGGTACTGGGGCATCAGCTGGTTCTACAGAGGGAGTAGAAGGCATGCGTGAGTGTAAGAAGTGTAGACTGGAAAAGAGGATTCTCCTGTAAAAAAGTGGTTTCACGAATAAACTGGTGCAAGAAGTAGGAAGGGAGTTAAAGCAAGACACTTGTTGCTAAGTCCATTAGCTAATTAAGTGCTATCAAAGCACAGAATCTTACAATGGTGGAGCTCAAAAAGGCTTTGGAGAGCAACTAATTCAAACCACTCTCCACCATCCTCCACTAACATTTGATAAGTGAGGAAAGATGTTTGGGTTGAGATAGAAAATTCTTTTAACCACTGTCCACCAGTGGCTTCAGATCAGAGCAGGGTAGGGGAGGAGGCACGAGATTGGAGGCCTCTCAGATTCCCTTCAAGCACAGGTGCTCTACACCAAAGGATGGATGGATAGAGAATGGGAGGAGGAAGAAAGAAAAAATAGAGAAAAATCCCATTTACCTTTTCTTTAAAAGTCAGACATAAAACACCAAAACCAGAAAACAGAAAACCCTTCTACAGCAAGGACTTTGTGCTTCTGCAGACACACCTATGCACCTTTCCTAGCTTTTGCAGATGTTCATCAGTGGTTATGCATTTTACACAGAAATTTATTTTTGAACTCCTATATTTAAGTGCCACCAACTGACAAAGGAGATGGAACCAATGTTAAGATGATGTGTTCTCCTCTGGCATGTTTTTCATTGCTTTTCCAGGAAGTGCTGAAGAAACTAAGAGACAGGACTGAGATGAAGAGCCCTATTGATCTTGCCCATCCTCTGTCCAGTAACTAGTTCCAGAAATTCTGTGCGGGAATTGGGGCTAACCAGAGATTGAGACTTAACCATCCAGTTTTGGCCACACAGTTCTGTCTTTTTACCAAAGTGGAAAAGCTTCAAATAAAACACAGAGGCCCAATAGAAAGTTGCTAAAAACAAGTTATTTTGTAGTTCCTCAAGGCTTTCTGATTTTTAAAAATATATATGATAATCCCATGTGGTAGCCTTGGAGAAATGACCTTCACTAATATAATTGCCCTCTAATCCTTAAGTCAACCTTATTTATTCATTTCTCTGTGGATTCCTTTTACCTCAACTTCCCTGTATTTTGAAGAAATGGCAACCAATTTCCAAAGCATGGTTTCAGGAAACCAACAGTGTCACGTCCAGTTGCCTAGAAAAATATAAATTGCATCAGTGTTCTTGGTCAGATCTTCTATTTGTGTGGCTCCTTCTAGTGAGGAACACAGGCAGCATGTGGGGGGTTTCCCATCCCATACTCGTCACATCTTGGTCAGGGAGAAAAGAGTCAGCTCGTGAGTAAATGGGCGCAAGTCAACCATGTTGAAGTGAGAAAGGGGGAATGCGGGGGAGTCAGGCTGGAGGATGGTCTTTCAGGAAATCAAACGTGAACAGCAAGAGAGAAAAGCATTTCTTCTTGCTTCCGTGTGTCTGCAAATCGAATCAGGAAAACTTCATTCCCTAGCATTGAAGATTTTAGAAATATTTAAGCCAAATCTACACACGGTAGCATAATACATTCAAATGACCAGGTAGCCACAAAGCTTTTTCTTCTTGCCTTGTTTCCTTCAAAATGTTGAGCGCTATTTGTAATTATTTATGTCTTCGCTTCTTGCCATCTGCCCCCTCACTAGACTGTAAACTCCTTAAAGGCAAGGACCATCTTTGTTTTGTGCACCATTATATGCTGAGTATGCTGAGTTATGCCTGGTACACAGCTGGTGCTCAACAAATGTGTGTTGAATGAAGAAATGGATTCCGTATTTCTGAAAGTCTCAGAGCAAACCAGAATTTCCACCCACTACTGGCTCATTTTTTCTGTCTCCTAATGTCAGTGTATTTTGTTTGCGCCAATAGAAAGCCCCAGGGAAATTCAAGAAGTATTTTCCCCAGAAACCCTCAGGTCATGAGGGTATCTTGAGAAGGTCCCTGGAGCAGCCCTGATCTTGCCCTGTATTCTACTTTTTGTTGGTTAGGAGTCCTTTAGGTCACAGAACTCTGAAAATTACTCTTGGTTCAAAGGCCCATGGCCCAAGGTGAGATATTTTGTTCTTTTCTTCTGGTTTATTAGCTCATGTTGGGTTCAGTCAGTCCTGACGCCTGTCATGTTCCAGTAAGAAGTGAATGATGTTAATTAGATTAAAATGCCCAAATGCTTATGAAAAGGGCCATTCTTTACCTTTGTCACTCCTACTTCAAAAGGGAGTGCTGTTTCCCTAGCTTGGCATGCTTTTCCCAGGTCAAGGGGCTCGCTTCTGTGAGATTTTCTGTGTTCTGCAAAGAAGAGGAGTTTGGAAAAAATTATTGTGTTTGGTCTGCCACCTCCCCAAAGCCTGAAAATAGTCAGTGTCGATCCCTGTACCGTAAACAAACAATAAAAACCAAATAAACCACCCCCTACACACAGACAACACTGTTTCTTCTGAGCGTGTACTTTCTGTAGTTAGTGCGAAGAACTACTCCAATGTTCCCTTGAAGACATTTTCAGATCTAGAATACAAGACAGAACACCCCTGGGAGCTGCCCTCCCAAGCGGCACTCTCACCCACAAAATTGTCTCTCTCCTGCTGCACTAGACCTCTTCCTGACATTATGTATGGAAACTTCCAGAACCCTGGCTGGAAAACCCTGAGGTTTTTCCCAGTCAACATGAAGAGAAGTGGTCATTTAATTTTCGAGACATTATTTACCTAGGAGAGTCCAGAGTAGGCCATATGATGTTCTGGAGGAAATATGAATCTTAAAATTCTAGGAATCTTTCCAGTGAATTGCAGGCTCCATGAGGACAAGAGTTAGGTCTTATCAGCACATTCCTGGTATATTCCTGGTAGACATTCAGAGCCTAGCTGCTGCATGAATGAATGAATGAATGAATGATCAGGATGACTGTTGATGTAATCATGCAGTCTTCACACATCACCAACTCTTTATTTCACTATACATTCAGAATCAAGTCTCGGAATGGGAAAACTGAAAGAGAGATAGCATCTAGTCCTAAATACAGCTACTGTGACCTCCCATTTAAATGTCATTAATCACCCACCTTCCCTTCCATGTTTCCAGTCTCTTTGCCTTGCTTGTTTTTTGTGTTTTTTTTTTAACAACACTTACCTTCTAGCACTTAATTTATCCGTAATTTGTTATTTATTCTCTTGCCCACCCCCCAAGAGCAGGGATTCCTGAATGTTTTACTTACTGCTGCATTCTGATTGCCCAGCACAGAGCTTGGCACATATTAATGGCTCTGTAACTATTTATGAAGTGGATAAATGAAAGAATCATTACTGAGGACGGACTCCACGCATCGGAGTCACTGCAGGAATATTTTTAAGCCCCCTGATCTCACCTTCACACCCGTGGAATCTGAATGGGCAGTAGGAGTATGAGTGCCAAGAGTCTGCATTTTATCGGGGAGTCTAGGAGATTCTGGCATAGCTGTTTTGAGAACCACTAATCCATCCAACTCACTGATCGAGACATAATCCTGAAGCCCAGGGAGATAAAGCCTCCTGTCACCCATGAGCCTGGGTTTGCTTACTATAATGTGTGTTGCCAGCCCCATCTTGGCCTTTGAGAGTAAGCTACTGGAGGCAAAAATCATGGCTTCTGAACTTACTTTGTGTGGTGCAGCCCTGCAGGCAGGAAGATAATGAGGCTTCATGTAGTAAAGGACTTTTGGAGTCTGACGGCGCCTTTGCCCCGAAGAGCCACCTTGTCTCCGTGCTAATGTGCCGCCGTTTCCCTCTCTCCTAGTTCCTGGACATCTCCATTAAATGGACCACCCAGGAAACCTTTCCTCCAAAGTACCTTCACTATGACCCAGAAACCTCGCGTCAGCTGATGTGTGACAAATGTCCTCCCGGCACCTTCCTAAAACAGCACTGTACGGCCAGGCAGAAGACCGTGTGTGCGCCTTGTCCCAACCACTACTACACAGACAAGTGGCACACCAGTGACGAGTGTCTGTACTGCACAATGGTGTGCAAGGAGCTGCAGTACGTCAAGCAGGAGTGCAGTCGCACCCACAACCGCGTGTGCGAGTGCGAGGAAGGGCGCTACCTCGAGGTTGAGTTCTGCCTGAAGCACAGAAGCTGCCCCCCCGGGTTTGGAGTGCTCCACGCTGGTACGCATTGGCTTTCAGCGCGCGGCAAAATTAACGAGATGGCACAAAGTCAGGTAGTAGCGAAGGTTTAAGGGAACACTTCTGCCCCGATGATATTATAGGATAGCAAATTGCAAAGGTAATGGAACCTGCTCGGTACGTGCTATGTGTCTGGATTGCTGCCAGAGGACCATTTCTTGGAGGAACACTTTGCCACCCTGGGGCAATTTGGTGACAAATCTCAAGTGTGGCAAACTGCCCTCTAATGAGATGCGTGATGGATTGCTCTTTTTTAAAGGGGACACACTGTGAGTTGCACTGTTTATAGCTGATATATGATACCCCTATGTTTCCCTTCAGCATGGACAGCTTCAGACTGCTGTGCTTTTTGACAAACATCAGAAATGATAATTGATACCAAGAGAGTAATTAGACTGATATTAATGAGGCTCTGGAGTGCTAACAATGAGCAGTTACAATTAATTATGTAAAAAATGAGAATGGTTAGGGGAAATGCATTTCATCATTAAAAATGAAGCTAGTTCTTCCCTTGGTGTGGGAGTCGAGTGTCTGTGAGGGTAAAGACCAGCAGCATCTCTAAAATGAGCTTATTCTTTATCTGAGACAAAACAGATTGTCAAGCCAAGAGTAAGTGCTTGTCTACAAACAAAGTACTTTCTCGTTTTGCATTTTGAACAGCGTAGGTTAAGACCAGCGTGCATTGAATCTTTTAAAGCTGCAACCTACATTTTTCCCTATCACATTCATGAAGCTTCCGATGTAGTGTGTATTCTCGAGTGACTTGGGAAAATTAAGAATATTCCCTTACTTTAGCAGTATCCCTGGTCTCTACCCACTAGGTGCCAATAGCACTCTTCCCCCAGTTGTGATGACCAAAAATGTCTCCAGACATTGCCAGTTGTCTCCTGGATGCCAAAACTGCCCGAGGTTGAGGATCACTGGTTTAGAGGATGCTAATTATTTGTAATTATTTTAACGTTCAGAAGTTGTGATACACACAGCCTAAATTACTGGATGGCAAATACTTTCGGTTTAAAGGCATACATAGGAAACATGCATAAATTGAAATCTATTTCGTTTCCTAAGTTGTGAATCGTAAACCAACAATTGTAGGAGGTGCACACTGAATGAGTGTCCCTTAAAATGTCTCCAGCGTGACTATTTGAGGGAGAAATTGGTGACACTTCCTAGCTTTTATCAGATGATTCTTTCGGATTCAAAAGCTAAGCCAAATTGTAGGGGGTAAAACTCACCCAACAAAAACAAATCCATTTAATTCAATTCAGTAAGTTGCATGCATATGCAGGAAAATTAATTAAGCAGGGACCATGCAGCTTGGAAACTAGAAAAGTTTGGGAAATAATGGCAATATAAGGAAATTTTCTCACATAAGCGTGAAAATGTGTTTGTGGAATGAAGTCAGCACTCAGTCAGAAGAGTTAGACACAGATACACATTTTATTTTGTGGCACCACCATGGGGTTTATTTACCTGTCCCTCCCTGAAAACCCACGGAGCAGTTCCTCAGGGAATATAAGAGGTTTCCAGCCCGAAGAGAAGGAAGGACTATGTGGTATTCCAAAGAGTATTAGCCATTCCGTGCTGTTGTTGCTTTGAAGTCAGATCATCTCCTCTCCACGTTTTACTGACTTTATTCTGTCTGTGAGTCCTGTAATTCCTGTGCCGTTCCTTATGGCTGGAATGGTGACATCCTTAACTGGAAAGCAGAGCTCCTCTCCCCATTATGGTATCTCATATTTTGCCTGTCAGATTATACCTTTTATATTTCCACTGATATTAATAAGGCAAAATCATTTACTTAGATAGATAAATCTTTATTTTTCCATAAAGCTCTAACAATGGTAGAAGAAGGAAGTCCTGCTCAGGAAGGCCATTACATAAGGCCTCCAAATGTATTAAGAAACATTTACTTCCATTAGTCTTGGATTCTGTTTGTTAAAGAACTTTACAGGCGACATCACCTGAAAGAATGTCTTGTATCTTTGACTTTCTCATCGGGATGCATGGCAAGACCCAAGCCCTCAACACGTATCTGAAGAATGACAAGATTCTTCTTCGTGCAGTTTGCTTTCCAGAACATGTGGCAGTTGGCAGAGGGAGACTTGGATCCAGATGGCCAAGTCCACTGATTCCCAGTGTGTTAGCAATGAAAGAATACCATGGAATTCTCGCCCAAACACCTCCGCTTATGATTTTGTAGGAACTGGTGTGGAGCTGGATCCCACTTAAGGGGAGAGGTGTAGTAAGAAAGTACTTAAAAAATTAGACCTCTGTGTAAGTTTTTTTCCTAACACGATGTCACTGCAAAGATGGAAATGGCATGTGAAAGTTTTGGGCTTGTAGTTTGACCCTTCCTCTTTTTTTCCTGCCAGCCCTTTGTCATTTTTACTGGTCAGTGCATCATCATCAATCCCGTTAGAAGAGGCAGGAGCTAAAACTAGAGCCAAATCATTTTGCTCTTTTCCTTCCTTCCTTCCTTCCTTCCTTCCTTCCTTCCTTCCTTCCTCTCTTTCTTTCTTTCTTTCTTTCTTTCTTTCTTTCTTTCTTTCTTTCTTTCTTTCTTTCTTTCTTTCTTCTTTCCTTCTTTTTCTTTCTTCTTCCTTCCTTTTCTTTTTCCTTCTTTCTTTCTTTCTTTCTTTCTCTCTCTCTCTCTCCTTCCCTCCCTTCCTTTCTCTTTCTCTCTTCTGGTTTTGATACAATGAAGTGGGAGGTTTGCATTTTTAATAAATGAAATTTATTAACTTTCTGTAGCTTTCATGGTGTCTCTTTTGTATTTGTTATCTCCCCTGAGCCAGAATTGGCCTGGAAAAGCTACATTTGAATATTGAAGTCTGAATCTGTTCAACTAGCTTACACTAGATGGAGGTATTTTCATATGCAAATACCCTATAATGTATAATCTAGCCACGCATAATAGAGCCAAGGGTTTGAAGGTATTTATCTTTAGTTGTTGACTGGTTGAAATTTTTCTAATCAGTGAATTCTCCAAACTTATCAAGTATCTTTCCACCATGAAATAAACTGCCCTTGCAATCACCCTTCCCAGAAATTTTAACGACTGTGCTCTTTTAAAACTCAATAGTTTAAGCAAACGGTATATCATCTCCCATTTACCGTGTAGCTTAACTGCAGTCTTAAGCTTTGGAGTCACTGACCAACTTTATTGCCACCTTCAAAAGTTTATTATAATGTTGTAAATTTTTACTTCTCAAGGTTAGCATACTTATGCGTTGCTTCACAATTAGGATTCAGGAAAGACAACTTCAGTGGGCACCGCTTGGAATTTAATGACATGGCATTCAGTGGGTACTGATCTCAAAGAATGACATTACCGCAGGTACACAGCAGTTATCTTCATGATTTTCCAGCAGAAATGTGTGAAGAATTATGGTTGACAACAAGACCTTACCAATGCTTCGCACAGGCAGGACAGATGAACACCCCTATTCTTTCCTTTCCTCTTGTTTCCTGTTTTGTAGGTAACAGCAAAACACATTTGTGTTTGGATGACAGGGATGGGAGGGGCTGTAGCCTGAGGGGCTACTAACTGCAGAAGTTTTGTTCTCTCTGTCTAATGAAGGGAAAAATCAAAATGCCTCAAGTCTGTGCAACATAATAGTAGCAGTAAAAACCAAGTGAAAAGTCTTTCCAAGACTGTCTTTATTTAGAGAATGTCTGCTGCAAAAGTGTTTGGGAAGAGGGTGCTGAATTGCTTGGTATTTTCTGTAGGAACCCCGGAGCGAAATACAGTTTGCAAGAGATGTCCAGATGGGTTCTTCTCGAATGAGACGTCATCTAAAGCACCCTGTAGAAAACACACAAACTGCAGTGCATTTGGTCTCCTTCTAACTCAAAAAGGAAATGCAACTCACGACAACGTGTGTTCTGGAAACAGTGAATCGCCTCAAAAATGTGGAATAGGTAATTATATTTCAAAAGGTCAGCCTTGTTGTACCGCTTCTGAATTGAATACAAGACCCTTTGGCTCCCTTCTTAGCGAAACTCCTGTTTTCCCATTCTTGAATGTTAACCAGAGAAGATTGTTCTCTGTTCTCTATGCGTGGCTGCTAACACCCTAAGTCAAAATCTCTCCAGAGGTCTCCCCATGTCATGATCGCACTCCTAAACTTGACTTTCTGCCTTTCACACTTGAATCAAACCTTACTCATGGGGAAAGGGGTGGTGTAAAGATTATGTCCAAGGCCAAACTAGCAGTCCAAATTGTAGAGGTTTTTGGGAAGTTCTGCATTTTCATCACTTTAAAAAAAAATTTTTTTTAACGTTTATTTTTCAGAGACAGAGATAGTGAGCGGGGGAGGGGCAGAGAGAGGGAGACACAGAATCCCAAGCAGGCTCCAGGCTCCGAGCTGTCAGCACAAAGCCCGTTGAGGGGCTTGAACTCAGGAACCGTGAGACCATGACCTGAGCCGATGCCGGATGCTTAACCAACTGAGCCACCCAAGCGCCCCATGCATTTTTATCACTTTTAAGAATAAAAATTGACAGCTAAGAGGCACCATGACATAAATCGGTAACAAATCAGAAAATGCAAAATCGGCTTTGTCATGTATGGTGTTATGGCATACTGCCATATGGCACAGAGAGTTTCTAAGTTCCTCTGGTTGTCCTAAACTCTGTATTCATGAAAGGTCACTAACTCCAAGCTCATGCGAATGCATCCCATGTTGGTGAGGACGCTCATCAGGATGGTGTCCTCACCTTGTCATTCTTACCACTAGACTAATGTCAGACCTTCCACGGAGGGTGCGGCACACTGACGATGACCTGCCTTTCGGCATTTAACCAGCTCGACTCTCCCTCAGCATCTTTTTATCTGACACAGAAGAATACGGAACATGGGAATGGGGCTGAGACATTTAAGATTCCAACCCCGTTCCAGCATTTTTTCCCCATGGAGTCAGAACCTTAGACAGATCATTCAGCTGTTCTGCTTTCTTAGTCAAACAGTGGAACGAGGGAAAGGGGGACAAGAGGAGTGACTTCTAACTTTTATATTCTCTTTTCTTTATTTCATTCATTTCTAATTTTTTGTTTTAAATCTTTTTTTTTTTTTTTTTTGAGAGAGAGAGTGTGCACACGTGTGCACACATGAGCAGGGGAGGGGCAGGGGGGGGGGAGAGAGAGAGAATCTCAAGCAGACTCCATGCTCCGTGCAGAGCCTGATGTGGGGCTTAATTCCATGACCATGAAATCAACATCCAAGCTGAAATCAAAAGTCGGACACTTAACTGACTGAGCCACCCAGGCGCCCCTAATTTTTAGTTTTATCATTCATTGAGCACTTAGTATGTGCTGGGTACCTTTGCTACATGAGCTTTAAACTTTACGAAAACATGGTGAAGTTTGCTCAGGTTCAATATTGGTGGTGAAGAGACAGAGTCAGAATTCAGACCCACGTCTGACGAATCCAAAGACAAACGCTTAATCCCTGGGATAAACAGATTCTACCCCCCTCAGGCCATTGTACCTCTTTTCTTTAAAAAAAAAAAATTTTTTTTTAATTTTTTAACGTTTATTCATTTTTGATAGAGACAGTGAACGGGAGAAGGGCAGAGAAAGAGGGAGACACAGAATCCAAAGCAGGCTCCAGGCTCTGGGCCATCAGCAGAGAGCCCGATGCGGGGCTCAAACTCACAAACTGTGAGATCATGACCCGAGCAGAAGTCGGATGCTTAACCGACTGAGCCACCCAGGTGCCCCCATTGTACCTCTTTTCTAAATGACATATTTTTTGTGTTTTCTTATTTTCCCACGGAATATATGCTTATACATCTATATCCCTCCTTATTCTTAAAGGTAAACTATGTGTTTATGTGTGTGTAGAAAACAAAATACTACTCCAGATTGCTTTTCCAGGTCCCGTAAAGACAGTAATTATATTTGTTTTGACATTGATCTTGAAGTAACCTGTGGCTGCTAACTAAACCTTTAATAGGATATTTAAGATCTACATTAAAATATGTTAATGTGGGGCACCTGGGTGGCTCAGTCAGTTAAGCGTCTGACTTCAGCTCAGGTCACGGTCTCACGGTTCCTGAGTTCTAGCCCTTGTCGGGCTCTGTGCTGACAGCTCAGAGCCTAGAGCCTGCTTCAGATTCTGTGTCTCCCTCTCTCTCTGCCCCTTCCCTGCTTGTGCTCTGTCTCTCTCTTTCTCTCCAGAATAAATAAAAAACACTAAAAAAATTTTTTTTAAATGTTAATGTGTACATTAGAATGTTTGCTACAATTCATTCATAGCAATATTTTTATTAGACATTTGTTTAAACTATCCCCCACAAATGCCCTAAGGACATAAGCCCATTTGGGTTGACATTCAGCTACCAAGACCAGCCAACGAGGGTTGATTTTATTCAAATTTCACATTTTAACATACTGTATTTTGAAAAACCTTATGGTGCTGGCTTATTTATTTATTTATTGTCCACTAGACTTCCAAGAATCCAGTTGTTAAGTAAATCTTCGTTTTCCCACCTTTAGATGTCACCCTGTGCGAGGAGGCATTCTTCAGGTTTGCTGTTCCTACAAAATTCACCCCTAACTGGCTTAGCATCCTGGTAGACAATTTGCCTGGCACCAGGGTAAATGCGGAGAGTGTGGAAAAGATAAAGCGGCAATACAGTTCACAAGAACAAACTTTCCAGCTACTGAAGTTATGGAAACATCAAAACAAAGATCAAGATATGGTCAAGAAGATCTTCCAAGGTAGGGTAGCCTGAAATAAGCAGATTGATCAGAAATCAAAGACACTCATTTATCATAAACAAGAAGAAGACAATGTACATGTTTAGTCGTGTGGATGGTGTTTGCCTTTCGGAATTATTCTTGGATTAAAGATGTTTTCACTAAGTGATTATGTAGAAGCTATCCCTAAAACAGTCCTGCATTCTCACCTCCTCAACACCCCAACTTTTTTTGTTTTTAAGCTTATTTATTTTGAGAGAGCCAGAGCGAGTGAGAACAGGGAAGGGGTAGAAAGAGAGGAAGAGAGAGAGAATCCCAAGAGGATCTTTTCTCACTGGCAGCGCAGAGCCCCACGTGGGGCTCAAACTCACAAACTGCGAGATGGTGACCTGAACCCAAATCAAGACTCGGATGCTTATCCAACTGATCCACCCAGGCACCCCTCTTTTTTCATACCCCAACTTCTTTTTTAAGTGTATGAACACTCTAAAGTGAGAGACATTTCATGTCAAATACTGGACCTCAGGAATCGCACCTCCACATCCCTTAGCAGTCTTATTAGCATCCCTTCTGTCCTACCTGGATGTCCTTTAGACACGTTGGATTTTCTCTTTCATTTCCACCAAGAAGCTATGCTGTATTTATTTGTTAATTCTCTCCGGAGAGCCTCCAAGTGTCTTACAGATGTCCTCTCATTAATCCTCACAAAATAGCCTATTTTAAAATTACCATTTTAATAGCATATGTTGTGAGGATTAATGAGATGAGGTCTGTAAAATGTTGGGGCTTCTTAGAGAAAAGGGCTGGTGAAAACCAAGTGCTCTCATGTTTTAAAGTTTTATAAAGAATCTTCTTTAGAAACTGCATGTGGGCACCTGGGTGGCCCCGTCAGTTAAGCATCCAACTTCGGCTTGGGTCATGATCTCACAGTTCATGTGTTTGAGCCTCACGTCAGGCTCTGCACTGATGGTGCAAAGCCTGCTTGGGATTCTCTTTCTCCCTCTCTCCGCCCCTTCCGCACACACACTCTCTCTTTCAAAATAAATGAATAAAAAAAAAAAGGAAAGAAAGAAAATAAAAGAAATTGCATGGGGTGTGTGTGTGTGTGTGTGTGGACAGAATCCAAAGGGGAAAAGGAAGCTGCATCCAGTGTAGACTATAAGCTTTAGGATACACAGTGGAAAGAGTTCTGACTTCAGTTAGCATTGGGAAGGCATGCCTGAAAGAAGGAAGAAGGTTTTCATGATGCAGACGATGTCAGTGAGAAACCCATCTGCTCTTTACCTGTCACTAGTTAGATGACCGTGGAGTCCTACACTTCCTGAAAAGCCTCCACCATCTGAAACTGAGGCAGCAGATTTTAGGACACTGAGATCTTTGAAAGCTGAATGCTTTCACTTGAGCAAAGAGTAAAGTTTTCTTCTGTTTTTGGCAAACAAAATGTATTCTTTGAAAGTATAATTAGCCCCGAAGCAGGAAAAAAAGGGGGGGGGGCGGTGAGCGGGTGGGATACAGAATCAGAGACTGTTAGAATTGGAAGGGGCCACATTCTCTGTTTCATAAATAAGGACATTTCATCCCCAAAAGATGAACTGACTTGCCTTAGGGCTTACAGACAGTAAATGACTCATGTCATTAATGGAAATGTTAGATACTCCCTCTTAGGTTTATGTCCTAGCTCGTTACCAAATTATTCTCTAGGCCATATGGATCCTACCATTCTTTGTCCTCATATTAGTGGGTTTTCAGATCTTCTGTGTAGTAATCCTCAGGTGCTATTTATTTTAAAGACCATTCGTCACACCTAACTCTTCAAATGGGGTGTATATCAAATATCAACTAGTGAAAGTTTATATTACAAAATTGCTAACTTGAATACTTATATTTCTACTTTTCTGAAATGTTATGGTTTTAATTTTTCTTAGAAAACAGAGAGTGATGCGTTTATAGTATTTTACTGTTCATTTCCAAAATTAGGGCTTTTCACAAAGCTTTGTCGGATGCCTAGAATACATAAAGCATATTATCATTTATAACAAGAAATAATATTTAACTCATTTCTCACCAATAACTAGCATTACTTAACCTTCCTTTGCCACCATAAAAAGGAAGGAGAAGGTTATCCTTAAAGTAAATTTATGAAATTCTGGGAGAACCTTCTTTTGCCTCACAGTAGTTTTGTGGCGGTGGCCTTGGAGTATGCATTATGTGAACATCTCTTTGGGCTTTGGCTTTCTACAGATATTGACCTATGTGAAAACAGCGTCCAGCGGCACCTCGGACACACAAACCTCACCTTCGAGCAGCTTCGCAGCTTGATGGAAAGCTTGCCGGGGAAGAAAGTCACCACAGAAGACATTGAGAAGACAGTGAAGACATGCAAATCAAGTGAGCAGATTCTAAAGCTGCTCAGCCTGTGGAGAATAAAAAATGGCGACCAAGACACCCTGAAGGCCCTGATGCACGCCCTGAAGCACTTGAAAACATACCACTTCCCCAAAACGGTCACTCAGAGCCTGAAGAAGACCATCAGGTTCCTTCACAGCTTCACCATGTACAGATTATATCAGAAGTTATTTTTAGAAATGATAGGGAACCAGGTCCAATCAGTAAAAATAAGCTGCTTATAACCGGAAATGGTCACTGGGCTATTTCCTCACCATAGACCAGATCCAAGGAATGAGTAAACTGTTTCTCAGGCACTTGACGGGGGTGCAATGATTTCTTTCTCATCACCAAGGACTAGATTTGGCCACAGGGCACAAAAAGAAACAATGGTGTGGAGAAAGAACTAACATCTCCCCCAAAAGTTCAGTAAACCCCAAATGGTTTATCCAACTGATAGATCTGGTCCACTATCTACTGACTATATTTTCCCTTATTACTGCTCGCAGTAATTCAACTGGAAATAAGAAACTAGATTCCATTGTGCCTTACTAAATATGGGAATGTCTAACTTAAATAGCTTTGAGATTTCAGCTGTGCTAGAGGCTTTTATTAGAAAGCCATATTTTTTTTCTGTAAAAGTTACTAATATATCTGTAACACTATTACAGTATTTCTATTTATATTCATTCAGATATAAGGTTTGTACATACTATCATCCTAAGGGGAAACTGTGTAAGACAATTTTAGAAAGGAAAATATATATTCTGTTTATAATTATGACAAATGAGAGATAAAATATATTTTTTAATGGAAAGTTTATAGCATTTCTTAATAAGTACTGCCATCCTTCCTGTGTGGAGTATTTTTGTAATGTACTTTTACTTATATAAGTTGTAATATCATTTTTTAGAAAATGCATTACTTAGTCAATTGTTTAATGTTGGAAAGTATATGAAATATAAATTATCTGAATATTAGATGCTCTGAGAAATTGAATGTACCTTATTTAAAAGATTTTATGTTTTTACTATATAAACAATATCATTAAAGTTTTCAAGTTATTTTTCATTGCTTTTCCTTTTGCTTTTATTTGAATTGGACGTTAAAGGGTCTGAGCCTTCGTAATTTTTCCTGTTCTTTTCTCATTGGACCACCTGAGAATTGTTAAAATGCAGATTCCTGGACCACTTTATTGAGAAACTGGGGTGGAAGGCAGAAACTTGCACTTTCAGTAAGTTCCAAGGTAACACTACATTGAAATTGCAGAATTTCTGAAGTCAAGCTTAGTATACAGGTGGTACAAACCACTTACAACTGTCATGGCTAGCAGCGAGAGACCCTAAACTAATTTTTTTTTGGTTGCAAGTGATGGAAACGGGCACTGCTTAGTTTGAGGAAGTAATTGGAAGGGTGGGGTATTGGGTTCAATGATGGTAACCCCCCCAAAATACATTCACATCAGAACCCCCAGAACCTGTGAATGTGACTTTATTTAGAAAAAGGGTCTTTGTTGAGGTAATTAAGTTAAGGATCTTGAGATGAGGAAATAATCCCGGTGGGCCCTAAATCCAATGGCAAGTATCTCTATAAGACACACATAAAGGGGGAAAGACACGGGAGAAGATGATGTGCAGACAGAGGCAGAGATGGGAGTGATGGAGCCATAAACCTTGCCTAGGGAAGGCAAGGAAGAAATTCTCCCCTACAGCCTCCATAGGGAGTATAATACTGCTGGCAACTTGATTTTGGACTTCTGGCCTCCAGAACTATGAGAGAAGTATTATTAATGTCTATTAAGGAACGAATTCATGTTTTTTAGCCACTCAGTGTGTACTAATTTGCCACAACAGCTACAGAAAACTAATATAGGCTGTATCCAAACCACAGAGAAATAACAGAATTAAAATAACTCTGGGACCTTTAGGGGCAGAAGTTCCTACACTTTCTACTAGTCTTTGATTTCTGTATCTTTCAGCTCAAAATTTCAAACTCTTTGGAATAGACACTCTGGTTGTCCTAGATTGGCACTGGTGTAGAGACATGGCCAGTGAGGGTCGGTCTTCTCAGTTGCAATTCCCAAGAAGGGAACATCGCTGTGAACAGGGTCTATTCCATTCCATCATTTTGCAGGCTGCAAACGTATGACTATGACTTAGAGCGGGACGTTGGCGCTCATCAGCCCTACCTTTGTGAGATCACATCCGTTATGGCCACTTTGACAGAAGGGCAGATCCATGTGAATGCCACACAAACTCATAAATCTGGGGAAATAAAAAGCAGAGGCAAAGTCAAGAGACTCAAAACCTGGAGAATCAGAACCCCATCACTGCAATACTTGAAGTGGAAAAAAATCGTGGGAATTAAGTGCTGAAGGTTTAAGCAGCAGAACATGAGTTAGCAAGGAGCTTGCATTTCCCCTTCAGAAGCTCCAGTTCTTCCATCAGAGTTCCTATTTACAGAAAATGAAATGGCCCACTGGCACCAGCTAGGTTTAGGAAACATTGGAAAGTTAATGGCATCAAGTATAAATCACTGAAATGCTAATTTGATGGGCTTCCCTGGTTGCTACTTTGGGTTCACTCTACCTCAGCCTTATCCTCAAAGGGAGATATGGTGTATGACTTCACGTCTGTTTCTCTTTATTTCTTAACTTTCAATTTTAAAACAACTTTAGAGTTACAGAACCACTGAAAAGATGATGTAGAGTATCCCTAGTGAGCTGTTTTGTAAACTCTGTCTCAATATCGGTCTTTCTGATGTTTTCTCACAAATAGATCAATGTTACGGATCTGGGGGAAGAATATCGCGTAGTTAATGGCCCTTTTCACATCGTATCAGGGGCCAGTGATATTAGCATGACTAATTACTATTAACATTTACCTTTATAACTGAGTTAGCTTCTATACATGATGTGAGATATGTATTGAAGCCCTCCCACCCACCTTGTTTACATACAGTTTGGGTTGTTTCAACATGATTTGTTGAAAAGATGAGTGTTTCTGCATTTAATTACCTTTGCATCTTTGCTAAAAGTCAGTTGATTATATTTCTGTGGGTCTATTTCTGGATTCTCTATTCTGTTCCATTTATCTATAAATCTGTCCTTTCACCAATACCACTCTGTCTTAATTACTTGCAATTTATAGTAAAGCTGAAAATTATTCCTGATGATTACTCTGTCACGTGGTAGTATATTGGCTTTTTCTTGCCTTTTTGTATGTCTCATTTTTTTTTTTTTATTAAAAGCCAAATGTGTTGAGTAGGTCAGTGGAAATCAGGGTAAATAGTTTATATACCTGGATATGGGCATGCCTTTCCTTCTTCTAGAATTGTAATGGAAGGCTTTGCATTAATCTAGTTAGTAATTCACCAATTTTGTCCAATTCTTTTTCTTTCTCTTCCTTCCCTTCCCTTCCCTGCCCTTTCCTTCTCTTTCTTTTTTTCTTTTTGCAATGGTGATACTCAGTGCATCAGAGGTTTCAAATTCCTATAGTTTGTTTCTAAGGTGGTGGATGTGTCTCAGGGCAATGCTTGTTTGAGTTTTAGATCTTCCTCTTGAGCTGCTGCTCAAAAATCTTCTGTCTGAAAACAAACAAACAAACAAAACACGGTGCTTGGGTGGCTCAGTTAGTTGAGCATGGACTTCGGCTCAGGTCATAATCTCATGGTTTGTGGGTTCCAGCCCCACAATGGGCCTGCTGCTGTCAGTTTGGAGCCCACTTTGGATCTTCTGTCCCATTCTCTCTGCCCCCCCCCCCACTCACACTATCTCTCTCAAAAATAAACATTAAAAAAAATGCTCTGTCTGCACATTCTTATTCCTTTCCCATCCCTTGCCCAGCAGCATTTTGCTGTTACTTGTCGTTTGACGTTCACTGATTGTGGGCTGCACTTAATTCTGCCCCTTGTCCCAAGAATAGACTTTCCTCACATCCTGCTCTCTTTCCTCAGCTATAATGAGTGGGCAGGACCAACATACCAGAACCAGCCAGTTTTCCCTTTCCCCTGCTACATTGATGTTTTCATTCATCTGTCTGGGGGGTCTTACTTCTCCCTACAGGGCTACTGCCCCTCCCTTCAAGATCTTTGGTTCATTCTGATCTATTCTGTGAGTGCTCAATGGAGTTCATGGAGAAAGAGCCTGCAAAAGTGCTGAAGGAGGTCATCAAGTGGCTGTGATCACTGGTTGACCTGAGAGCTGAACAGAAGGCAACTGGAGACTCCTCACCTAGTCCCCTGTCCTTGGAACATACGTTCTTCCCACCATTCCCACACTAGGAGCCATTTCTAGGGTAGCCCAGGAGAGCAATGGGTTATTGGGACCATCTGGACTGAATGCACAACAGATCCCCCATTAAGGCCTCTATATAAACCTTAAGGATCTGGCGGGCAGGTGCAGAGATCTACTCATCTTACAACTACCCAAGACAAGCCTTGTATGTAATTCTCTTACTAATTAAGACTGACACCTACCACCTAGAGTGGTCTGTGTCTTTCTTCAGTCTCCCCTTGCTCTCCATGTATGGGGACCAATTTCTGATTTCACCTGAGAAGCTCCCAAGGTTGCAAAGCAACAAAAAGGGTGCAGACCCCTTCAGTTTCTGCAGCACCCCGTTCCACTCTATTCCACCAGCCCACACATAGCCTTAACCAACTTCTGAGCTATCCTAGCTGAGCTCTTCCGATTCATGTTCAGTTGCATCTACCCCCCAGAGAAGCACATATTTGTGTGCCTTCTCTCCCTGGAATCACTATCTCTTTTTAGATTTGGGGCCATATTTGTTCTGTGACCTCAGGTCTCTCATGAGTGGTTGGCTTGTTTGTTTGTTTTAAGTTAAGACTATTTTTTAAGAGAAGTTTTGGGTTCACAGAAGAATTGAGAGGAAGGTACAGAGATTTCCCACATCCTTCCTGGGCCTGCACATGCACAGCCTCCCTTACTATCAACATGCCCCACCACACTCATGCGTTTGTTGCAACTGATGAACCTACACTAACACATCATTATCACCCGAAGTCCACAGTTTACATTAGGGTTCACTCTTGGTGTTGTAGAGCCAATGGTTTTTTTTTTAAGTCATGAAAGTGAATTTAGTTTGCTTTTTTGTCATAAATTTGAGAACAACACTAATTCCATATCTCTACATTCTTCCCAGGAAGAAGCTAGAACTGGTCAATTCTGTTGTTTAAAAATTTGATATGACAGTTTGGGTGGGAGTTTAAACTATCCTCATGAGTACAAACACACTGTGTCCCCTTGTTCATCCAGAAACCTACACCAGTTGTGAAGTATTTTTGATGGATTAGTATTGTGGACTAAAGAATACAGACTGAGAAATAATTTTGAAATCCTTATTCTAGACTGGTCATGTAAAATATTCTATGAAGTTTTTACTTATGAACCAGGATTTTCTATTCACTTATTTTATTAAGTATCTTATTCAATAGACTATCCAGTATTTTATTCATATGTTGAAAATCTAATTTGTCAATTCATTGAAAATAATATTTTTGAGTGCCAAATTATAGTACTCAATACAGTGCACTTTATACCCAGTTCTTTTTTTTTTTTTTTTTTTAACATTTATTTATTGTTGAGAGACAGAGAGAGAGCATGAGCATGGGAGGGGCAGAGAGAGGAGGAGACACAGAATCCAAAGCAGGATCCAGGCTCTGAGCTGTCAGCACAGAGCCCGACACGGGGCTCAAACTCACAAACTGTGAGATCATGACCTGAGCTTACCCAGGAAGTTGGACTGAAGTCGGATGCTTACCCAACTGAGCTACCCAGGCGTGCCAATTTTATACCCAGTTCTAAGCAAGAGATAAAGTGGCAAGCCATCATTGCTCCCAGGAGCATAGTTTTGGGTTGTTTTAATTTGCTATTGGTGAAACCATCCCTGTCAAACACAAAAGTGTTTATGCTTGGGTGTAGAAATCGGTGTAAGAGAAAGGGAGAGCTTTGAGAACAGAAAACTCTATGCTTTTCTTTGCCAATGGGGAGACTGATAGCCCTGGAAGTAGCTTCTTTTCAAAATACTTTGTGCCTTTGGAGATGTTTCCTAACTGATACCCAAACTCAATCTAAGGGATAAACTTTTACTATTATCTTCCCTTGATCAAAGCTCAAAACAGAGGCTGACACCAGTTCAATTACTGTATGATTGTTGATATTGAATACAACTATAATTTCTAATTCTTTGACTTTCTTGCTGTTATTTTCCAAATTTCTCTTTCCTCAAACCTAGGAAACTATAAAACAGGAATTTAATAGTAATAATAACCAGAAGCAATTATTTCTGCAGCTGAGTTTAAACATATCTGTCCTGAAGATGGTTCTAAGAGAGTTGGAGAGACAGGATATACACGTGGCAGAGTAATTTCTAATACCAGATGATATATACTTAGTACCAATTGAATTGCATAAACATGGCACATTCATCAAATGTCATCTCTGAAGCCCAGGGCAGGCCAAGAAGCAGTAACTTCAGCTAGGTCTTGTGGTCACATCTAGGCAGAGAGAAGGAAGTGGGATGTAGACATAAGGAATTGTACTGGAAAAGCCATAGTGGCTAAAATGTACACAACATGTTGAGGAAACATTGTCTAGACTCATGTAGTTTATATAAAAATTCAAAGAGTAGAATAAAATAAGCTCAAAGAAGTTTATTATAGCACACTGTGGGTTGTAAAACTAACTGCTTTATCTACCCAGAACTCTTTGGTTTAGTCTGGTCAGCACCACCTTCTTTTGCTCTCTCCCACCCCCACCCCCAACTCAACCACATAGTTCCAATGGGGTCTGACAATAACAGCCTCTGTTTCTGTGCACCCAACTCTTCTCATTGTTACACCAGGGCATTCAGTGAGAGACCTTCCTTAGGATGTCTGCATTTGGAATTAAAGGCAATTTTTTTTTTCTGTATAATGAAAATCTATAAAAGTGTGAGCCTAAAGTTGCCAGAGGCCACAGAGAAAGGGAGCTATCAGAGAGAACTAGGAAAAAGACACAATCAAAGAAGCCTGATGATGTTCAAGCCCCTGGTTCCAGCCACATCTTTTCTTCCTGTTAGTTTCATGAACCATTGACCTTCCCTTCTCACCCAAGCCAGATTCTGTAATTCATAAACAAGAGTCCTGATTAATATATAGAGTAAATAAGCTGTCCTTGATTGCCAGACAAAGGTATTTGGATTTGGGGAGCTAACTGCAATGACTGTGAGGTTCTATCCTTCTGATAATCTTCAATTTCATAATATTTACTTATAAACACAGTAGGAACCATTGAAGTTTTAAGAAAGGTATTGATGTCTGCAGAACAGAATTTCAAGATTATTGTGGCAGGAGTGTATAGAATGCATTGGAGTGGGGATAGGCTAGAGACTATTAAACCAGAAGAGCCGACCATTCGAACAGTTCAGCCACGAGGTAAATAGGCAACTCAGACTGCAGGTGGGAGCCCAGAGTGGAAAGGAAAGGTCACAGTAAAGAATCATTAATCTTTCCAGGATAGTCATCAGAGGCGAAGCACCATCACTGGGCATTTGGTTATGACTAATGGGTTGAGATTCCTGTCTTTTTCCAAATATTTAATACAAAATAAGTCTCCTATTTCCTTGGGTTTTCTTGAGTCTTTTCCCAGGGAAATCCACCTCATCTTCTGAGACACAAAAGCTTAAGTCATATTTCCACAAAAATCCTTCTAAGTAAAACAAAGACGTTCTTCCAAATTGACATTTCAATAGCAATTTTGGTTTTTCATGACTCACTGACTTCAGACAAGAGGAGGTAAACAGGACAGATCATGCATAAAACCTGTGTCGTTCTCATGGAATCACAGGTTTCTGAAAGACAACACGAGGTCATCTGTTTATCCCTCCTGCCTTGTCCAGCCATTCCTAAACCCTCCTGGAGAGTGATGACCTCTGATTTAAGCATTTTTAAAGCATCTTATTGCTATAGTGATTCCCCCCAACACACATGCACACATGTACACACATGCACACCACACATGCATGTGCACACACACACATACACACATGTCCACACACATACACAAGCACACACATAAACACACACACACACACACACACAGCCAATGGAACCTAATTTCAGGACTTAACAGCTCTCATTCTGACGTTGAGATTGGGTAAAAAATGGTGTCTTTAATAGAAACTCCTACTTTCTTGGGATTTTAGAGTAGGTGGCCTTTATAGATTGTTCCATCCTAGTGTTTATCAACCTGACCTAATCAAAGGCATCACTTGGGATGTTTGTTCAAAATGTACATTCCCTAGCATCCACCCAGGATGAATTTTGAGTCATGGGTCAGGACTGGAGTGCTAGAGCTCTTATTGGGAAATTTTGGGGAATACTGTATCTAATCCTTGAGGATCCAAATGAGGCTGCAAGAAATTAAATTGCACAGCTGCTGTCAGAACTCAGAGCTCCTCAGTCCTATCAAGATTCTTGTTTAACTTTGTGCTTCTCATAACGAAAATGGGGAACCACCAGTTTTCTCTCTTGGAGTGGGTTTAATCCCACTGTGCATGTAACTATCATTGCACTTCACACCTGACAGTTTAACTGTCTCCCTTGATGCTGATGTCATGGCAATAATATCAACAGCAATAATAATACTCTCTACAATTTATGAAATGCTTTCCTGTTAGATCTGAATCCATTTAGGTTCTGAGAAACAATGTTCTATAAAGGCAAAAGCTAGGAAGTCACTGATTCATCTGATTTGCCCTTGTTTCTACATTGACTCTGGTACTCACAGGAAGGGCCCTTTATTGAGAACTTGTGAGGAACAGAGCCCTACACTTAAGACCATTACAGACATCATCTCATTAAATCCCAATAACCCAGTTATCATATCATCATCATTTTCCTAAAAGCCTACTTCAGCTGAATTCCCCTGACATCCACCATTCTTTTACTAGGACCTCTATTATTGTCTACTTGGGCTGGGTGTAATATTTGCCTGACCTAGTCATAGCTATCTCAAGTCTTATACATCCTTCCAATGGTCTATCTCGATTACATCTTTGGATTTAAGCTTGAGATACCAAACATTACTCCTGAAACAGAGGGACAGCAAGAGTCAAGAAGGAAAAAAAAAAAACCCCACAATTTTGAAAAACAGAAATCCACTAGCCAGGAATCCAAGAGTAATGGTTTTGCATGGAAAACTCCATCTGTTTTTTGTGGGATCTGGATCGTATTTTTCCCTCCAGCCACGGGAATATGCCACTCAAAAGGATCTGCCTTGGATGGTGACAAGATGTACTCTGCCATTAAGCACTCGTGGCAAGGAAAGCATCCAGGATTTGCTTACTAAGAGGCGATGGCAAAAGAAGTAAGCTGTGCTAAAGCCTCCAGAATAAATTTCTGTTTAAATCCAAGCCATGGATTTGAGACTGGGTATAAAAAAACTTAAAGCCAACAGACTGGCACTTGGGTGTAGCTGGCACTGTATGTTCTCCTAATTATTTGAAAATATGCTCTGTTGACTAAGCCACACTTAAAGAATAGGGAATGTCGTCATAAAGGTTCTAGAAAAAATAAAATCTTATCAGGTCTTGGAATAAAAGAAAAATAAGAGCAAATTCTACCTCCAGATGAGTAGTTGTCTTTCTCAGAAGCAGGCCCACGTGGGTTAATGAACCTTCAGTAAAGGAAAAAGGGTTTGGAAGTGAGACGCACCTAATTTTAAATCCTGTCTCTTCTCCTAAATAGTGTAATTGCTTTGGGGCTCAGCCTCCCTGTCTGCACAACTGATAGAATAAAACCACAGAAGCTTATCCGGTCACCCCACGGAAGTTACTATCACAGCATTTGGCATAGTAGGCAAGTGTTTTTTAAAACCTATTCCTTCGCAAGAGAGAAATTCACATGAGGGATGGCACCCAACCATTTTGTGTGATCATTTGAGGGAAATGAAACACGGGCGTTCCTCCAGGAAACGATGCTGGTTATTTGGTTCAGAGCTGAAACCACTTTACCACAAAATGGAAGAGAGGCGAGATCGGAGGAGGCAGCTGAAGGGACATGGAGGCATCCACAGGCCTGGCTTTCATTCTGGGCCCCAGACATGCTGGTCCTCCCTGGGCAAGTCACTGAAACTTATGGTGTGCCGATGGCAATGGTGCTGTTCAGAGCATCCACACAGTGCACCTGCAGCCGGGATGAGTTTGGACAAACGTGGCACCAGGCCGTTGCAAGCATCGCAGAGACCGCAGATACAGGCGCTGTAGGGATGTTCTTTCTCCCTTCCGACGCGTAGCAGAGATGGTGAATTTTTCAATTACAGTAAGACCCTCTTAAAGACAAAACTCTCTAACAGCCACTGACATTTGAGAGGTTGAGTCAGCATATCCCCCCAAAGTCCGATAGTTCGCTGAGTGTTCAGTGAAGCCACATCAATCACTTTGACTTCCTTTTGATAAACTGGATAGAAGGAAATCTCGCTCAGAAAGAACCATTCCAATTGGAAATAATCTTAAAGGACAGCTGAAAATAACAATCATTGAACATCTCTCATGTGCCAAGATCTTACTGTTTTATGTTCATTCTCTTAACAGTTTTCCAAATTAGGGCTTAATATTCCCATTTTAAAGATAAAGGGCTATGGCCCAAAGAGAATAAGTTATATGCCCACCATTTCACAGCAAGTGAGTAACAGAAACTCCACTTGCACTGCATTTTGTCTTTAAGATACCCTGATATCTCATTCCATCACACTGGCTCAAGGACATTGGGGAAGTCAGAATGGACAATTAAGAAGTACGATGTGAGTATTTTAATGTTGTATTTAATGTTCTCTGCATTTTCTTTTGGCCTTAATGTTGAGGGGGAAACTAGTTTCACATACTTCTGAGTTTTGCCCACGGATATTTATGTCATGTAGTATCTCCCAAGAAGGTGAGGAGGAATTCAATTCTGACACTAGCCGGAGGCAGCACAGATCTCGCAGGTTAAGGGCAAAGTCCTCCACCAGACTACCTCCATTTCAGAGGTTAGCCACCAGCCGCAAGTCTCAGGGATCTTCAGGCCACAGAAACTTCAGACAGACTGGCTACCAAAGAAAGGGGTGCCCCATGCCCCCAGATTCAACGATTTGCTAGAATGACTCTCAGAACTCAGGAAAGCACTATACTTATGATTATACTTTTTATAAGGGATCCGCCTAGAGGTTAAGATCTGGGAAGGTCCTAGACGTGGACCTTCTGTGCCTTTTCCCAGGGGAATCACAGGCATCACCCCCCCCCCCTTCCCCAAACACACACACACATCACAGCAATAATGTGTATACTAACCAAGAAGCTCCACTGTCTAGTTTTTACTGGGGTTTCATTCCATGAGCATGATTGATTGGGCTCAATTTCTAGCCCTCCTCCATGCCACAGATGTCAAGGAAGCTCAAAGTCCCAACTCACTAATCAACATGGTGGGTCTTTCTTGTGACCAGCCCCTATGCTACAATTAAGTAGGGGCCTACTGGGAGCCATTTAATTAACATAAAAATGATACTCTTCATCACTTGGGATAGTCCATAGATTAGAGTCTCCTTCCCAGTCAAATTCTTTATTGTAATGCCATCACCCTGTGCCATTCCAGTCCCCAGATTTGTTCTGTTTTCTAGCACCTTCAATTCTATCAGAGATACTGCCCACCACCCTTTAAGCCTGCCACAGCTGAAAATCTGTAGATTTCTTTGGCTCTGTCTTTCCTTTGTCCTTCTCAAGTAGCCTAATTTCCCCTGGGCTGATTTTCATCTCTAGGTTTCCTGGATTCATCTTCTCCTCTCCACTTCTACTACCACCATTACCACTGACATTTAGGATCCAAACCGTCAGGATCCCAAGTTGTTGTGGAACTTCCTGAGGAAAAGTACACAGTATGGTAATTGGAAGGAGTGCTGATTCTAGAGTCTTGAGTGTGAAGTCGAGCTCAACTGCAGGCTACAGATACATCGTAGAGTCACTGCAAAGGGCAGAGATGTGAAGGGTGCAGCACATAGATACGTATACACAGAAAGTCAGATCTGCAGTTAAATGGGTATTTTTCACACTCACCACACATTTCTCTAAACCCATCCTTTTTAAGGCACTGTATTAATTTCTTATTACCGCTGAAACAAATTAGCATGAACAGGGGTTTAAACAATATGAATTAATTTTCTTATAGTTTTAGAGGTCAGAAGTCCAAAATGAGTTTCACTAGGCTAGACTGAAGGTGTTGGCAAGGCTGTGTTTATCCTGGATGCTCTGGGGTAGCACCTGTTTTCTTGTCTTTTCCAGCTAGAGGCCACCTGCATTCCTTGAGTCTTTTCTCCATCTTCAAAGCCAGCTGAATTGGGCCAAGTCCTTCTCATGCTACCATCTCTCTGGTTCTCCCTCCTCTGCCTGTTTCTTCCACAGTTAAGGGCCCATGTGATTACATTGGGTCCACCTGAATAATCCAAGCTAACTCCCCACTTTAACATCAGCTAGTTAACAACCTTAACATCTCTGCACCCTTACTTCCCCTTTGCCATATAAGGTAACAGAAATTATTCCCAGAGATTAGGAAATGGACATCTTTGGAAGGGGAGGGCATTACTCTGTCTCATGCCAAGTTCAGGTGAAATATTACCTATGAAGCTTATCCTGATGACTCTCATTTATATTGCTCTCTTCCCTCTAATTCAGTAGTTTCCAATTTTGTCAGCTGCGACACTTTAAAAAATATTGATGTTTGGGTTCCGTTCTTGAGTCTGGGGGATTAAATTGGTCCAAGGTGTGACCTGAGCAAAGGACATTTTTACAAAACTCCCTTAATCATTCTAATTTGCAGCCAAGATTGAGAACCACTGCTCCAGTAAATGTCTGTGTTTTCATCTTATCTGTCAATGCAGAGAAGAGGTATCACGTGATAATTAAAAGGAAGACTGCACAATGCCTGCATTCATATCTCTTGGCTCCACTTCTAACTAGTGGTCAGACCTTGAGCTGCTTAAGCAATCCCTCAGTGCCTGTGCTTCTTCACTTGTAAACTGGAAGGAAAAATAAGGCCCCCTAGAGTTGTTAAGAAGGTTGAATAATTCAATGTATATAAAAGTGTTTAGTAGCCTTATCTTTGAAACTCACCTAAAAGCTTTGCCTGGGCATAACCAGCCACTCTTTCTGTGGTTCTCAAAAAATACTTGTTATTTGATGGATAGAAAACAAGCAAGTGTGGCCAAACCACATGATTGCAGTTCTTTGAGCCATAAATCTTATTTTAGTTTATTTTTAGAATAGTTCTGTCATATCTTTGCTCTCCAAATATCTTCAACCAGTGTAAGCTGAATGCACATTAGAATCTTTTTGGAAGCTTTTTAAAAGTAGTAGGCCCAGGATCCCCCTCCTCCCTGAGATATTAACTCAACTGGAGCCCAGGCATCAGTATCTTTTAGCTCTCTAGGTAATTACAATACAGAGCAAAGGATTAGAATCTCAGACCTGGACTGGATGCCCACAACTGTTGTACTCTGAGTACATGTAACAAAGGTAATGACTTATGCCTGGGAATGACTAGGAAAAAGTGTAATAAAAGGGAAGTAGGAAAGGGAAAGGATTTAAAAAGAGAAAAAGGAAGGGAAAGAGGGAAAGGGAGAAATAGAGGGGAGAGAGAGAGGGAGACACATGGAGACACACACACACACACACACACACACACACACACACACAGAGAGAGAGAGAGAGAGAGACCAGAAACAGAGAAAGTAAGGAAAGAAAGATGGTCAAGTACACCTAAAAGGTATGTCTTGATGACTTCTTCATACTCATGCTATGTGTTAACTAGTTCTTCCATCCCAACTGGGTCTTAAGGAGAGATGGGTATCCATGAACAGAATCTCATTAGAGAAGTGGAAATTCTATGCCCTTCCAGAGTATGTACTCAAAATATATTTCAGCAAACATGAATCCAACAGCAGCACAGATTTGTTCTGTGGCTATTCAGGTAAGTAGTTCTAGAAGTTGTGTTAAAAAAAAGACTAAGCTGAAAGTTTGGGGCTATCCCTTAATCCCAGAGAAGAAATTCCTTGCTCATCCTGAGTAGCACACAGGTCACTCTGGGGATCGCAAGGAACGTGAGTCAGAGGAGACAATTACTCAAGAAAGTTACCCAATCTCCTAACATCCGGTGGTGGAGAGAGGCTTTGAGTAACCTCAAGGTGACTCCCAGGCAGGTGGCCACAGCACAAAGACATTTCCTATCGGCTGCAAAAGGATCTATACCAAAAATCATGTCATCACTTGAATTTACTTACCTGTTATGATTTAGAAAATCTTTTCCCGCTTATGATCTTACCTGATTTTTTTTTTCCAGGGGCAAAATAACCTTTGTAAGACACATGGGTTAAATATTATCCCCATACTGGCGATGAAGACTCAAGTCTTAGGCAATGAGTGACTGAATGATAGAGATAATCCTCTCTCTTTTCAGAATGCACCCTTCCTTAAGAAAAGCATAATTAATCATGGTATAGATGATTATAAAATAAACAGTAAGAATTCAGCACCAGGAGGGCACCAGTGAGGGTCCATCTAAGAAAACTCCCTAAGGAAAGGTGAGCCTGGGGAGGGGTTTTGATACAGCAAGTTCCACTGGGAAATGGAAACTTAATATAGACAGTATATTTAGCCAGCAAAAGATTATATATAAGATACCACTACATATATATTTCTGGAGTGAACATGAAATCTCACTTACCAAATGTTACCATGTTAAAAGTCAGTCACTTTATTAATACTAGTGACTGATTACTAAATATCTGAGTAGCAGAATAGGACAAGATTCTTGACATGCACTAACAGTCCAACTCTAACAACTGCCCTACGATATGGGTCTTTATTAAATTATTCTCTATTCATGTACAAGGAGACTGAGACCCACCAGGCCAGGGCCCCACAGCTGGTGGACAGCAGGGCCATGATTCAGACCCAGGTCGCTCTGACTCCCGGCTCATGCTTTTTCCGCTGCTCTACGCCATCTCCTCAAAGCCCATAATTAAGCAAAATAATATGCTCTTCACAAATGAAAAGATCTCATGCACGAAAGTGACGAGACGACTCGTTTGGTTGATGGGCTTCCAAATATGCGGCGGATCCTTTTTCTGGAAACCGCATTTGGCATAAGGGGGCCTAAAGTCCAGACGGTTTTCATGACGTAACTCAAGGTCTCCGTGAATGTCAGCCTTGAGTCTGAAATAGCTCTGAGCCCTCCCATCCTGGCATATTCCCTGTGACACCCCCTGGTGCCCCCGGCCGAGCTCAGACTGCCCACGGAACCTGCGGGTGGGTGAGCGGACAGTGCCGGCGGGGGTTTGAAACAAGGTACATCGTGGTCCCCTCCTCCATCCCAGTAACTATTTCCGACGCTCTCACTCCCTCTCGGAGCTTATTCTCGGCTCCGTAGGACTTCATGTTTGTTTGTTTTGCTTTCAGGTTTAAAAAGGACTCTTAGCAGCAGTTCAAGGCTTTTATAAAATTAATCCCTCGTCACTTAGAGCAATCCAGAGGGCTGCTGGAAAGGAATGGCACTCTGCGAGGTGGTGCCTGAGACCGGATTTTGAGTGTGGTCTGGTCTTGCATAAAAGTCATTTTCAAGGTGTTTCTCTCTGTCTCCATTCCTATCTACCTCGTCTTAATCAAACAGCATGTTCCCTCAAGTCATAAAGTCAGCCAACAGTACACCCCAGGGTTCTCATTGCACCCAACGGCCTTACCTGTGAGCCCCAGTGATTCTGCAGCTCCAGTGCCTCGGCAGGTCGCTGTCTCCCTCAGTCTTCCTTGGCCCCATGCCTTGTCTCCCTTGGGACCCTTTTCCTACCAGGGTTTAGTTTCTGTCAAATGGAAGCAATAAAAAGTAGTGAAAAGGGGCACTGGGATTACAGCCCTAAGAACTCGGTCTGAGTTTACTTGCCTCTGCCCTCCCATAGCTGACAGGCGACCACGGACTAGTCAGAAACTCCTGTTCTCATATAGAAAGCAGAGATCACAGTCATATGCATCTTACTTACCTCACAGACCTATAGTAAGGATCGGAGGACAGAGTGGACAAAAAAGAACTCGGAAAATGTGAGGTAAGCATTAGTTCATTCACTGCCACTCCTGTGACCGGAGGCTATCTCTTTGACAGAGGGGAGGCAGAACCGGAAGAGAATTATTGTGTGTTGCCATGTGATGTAATAAGGTTCAGAGCGTCAAGGGGGCCTGGAGGAGGGATCCTGGCCGATGTCCGGGGTTTGGGGATGCAGCCAGGTGCCAGGAACTATCCCCAGAGGAAGTCAGATATGAGCTCGGCCATGATGGCTGAGTGGGTGAAAACAAAGGCCCAAAGAGCATCTCAGGACAAAAGACCAGCACATATAAAGAGCTGCTTATGCTAAAGTCAATTTCATCTCCTAAGTGCCAGGGAGGGCACAATGGCTTCAAGTAGATAGTGGAATATGAAGAAGCATGTTTTAGGAAGATGATTTTAGAGGCCATGGGGCAAGGAAAACATGAGAAAAATTAGTTTTTGTTGTTATTATTATTATCATTATTATTATTATGAGATTATCTCTCACATGAGCCTGAATAGAAATTAAGTATGAATTGAGTCAAGAGTTCAGTTATCTAGTCTCTGCACGAAGGAAAGAGAGTGAGCCCTGGGGCAAGACTGGGGGGGAAAGAGGATTGGCCTTCGTTCCAAGGCCAGGTGACACCCTGGAGTAGGATAAAGGCTCCCTTTCTAGGGAGTAGAGATTTCTACTATCAGTAACCTCAAGGAGGAGTTGATGCTGGAAAATGAAATGGAGCCCGGGATGACAAAACTTACCTCTGAGCCTGGTCTCAAAGGAGTCTAGATAAGTTCAAGGACATCCTTTTGCAGCAAAAACATCTTTTGTCATAGAAAGACAGCCCTGAAGGCATGCCAGGAAGCCCCTGAGAGGGACCCCAGGAGAAAGCACTTGGGTCTATCATACCTGAGCATCTCCATATCAAATAGCAGTTGCATTTCCCCCTTTCTCTTATCCCAGAGCCATCAACCATGTCATGAAAACTTGTTAACTAACTGGTCTCAGCTGTGCTGAAGCCTGAAGCTTGCCCAGGCCAGAACCATTATTCTGTGAGAATAATATTGTTCACTGAGCATTTTCTATGTGCCAGGAATAGAGTTAGGAGCTTAAGTGGATGACCTTATTTTCTCAACAATCTTGAGATTATAGAACTCCAGTTAACCTCATTTTACAGGTAAGAAATCTAAGGTGTAGAGCGGTTAGAGAACATGCCCAAGTCCCACAGCTGATATGAGGCATTCTGTCCAGAGATAATTCCATTTGCTGCTACCCTAGACTACCTCCCAGCTATGGCCCAAGTGAGCAATGGCCATACCTGTGCATGGAGTGGATATGAAGGAGACTGGTAGTGTCATGGGGAGCTGTCTAAGATGAAGCAGCCATCATGGGTCCATGGCTGAAAGATGCCAGTACAGGCAATAACACGCATTAACACTGGGGACAGAGGCAGATGTGGCCTGGTGCTTCTTTGACAGCCAGAAAAAAGGTCAGGAAATCTCAGAATGAAAACTAAGCCCCTGGTCACGGTGATGAGTTGTACCAAACTGCCAGACTGTAGCCTAACCAATGTGGCCGTCTTCATGCCTACTAGCTGGTGAGCCCTGAGGGACTTCCAGCTTGCCATTGTATGGCCATGAGACCATTTTCACAGAGGAAAACATCAAGAAGTTACAAAGTGGCCCATAATCCAATTTCAAACTTGAAAATTCCTGAGAAAACGCTCCATTCTACTTGGGCCTAAACAAATTACACGCTGACAGCATGCTGTTTTTAGAGTCCTCTGACTTAATGTGCTGTTCTATTATCAACTCCACTGTTACTAATGGATTTTCTTTGGAACTCAATACTCGCAGGGCAAGGAAGAAACTAGCAGCAGCACCAGATGCTTCTTTATTTTTTTTTTTTAATTTTTTTTAATGTTTATTTATTTTTGAGAGAGACAGAGACAGAATGTGAGTGGGTTAGGGGCAGAGAGAGAGGGAGACACAGAATCGGAAGCAGGCTCCAGGCTCTGAGCCGTCAGCACAGAGCCCGACACGGGGCTCGAACCCATGAGCTCTGAGATCATGACCTGAGCCCAAGTCAGACGCTCAACCGACTGAGCCACCCAGGTGCCCCGTCCAGATGCTTCTTTAAAGGCAAACAATATCAATGTCTACCCCAGGGGCCTCAGAGACATGTGGTTGCCTTCAGAACCAGGCCCAAGGGAGCTGTCTGGAGTCTTAGCCTCTCAAGGGGAAGCCTCTTCATTTCCACAATCCCTGTAGAATGTTCCACAGTTCACAGATGACCCCACTACTGGAACTTTTCCAAATAAGGCAGTGGAATCTCAAGATCCCTAGCACTCAAAATACAGAAATCCAAATTGTCATCAGCAGAAGCATCTGGAAGCTTGTTAGAAAATGCAAGATCTCAGGCCCCACCAAAGACATAATAAATCAGAATCACATTTAACAAGATCCCCAGGTGATTTGTGTGCATGTTAAAATTAAGAATCCCAGCTTAAGATTGCTTGAGAGCTCTAAAGAGCAAGCACCACATGGGTTGTAATAGCCATATTACAACATTCACTTGCGTATGGGATTGTGCTGCTCAAATAATTAATGAATCCATTAACTACTGACATCTCAACATGTGTCCCCTGCTCTGCTAAACACTGTTGGTGATACCAAAAAAAAAAAAAAAAAAAAAGTCAAGATATGATTCCTGTTGACTGCATGCTTACAATTCTGTCGGAGAAAGAAAATATACACACACTCAGAATGACCTTTCAGAAAAGGAATAATGACCCTAGCACCATCCTACATAAAATAACCAGAATTCCCCAGTGCGAACTGGGTGACGTCTACCCTACAGCAGAGCATCAGAAGCCTTCAAGAGCTCAGAGCACACCTTCCTCCCCCACCTTATCCACGGACACAGCCTTCCCCCCCCGTGCTTTGCCCCAGCCACACTGAACTTGAAATTCCTAGGTGAAAACCTTGCTCATATGTCCATGCCTTGCCCTTGCAGAATGACCCCACCCCTTTCTGCCCTTCCCCCTTTTTTATGATCTCACCATTGAATTTTTTAGACTTAACACAGAAAGCTTTTCTTTGTTTTCAAATTTGAGGGAATTGTTGCCCTTCTTGAGTATTCCCACTGCAAGTTCTGTTTATGACTGTTTCCTAGGTATAAAGGTCTGATTGAAAGAAATAAAAATGGTATATGAAACAGCTATAAATCATTAATGCAATCCATCACATCACCATCTTCACCTCAGACACACCTAAGAGCCCAGTCCCAGGATGTATGTGCCCTGATCCTTCTCCCTCAGACATCCCTCCACTGACTGGTGGCTAAGTCAGTCCCTCCACATCATCTGACTGGTGGCTAAGCCCAGTGGGAACTAGAAGCTCAGTCCTAGGCCTGGGATAGCCTCCCACACCTTCTTATTTGGGAGACTCCTGCACATCCTTTGTATCTCATCTCAAATGCAACATTACTGAGCTTCCCCCACTTCCCAGAAGCATACTGGTCCTTCTCATCTCAGTTCCAACATCACTTCATACCTGTCTCTATCGAAGAGCTTATCTGCTTGCTTGTGTACCTTTGCTTGCCTGTCTCTCCCACCTGACTTAGTTTTTCTAGGACAGAGACTTGTCTTCTAAGGCATGAATAGGACTGCTTGTGCATTCTCAGTGTTCTGCAAATGTCTGGCACCAGATAGACCAGTGCTTCCCAACCCCTGTTAATTAATCATCAGAATCAACCACATGTCACACCCATATGCTTGTGCTTCATCCCAAAAGATCCTGCTTCCACAAGTCTAGGATATGGTTCGGGCATCTGTATTTTTCAAATGCCCCCCCACCCCCCGATAATTCTATGTGCCACCAAGATTTAGAAACACTGCAGTAGGCCCTTACTAAAGTTTGTTAATGACGGAATTATCCATCCTCTACCCCTTGCCATGACTCCTTGCTTTTCTAGATAAACCTGAGGTCCCTTGATTGGATTGCCTTGGTCCTTCCTGGCTAGATACACACCTTATACCTATTCACATCCTGATATCACTACACTGATATGTACTGAGCAGTATATGTACCTATGGGCTCAATTGTGTGTGGCCATTTTTATGTGTAATTGGAGGCAGACAAGAAAATGATGGATATGAAATTGCAGTAGAATAATGGCAGAGACCTTTCAGGCACACCTAGTTTTCCCTGTCCAATGTTCTCAAGATATCATGCCCATACTTCTATAACATCATCCCTTAACTTCCCTAGAATGAGCATATCTGTGCTTGAAGTAGACTGTGCCCCAGCTAGACTCCTTGAAGGCAGGCTCTTCTCTCTGGTGCTGTTACCTCAGCTCCTATCCCAGTGCCTGCCACAAAATAAGTGCTCAGTAGAGGTCTAATGACTCCCTGATTCCATGAAGACTGAATGTCTGAATGAATAAATGAATGAATGAGAGGATTTGGATTGATGGAAAGGAGGAAGAAAAGCATTCCCACAGGAGTGAGGATTCAGAATCAAGGTGTTCACAGGTCTGGAGAAGAGAATGAGCTTGGTACATAAGACAACTAGATAAGAGTTTTTGAAGATAGCTCCTCCTCTTTGGAGAAAGTCGGAGGCCTCTGTTGTTCCTTCCCATGGGATTTCTAATAATGGACTGTCGTCCTATGCAGGAGGGAGGTGTCCTGAGAGTCAAGCAGAGTTATTCCTAACTCTGCTATAGGATTTCTGTGTTGCTATCAATAAAGGGAAGAAAGAAAATGAAAGAGAATATTTACTTAGTATCTATTTTCCGTCTGACGCTTTGCTTATGTTGTTTCCCTGGATAGCGAGGACAGCTTCTTGTACTATTACTGCCACTTTTCTGGTGATGGAAATTAAAGTAAAAGAGTTTAAATGACTCTGACAACTTGTTCTTTTCCCTGTGTACTTTGCTGCTTCCATTCACTTAAGCTATCTGGGCCTCAGTCTGTACTTGAAAATGAATGGATTGTGTTACATGATGTCTTAGGCCTTTTTAATTCTAAAACCAATGGGTTTACCTTATTGTGGGGTTTCTCAACCTTGAAGCAACTTCCTTTGAAGCCTGTCTGTTACTTAGTACTACCCTATGTACCATTCAATAATTGTTTACTGAATGCAAGAATTGAGTTTAATCACCTGGGCAGCTCTGAGAGATACAGTATAACATTTTGCTCTAGTTAAAAAAGGTTTACGTACCATCCCTAAGCAAACTTTGCATATTCCTGTTTCTTCACTTTTGCTTGTAATTTGCTGTCCACTTATCAAAATGCTGCTCTGTCTTCAAAGTCTAGCTCGATTCTCCTCCTCCACCAAGGCCTGTCTGGCTGCCAATGAACCAATCAACATGGAAAGGAGGATGGGATTATCACAGTTAATCTGGGGATGAAGTCAGTCACATCTAAACCTTGGGCTATTCCATAGTCAGGGAACGATGATGGGAGGCTACCTCAGGGTCCGATATATTTCCTCAAGGGGATTTAAAGAAAGAATAGTTGAAAATTATTCTTCTCTAGACTTTCCGGGCTTCAAAGAACCCCACTATTGCCTTAGAAATAAAATGACTATATCTAGTTTTAAAATTTATATCACCTGTAGCTTTTAGAATTCTTCACGGACTTTTCACAACCAACCTCTGCCGTCACATACCATTGAACTTGCACGCACCCAGCTTCCTTACATAGAAGGCATCCCTCTGCCTGGGGTAGTGGTGGAAAATTCCTGAAGAAGACTGACTTCATGCACTACATCTCTGCCTGAGGACGTCCTGAAGAGGTCAGGTCACTATCTGTGCAAGCAGAATCGCCTGCCTTATGGAAACATTTCTTCCTTTTAATGCACCTTTGTTCATTCTTAGTAAAACAAGATGGACGTAGCATTACGTACCTACAACCAACAAAACTGAAGTGCTTACTCCCATGTACACACGTGTATTATGATCTCTGACATTCAACATAGATGACTAAGTCATATGTTAAATATTCTGGCTCAACGTGCTATATGAATCATAGTGCACAAAGCTCCTGAGAACTTTAAAATCAGACAATAATTTTTTGTTATCATTTAACATTTGCTTACTTCTATATCCTTGATACATGGCCCAATGACAAAATGAGTCATTCAGTAAATATTTGTTGACTAAATACAACAATCAATGGATTCATCTCTATTTCTTTTATTTTCTCTCCCCTAATATGACTCTGAAAATGTGTCATCAATATAATAAACACATTAATTTAATACTGGAAAACCTGCGTCACATAATGGAAGAAACCTGTGTCCCCAGGGCTTTGCTAATGTTTCTGTAGTAATTCTTGCAATTAATCTGTTTTTACACAGCTCTCTCCTCCACTGGACATGTGTTTTTTAAGGGAGGTGACTGTCTTACTCATCTCTGTATCATCAACATTTATTACAGTGCCCAGCTCATAATAAGTTTAGTAATTGTTTGTTAAATGAGTGAGTAAATATATTTCTAAAATGATTGCTGTGCCTCCAGTGACTTCCTGGCCCCTCCTCATCCCTGTTCTAGTATTTTTTTTTTTTTTTTTAGAATTCTCAGCTACTTCTCTGTTATATTTAGACAAGCAGCTTGTGGGAAAATTAAACCCCTCTTACAAAAAGTAGAAACTCCTGATAGAAATAATTTTTAAATGCCTTTTAAATCACAAAATTGTAAGGCTTGAAGGAACATCACAAATCTTTCAAACATAGGGGTGCCTGGGTGGCTCAGTCAGTTAAGTGGCCGACTTCAGCTCAGCTGACGATCTCACCATTTGTGAGTTTGAGTCCCGCATCGGGCTCTGTGCTGACGGCTTAGAGCCTGGAGGCTGCTTCAGATTCTGTGTCTCCCTCTCTCTCTGCCCTTCTCCAGCTTGCACTGTCTCTCCCTCTCAAAAATAAATACATGTTAAAAAAATTTTAAAAAAACAACAAATCTTTCAAACCTAAATATCAAGAAACTTCCCTAGCAATAAGGTGAAATTGGTATAGCTTTTTTAGAAAGAATATGTGAGATACATTAAAAATGAATACTTACAAAAACATATGAACAATCATTACACAGGAGAAATGAACACACAAGGGATAAGCATATAGAAAACCTTTCGTATGGGTGTTGGTAGGGAGTGGACGAGGGGTAAAAGAACTCTCAGGCCCTGTTCATAGGAGGACAGGCTGGTGCTGCCACTCTAAAGACCCAAATGGCATTAATGGCTTTATAGGCATATAACCCAAGATCCTGAATGAATACCCTAAAGAAGTTCTTCCATAACATAGGAGAAACGAAGAGAATTTAGCAGCGAGTCAGAGGCAATCTGAACATCCATCTGTTGGAGCATGAATAGGTAAAATATGATACACAGACCCTAGGAAATTTCGTATTGCAGTACAAGCTACAAATCAGATGTTCACACAGCAACAGTACTTATTGAGACACATGATACAAAACCACTTATGTAAATGAATCATATATGTACCTGAAACAAATGATCTTTTTCAATAACATACACAATAAAAAACAAAGCAACCCACTTTAAATACATGATGATGGCAACCTATCATGGGAAGGGGTTAGGAATATGGAATAACAATAGTGATAACTGGGAACAAATAAGTTTAAAACAAGAGGGAGCCCACATGGCCCATAGATGACAAAGTTCCATGAACTAAGCAATGTGATCAACTCAAGCCCAATACAGGAGGTCCAACAGAAAAAATTAAATGAAAAGAAAATGTTAGAACTTGCTAGTAATAAAATTAAGGTAAATTAAAACCAAAATAATAAAAGATGTATTTCACTTGAACCAGCAGCTCCATTTTTGTCATTATTCAGGATAAATAATGATCAGCACAGCTATTTAACTTTAATTTTGTAAGTATAATCCAATATAATTAAGCAAAAGAAAAATTAAAGGTGTAAAAATTAAAAATGTAGTATTTATTATTTTATTGTATATTTGAAAAACCAAAGAGAAACTGAAAAAGGTTTTTTCATTTTTTGTAGGTTTTTTTTGGGATAATTAAAAAAATATATTTATTTTAGAGAGCACAAGAGCATGAACAGAGGAAAGGGGCAGAGGGAGGGAGAGAGACAGAGAGAGAGAGAGAGAGAGAGAGAATCTTAAGTAGACTCCATGCTCAGCCTAGAGCCAAACATGGGGCTCAGTCCCATGACCCTGGGATGACTTGAGCTGAAATCAAGAGTTGAACACTCAACAGACTGAACCACCCAGGTGCCCC
The DNA here is from genome assembly GCF_018350155.1 of Leopardus geoffroyi. Lineage (NCBI taxonomy): Eukaryota > Metazoa > Chordata > Mammalia > Carnivora > Felidae > Leopardus > Leopardus geoffroyi. The sequence goes on from NC_059338.1 coordinate 91,015,923, forward strand.
GGTGATTTTTTTATTACAAAGAACAAACAAATTTGCCAAGAAAACAGGGTGCACATTTCAAATCTATAAATTAGTAGCCCTTCAGTTAGAATCAACACTAGTTTGTGGGTATAAAGAGAAAAGACTCCATCCACAATGGAATGACAAAAACAAATTTACCATTAGTGTTTAAGATCTAGATAAAGAAAACAGTAACATTCTTCTGAGAGACAAAGAGAAAACATGTTCAAATGACAAGGCATGCCATGATTCTGGATGGAGAAAACCTATGTCAATTCTTTCTAAATCAATCTATATGTGTAGTGTCATTTTACTGAATATACCAACAGGCTTATTTGAGAAACAAAGAGCTGATTTCAAAGCCAATACAAATGAATAAATAATAACATCCAAGTAAATTCTAAAATGGAAGAATATTGAGAAGGGACCATCCTTAATGTTAGAATACTGTATAAAGCAAAATGATTTGGAAAGATCATAGATCACAGATCATAGCTACATGAATAGACACACCTGGGAAACAGAAAACAACTCAAATAAATGGTCCCAGATGTACACAGGGATTAAGTATAAGATAAAAGTGGCTTCAAATCAGTAAGGAATAGAAAGATTATTCAACAAATGGTACAGAATAACCAGATGGCTGTCTGAAAGAAAAGACTAGTTGGATCAACAGTATAATTTAAAAATGAAATTTAAGAGTACAAGAAAACATTGTAGTGATTTTTGATAAATAGTCTCTAAGTGGAAAAGTTCTCCCTAAACACGACCAAAAACAAAACAAAACAAAACAAAAAAGCAAAAAAACCCACACCAGATGTAATGAAACAAAAAAATGTGAAAAATTGACAATGAAAAATTTCGGCACAGCAAAGCCCACAGTAGCCAGAATCAGAATTCTCAAGGGCAAAGTGAGAAAATATTTGCAATTTATATCTTAGGAAATGAGGACCCACTTCCCTAATATATATTTAAAAAAACAAACAAACTCCCATAAACATTAAGAAAAAGATCACCAATCCAATAGAAAAATTAAAGGGATGTTTCAAGAAAAAATAATAGCCCTTAAACATATGAATTATGTTCAAACTTTTAAGACGATAAATGCAAATACAAATTACAGTGAGATACCGTTCCCACTCATCATATTAGGAAATACGTTAAAAATGTGTTACTACATGGGTTGTGAAGAATGTGGGAACAGCCACTTTCCTACACTGATGGCGGGAATGTAAACTGGTGGCACCTCTAGGGAGGACAATTCATCAGTAGCTATCAAAGTTACAACTGCCAAGTATTTTTGACACAGAAATACCACATCTACATATTCCTCTACAAATATACTTGCACAAGTATATTCACTGTTGCCGTATTTATAACAGCAAAAGATTGAAAACAATATTTTTTCCCAATACTCCACTGAAAATTTTTTCTCTTTATTGCCTTGGGCATGGTAACAATGTTGATTTTCAAGTTAGTCTCTGAATTTCTGGGACCCCTCTGGATCTGTGTTTATTTCCTATTGTTTCTATTAATTTTTCTTTGGCTTTCTTTGGCTTTCTTGGTTGGTTTGGGTGGCTGGGACTTTCTATTTGTAAAACTGTTTCTAAAAATAATGGGAAGCCATCTGCGGTTCTATTCCAACAGAGAAGATTTACCTTTGCTTCCACCAAGAGCTATTAGCAATCTTGAATCATCTCAATCCAATTTCAGAATTAGGAAGATGTGATCAGTCCCCATGAGGGCTTGTCACTGGGGTTCATTCATTCCTCAGGTTCATCCCTTTGCAGTCTCAGCCCAAAGTTGAGAGGTCACCTTGGAGTGTCCATAACTCCTTCTCGTCCCATGAGGTTGTCATGAAGTCCTCAGCATTTTTTTTCTTTTTTTTTAATTTTTTTATTTTTTATTTATTTATTTTTTTATTTAAAAAAAATTTTTTTTTTCAAGGTTTATTTATTTTTGGGACAGAGAGAGACAGAGCATGAACGGGGGAGGGGCAGAGAGAGAGGGAGACACAGAATCGGAAACAGGATCCAGGCTCTGAGCCATCAGCCCAGAGCCTGACGCGGGGCTCGAACTCCCGGAACGCGAGATCGTGACCTGGCTGAAGTCGGACGCTTAACCGACTGCGCCACCCAGGCGCCCCCTCAGCATTTTTTTCATTCAGGTATAAAGCACCCTCAGAGGCTGGGCTCACTCACAGTCCTGGATTTCCATTCCCCTCAGCTCCTAACCAAGTAATTCCTGACTCTCTTTTTAACCCTCTACTATCTTCAGGTAGACATTTTTTTTTTTTTTTTTTTTTTTTTTAACATTTAGCTAGCTTTTCTGGTTGTCCTAATGGTTATTTATTCCATATTATCTTTCATGATGACCAGGGACAAAATTCCAAAAAAAAACCCATAGGTGTTCATTAATCAATAAATTATGGTACATTTATACAACAGAATAAATTATTGCATATTTATGGGTAAATAACATTATGGTTAAATAACAAAAATGTTAAGTCAATTACGGTACATTTACACAAATACAATGCTATTTGGCTACAGAGACTTTTAGGTGCTGATATAGACGAATCTTCAAAATATATTGCTTAGTGAAAAAGCAAGGTACAGAGCAGTGGATGTGGTATGCTATCATACCATATCATATGCTAGAGGTATGCTATACCTCTAGAAGGAGTAAAAATAATTGAATACTTAGATTGTTTGGGGCCTAGAAACATGTATAGCCAAGGCATGGAAGTGAGAAGAAAATTCTTCATTGTTTTTATCATTTTACACATTTGAATTTTGACACCGGTAATATATTATCTGTTTGATATAAAAGATAAAATAAACATTAAATGATAAAAAATGGGTAAAGCTATGTGCATGAACCTGTTTGTCGCCGCAGTACTTACAATAGCAAAAAATTAAGGCAAACTAAACGTTCGACTGTAAGAAAATAGTTATGTCGGGTGCCACTGATGGCATCTTCTGCGATGATATTAAAAATAAATAGGGAAGTTATGGAGAAGCCTGGATACACTACTTTTCTACTGCTGTGTGATAAATGAACACAAACTTAGTGGCATGAGACATCATTTATTCTCTCATAGTTGTAGAGATCAGAAGTCTCTCCCGATAAAGCTGGGTTCTCTGCTCAAGGCTTCACAAGGTTCAAATCGAGTTGTCAGGTGAGCTGAATTCTCATCCTAGAACTCTGCCTACCTCAATGGAAAATGCATTATCATTAAAGAAAGAAAAGAACGATGAGTCTTAAACATATGCAAAGATATTCAATCTTACTAGTAAGAGAAATTACACTGAAGTACACTTTTTATCAGACAAAAAGTTTTAAAAATTTGGCAACACGTTCAATTGGAAATGGTATATGGAGACCATTGCTTTCTTACATTATTCTAACTTGTATTAAAATATTGTATACAGAAATATACATAAACTATGATAACAACCAGGTAAAAATAGGTGTGTGTGTGTGTGTGTGTGTGTGTGTGTGTGTGTGTGTGTGAAAGAGAAATAAAAGGGAGGGTACGAAAATGTTAATAGTCACACAAAAGAATTTGTGTCACTTAATTTTTCATTATTTTTGAGATTTTTAAGTAAGGTGATTATTTTCTTCTATCATTAAAATTGTATTTAAAAGGAAGAACAGTAACTTTTTCAGTCTGTTTTTACCACTGCACACACAAAAAAGAGTAGATTTATTGCAGTGTACCAGATCATTGCTATTTGCTGGTATTGCTGAGATTAGGACATAGGTCCCCAACTCTGGGTCCTCATGTGCTATGTTGTCCGGCCTCTTGCTGGAAAACTCCAGGCATACGAGACTATGACAATTATGGAATGCCTGTTATTTCCTGTGTGCTCACTACTTGCTAGCTACGTTTATGTGCAGTTAACCCTCATGACAATCCTATACGATAAGTATTATTTCATAGTGTCACTGGGTTTTTAATTGCAGCTCTGCTCCAGAAAAACTGAGGGACTTGGCAAGGATTCCACCCCTCCTCGCTCAGTTTCCTCCTTTATAAAATGGAGCAAGAGTCATAAGAGTCGTAACTAAAATGAGCCAGATACCATTAATACCCTGCCTGTATCCTCTCAGCACTTAACCACACCCATGCATGCTTAGTTAGCTTCCAACTGGCAGCACCTATGACTTTTTACCTGAGGTTTTCCTCTGACCAGGAAACCCCTTCTATTCACATGTGGGAAAGTCTAGAAGCCTTCTACCTTCCTCCAACAGCTCTTAATCAACGAATAACTGTGGAGTGCATACATAGTCCCTGAGCTACCTCAGCCCCTGGGCAAAATGACTGAAGTGCTTGTTCTATTCAATTTCCCATTGTTCTACTTACCCCCAGAGTAATCCCTTGACAATATTCTTTCTTTCTTTCTTTCTTTCTTTCTTTCTTTCTTTCTTTCTTTCTTTCTTTCTTTCTTTCTTTCCCCTTTCTTCCCTTTTCTTTTCCTTTCCTTCTTTCTTTCTTTCTTTCTTTCTTTCTTTCTTTCTTTCTTTCTTTCTTTCTTTCTCTCTCTCTCTCTTTCTTTCTTTCTTTCTTTCTTGCAGAAAGAATATTTAACATGAGATCTACCCTTTTAACAAGTGTTTGACTGTACAGTACAGTATTATTAACTATAGGCATGATGTTGTACAGCAGATTTCTAGAATTTATTCACCTTCCATAACTGAAACTTTATACCCATTAAACAACTCCCCATTTCCCCTTCTCTAAAGCCTTAGCAATCACCATTCTACTCTCTGTTTTCCATGGGCTTGGCTATTTTAGATATCTCATATAAGTAGAATGATAAAGTATTTGTCCTTCTAGGACTGGCTCATTTCACTTAGCATAACAACCTGTAGGTACATCTGTGTTGTAGCATATTTCAGGATTTTCTTCTTTTTTAAGTTAAGGCTGAATAATATTCCATTGTACATTATACCACATATTCTTTATTCATTTGTCAGTGGACATTTGGATTGTTTCCACATCTTGACTATTCTGACTAGTGCTGCAGTGAACACGACTTCAATCAAGGTTTGATCAGGGCTGTGGTCTCATCTGAAGACTTCCACACTCACAGTCTTGGAAAAATTCAATTTTCCAGCAGTTATTGGACTGAGGGCCTGTTTACAGCTGGCTATTGGCTAGAAACATTCCTGAATTCCTTGCCACATGTGCCTTCCTACTTGGCAGTATGCAAATTGAGAAGGCAATAGAGAGAATCTGCTAGCAAGATGGAAGTCAAAATTTTATGTCACCCAATTAAAGAAGTGACATCCTATAATTTTTTTTCTTATTCTAATGGTTAGAAGTCACTAGGCAAGCCCACATTCAATGGGAAGGGATAGAAAGAGGGTGTGACTGCCAGGAGGCAGGGACCATTGGAAGACATACTGCAATATACCTGTCACACCAGTCAATTTTAGATCATTCTGATAGGAAGGAAAGAGCTTAGCTCTTTCACAAAACATTCTTTTTCTGTTTCTTTGAGGTATTCTTGCAATCTTAACAGGAGATTTCCCTCATGAAATTAGCTTTTACTTAAGCAAATATATTCCAAGAATGTGATATAGCTCTAACATTCTAACATGTTATGGGTAACAATAAGAAGCCAGAAGGAAATCAAAGTTATTCATGAATAGCTGAATTGCAGAAAACCGGGAGAGTACATTCAATATTGGTGGACCAATATGGATACTGGATGTTGACAAACTCAAATCAACATATCTGCATTGAACATACTCTTTTGTATACAAAAGTAGAAACTTGAAATGTATTTGGAAAGAAATCAAATAGAATTAGACTTAAATGTATATATTTCAGTCATCTTTGCTGATATTGTTCATGCTTTCACTTTTAGCAAGAGCCATTATGCTTCTGCTTACAAATGTGATGAAGAAGAACTTGTTCCTTAAAGTAGAAATAAAAATGACTATAAAAATCAGAGTCCATGCTATTATTACTCACTCCTGACAGAGGTGTGCTTACAGAGTACAAAGGGCTGCCTTCTCTCTAATCTGAGGGGATGTTCCAGCCCACCAAATGAAAAATAAAGCTACCTTCAACAGCAGCCAAGGAGTTAAGAAGCTGGGTATGAAATTGTGTCTCCCTCATTACCTGCAATGCATGGCTGAAATCATTTGAAGTAACGCCTGGAAATCTCTACTAAAACAATCACAAGGTGGGTTGGGAGTTTATGCCTTTTGACCAGGTCCACAGCCCACATTTGCCACAGAGAATTTTAATTGATATTATTCTAGAGAAGAATTCCTATGCTAGTATTAAATCAGGAAAAAAAACAATTGAACGCTGCATTATTCATCTTTCCAGCATAAATGAAAATAGAATGGATTTAGAGTAAAAAACTACTTTTCAGCAAAGAGAGGGCTTCTAAGTAACCAGACTATCAACTACAAGGATTGGGCCCAATATTACAAAAATATATGTGACAAATGAATAAAAATGTTATTTCTTTTCTGTTTTTCTAACAACTGCACTCAGATATCTGTAGGCTTTTTGAGGAGTTGTTGACTTTTTTTTTTATGTTTATTTATTTATTGTGTGTGTGAGAGAGAGAGAGAGAGCGTGGGAGGGGCAGAGAGAGAGGGAGAGAGAGAGAATCTCAAGCAGGCTCTGCACCATCAGTGCAGAGCCCAATACAGGGTTCAAACTCATGAATCCTGAGATCATGACTCAAATGGAAGCCTGATGCTCAACCAACTGAGCCACACAGTCTTCCCTAAAAATGTTATTTCTAAATCACTTTTTCCATAGCACAAATAAGGCAACTGCTTTTTCTTTGTACTATCTATGATTCCAAAGCATTGCTTTTATCTTTTTATTTTTTAATTTTTTTTAGAAAGAGAGAGTGAGCACATGTGCAAACACAAGTGGGGGAGGGACAGAGGGAAAGAGGGAGAGAATCCTAAGCAGGTTCCATGCTCAGCTCAGAGCCCAAAATGGGGCTGAATCTCATGACAGTGAGATCATGACCTGAGCTGAAACCAAGAGTCTGATGCTTAACTGATTGAGCCACTCAGGCACCCCTCCTTTTATTTTTATAAGTTTGGAATAAAAATTGTCAGGAGTGCTTGGGTGGTTCAGTCAGTTAAGTGTCAACTTCAGCTCAGGTCATGATCTGACCTGAGTTTGAGCCCCACATCAGCCTCTATGCTGACAGCTCAGAGCCCGGAGCCCACTTCAGATTCTGTGTCTCCCTCTCTCTTTCTCTCTCTGCCCCTCCCTGGCTTGCTCTCTCTCTCAAAATTAAATAAACACTAAAAAAGAGAAAAAAGAATAAAAATTATCAAGCCATTGAGTATACATCTATATGTATATGTATATCTATAGAGACAGATCATCTTACTGAACGTTTTCACTAGTACCATTGTATATTATATGTCTTTGTGACCTGTCTCCAACTTTGTCTTTATGTTTTTATTGTGTCCTTCCAGGCAAAGTGGAGAGCTAAAAGTGACCCTGAATCCAGAATGTAATTATTCATATACGTAAGATTTCTTTTCTTCTTAGAATTTATCAGAGAAGTTATCTTTGCCAATGAAGATAAGAAACCATTTACATTTTCAAAAATGTAAGAGAAAAGGCAAGGGGATTTGACATTTATTGAGCACCTAGTATGTGCCAACCATTTTTTGATGTACATCCTTTCATTGAATGATCAGTCCTACGAGGAAGTACTGTTATCCCAACACGATAAATGAGAAAACAGAAGCTGAGAAGACACAGAAGGAAGAAAATGAACATTTGTTGAGCAAGTGAATACTAACATGAGGTGCACTCTATATTTATACACTCATTTAAATTTTCCATATGCATACCCATGTTATGGTTAAAAAAAACTGGGCTCAGAGTTGTTTAATAATTTACACAATATCATACACATAGTAAGCAATTAAGTTGAACTAGAACTTGAGTGGATCTGATTCCTCATATTTTTCCCAATTATATCAAAATACTCCAGCATAAAATCCTTTAAATGTAGCCGCTAGCAGAGGCACTGAAAAATTTAGATGGCTTCCTCTTAGCTTATGAGGGAAAGGTTGCTATTTATAAAACTGTTGTGTTTCCCGCCAGGGAAAGGCATCTGGGAACATTTCCAGAATTAAATTCATCCATAATTAAATAAAAAAAATTAATAAGAGTAAATATTGGAAGCATCTTTCTTGGCTCAATTGTACATTCCAGTACAGGTACAGTCCCCAAATCTACTCTATTATAATTTCTTTGCCTTCTTTTTTCTTCCTACTAAAATTGTTGAACATGTATTCCTTCATTATAATTTGTTTTTAACTCACCCATCTCCTGCTCTAGATTAAGAGTTCCTTGGAGTCAGGTACCTTGGTATATCTTAGACATCTAATACTGGCAATGACTGAATAAGCAGATGAATTAATTAATAAACAAACAAGAAACAACAGGATACCAAGCCAAACTCATTACGTAGCTCTACTAAGCTTTGGAATAGTCTAAAATATGGCACTCCCATTGAAGGTGATGTGATACCTCCAGGCTGCTTCAAGTTGTAGATTTAGCCTGGCAAGTACTTAGGCAGGATTCAGCTTACTTGAGTAGTACCCACCTCTGTCCCAGCACCATTCAAGATGCTCCGTTCTCAGTCGCTGAGAGACTAGTCCCTCTGACTCTATGGTTCTCTAGGGCATACTTCTCCAACTTCTCCTCATTCCTCTATTCCAAATACATAATTTTGTTTTGATGTTTGCAAAAAAGTTAAACGTAGGCTTTCCTTTTGTTTCATAGAATGCCTACAGGAAATGGGGTAGAGGTTAAGAGCATGTCAGGTCAGACTAAACAGGTTCAAGACTAACTATCATTTATTTATTAGCATGTGACCTTCAAAAAGCAGTATATCTAAGTTTCCTCTTCTCATGAGTAGATGGGGATAATACGAGTACCTACCTCCAAGGATTACTGTAGACATAATATGAGATGATGAACCAAATGTAGTGAGCATGGCTCCTGACATATTAATGTTTTAATAAACAGAATGAGAATACAAAAGTGCCTTTTTTCTTTGGCTGTCTGGTTTGTAAGTACTTAGGAATTAAAACCAAGAGAAAAGAGAAATCCCCTTTATCTTCCAAAAAAAAGTATTAATTGTGTAGTCTGGTTGCAAGGACAGGAATACCTATGGTTTGGCCCACCTTTAAATCCTGTGCCCATCCTGACACTGAGGCTGAGTGCTTTGGTTGGTGATGTAGGTGTTGGGACCTCCTCAAGGGTCTGGGGTGAGTAAGAGGGTGGAGAGGGGAGTGCTGTCTTACCCAAACCACATGGAGGCACTCACTAAGGGAAAATCAGAGCAGAAAGAGCCTTAAAAGCTGCTCTGCATCCCTACAGGACTAAGCTAACCAGGAATAACCAACGCAAGATGATGAAACCTTCAAATACCTGTTTTCTCATATTTAAAACCAAAATATTAAGATAAAAAAGAGAGACAATCCAATTCAAGGCCTGTTCTGATTTAATTTAATGGCCCCACAAAGGAATTATTGCTGTAGAGGTTACAGAGTTGGGTCTAAGCAGTGTTAGTGCAACGGACATATCCAGATATCCAAGTAGGTTAATAAGGCTTTTCTTTAATTGCCAATTTAGCTAAGAAAGAATTTCCTTGTAAGGACTCTTTCTACCATCTCCCATAAACTACCTAGATGCTTACTTCAAATTTCCACTTTGCCTATAGAGTCACACAGCCTTGAAAGGCATAGCTCCCCAAATTCACGCTAATCACTTGCCCTTACAGGAAGTATGCAAATAAAAGGATCAATTTTCTTCTCTATGTGTCTGTTCTTACTATATTTCAATATGACCACATGTATTCCTTTGTTGGAGTAAAAAATAAGTAACAAAATTCAGAGAGACATAAATTGCCAATACATCCTAATGTAGCTTTGTTCTAGAAGTTGTTACAAAAGTAAAAGTCATATTGATGCCAAGCTCCATAGTACTTAAATCAGGCCATTTAACTGTCTGAGAGTCATTTACCCATGAGTGGTAGTGGTGGTGGTGTTGTGTAAGTGTGTCAGTGCACCTGTATTTGTGTTTCCCTTATTCTCTCCCCTCACATTTCTTCTTACAAGAAATTTCTTCTCTCTATGATCCTCTACCACTCAAGCCATCAAACATGGTGGAATGAACACAATACTTAGACAATGTAACTTTGTTTCTTGAATAGAATATCAGACGTACAAGCAATTTTTTAATATGTTCACGTGAAAAGAGAAATAAGTAAATGTAGAAGGTAATTATGGAGGTCACAGAAAGTTTCTTTTCTCCTTTTGTTTTTAAATGAGACGTTCATTTTCTGGTTACAAAGTACAAGAAAATTCTGGGAATATATTGGGATGACCATTAAAACAGGATACGAAATATGAAAATCTCAAGTAATAAATAACGAACACAAATAGATGGTCTGCCAATTTGTCAACCTCGAAGCCAAGCATTATAGTCTGGGATCTAAAATGAATAAAGAGGTCATAGAAAATGATACTGAACCACACATACAAAGAAATCTCACTGAATTCTATTGTGTTCTTAAAACATGGATATTTGTGTGGGTAGTGCATACACTGAAACATCACTTTTATTTAGTACCACCAATTTTGGAGGAGTACAGCACAAGAAATGAAAACCTGGAACCAATTAGAGATGTTCCCAATTCTGGGTCAAGCCTGTTTTCCCTGGAGGTTCTACAAGCCTACAGCCAACATTACATCTATCAAATAAAACAATGGTTTCACAAAATGAAAAGATCACTGGATATTGTAGACTACCTTTGGAAAAGGGTCTTATGAAAACATATCTCAATCATTTTACTTGACAGGGCAACTCCATTATTAAAAGTGTATCTATCTTTCAACAAATCTTGATTCATATCGGTAGCTTCCTTCCTAGTTCCAAAAGAGAATACTATCACCATGTGTTTACTATAGTAGAAAGGCTCTTATCATTGTATTATAAGTGGCCTGCTTCCTTAAAATTTGATCTTATTACTTTCTTAAAGTCTAACTTAATATAATAATGTAATAGAATGTAATATAATAAATATAATATAATATGTACCTATTACATAATACAATGTAACATGTTTATATTTATATTATTTAGATTATGTTTACTGTTATTCATATATTTATTTAACAGATAATACTTATATCTTATAATAATATAATTTATGAAATATATAACATAATATAATCTATATTACTTACCTAATATGTAGTTATAATATATTAAAACATATATAAGTATCTATATATACATGCTTAATTATACCATTATGGGATGGACTGGAAATAGGGTTGAAAAAGAGTTCCCACTGAGATGTAATTCAGGGTCATGGATTAAGACATCACAGTTTTAGTAATTCCCCAATCACCAGTATCTCATTCACAAAGCCTATTGCTTATAAATCTACCTCAGTTATCATCTTCTCTGAAGACACTTCCATGCCCATACTCTTACCACCAGAAAGATAGAGCTACTTTAAAAAATTCCACCAATATTTTGCACAACGAAGTAAAATGCCAATGAACATACAAATAATTGCAGTCTTGCGCCAGCCATCTTGTACAAATTCTTATGATTACACTTGTCACATTGCACTGTAGTTGTTTATTTAATGCCAGTCTACACAGTGGGACTCTGACCTACCTGGGCATAAAGCCACATTCTACTCATTTTTGTATCCAGTGGCAGATACTGCCTGAACCAGGCTGCCATTACTGAGCCAATGCACCTATCTCTCAGCTGCTGGCAGTCTCAGCTGCTGATGGCCCATAGCAATCTTTCTCCAGACGGTTCTCTTGGGCCAATAGGAGCCCAGAAATGCCCAAGAGGAGAGCCCTCATCAAAGGACTGGATGATTGAAGGATACATGGGCCAACCTCTTGATTCAAGGTGGGAGGAGTCTGTGGTATTTTTCATGCCCTGCAGTTCCCGTGGAGATCAGGGCTAGAGACTGCTGAACCCACATGCCTGCCTAACTTTCTCCCCTTTCAGATCTGCTTCCTTCATTTCCTTCCAGGCTTCTCCTGGAAACACCTCATCAGCTAATCACTCACACAAAAACCCCCATGTCAGACTATGCTTTTAGGAAATCTGACCTGAGACAGTGCACAGTGATTTCTGTGACAAATGGTCTTTTCCTCCTATTAAACTCAGATCCATAAGAACAGAAAAGATGACTTATTCATGTCTTAATATCCAGTCCCTAATTCAGTGCTGATAGTAAACACTCAAAAAAAGTTTATAAATTTGAATTTATGTGAGTATATTTACCTCATTCCTTATTCTTTTCTTGGATTGAATAGATAAATCCTAGGAAAAGAAAGCCATGGGTTTAAGGATTATAATTGCCATTATCATTTAATACCAACCTTTCTCTAAGACTTAATGAATACGAATTGTCAGAAGTAGTAAGCTCTGAAATGAGGGTGGTGGTAAAGATACCCCTCCTCCCAATTCTATCTTATAGTAATATACAAAATTAAACAGTATCTCATTAAATGGATAGATTCATTAACAGTAGCTAATGGCCATATATCAAACTGAATTTTCTTTTGTTTTCTTTTTCAGCTTCCCATGAGAATATTTTCCCATTCCTCACTTTCATCTTACTCCCATATTAAATCAGAATTAGGTTGGTAAATACAAAGCCAACTCTAGGAAGTAAAGATTTCTCAGTTGCATTTTCTCAGTTCCAACACAATATATCACCAGAGATTAAAACAAATATTGAGCTCTGGTCTCTACTGTATCTCTTGGAAATGGTCCTATTTCTCTTCACTATGGAAGATAGATCAGATTTCACCAAATGAATTAACAAAATCATTTAGAAGGACAAGAACTCCAACATTAATAAAAAACATGTACATATATCTAAATTAATCCAAAGGCACAAGTTTCTCCATCAGTGTTTCTGCTTAGACCTATGTCTTACTAAGAAAGTGGCAGAATTGCCATGGGCAGAAAATAGAACAATACTCTCAACGTTCTAATTGTAATTCCTGTTACTAACTGATTGCCTCAAAGTCTGGCCAAGAAAGCATAAAAATAATTGACTCTTCACAAATACATTTTGTTTTGAGGTAGACATAGCTTTCTGATGAGAAAAGGCTCATTAGGTTTCTATTACTCAAACTTGTGTCCAATAGACAAGATCCAATTCTTAACACAATGACAAAAAATGACTCAAATACCATCTCTAAGCGGATTCACTCCTTGGGAACATTGGTATTTGGTCAGCTCTTCTGCAAACCTCCAGCTATCAACTGTATCTCAATTACAGAGCTATGAACAAAACACGTGAGATGAGGTGGGGCAGGGGAGGCATGAGAAGGGCACAGGAATTCTAAAGAAAATTGGTCTTCAATATTGAATCAGCTGCCATTGCACCCAAGTATGGGGCTGGATATGTTATGTTATCTCATCTACTCTTTACTATAACCCTGACAGGGCTATATTTTTATCTTCATTTTATTAGTGATAAAAGTTGGCTTTACAGAGACCAGATAGCTTTTACAAGTCACATGGCTACTAAGTAGCACAGCTGGAATTCAAACCAGGGACTATCTGTTCCAAAGCCCATCATCTTTTTTTTTTTTTTTTAAATCATGTTTTAAATTTTTTTCCCCACATTTTATTTATTTTTGAGAGACAGAGAGAGACAGAGCATGAGCAGGGGAAGGGCAGAGAGAGAGGGAGACACAGAATCTGAAGCAGGATCCAGGCTCTGAGCTGTCAGCACAGAGCCCAATGTGGGGCTTGAACCCACGAACCATGAGATCATGACCTGAGCCAAAGTCAGTTGCTTAACTGACTGAGCCACACAGGCGCCCCAAGCCCATCATCTTTTGACTTTATCACTCTTTATCCGGTTAGCTAGTATTCACTCAAGGTTTATTTTTCACTGAGCTCTTAAATATCCACATCTCTGTGACATGGGGGAGAAAACACTTTTGCGGACTCTTTCTTTATGACACCAGTACAACATTATACCCTTTTGATATATGACTTACTAACAAACAACTAGTGCATGATTTGTTCTAAGAAGCAATTCTGTATCCTGAGTAAGACTAGGTGCAGTCTTCTTTAAAGTTATCAAAATCCATTAGTGACATGCGGTGGATGCTTTGAGGGCATGCTAAGGCTTTGGAATATGTCAGCAAATGAAGACAAATGAAGGTAATACTGGGCGCCCCCAATTTTGTGGATGAATGCCCATAGCAGACATAGGCATGTTCATAATTCCATGGCCCCCAAAGCCCTGGGGAAGTTCCAAAATGGTGCCTGATCTCCTGAGTCAGAAAAAAAGGGACTGAGGCTGGGTTCTATTCTAGAGGGAGATGGGGAGAAACCTGGGCTGCCACCCTCTGTTCTCTTTGTGAAGTGGTGTATGAAGTATCTGCTCTGAGTGAAGGATGTGAGACAAAGATGAGGGAACTTAGAGAGTTCTGGCAGAGGTTAAATGGGCTTGGATTCACTGCCTTGGGGAATGAGAGAAAGGACTGACTGATGACGGTGGGACTAGAATGTAAGCTCCATGATATCAAGGAATTTTTCTCCCGGGTATCTCCTTGCTGTTTGCACATAGTAGATCTCAATATATATTTGTGGAATGAGCAAACTTGAAAGTATTTTTTTAATGTTTATTTATTTTTTAGAAAGAGAAAGACAGAGCATGAGCAGGGGAGGGGCCGAGAGAGAGGGAGACACATAATCTGAAGTAGGCTCTAGGCTCTGCGCTGGACACTGGGCTCTAACTCATGAATGGTGAGATCAGGATCTGAGCCAAAGTTGGATGCTTAATTGACTGAGCCACCCAGGTGCCCTGGAAGAAATTCTTGAATTGATTTTATACATCACAGTATCCACAATATAATTTTAGAAATAAATTAAATTCCATTAAGAGTATTTCAATGAAATTGGCAACATCTCATGCCTTATCATCTCTCATGTTCTTCTTAATGCCAACCAAAGAGTCTTTGCGCAGTTGAGGTCTGGACAAAATGACTATCAAGGGTGAATTACAGGTGTAAAGATCAGCATGATGATTACCTGTATAGGGTGGTTACAGGTCGCCTTCTCAAGCTTTGCCCTGGTGATGCTGAAGAGGTTAGTGAGTGTTGTGAAAGATTGTATGTAGATGAGTCTGAGGTCCTTTGGGAACACAGCTAGCCATTCTGCAGGCTCTGACCTGACATTTAACTTTTCTTCTCTAAAGGCCAGTGTTTCTCAGATGCTGCATCTGAACTATTCTTTTTCTTGTTCTAGAGCTTCTTAGTGCTCTGTGTTTTCTTCTTTTCTTTGAGGAGTTTCTAGCAAGATTCCAGAGGGTTGTCCTATCTTCCCTCCAACAGTTGCCCCAAAGTCTCAGGGCACTGTTTTTCAGGAGACTCTTAACTTCTGTAGGAAGCACTCACCTGGCCTAGAGATGTTGCATTGTGGTGATTTTAGGACTTGAGGTCTACCTTCTTCCTGGCTCCTCAACCTCTGGACCTCATCAACCTCCAGACCTCATCAGCCTTCGTGGCGTCCATTCCCTTAAGGCACCAGTTCCTATGTGTTCAGCTCCTGCTTCTGCCAGTGGCAGTAGGAAGAAGGGGGACAGCAATGTGGTGTATCAGACAAGTTTAAGCTTTCAAATTGTACTTGCAAACTTGACAAAGCACTTTATAATCTCCATATAAAACCAAGTTTAAAGCAAAGACTTTTTATTCTCATCTTCAAAGCTGAATCACAACCAATTACTTTTATTTTATTTTCAAATTTTTAATTTAAATTCTAGTTACTTAGTGTATGGTGCAATACTGGTTTCAGGAGTAGAATTCAGTGATTCATCACTTACATACAATACCCAGTACTCATTACAAGTGCCCTCCTAATGCCCATCACCCATTTAGCTCATCACCCACCCACCTCCCTCCATCAGTTTTTTCCATATCTTTAAGTCTCTTATGGTTTGTTTCCCTTTTTCTTTTTTTCTCCTTCCCATATGTTCATCTGTTGTGTTTCTTAAATTCCACATATGAGTGGGGCGCCTGGGTGCTGACAGCTCAGAGCCTGGAGCTTGTTTCAGATTCTGTGTCTCCCTCTTTCTCTGACCCTCCCTCGTTCATGCTCTGTCTCTGTCTCAAAAATAAATAAAACATTAAAAAAAATTTAAAAAAAATCCACATATGAGTGAAATCATATGATATTTGTCTTTCTCTGACTCACTTATTTCACTTAGCAAAATACACTCTAGCTCCATCTACATCACTGCAAGTGGTAAGATTTCATTATTTTAGATGGCTGAGTCATATTTCACCTTCATTATTTCATTATATGTATGTGTGTGTGTTTGTATTCATATACACACACATACCACATCTTCTTTTTTTTTAAAATTTTTTTTTTTTTTCAACGTTTATTTATTTTTGGGACAGAGAGAGACAGAGCATGAACGGGGGAGGGGCAGAGAGAGAGGGAGACACAGAATCGGAAACAGGCTCCAGGCTCTGAGCCATCAGCCCAGAGCCTGATGCGGGGCTCGAACTCACGGACCGCGAGATCGTGACCTGGCTGAAGTCGGACGCTCAACCGACTGCGCCACCCAGGCGCCCCACATCTTCTTTATCCATTCATCAGTTGATGGACAGTTGGGCTCAATCTCATGAAGCATAAGATCATGACCTGAGCTGAAATCAAGAGTCGGGCGCTTGACCAACTCAGCCACCCAGGCACCCCCTTTTATTTTACTGTTTATTTTATTTGGGGTCTTTTGGGGTTCCATACAAATTTGAGGATTGTTTGTTCTAGCTCTGTGAAAAATGCTGGTGGTATTTTGATAGGGATTACATTAAATGTGTAGATTGCTTTGGGTAGTATGGACATTTTAACAATGTTTGTTCTTCCAATCCATGAGTATGGAATGCTTTTCCATTTCTTTGTGTCCTCTTCAATTTCTTCCATTATTGTTCTATAGTTTTCAGAGCACAGATCTTTTACCTCTTTCGTTAGGTTTATTCCTAGGTATCTTATTGCAATTGTCTGGGTGCAATTGCAAATGGGATCAATCCCTGCCTCACTACTGGTGTACAGAAATGCAACAGATTTCTATATGTTGATTTAATATTTTGCAACTTTGCTGAATTCATGTAATTAGTCCTAGCAATTTTTTGCTGGAGTCTTTTGGGTTTTCTACATACAGTATCATGTCATCTGCAAATAAATTACTTTCATTTCAAACAATAAATTCATCTTTTGCAGTATCCAGGATACTTCACTAATCCATTTCAGGTTTTCAGTATAGTACAGATCTGTCTACATTTGTAAACAAAAGACTTAGCTGCAAGAGAAATGAAGAAAAGAACTAGGCCTGCAGTTTGGAGTTACATTCAAAAATCATTAAGCCAGAATTCATTTTAAACAAGTTTCTGCTAGATAGTATGGGTTCGGTGTGATTACTAGTTCTGGGAACCCATTATGAAACAAATAAAAGTTAAACATTGCCCTGGAAAATTGATACAGTGAGTTGAATTCATTTATCTATTGAACAGCAAATAGGGCTCAATTTTGGCAGGAAGAGTAGGATATCTGGGGAGAGGATGTTATCCCAAGGATGTAGGTGAGAACACATTATGTTAAGAAAAGTAAAAGGTACAGAGATGGAATCTTACACAATTATTCAGAGTGTGGCACACTTATGTTATGTCAATTTAGCTCAGCTGGAACTGAATTTCACAAAATCCCCTTGCCTGCATAGTTTCTGGTTGGCATGAAGTAGCAGCCACACTCCTTTTGCATGCAGAAGGTGAAGGCAGGCAATGAGGCTCCTGGTAGCTTACACACACTTGTGTAACCAGCTGCTTGCTGGCTTCCCACCTGAGGGTAGCACCCCCTCCTCTGGGTCCTGCACCTCTGGCCAGATAGTCATTTGGCTTCTCTGGCTCCTGGGCTAGGTGCAGATTTAGTTCCATAATGAAGGTCACTAGCTTCCTCCCATTATCCATGTGGCAGGAGGAGAGGCAGGAAGAGACTGCCATGGATGTTAAAAGCCTGCCCTCATGGGCTCCAGTCACCTCAGCTTTGTAGGTTCCTGTTCGTACTCTCTTC
Organism: Leopardus geoffroyi; assembly: GCF_018350155.1. Lineage (NCBI taxonomy): Eukaryota > Metazoa > Chordata > Mammalia > Carnivora > Felidae > Leopardus > Leopardus geoffroyi. Next base: position 91,034,074 of record NC_059338.1, read on the forward strand.
CCTTCACATCTGATCTCCTTTTCAACTGCCTGCCTTGTGGATTTCCACCAGATCCAGAAGGAAACATCTTATATAATAGTTTAACCATATCCCACAACTGTGTAAGGCCTAGTCACCATTATAGATCCCTTATTTATAATGTATATTTTGGAGGTTTTGTGTTTCTCTGATCACAGTCTTGGTTAAACACAGGGTGACATTATTAGAATGGGGAAAATTGGGAAGATCATTGGATAAATCATCTGTAATTTCTCAGAAGAAAGGGAATGACTTTGACTAAGCTCTTGTTGGCATAAAGTTCTCCACGGTGCTCAACAAGGTAAACCAATGTTTTTTTAAGACCTTCAGTATCTTCATATAACTTTATACATGCTATTAAAGTTGTTAGTCACACACTTTTATTTTTTTATTTTTATTTTTTAAATTTTTTTAGTGTTTATTTATTTTTGAGAGACAGAGAGAGACAGCATGAGCGGGAGAAGGCAGAGAGAGAGAGAGAGAGGGAGACCCAGAATATGAAGCAGGCTCCAGGCTCTGAGCTGTCAGCCCAGAGCCCGATGTGGGCTTGAACTCACAGACCACGAGATCATGACTTGAGCCGAAGTCGGACGCTCAACCGACTGAGCCACCCAGGCACCCCACACACTTTTAGATCATACACAATAGATTATATTTATGTATATTTATGGCTAACATTTCAAATATATCCAGTGTTTGACATTATCTAGGTGATACCGCCATTCTTAGTAGCTGATGTTCAATATTTAAGATTCTGCTTTGTATACCACTCTTGATGTGTATTTGTATCTGTGACCTGACTTTTTTCTCAAAATAATTCTGAGAGGTCAGAAAAGAGCCAGTAAGAAGTTGGGGTTTGGTACAGAAGAAGAGGACAAACATTTCCGAAGCCCATGCTGTCACATTTGCACTTTATAATTTCAATTAATTTTCACAAACCTTTCTGGTTAGTTTCTTACTCCTATTTTGAAGTTGGGCACTGAGAATCAGAGAATAAAGTGTCTTGTTCAACATCTCACACCTAACAAAAAACTGCTTTTCCTTAAAAGTGAGTGAAACCATAACCATACCAATGGAAAAATTGGAATAACCTTTAGAACCCGAAAAATTTCAAGTGCTATGCATCAATAAAAGTAGGAAGATAAGAAGCAAACAGAACCATATAACAAGGATTCAGTATTTGACATGTGGGCACAGCAACAAAAAACAGTGATAAACATTTTCATCTCTTGATAATAAAAGCTTTGCTGGTAGTAAACTATTTACAGTATACTTAATACATCAGAAAGCTGTTACATTTTTAATATGTAAAATGAATAAAATGGAAAAAAAATGCCCAAGCTAGAGTTAAACACTAGGCCACAAAACTTCCAAGTGTCATCTAATGACTAGGGAGGAAGTGTGCATTTTAATGAAAAAAATCCCCAACGTATAACACCTAGAATTTTCATTTCAGCAATTGTCCCTTTAATATTGAGACCCTTTGTCTATTCCAGAGGGGTAATGGCAGGTAGAATTTTACCTGAAATCCCCTTAAGTTTCCAGTTCTCATGGTTACTTCCTCCTCAAATTTCTTTCAACACTAATCAATGGCACCTCGTTACAATCTCAGTGAAAGTTTGAACAAAAGGACCCATTTCCCAATGGTTGTAAAAATAAATGGAACTTGAGGGGAAGTTACACTTTATACCGAAGTAGAGTCACAGAATTGTAGTGGCATTAAAGACTGATTCCCTATCTTTTACAAGTGACTTAACTGAAAATCAGAGAAGTTTTAGTCATTAAATTCAAAAGTGAGTTCAGGTTTATGGACGCACTAAACGTACACAATTTTGTGAGGAATTTTTTAAAAAAATAAAATCAAAATACAAAATTACATATAGGACTTTGGGTGTGGCTCATGAAAATGAGGGTTTAACATTCCAACCAGATCTGAATGAGGTGAAATCCAACTTGAAAAAGCAAAAGCCAAAAGTGTTCAACAAGCTGGTACCTGGAAGTGCACGGAAGCAGAGGGGCATCAGGAACAACTGGAACCAGAAACATGAACCTCACTGGGATTGTTTCTGTCTCTGTTTCTCTCCATAGGTAGGCCTTATTCCCTCTCACTGTAAACCAGCACTCTTCAGAAGCAGGCAAATATGGCTACTGATAGTTCTTAAATTACATATCACAAAGTTTCAACCACTGAGATGCCAAGAGGCTCTCTGGGCCAAATCCAATGCTAGAGAAGGACCTTAGTTGATCTGGTTGGGTCCAAGTTAACTGCTGTCAGTGGAGTTGAGTCTTATAAAAACATGGAGATAACCACAGGCACATGCTCAGCATAGAAAAGAATCTGTGCCAAGAAGAATCTGGAAAGACAAAACAACCCTCCATAAATTATTTGCTCAATGCTGAATAGCTAATAAGAAGTATATTCAGAATCATAAACTAAGGGTTCATTTCTAGAACATTTTTTTCTCTAAATATTACAGCAGATACTAAAAAAATTAATTTTCCTGGCTCAGAATTTTTGTTTTCTTGGCATAGAAAATTATCAGAATACACAAACCAAAATAAGACCCAACAAAAATAAGCTTAATTTTTTCATTCAAAGGCAATTTAGAGTTCCTCTGAATGAGCATTATACACATCGATTCTCATTTAGAGACTTATTAAGAAAACACGACATTTGGGTTAAGCATGTATTATCTATTAACTTATACTAGAAACTTCCTTCTTTCTGCTATTCTGATGTAATTTGTTTACTTATTATCTCTTTATCATATAGAATAGATGAAAAAGTGCTAATTGGCTGTGCTCTGTGATAAATGAAAGATTCTTGCACAGTGCTTTGATATGTAAATAGCATAACTACAAGTTTATTAAAGCCACATTTTTTAGAAGAAATAGCATATTGCTAAACATTTCAGACCAAAAAGTTCCTGCATAAGGAAGTCGCTATTGATTTATATTTCCTAGTTAAGTAATTCTCTATCGATTTATATTTCTTTGCCTGAAACAAAGTGCCTCAATCATTGGAAAAATTAAAAGGAGGAGAATTGAAAATGGGAAATTTTGACACAATATAATACAATAGAAAGAAAACCCCAGGTCTTTCCTTTTCTTTCTTTAACTAAGCTTTAGCAGCATCTTTTTATTTTAATTTTTAAATTAATAAACTTCCATTGTTCTTAATTAGTTCCAAGAATTCTTCTCTACCTGGAAACATGACGTATGTTGAAGGCAATCCTGGAAAGGATTTGTAATAGTGCCTAAACCATGCCACTATGCTTAAGATGAGAAAAGATGGAGCTTGAAAATAAGTAATGGATTTCAGAGTTCAGCTCTTTCCTACCAGTGAGACTTTCTCTGGATTAGACTCAGCCTTACAGTCTGGTGAGGCATGGCCAAGGCTACATCTGTTGTACTGTGTGCTGTTAGGCAAGAGCAAAAAGTCTCAATTCAGAAGCTGGAGAAAAGAGTAGGATACTAAAACCAAGGGTAGCAGACGCCAAACCAAACTGAAGGCCTATGAATTATCTTCTAGATGAGTAAGAGAGCAACATCTGTTCATACTCATAAATCAAATCCTGCCCAGCAGGCTCAGGGCATGGGGTTCCTTCCACAGAAGCACAGGATGGGACACATGAAGAGAATGGATGACAGTGTGATCTTTCACACTGATGTGCCATAGAGCAACAGTAAATAAGGTGTCCAGGAAACAGGGGCCCACAGAACTGTGAGCCAGTCAGAAACCAGAACTGAGTTCATACTACCTGGTAAATTCTATTGGCACAAGATAGGGAGCCAATTTAAAAGCAAAGCCACAAATGTGCAAGTTTTCCAGATTCTTTAAAATACAATTATAATCACTGATCAAGGGACGGATTTAACATAAACAACCTGGAGAAGACTCCTGATCATATTTGAACATTTTAAATTTCACCTACCTACACAATAGCATTACCTTCAGGATGTTGTCTTTTAATAAAAAGCCTTTTACCCCCTCTCACACTTAGAAGAATATGTTGTTTGTCATTTGTGCATATTGTATCTTTGTTTTTTCTTGAATTGCTCTGTTTTCTTTTCTGATATCATACTAAGTGATCATGATTTAGAATAATATGACAGATGTGTTTAGTGTGGCAGAAAGTCTCCATTTTTCACTCCAAGTTTACTTTTCACCTATCTCAGCCTTAACCTGTGCCCAAGAAGAATGACCTCCACCAACTGGGTCTCCTGAGCTCTCTTGCCCTCTGGCTTCCAGTTGGGTTTGGCCATTAAGAAGTACAGACATGAAGAGCACCTGGGTGGCTCAGTCAGTTAATTAAGCATCCAACTTCAGCTTAGGTCATGATCTCATGGTTGGTGAATTTGATCCCCATTTTGGCCTCACTGCTGTCAGCCTGTCAGTGCAGAGCCCACTTTGGATCTTCTCTCCCCCTCTCTTGGTCCCTTCCCCACTTGTGCTTTCTGTAAAATAAACATTTACAAAAAGGAGAAGAAGAAGAAGAAGAAGAAGAAGAAGAAGAAGAAGAAGAAGAAGAAGAAGAAGGGGAGGAGCAGGGGGAGGAGGAGGGGGAGGAGGAGGAGGAGTAGGAGGAGAAGGAGGAGGAGGAGGAGAAGGAGAAGGAGAAGGAAAAGGAGAAGGAGAAGGAGAAGGAGAAAGAGAAGGAGAGAATTAAGATCAGATAATAAGAGAAGAGACAGGTAGGAGTATTTTACTCTCACTCTTTTCCAACCAGACAGTAGTTTAGCAGGGGTTGTGTTCCTCTTGAGTATCTCAGATGGCCCCTGTCAGATGGCTGCAGCTTTCTCCAGATTCCAGAGGTAGTCTCTTTGACCTTGTTTGTGTCATCTTGATGGTGGGAGTAGCTTCCTGTCACTGCTAGTCTTAGAGGGCTTTGCTACCCTTTTTGAATCACTTAACCTTGCAACACCTTGGTACAGATGCTCTTTATTATATTTTCTTAAATTACTCTTATATGTGTAACATCTCCTTTTCTTCTAGAACTCTCATTAATATAGTTAGCAAAGAAATATCATTTACAGGGCACCTGGGTGGTTCAGTTGTTTGAGCGTCCAACTCTTGATTCTGGCTTGGGTCATCATCCCAGGGTCATGGGATCGACCCCCACAGCAGGCTACACTGAGTGTGGAGCCTGTTTGAGATTCTCTTTCCCTTTACCCCTCTCCTGCTTGCACGTGCTCTCTCTCTCTCAAATAAATAAATAAAAATTTTAAGAAGTATCATTTACCACAATACCCAATCTGAAGAAGCATCAATCTATTACAAGCAAAGTCAATGCAAAGTACAAGGACAATCATCCCACAGATGAGAGGGAAGATTTCCAGAAAGCAGTATGGTGTAGTGGAGGAGTACCTTGTTTTTCATACCAGGGTTCAAATTCTGGTTCTGCCTCTTGCTAGATCCACGAACTAGAACAAATCTTTTAGTTTCTCAAAATCTGTTTTTCTTAATAAGACGAGACTAATAATAACATCTCTCTCATAAATTTGTTGCTAAGATTCAACAAGATAATTTGGTTTAATTTCATAGTATGACGTTGGCATTAAGACGGATAGCCTGGCAGCTATGATGGAAGCCATGTTTTTAAAATGATGCTTCCAGGGATGAGACATCAACTGAGAAGTATAATCTAAACACTTAAAGGATGACTTACAGTGTCCTATGCTAAGAAACATCCATAGCGCTACTTTACTCAGTTTATTAACTGCTACCAAACAATAATATGCAACATCCTGGATTACCATCTAGTCTCAAATCCGATAAAATTCCCAGCCTTGAAAATCCCCTTCCTCTATGCTCAAAAGATACAGCGGAGAGGTGAAGATGTTAAAGATGGTGGCAATGATGAGATCTCTTACTGAGATTAATTACTGACATTCATTCTTACTGAGACTAACTGTATGATAGCGCTCACTATTCTAAGAATTTGATACATTTTAAATCTTTCAAGCCTCATAACAGGTAACGTATATCATTATTTTCTCATTTTACAGGAAGAGCAATTGAGGCAAAGATTAAATAACCTGCCCATGGTCACATCTAGTAACTGGCGGAAAGGAAGTTTGAACCCTGGAGCCGAGGCTTCAACACCCATGTGCTAAAGCACCCAGCTATACTGCCTCACCCGGCAATTTCTACCCCATTTTTTGATGCTATGGACATCTGGGTTCCATCTTCAGGAATACAAACATTTAACTTAGAATTATAACACCACTGACAAATTTTTGTCAAGCAAGCACTTTGCAGAGCAAATATCATTAGGCCAGTTTAATTTATTATTGAATTTTCTATTCAGCACAGTTAAAACATTTTTATGTTTACTTTATTGAAATTATATTCATCAGGATCTTTTTTCTGTAAACTGTACACTGAACATCTGATTTATTGGTCAGTCATTTTGTCCATATAAAATGTGACTGATTATAGCTCCTACCCAGAGTACTTTTCTTTTATGGTTATTATAATAGAGCTTCAACAGACCCACATCTAATTTACATGAATTCAATCAGCTTGGCCAAAAATTAAAATAAATCTAAGAGTTTCTGTGATTTCCCAAATCCACCTCCAAGGGATTTTCATACATGAAAAGGTTTCATACGTGGTGAGGATAGAAGTGAGTAGTGATTCCTCCAAGAAGAAATTAAGGAATTAACTTGGGGTGGGAAGACGAGGGTGTTGATGAGAAACAGCTTATTAACGTAATCTCAAAATATCTCCCTACAAATCACAATTTGCAAAAGCTATAATTTGCTATACAGTGGAGAAATAAACAACACCCCAACCAACTGATGGAAATTAGCCTCATGAATATAGGACAGGCATGACGTGCCTACAGGTGTGATAGCCTAAGAAGGACAGGCAGCACTTAATTTAGCAATCCTGCCAAAAAATACATAACCAGAATCACATTATGGGGAGACACTAGGTAAACCGCCTTCAAAGGCAGTTTGTAAAACCACTGGCCTTTATTCTTCAAAATTATCAAGGTCCCGAAAGACAAAATAGGGTAAGGAGCCATTCCAAATTAAATAAGAATGATAACTAAGTGCAATACATGATCATAGTCTAGCTTCTGGAGAAAAACTGCTGCGAATGACATAAGGGGGATAATCGACAAAACTGGAAATGAACTAGGGGCGCCTGGGTGGCTCAGTCGGTTAAGCGTCCGACTTTGGCTCAGGTCATGATCTCACAGTTCGTGGGTTTGAGGCCCGCGTCCGGCTCTGTGCTGACAGCTCCGAGCCTGGAGCCTGCTTTGGATTCTGTGTGTGTGTCTCTCTCTCTGCCCCTCCCCTGATCTCTCTCTCTCTCAAAAATAAATGAGGATTAAAAAAAGAAGAAGCTCTCAATTGAGGTGAAAGGTGGTTTTCTGATTTTAAAATTCATATCAGATTTTGGGGCACGTGGGTGGCTCAGTCAGTTGAGCCTCTGACTTCGGCTCAGGTCACGATCTCATGGCTTGTGAGTTCAAGCCCTGCGTTGGGCTCTGTGCTGACAGCTCAGGGCCTGGAGCCTCCTTCGGATTCTGTCTCCCTCTCTCTCTGTTCTTCCCCTGCTCTCACTCTGTCTCTCACTTTCTCAAAAATAAAGATTAAAAATTTTTTTTTTAACAATTTAGACCTGCAAAAACTGATCTCGAAAAAGTGGACTTTCTAGAAATGCACTGAAGTAACACCTTCTAAGAACTGGTTTTAAGTACTCTAAAATGAGTTGAAAATCATGTAGAGTAAAAATGACCCTGGAAAATCTCTAAATTGCCCATAAATATAGAGTACACACATTTTTGGTAAATAGCCCTGTACAGTAATATGTATGTACAACTGGATGATGTATACAATATGCAATTTCATGGAAGGACTATAATCAGCAGGTAAATAATTCAAGTATTTTGCAATACTTCCACAATTTTGTGAAAATTCCAAATTACAAGTTCTAGCATTATCATTATGTTCTACATTCAATTTTAACGGTTCTTCCAGTTTTGGTCACTGTTTCTTTAAGACCTTAAAGTAATCCTTTTTTTGTTTTAAAGCGTTATCTTGGAATAATTTCTGATTTAGAGATAAGTTTCATGAAATTATAAAGAATATCTGTATTCCCTTTCTACAGATTCACGAATTTTGACTATTTTGCCACATTTACTTTTTAATTCTCTCACTGTGTGTGTGTGCACACACAAACGCAGTTTTTGCAGACCCATTTGAGAGTAGATTGAATACCTCAATGACTTTTTGTCACTTAATACTTCAGTGTGTATTTCTCAAGAACAAGAGTATTTTCTTCCATAACCACAGTCTAGCTATCAAATTTAGGAAATTTAACATGGCTGTGCTTATTATTTATATAATGTATAGTCCATTTCCAATTTTTCAAAATGTTTTTACTTTATTTATTTTGAGAGAGAGAGAGAGCATGGGAGGGGCAGAAAGAGAGGGAGAGAGAGGATCCCAACAGGCTCCACGAGGTCAGTGCAGAGCCCAATGTGGGGCTTGAGCTCACAAACTGTGACATCATGACCTGAGCTGAAGTCGGACACTTAACCGACTGAGCCACCCAGGCGCCCCTGCAGGTCTAAATTTTTAAGGATGCAGCTTATACCTGCACTTAGGGGTTTGCGTTGATTTTTATTTCTGGTCAGTGTGCTGGATATTCTCCTTTTCTTCTCCACATCCGTATCTTACCCTTTGCCACCCTGCCCTGAATCTAGGGCACCCAGAGCTTCCACACTCTCTGGTTTCCAGTTGAATGTGAATTTGGAGAGCCATCAGCAGGAGACCAGAGAGTGAGAGCTGAGTGACACTATTATATTCCCTAGCCTTGCCCTGACCTGGCCAATAAAGGCTGCATTCCCCTACTCTAGAGTCCCCAGCTCCCACTGGCCAGCTTTTGTTCCAGTTTGCAGTAACAGCTCTGTCAAATGCTGGGTCTCCAAAAATATTACCAAAAGTATCTGTGATAAAGCAAAGCTGAGTCTGTTGCTTCTCACAGGAAGGCAGATCACTACCTTGACAGTCTTAGCAGCAACTTGCAAGGGGAAAAGAAAAGTCAGGATATATATGTGGTCTTGAAGGTCTGGTTCAAGGTAGCTTTTCCAATGGCAGTGCTTGCCTAGGACTGGGCAAAGCTCATGATATAATAGTTTAGGATGGGTGGATATAGCAAGAGAGGGTCTCCAGGTGAGTTAAAGGAAAACAACTGCTTGATAAGCTTGGTTGAGCTGTTATCCTGAGTAGTGGATATTTACTCAAATGAGGATACGTTAAGCAGTATAGTATGAAGATGAATGGATGTTCAGAAAGTTCCTAAAACAAGCAATAAAGTTATCTGAAACTTCATCTTCCTGGGCATGAATTGCCTGAAATAGCAAAGTCATGTCAATGTAGACTGTATGCCCCATGGGTGTAGGTAGTTTCTGTTCTCAGCCCCCATCCTTTTAGGTCTAGGGATGGTGATGGCTCTTCACTGTGAGTTGCTGCAGGGTCGGTCCTTCATCACCCAGTGGTTGGTTTTCCTTTCCTGCCCTCACTTTTGTCAATAATCTATTAAAATTTTTGCAGTTACTCTATTTGAATGTGCCATCTGTCTCCTATTAGTACCCTAACTGATGAAGATAATTATGAGTTAGGTAAACATTTATTCATTTGTATATATTATTAACTCCGCAACTCACACAGTATTGCTCTATTTCCCAGTATTAATCGTGTCGCCAGTCCAAATCAGTATCATTGTGTATGGTTTGTTCACTGAAGGTGCAGTAAAATGTAAATTGCAAAGTCAAAAGACCCTGATTTGTGCCTAGATCTATTTGAGCCCACCTACAGAAGTGGTCTCATTGACCTTTTGCACTCATCCTGACAGAGGACGGGAGATACTTAAGCTGCTCTAGCCAATTACTGGGGATTTAGGACCTGCAGGACCTAGCCCTGCCCTTCTGCACTGATTTTGAAAACTGTACTTCATTCTGCTTCTCTCTGGGTCCTCATCTCCATCATGATAAACTACACACTGACTCAAAACTGCTTTATTCTTGGCAGTCCTAGCTGCCAGGAACTGGAGACCTGACCATAGTTCCAAGTGCAAGGGTGGCTGCCAGCTGACTGCCTTGCCAGTTGCCTGTGAACAGTCCGTGAATTCCTCTCTCTAGACACCTCCTGGGCGGGGGGAGGGTATATGTTTGTTTTTAAACCCCCAATGCCACTGCCCACCCACACTACCTGCCCTACTGCTAAACTCTTGGGTATGGTATCTGTCCTCTAAGTATCTAACAGAGAAAATGGAATCAAGGGTTGTATGCCAACTCCCCCCATAATACACTCACAAAAGCTCGAAAGAAACGAAATCTTTAAAAGAAACTAAGCAAAGAACATAAATGCATATCTAAACACATTCCCTGAATATGTGGGAACTCTCTGGTCCTTCTCCTCCCTAGGAATATCACCGTCATCTTTAATATACACACCTTGCAGACGTCTGGAAGTGCTGCACTGAATTATTTAGTATGATTTAGCATGGCCATTTGTTCTGTGTTAGACCTGTTTGGAATGAAATGAAGGAAAGGACTTTAGACAGACACAGAGGAGCACAATCAAACTTGCTAATCATAGGTAAATCACACTAGGTTTCATTCATCAGTCTTTGCTTTCATGCCAGGAACTATTTCAGCTTAGTTATAGTATGCACATTATATTCATTTCAAGGAGATACAAAAACCCATATAATACATATCTCAGTACTTACAGAAATAAAAGTGAACTCTACACAAAAGCCTGTGTCACATGCAATTGCACTGACACTTTAAAAAGAGACGGATAGTGTTTTCCTAAAGGACATGTATGAATATCTAGTGTATGAGTAGGAAATATGAAATTTCCCTTTGGACTTTATATTGGACTGAGACAGCCAAGAAATTATGAAACTGGAGTCATTTCAGGAACTTTGTGGACCTCTTATGTAATGCATTATAAGGGACAGCCTTCCAGCTGAGAATATGCTTAATTTGTATTGCATAAATTATACACTATACAGCCTGATATAGTGCTTGAAAGCTTTGACTTTCAAGTTAAACAAACCTGGGTTTGAATGCCAGCTCACTAGCTCTGAGAGCTTCTGCAAATTATTTTATTTCATTAAGCCTTGCTTACTTCAACTAAAAATGGGGATAATGTTAGCACCTGCTCATAAGGTAATTGGAGGAATTAAATGAAATAATGCACACACACACAAAAACAAAGCATCGTGTCTAGCACATAGTAAGCACTTAACAACACTGTCATTCATGTTGCTGTTTTAATATTGAACCTGTAACTGGGGTATGGCCAGTTTTTACATTTAACCATACCATCTCCTTTTGGATGAAACCCAATAAATAACACTTCGCTAACTTCTTCCTGTACCACCAGTTGATAACATCCAACGGTCCATTAGGGATTTTTCATGTGGAAGTTACAGTTGCACATCAAAGTTGCTGTGTCTGAAGTCAAGCTTATCATCTTCTACCTAAAAGGAGTCCTCCTGATTTACCAACTTCTGTTAAACTGGAAAAATCCCTTTGTTCTCAAAGATGGCGAGAGTCATAAATTTGATCTGATTCAATTAAAGGCTAAGAAAATTGGAAAATAGAACCATGTATACATAGATTATCTGGATATCACCACCAGTCATCATATTTATATCATCACTGTAATCCCTAAAATGAGAAGGAAAAAAAATGAACAGGTTTTCAAAAGGTCAATCCAATTTGGAAAAAAAAATTTTTTTGGATCAATATTTAAATTTAAAACTCTTAGTAATTTTTTCCAGGTCTGAGTTATAAAAACAATGAAAATTCTTTATTTCTATAGTACCTTGAAGTTTACCAAGATTTTTCACATATCTTAACTCTTCAAATAGAACTATTATTCTTGTTTTACATATAATAACACAGAGATGATACTTTAGATTGGATTATGAGGACAGTGCCATGCCACTTATAACATGGCAGAAGCAGACCTAAGGGAGGGACCAACGATGCAGCTCTTCAAAAGGAGAGCATTCTAGGGAGAGGGAGCAGCAGGTGCAAAGGCCCTGAGACAGAAGCATGCTTACTGTAGAGAGGAACTAGCAAGGTGGATCATGGGGCTGGAGCAGAGGTAGCCAGGAGCCCTATAATGTAGGGCCTTGAAGGCAGCGGGAAAAGCCTTAGAATCTTTACTGTGATCACCCAAAAGCTCTTAGCTACGAAGTGAAAGTTCGGAGGCATGACTTTGAGTCTTCCAGTTCGAAATCTGAGATGGTGACCCGTAAAAAGGGCTTTCTAGGTAAGCAGATAAGATCCTGGATGGCATCTTTAATTATCACCACAAAACTCCACCATTTTATGTCCTCTACCACACCAGCCTCCAGCATATCTAGTATCTATCTCGTTCAAACTCTCCTATGAAACCAGTTCACATTCTCAGACATTTTTTCTTTTCTCTCCTTTTGCTCAAATCTGTTCATGAGAATGTATGAGCCAAGACAGCGATCACAGAAGAGATGATCCTTCTTGTGTTTTCTGCTTCAGCTACTTGTCAAAATTTAATTTTAATCCAAACTCTGTCACACTTTCTAGTTGTGACATAAGACAAGTCATTTTAATTTCGTTGTTTTTCTCTTTCTGCAAAACAAAGATTCTGATTCTATTGATATTTTCAAAAGCTACTTTATCCCAGAAAAATGAGGTAATGAATGTATACTGTTTAGATCTCTCTTCCAGAAGGATAATATGTCAGCAAGTATTCATTAAGCAAGTCTATGTTCCCAGCCTGTGCAAGGCTCCATGGAGCATAAAAAGAAGTAAACTGCCTGAGCCCTGACTACAGAGAACTCAAAATTCTCTTCAGGAAAAGAATAAGTCTCCATAAGCAACGACTAGAGCCTAAGGGTTTTAAAATTAAGAGAGGGATTTTGCCAGGTCTCTTAGGCTCTACTGCTTAACGGGACCATTGAATTCAGTTGGCATCTGATTGGCCTTAGGCTTCTTTGAATTAATAGGAAGCTTTGGTCCTCACATCCCTCTTCAAGGTTTAGTATAAGCTCTCTGTTGAAAAATAAAATCATATTGGGCCTTACAAATAGAAAAGATGTCAAGGTCATTTAGTCTTTTCAAGGAGATCAGGAACATAATGCTGTTCTGTTCAACAAGGCAGACAGAGTGGCTGTTTTCTAGTGATTTCTGAGAAGACCCCTCTACCCACCACCATCCTTAACTTTGCTCACTGGCCCAACCTAAAATGCCTATAATTTCTACTTTTTGAATCAGTTTTTTGGAATAAATACATTCTGCATATTGAAAATCCTTGTTAGAATGCAGGCAAGTTACTCAGAAGAAGTAACCCGTTAACTGATTAGCATGGATTAATATATCATTTCATACCAAGGAGAAAGGCCTGAGGAGACTATAAATATGAAAGGTTTTGGAAAAAGAAGTAATGTTTTAGAGAACTGGAATAAAGAAACCCAGGATCAGAGACCTTGAGACTTTCATGGACCAAGATCAAAATACTTATCATCTGGGTACAGGGCTCAGAAGAGAAAAGGAACGTGAAGGTCAGATAAGAACACTTAAGACCAACTCAGGCAACTCCCCAATGTGGTCTGGGTTGCTCTGGTATTCTAGACTGAGACAGAACAACAGAAGTGACCTTAGAGATACCCTGTTTCATCCACTTATCGGTAGAGAAAATACCATCTGGGACATTTGGGACATTTGAGTGACTTACTCAAATCATTTCAATAAGTAAGTGACAGAATGAAAATTAGAAGTCTAGATTCATGACTCCCCACTTGTTTTGCAAAGTTAAAAAAAAAAGTGGCTCTCAAGATTAGGATCTTTGGTTAGGGTTTTTCCAGATCCTATTTTCAAGGCTTTCAGTCTCTGAATTAAAGGTTCTTTTATTTTGGCTATTCTGAATGTTTGTTCAAGAAAAAGCTATTAGACAGGGCTTAAACTGGGATTAGTATGTAAAGAAACTTAAATCCTTGGTAGAATATATCTCAAAATTCAGAAGTAGAAAAGTTCTCCTAGATCAGAGGTTGGTGCAATAGATAGACACATTTCCTCTTTTCTTCCCACACTCTCATCTTAAAAATAATACCAGACAGTACTAGACATCAAAGACAGCCAGCTGAGACAGGAGGAAGTGACTGTTCAAACAGGGAGGGATTCAGCAAGGTAAGTCCCTAACAAATAAGCCCTGGTGATAAATGACACAAAGCCATCACCCAACTAACTAATCAACATATCCAAAAACATATGGATCTAGCCCGCAAACACCAACGTTCTTGATAATATTGGTAATTGATTAAGTTTTGTACACAAATAGTGTTTGATAAAAATAACTAAAAAACAAAACATGCCCTTCCTATTTTTTCAGCTAAGGGGAAGACATCATGGTACAATGAAAAGAAAATAATGTTTGAATTGCATAGATATGCTTTTTTTATTCCTGGTTCCAGGATACGAGAAAGAGTATCATAAACAGAAGTGTAAAAAGGAAAATATGAATTTTATTTGTTTTGCATATCTATCCGGTATCTGTATTGTTTAGGGATCAAATCACACCTTGGTTAAAGTCAATGTTAAGGAGTTAAGAAGACCTGAACTCAATACTCTTTATTGACCATGTGAACATGAGCAAGCTATTAATCTTACTTCTCTTGGAACAGTAATAATAAAAACCAATTTAGAGAATTGTCATGAGGATTGACATTGGAAAAAAAAATCATGTGTAAAGCACCTAGTGTAATGCCTAGCATAAAGTAAGCACTTGACAAAAATATATTCTCTGTCCTTCAGGTGCCCTTATAAGAAAAGCAATTATCATAAGGGAAGGGAAACAAAAATAATATAAAACCAGGGAGGGGGACAAAACAGAAGAGACTCATAAATATGGAGAACAAACTGAGGGTTGCTGGAGGGGTTGTGGGAGGGGAGATGGGGTCAATGGGTAAGGGGCATTAAGGAATCTACCCCTGAAATCATTGTTGCACTATATGCTAACTAATTGGGATGTAAATTTTAAAAAATAAAAAATAAAATTAAAAAAAGAAAAGCAATTATCTATATAAAGTAATTTAAGAAATATTGTCCATATATTGAGTTATTTACACTTCAAAGATTTCTTGGTCCTTGAAAATAGCACCAAGAAGAGCAGCATAAGATAAAAAAATTGGGATGTATTCAATTTAAGAGCGATGAAATAAAAATGTTGAATTCCTGTGTGGGAACAGGTGTTACAAGCAAAGTCTAAGATCAACAACAGACTGGAAGAAAATATTTGCAATGCAAGAGTTAGTGGTTCTATTTTTGTTAAGAGCTCCTATTAATCAAAAATACAAATGTCAATGGAAAAATAGTCGAAATATTTGAATAGACAACTTACCAAAACTCTACAAATTTTCACTAGACATATAAAACAACATGCTCAACTCTATTAATAAGAAAAGGAATACAAAATAAAACAAAGAGATAGTATTTTGCTTATCAGATTAGCAAAATTAAATAGATTGATAATATTCAGATCAGCAGACTTAAAAGTCAAAGAGAAGGTAATATTTTTAGAGGAAAATATGGTATTAGCTATAAAAGATTTATATGCTTATACTCTTTGACCCAGAAATACACTAGAGAAAGAATTATGAGCATAACCAATGATAAGTGTACAAGATATTGGCTGCACTATTATTTGAAATATCCAAATCACTGGAAACAGCTGCAAGTAACAGTAAAATATTTCTAAGTGGCTAAAAAATAAGAAAGTTTTATTATCTCATGTGCCAAAAGACATGAAAGATTATCCTGAGTGTGGGTTAATTTACTGATTCAGGGATGTCATGAAGAACAATGGTTACTACCATCTTTTCCCTCTGCTTGGCATGTAAACTTTGTTCTCACAATAACTGCACTTACCAACATACGGTGCCACAAATCCAGGCTTTATACCAACTGGAACAAAAGATTAATAGCCATCTTTTTGTAACCTGTGGAAATGTCTTTCGAAGAAACTTTGTGTTTAGACATCCTCTTATTCTCCTTTGGCCAGAATCATACCACATATCCATTTCTAAGCAAATGCCTAGCTAGCAAAGAGAATGTGATTCTCTCACTTGATTTAAGAAAGAACATGGCTTCCTAGACATCAAGTGGGTCACCAAAACTACTTCTGCGACCTCCTTTAAAAGAACAGGATGAATAATGGTAGGGAAATATTCTATACTTTGATTGAAAAAACTGGATACACAGTTCGTTCCCTCTGTTGAGTGAGATTGAGAGGTAAATGAGTCAGAACAGGAAAGGTTATGTTGTGATAACAAATAGACCCTGAATTTCAAAAGGTTAATGCGATAACAATATAGGTTTCCTTTCATTCAAGTCATAGTCTTATTCGAGTTGCCTGGCTCTCCTTGACAGCTCATCTTCCAAGTGTCACAGGGGTCTAGATTTCTTCTAACTTGTAGTTCTACTTGATCTCAAACACATCACTGCCAAATTTATTGCAGAAGTTAAAGAGAGTATGAAGACTCCACAGGGATTTCATAGCCAGCCTTGGGAGTGGGTTACATTACTTCTACTGACCCCCCATTGGTCAGAACACACAGTCCTTCCCCTAACTGCAAGAGAGGCTGGGAAAGGTAGTTTGTGTGCTCAGAAAAGGAAAGCAAAATTCCAGTTGCATTATATAAAGCTTTGTCTCCATCAGAGGGGATTTTTTTAAAAAATGACTTTTTTGCCACTGTGGAAAATAGTATAGAGATTCTTCAAAAAATAAAGATAGAACTAACCTATGATCCAGTAATTGCACTACTGGGTATTTATCCAAAGAATACAAAAACACTAATTCAAAGGGATACATGCACCCCTATGTTTACTGCAGCATTGCTTACAATGGCCAAGATACAGAAGCAGCCCAAGTGTCCACTGATAGATGAATAAGAAAATGTGGAATATATATATATATATATACATATATATATATGTGGAATATTATTCAGCCATAAAAAGATAGATGAATAAGAAAATGTGGAATATATATATATATATATGATCTCACTCATATGTGGAATTTAAGAAACAAAACAAATAAGCAAAAGAAAAAAAAAAGAGAGAGAGAAGCAAACCAAGAAACAGACTGTTAACTATAGACAATGGAGAGGAGGTGAGGGGGGATGGGTGAAATAGGTGATAGGGATTAAGGAGTGCACTTATCATGATGAAAAAAATAAAATCAATTAAAATAAAAGTTAAGATGGTAAATTTTATATTATGTGTATTTTACCACAATAAAAACACCCCCCCAAAGATTTTTCTTCTTTACTTCACACATTTATCCTAAGCATACAGAAAGTTATGTATAAATTATAACATTTATGTATAAAAAAGCAGGGGGAAAGTCCCTGGTAATTCCTGAGAAGTAATTTTGCCTGGTTTTGATCATATTTAATTCCATTTTCCTTGTATTAAAATCCTTTTTCTTTTTTTTATTCATCCTGGGGACTTTGATATAGAAGAAAATTCTAGTGGAGAGTCTGTAGGTTATGGATTCACCTTACAGCATCCTAAAAGATCAAGGATTCACAATCTGGGAGGTAAAGAAAGTCAGGGCATTCTAGACAGAAGTCTCAGGAACACACAGGGATACACAGGAATTGGCCTTACTACTTTTTGGGGAGGCTATTTGTATTTTTATTTACTTCTTTTTTTAATTTTATTTTATTTCTTATTATGGCAAAATGCACAACATAAAAGTTACTATTGTACACTTCTTAAGTGTACAATTCAGTGGCATTAAGAATATTTACAATCTTGGGGCACCTGGGTGGCTCAGTCGGTTGGGTGGCTGACTTCAGTTCAGGTTGTGATCTTCCAGTCCCTGAGTTCGAGCTCCGAGTCGGGCTCTGTGCTGACAGCTCAGAGAGAGCCTGGAGCCTGCTTCAGATTCTGTCTCCCTCTCTCTCTCTGCCTCTCCCCAACTCGCACTCTGTCTCTCTCTCAAAAATAAAATAAAAACATTAAAAATTTTTTTTAAAAAGAATATTTACAATGTTGTACAGCTGTCACCACTATTTAGTTACAGAAATTTTCACCACCCTACAAGGAAACCCCATATTCAATAAGCAATCATTTCCCATTTCCCTCTTCCCTCAGCCTTTCATAACCACTAATCTGTTTTCTATCTCTACAGATTTTGCCTTTTCTGGATAATTCATATAACAGCAATCATACAATATGTGGCCTTTTGTGTCGGGCTTCTTAGATGATTTAGCATGAGTCAGTTATGTGACCATCTTCTAGTTTATCTGAAACCAGTCCTATTTAGAAAAGGGACTTTACAAAAACATTTATTTTTCTCTACACAAAGAAGAAGAGTCACAGAGTAGTTGGAAGAGATAAACACATAAATAGGAAATTATAATAACATGTGGTAAATGCAATGACAGAAATTTGCATGGAGTGTTTGGGAGGAATGCAATTGTCCCAAACTGCGTAGCCTCAAAGGCATGTTATAGAGGTGACACCAGGTTTTTGTATTAATGGATTAAGAGATGTTAATAAAGCAAAGTGGTCTTAGGGAAAAGAAAGGAAAGCCATGAGAGGTGTGTATATGTATATATGTGTATATATATGCATACATGTATATGTATATGTGTATGTATGTGTGTGTGTGTATGTATATTGAAAAAGACACCTTAAAACACTTTAAGCAAATTGGCAGCTCAACAGTCTGCTAAGTGAACTGTAACTCAGAGGCAAGGCCACGGAACATTCGGGGTTAGAAGGACAGTGCCACTGGAAGAATTCACTGTCTCAAACCTCCAAGTCATCATCACGATTGTTGGGGCCAGCCTTTCACTCAACTCAGATCTCACCTCTCTCAAAATCTTCAGTCACACTTGTTAATTCACACACATTTTAATACTTGAGTCTTCTTTGGCTCATTATCTTCTTTATTCACATTTTATTTCTGGCTGCCACAAGCAGATACTATCTCCTTCAAGGCACAGGCACATGGGAGACATTGCCTTGAATCATAATGGAGTATCACTACCTCTTACATGCAGTGTAAAATCAAGCAATCAGAAAGATGGTGAGGTAGGAATCTTTTATTTTTATGAAAAAAAAAATAACTGAATAATGTGATAAGTCTTAGCGTAGGCTAGGATGAGGATTAGTAACAAAACTAAGCAATTATGACCAATGCTTGTTTCAGGACTTATATGGTTTCTTGCCTGTGCTACACACACTTTTCCTTTGGTAACTTCAACCTACCTATACTTCATTTCCTGTAGCTTTGCTTCTTCTGTCCATCAAGGCTTTTCCCATTCTCAAGCCAAAGCATGCAAATGTGATCCCAGCTCCAAGAACTCCCCAGAAACTAATGGACAACCTTTCTCACCACCACTTTTGGGATGATTCAGCATCATTATAGTTGCTTTTAAGATTCAAGCTTTGGGGAGGGCTAGATTAACCCACTGACTCGAGATCACATGCAATCTCTCTTGACTACTCAGGTTCTAGTTTATTCCAAGCCTCCGGAGAACATGTAGAGTTGTGTTCAATGCTAGAGAAATGGTCCCACTAGGCATAAGGTTTCCACCATAAGGTGCTCTGTACCTTTACTAGCAACTCTTGCAAAAATTAAAAACTGCTTCTATCTCAACCTCCTTTCATGACCCTCAACCCAAGTCAAGAATTTCTCTGTTCTTTAGTCAAATTCATATCTACTGGGGATAAAAAAATACAAAAAAGAAAAGTCATTGCTCTATGTACACTTTACATTGGGGTCATTTTCACTGTTGTACACAAGGTGATCCTGAAAGATCCACCTTTTTAAAAGAATTAACAATCATCCTCAGCGCATGGCACCCAACTCCTTTCAAGCTGAATTTTAAGATAAAGGAAACAAAGTAAGACCTAGACTTTCTTCTGAGGAACAAAGAAACGCAGAAGAGTCATATTCTTGGAGAAGTAGAAAAACAGGCAGGAAGGAATGTGGAATCTTACCACAAATAATAGATTCAGGTAGTTCAAGGATAATATTTTCTTTTAAAAATATTCATTATACTTGCCTGGAGAACTGAAAACCATTGTTCTTTGGCCAAAGAAATCAGAGGAAGAATGTTGGATTTCATACAAACCATTTCCCTATGCACATAGTACTAGATAACCAAAATAAACATTAAAAAATACCCATCGTATTTTAGGCACTCAGAGAAGGTAATGTGTAAGGAGCCCTGCTCCTTCCTATAGCTGAAAAAGGGAAAATACGTGGAAAAAAAAAAAAAAGACATTTGGATTTTATATTATTATTAGGGGCTGGAAGGAAGAGGTTTTGGACAGTCATATGCACGTTACTTGCAACTGCCACAAACAGAAGGCACAAAATATTGGGTACTATGGCAGGTAAAGAACTGGCTTTGGAGTTGGGCACACCCCGGCTTGAATCCAGACCCTCCTATTCACTTTCACACTTGACTTCGGGCAAGCTTCTTTTTTTAATTTTTTTCTAAAGTTTATACATTTATTTTGAGAGAGAGAAAGAGGTGAGCAGGGGAGGGGCAAAGAGAGAGGGAGACAGAGAATCCGAAGCAGGGTCCATGCTGTCAGTGTGGAGCCCAACACAGGGTTCAATCCCATGAACTGTGAAATCATGATCTGAGCTGAAGTGGGACACTTAACCGACTGAGCCACAGGTGTCCCTCTAAGAAATTCTTTTTCTTTTTTAATGTTTATTTATTTTTGAGAGAGAGAGAGAGACAGAGCAAGAGTGGGGGAGGGTCAGGGAGACACAGAATCGGAAGCAGGCTCCAGGCTCTGAGCTGTCAGCACAGAGCCCAAACCTGGGCTTGAAGTCACAAACTGCGAGATCATGACCTGAGCCGAAGTCAGACACTTAACTGACTGAGCCACCCAGGTGCTCCCTCTAAGAAAATTTTAAGCACAGGAAAGTCACTTACTCCCCAAGACTGGCATTCCACTTCGAGAAAACTTTCCAGGGGTCAGCAAACTATTTTCAGCACGGGAGAAGTCACAAACTGCGAGATCATGACCTGAGCCGAAGTCAGACACTTAACTGACTGAGCCACCCAGGTGCTCCCTCTAAGAAAATTTTAAGCACAGGAGAAAGTCACTTACTCCCCAAGACTGGCATTCCACTTCGAGAAAACTTTCCAGGGGTCAGCAAACTATTTTCAGTAGA
Source organism: Leopardus geoffroyi (assembly GCF_018350155.1). Lineage (NCBI taxonomy): Eukaryota > Metazoa > Chordata > Mammalia > Carnivora > Felidae > Leopardus > Leopardus geoffroyi. The sequence goes on from NC_059338.1 coordinate 91,055,323, forward strand.
GGAGCAGACACTAAATACTTTTGGCTTTGTGGGCCACATATGGTCTCCATCGCTGCTGCCGCTGCTTCCTTAATAACCCTCTGATACTATAAAAACTATTCTTCACTCAAAATCTGTTATGCATTGAATGTCTGTGTCTCCCCAAAATGTATATGTTAAAATCCTAACCTCCAATGCAATAGTATTTGGAGATGGGGCCTTTGGGAGGCAGTTAGGTTGTGAGGGTGGAGCCCTAATGAATGGCATTAGTCATTAGTGCCCTTAGAAGAGAAGGCATGAGAAAGCTTGCTGCTTTTTTCTCCCTCAGCCATGGGAGGATACAAGACGGAGATGGCCATCTATAAACCAGGAAGTGGGTCCTTACCAGACACCAGGTCAGTCACCACCTTCATCTTGGACTTTCCAGGCACCCGAACTGGGACAAATAAATGTTTATTGTTTAAGATGCCCCACCTGTGGTATTCTGTTATAGCCACCCAAGCCAGGACACAGCCCATATGAAAACAGGCCACGAAAACAGTATGGAGGTTCCTCAAAAAATTAAAAGTAGAACTACCATATGATCCAGGAATTCCACCTCTGGGAATATATCCGAAGGAAATATAAACACTAACTGGAAAAGATATCTGTACCCACGTTCATAGCAACACTGTTTACAATAGCCAAGACATGGTAACAAGTTTCTATCGATGAATGAATGGATAAAGAAGTTGAGGTGTATATATATATATGCGTGTGTGTGTGTGTATATATATATATATGCACATATATGTATATGTATATATGTAATATATGTATATACATATGTAATATATGTATATATGTAATATATGTATATGCATATATGTATATATATATAAATATATGCAATAGAATATTATTCAGCCACTAAAAAACAAGGACGTCCTACCATTTGCAACAATATGGATAAGGTTCAAAGGTATTGTGCTCAATGAAGTAAGTCAGACAGAGGAAGACAAGCAAATATTGTATGATCTCACTTATATGTACAACCTAAATACACACACACATACCTACACACACCAAACCCATAGAAAAAGAGATCAGATTTGTGGTTATCAGAGGAAGGGAAAGGAGGAAAACAGAGGAAGGTGGTCAAAAGGTACAAACTTCTGGCTATAAGTAAGTACTAGGGATGTAATGTACAAGACCGATGATTACAGATAGTGCTGCTGCAATATATCTAGGAAAAATTGTAAAGAAACTAAATCTAAGAGTTCTCTTCACAAGGAGAATTTTTTTCTTTTCTTTTTATTGTCTCTTTTTGAGATGATGGATGTTAACTAAACCTATTAGGGTCATCATTTCACAATATGTGTGAATCAAACACTCATGCTATATACCTTAAATTTATATAGTCATGTATGTCAATTATTTCTCAGTAAAAATGGAGACAAAAAACCCCTAAAGAGGCCCTGGGAAAAATCCCACTTGCCATAGTTTGCCAACTCCTGTTCTAAAATGTGATGATTCTTAAAAAAATAAAAAAAGTAAAATAAATAAAAATTAAAAATAATTAAACGTGATGATTCTTCTCAGTATTAAGCCAAAATCTACCCCCTCAATATGACCTTCCCGTAGCTCTGGTTCAGTATTAGCAAATATAATAGAATCTATCCTTGATCTTCCATTTAGCTCACTCTATCAACTCTATGGGATATGTACTATGATTATCCCACTTTATAGGCAGGAAGGTCTTGTCAGGAGTGGGGATTCGGGATATGAAACATAAAGTTTCAAGAAACTCTTTCCACCCTGAGGTCCTACTTCTGCCCCCCAGAGAACACAAAGGCATCAGAGTCCTCTTTTGGCAGTTCTTGAAATAGCTGTCAAACTCACAAAATACTTTCTTCTACATGTTAAATATTGTCTGCTTTCCTGCTGCTTAAATAATATAGTTTTAAATCTCCCTATGGTGATCATTTCCTTTAAGTAAGGTCTTTTTCTTTTTTTAATGTTTTTTTCTTTTTTTTATTTTTGAGACAGAGACAGAGCATGAACAGGGGAGGGGCAGAGAGAGAGGGAGACACAGAATCGGAAGCAGGCTCCAGGCTCCGAGCCATCAGCCCAGAGCCCGACGCGGGGCTCGAACTCACGGACCGCGAGATCGTGACCTGAGCTGAAGTCGGGGGCTTAACCGACTGAGCCACCCAGGCGCCCCAGTAAGGTCTTTTTCAAGTTTGCTCCCCACTTAATAGCTTCAGCCAACACTGATCTTTTCCCATCTTACTTATCAATATAATTTTGCTCCATACCTAGTATATAGAATATGGATTTATGAGTATATACATTTGGGTACAGGATTATATAATTATTCAACTCTCTCTGCCTTTCTCTTTTGTGTGTGAGGCACGTATATTCAAAATTTTATTTTGTTTTGTCTGGTTATGAATTTTGCCTGTGTAAATTTTCTCTCATCTAAATTAATGTAAATTCTTTTTAGATACACAATGGAAAAACCAAAATCATCTTTTAATTACCAAAGATTACTCAAAATTGGATAACAGATCCCCAAATGATGACCATTTTCAAAGAGAAAATAATGGAAGAAAGCCATAGCCAAGCAAGGTAGGTAGCCTCTGAGATGGCCTTCATTGATACCCACCTCTTGGCATAGTGGTAACTCATGCCTTTATGTATGTAACACCCTCCCTGAGTCTGGGCTGGACCTAATGACTGCTTCTAATAAATAGAATGCAGCACAAGTGATGGGATGTCACTTCCAAGATTGGTTGCACAAAGACTTACTTCCAACTTACTAGATCTCTGTTTTTCTCTCTCTCTCTCCCTCCTGAGTCCTCTATTATTCTCTCACTTGCTCACCCTGATGGTAGCTGTCGTGATGTGGACTTCCTTGTGGAGAAGCCCATGTGGCAAATAACTGAGGCTAACCTCTAGCCAAAACCAGCAAGCAACTGAGGCCCTCAGTCTAACAGCCTAGAGAGAACTGAATCTGGCCAACAGCCATGTGAGTGAGCTTGGAAACGGGCCCTTCCCAGTAAAGTGTTGACATGACTATAGCCCCTGACACTTTGATTATAGCCTACAAGAAACCCTAAGCTCAAGTCTAAGCTGTGTCTTTATTTCTGATCCCCGGAAACTATGAGATAATAAATGATTACTAGTTTAAGCTGGCATGTTTCAGAGTCATTTGTTACACAGCAATAGATACCTAATATAATAAGGATTTGGTCTTATCAAACGTAACGAGACTGCTCAGTGGGTAGGGGGTTTCCTTTCAGTATGATGAAAGTGCTCTGGAATTAGATGGTGGTAATGGGGACACAACATTGTGAATGTACTAAATGCCAAGTGCATTATGTGAATGTACTAAATGCCAACTGCAAAGTGGTTACATTTGGTTCTGTGAATTTTACCTCAGTGTTGTTTTTTTTTTTTTAAAGGAAGCAGCACAAGACAAAGAAACAAGGAGAAAAATGGGAAGATAAAAGGAAAAAGAAAAGTTTACGTAAGAACACCCACAAGAAAAACCGTGCATCACAAAGAATGAAAACTATGACCAAAACTTGGCGAGTTACTCAACATAATGAATCTGTCGAGATAAATATAGAGACCCCAGGGCTCTGTTAGGAGAGGGCAAGATGACACAAGGAGCTAAAATTTACAAAGCAGCAGCAAGTGACAAAAAGGTTTTACTATGAAAGAAGGAAATAAGATGAGGGGAAAGAAGGTGCTGTTTTCTTAATAAATAGTTCTAGAATGATTTATCCTTTCAAATTACATAAATGTATAATTTATTTCGAAACTAAACTTCACACAGCCAAAAGGGAAAGTAGTCAGATGATTTTAATTTTAAAACTCTAGCAAACTTTTTGTGCAGCTAAGGGTAGAATTAAGGGTGGCCACCTTTGAACTTGTTTTTTGTTTTTTTTTTCTCATGGGCCAAAAACCATCCTGATTACAGAAGTACATACACTCCGCAATCAGGAATCCAATCAACAAACAGAAACTAGGACTTCTTTTCCTAATGAGGTAGGATGCTACATGCACTCTGGACAGGGACAATTGTTTAAATTATTTTGCAATTAGAAAAATGTTTCTTTGTTATGGCATGTATTTATCCTGTACTGTCCCTGAGACTCAGTGTTTGCTTTGGGGAAATGTATATGTATCCTGTACTCGGGGTATCCAAGCCAGGCCCCCTCCTGCCCTTCCTCATGTTGCTTTTTTAGCACAGTGATTTTTAACTCAGTGTTGTAGAATCATGAAAGCTTAAAAAAAATCAGGGTCCCACAATCAGATATTCTGATTTGGCCGAGCTAGAATATGGCCTGGGCATTGGGTAGAAATAGACCACTGTTTCTAAACTGTATAACAGAGAAATATAATAGAACAAACCTGTGTTCTAGATAGGAAGATATCAGAATTTGAGAAATATAGCACTAAGAATTATTCTGTTCCAATATATCCTGGAAACATATCCTGGAAATGTGGGTGGGATTGATGGAAAACACCAGGGCCAAGTCAATGCCTGTGAATAAAATGGGATGAGGAAGGATGAAGTCTCAAACTGTAGGTTGGATGAAAGGGGCACAGTGCTGAGAACAGGACTACAAGGCTAGGCAGTTTGGTTGTCCGAGTAGGGACTTTCCAGGGAAAGATAATTTATGGTGTTTTCTCCTTAGAGTGTCCACACTACATGCTCTGAAATATTTCATCCAAAACAAGTCCTACTTATGTCTCTACCCCAAATCCCCCATAATAGCCCTTTGTGACTGATTCAAAAAGTGATCATCTCACATTTAGAGACAAACCACTGGCAAAGGTGGTGTTAGGGGCTGAACTGTGTGCCCCAAAGTTCATGTGTTAAAGTTCTAACATCTAGGATCTCAGGATGTAATCTTACTTGGAGATAGGTTCTTAATCAAGTAAAAGTGAGATCATATTAGGGTAGGTTTTCCCATATGACTCTTGTCCTTATTTAAAAGGGGGAATTTACACACAGAGATAAGAACAGATGAACGACAAAGATGATGAGACAAAGAACAGGGCTATGTACCAGTCATGAAGAGGCCCAGAACAGATCCCTCCTTCACAACCCTCAAAGGGAGCCAACCCTGCCATTCCTTTGATTTTCAACTTCTAGCCTCCAGAATTGTGAAAAAAATACATTCTTGTTTAAGCTACCCAGTTGGTGGCACTCTGTTACATCAGTTCTAGAAAACTAATACAGAGGACGTTGGCCTTTCCTTTAGGGTGAGAGGGCTTTTCAGAACAATAATTCCTGTTTCTTTGAGGGAAGGGGGAAATATCAGATTACCCCTAGAATGAGCCAAATGATTTATTCCAATGTAATAAAAAAAAAGTCACACCCCTCCCAAAGAGTTTAATTTTTAATATCAAAATGTGTCCTTGTGGCATAGTGGGGAATATATATTTGGCCTTTGTCCCCAGTTCCTGGCACATTGATCCTAAAACTCTTGGAATTTCCTGAGTGATAGGAGTGCCTTTTGATATTCACGAGGCTTTCGATCATTCCTGAGTTTATGATAAGAAAGTGATCTTGACATCCCCTAGAGAGCATCAGGATCGGGGCTACTCACCAAAAAGAACAAGAACTTTCAGCCCTAATCCCTGGCCTCCAGGGAGAGAAGAAGGGCTAGAGATTGAATTCAATCACCAATGGCCAATTACTTAATCAATCATGTCTATATGAAGAAACCTCCATGGAAACACCTAAACAATGGGATTCAGAGAGCATCCTGGTTGGTGAATACATCTAGGTGCTAGGAGGATGGCATGCCTGGGAAGGGCATGGAAGATCTGTGCCCCTTGCCCCATACCTTGTCCTATGCAATACTTCCTTTGCCCCTTTGTAATCTGTATCCTTTACAATAAACCCGTAATAGTATGTAAAGTGCTTCCTGAGTTCTGTGAGACATTCTAGGGATTTAATTCTAGGGAATTAATGAACTTTCTAAGAGGAGGTCGTGGGAACCTCCGAATTTGTAGCAAGTCAGACAGAAGTGTGGGTAAACTGGTACCTAATACTTGTAACTGGGTCTGAAGTGGGAACAGTTTTTGGACTGAGCCCTTAAGCCTGCAGAGTCTGATTTAACTCCAGGTAGTTACTGTCAGGATCCAACTGAATTGTCAGAAACTCAGTTGATGTTTGGAAAACTGGAAAACTGTAGAGTCAAACATGCATAACCCTGCAAGGCAAATAACAAGATGATGGTCATACTGCTACTCATTCATTCACTTACCCTTTAAGGGACACCTACCACATAAGAGCTTCTTGCTGCTGCCCCGATAACTCAATGGAGGGGGGACAAGGAGGTGACAACCGCTTCCCAGGAAACACAGCCACAGATTCTCAAAGAGTCACCAGCTCTCCTTAGCAGCCTCTGCCTGGGCGGCAGCTGAGCACAGACAGGAAGAGTGGGAGAGCGTGGGTGAGGTCAGGAAGGAAACCAACCTGGTTTCGGCTCCCACCAGCTCTTCCTTTCTTCTCCCTCCTCCCCTGGTTCTTCAAGGCCTTTTTTCTCCCTTTGGACAAGAAATAAAGGTGGCCTGAAGTGCAAATTACTGGTTGGCAGCCACTGCAGTTTTTGTCACTGACAATTCTCACTCCTGAGTCCCTTAGATTTCCCTGGGCCAAGTCAATTTACTGCCCCCTCTTCCGTCTACGTGAACATGCCAATCCGGATCCGCAGGCAGCCCCTGAAACACAAACGCAAACCCTCTGCCTTCCCTGCGTCTCACGCTTCTGATCTTTGACCTCCTGGAGTGGTGCATTTGTGAGTTGTTTTGCTACTTTTCTTACAACCTTCCCCTGCGGTTGGCGGTTGGCGTAGGTGGAGGACCATACAGAGTGGGCTTAGGTTTGGTGCGGGTATGGATTCAAATTCCCCTGTGCTCATTACCTCTGCATCTTGCATGAGTTCCTTAAAGCCTCCAAACTGGTTTCCCTTTTGTAAAATGCAGATTTTAATCCAAGGAGCTGATAGGCAGGCAGGTTTAATTTGTCAGGTAAGTTGGAGCGGTCACTTAAGGTAATTACAGGAAACCAACAAGATCATATAACTTTTGGAGAACTGAAGAAAACCTAACCTATACTACAAATGCAACTGACTATCTTCCCAAGAAGTGAACGTATTATGGTTTAGAGAGACTTAATGAAATCTGAATACAGTCAACTCTACAGGCAAGAAGGAATTCTTTAGAGTTGTATATTTAGCCCTCTTCACCCTCATGTTTCCATGATTCTGTTAGAGCACAAGTGGCTACAGGCCCAGACATCTGCAAAGAGATTTTCCTTTGTTCCTCCTTAAGGACATTTCATTTGTAAACTTTAACACGCAAAGAATTTTATAGGTTTGTATGCCAAAAACCAAGTATTACGTACTCAGTGAGTGATCTAAGGAATTTCTGGCGTAATTCTGATGATACTCAATTTACCTGATACAATGAGTTTGAACTTCATTTTTTTTTATTTTTTATTTTTATTTTTATTTTTTTAAATTTTTTTTTTCAACGTTTATTTATTTTTGGGACAGAGAGAGACAGAGCATGAACAGGGGAGGGGCAGAGAGAGAGGGAGACACAGAATCGGAAACAGGCTCCAGGCTCTGAGCCATCAGCCCAGAGCCCGATGCGGGGCTCGAACTCACGGACCGTGAGATCGTGACCTGGCTGAAGTCGGACTCTTAACTGACTGCGCCACCCAGGCGCCCTGAACTTCATTTCTAATAAATGTTTATCCTATTATTCTAACATAGCATAGGCAATGGATATATAAATATACATAACTTTTCAGTATTTCATGTTTTTCAAATATCCAAGTAAGATATTCTTATAATGTGTAAAAACACTATAAAAGAACAGATCAGCAAATCTGCAGGCTGCTACCATGCTCCATAACCTCTCCCTCACCCACACACACACCCACACACACCCCCACACACACACATACACACACACACAGAGCTTCGTGGATATCCTTTCAAACCATTCTCTCCATCAAATTCATACATGCATATATATACCCATCCATAGGACTTATACTGTTGTTACTGTTTTTAAAATATATGATTATTCTATACACATTACTGGGCAGTGTGGACCTTCTACATTTGTATATATTAATAATGTCCAGTACTAGTAGACATAGATCTAACTTGATCTATTTTCTAGACTTTATGCATATAGTCACATACACTGAACATTTTGTACACGCAGTTTTAAATCAAACATTCTGAAACACTTTCTGTTAAGCCTTTTTCTCTTAATTTTATTTTTTATTTCTCCACGCCTTTCTTCTCCTTTCTTATCTTCATATTTATTCTACCAACTGTGAGTTTAGGGATTTTACCATATGGTTTTAGGTTTCTAAGAATGTCCTATTTATATCCTTTGTTCACAGCTCTGAACTATGTTTTCATGTCAGTTTCATGTCCTTGTATTCTATAGATTTTTAAATGTTGTCTACATTTGTGTTACAAATACATTTTACAAATCTATCATCTATGATCCATTCACTTTGGTGTCTTCTGCCATATGTCTTTTACACTTTTTGGATTTCTTGTCCTGTTTTAAAAGTTCTCTCTTATCCATAGATAATAAAGGTAACCTCCTAGATTTTCTTCAAAGATTCTTATTTATTTCTTTTAAAAAATTTTTATATTCAAGTCTTTAATCCATCTGGAAATTATTTTCATATATGAGATGGGGCTCCCACTTAACTTTTTTCCACATGAACTAAAATGTTAACTGTGCTTAAATAAATTGCCTTTTCCCCTAAAAAAACAAAGTGCCAACTTTATTATATATTCAAAATTCATAAATATTAGAGCTTATTTTTTCATTCTTGATTTTGTCCCAAAGATCTATTTATCCATTTTTTTAATGTTTATTTATTTTTGAGAGAGAGACAGACAGAGAGAGTGGGGGTGGGACAGAGAGAAAGGGGGAACAGAGGATCTGAAGCAGGCTCTATGCTGACAGGGGAGAGCCTGATGTGGGGGGTCAAACTCATGAACCATGAGATCATGACCTGAGATGAAGTTGGAGGCTTAACCGCTACCCAGGCACCCCTACTCATCCATTTAAATGCCAGAGCTCTAAACAGCACCTTCTAATGTCTGGTAAGGCAATATCCTTACCATGATATTTCTTTTTTGCACTTTTCTTAGTTATTTTTGTTAGTCTTTCATAAGAACATCTGTCATGAAATTCCCAGAAATAATTCTTACAATTATAATTGGAAATGATATTTTTATTTAGGAAAGTTACCATGTAAAACTATGGCATGTCTTTCTAACTGCATGAATATTCTTTTATGTCTTTTTTTTTTTTTTTAATAGTAATTTTTTTTTCAACGTTTTTTTATTTATTTTTGGGACAGAGAGAGACAGAGCATGAACGGGGGAGGGGCAGAGAGAGAGGGAGACACAGAATCGGAAACAGGCTCCAGGCTCTGAGCCATCAGCCCAGAGCCTGACGCGGGGCTCGAACTCACGGACCGCGAGATCGTGACCTGGCTGAAGTCGTACGCTTAACTGACTGCGCCACCCAGGCGCCCCTCTTTTATGTCTTTTAATAAGAACTCATTTTTTCCCTAAAAGTTTACTGTTAAGTTTTCCTGTTAAATTCTGATGCTTTTCTTCTTAAATTCATTCCTAAGTATTTTATCATTTTTGCCACCATTATGAATGAAATATTTTCTTACTTTTATTTCTGGTTATCATTATTATAGAGGAAACCCACTGCTTTTTATGCCTTTATCTTATACAATCTTTATCTTATATTAATGTATGATAATACATATCTTTATTATATAAGTGACATCCTTTCCTATTAATTCTTACTAATGTACTATATATAATGTACTTGTTGATTTTTCTAGTTACACAGTTTTTCGCTAGTAAAAATAAAAATTTTATAACTTCTAAAACTTTTGCTTTTGTTTTAGTTGAAATAAGTTTAATATCTGACATTTAGGAGATCTATAATTATTTGGGGTGCTGAGGGTAAACAATTATTTCATATTCACCCAGCTATTTTCACCATTTATAATTATCTGGGTTTTAAAAATCAATATTAATAATCTCCAACAATTAAAAATGAGTAAGAACTAAATGTCTACTTCACCACAAACTTAGCAGACTGTATGTTAAAATGAATATAATCACATACCCATTTATTAGCAGTCAGGAACCAAAATGGTCACACACTCTGTATTCTAAACTCAGTGAAGCTCAGTATCCCTTCCACTTGTAAGAACTCCAAAGAATACCTTTTCTGGAAAGTTTACCCCTTCACAAATAAAACAAATATTCTGACGGTGGGATCCACTAATCTTCTAGTCATATTAGGCAGAAAACAGAGGTTCAGATGGCATTCTAGATGGAGGGGGCTGTTCTGAAGGTATTAAGTAAAGAACTAAGGCTCCAGCCAACAGCTACAAGAATGAACCATTTAAAACTGGATCTTCTGGCCCCATTCAAGCCTTCAGATGACTGACTCCTATGAATATCCTTACATCATGAGAGACCCTGAGCCATAACAATTCAGCTAAGTTTCTCCAAACTTCTTGACCCACATAAACTATGAGATACTATATGTTTGTTGTTTCAGGCCACCAAGGTTTAGGTTAACTTTTCATGCAGCTGTTTTTAAAAATATGTTCTATCTTACTCTATGCTAATTGATTTTAATTTGACATTTTTCTTTTGTCCCTTTTTGTATTTGTGGCTTATTTACAAGTTAGAACCGCTTATTAATTTGGGACCTGTAGTATACTTTTCTAATGTACTAATAGTACATTAGAGCTACAATCAAGCCTATTATTTCTCTATTAATATTAATTTTAGCTCAAATTAATAGTACATTGAGCTACAATCAAGCCTATTATTTCTCTATTAATATTAATTTTAGCTCAAAAAACCCTTACCAAGTGATCTATTCTTCTACTTCTCCCCTCCAAGTCCATGCACCTCTTAGGATGAGACTTCAGATTCTCCATTCTTTCTATCCCACTCACAGATCCAGGTCTATGCTGCCATCCCTCGAGCACCCCATTCTCATCTTTGTTATGATTTCTTTGTTGTTAGCTGTGGTCCATTCTCCAGAATTTTCCACCTATAGAATAATCAGTTGATGCATGCTTTAAGTCCTTTTGTATCTACACATATTTGTATTTATTTCATTATGCTAGTGGAATGGCATTCTGGCTGCTTGTAGGAGCAATGGCTACACTTAGTAAGTAGCCTGTAGATGTCATTCTATAGTTGGCAACTCTTTATTCTGCAGATGAGAAGCCCAATACCAAGCTGACTTTTTTATGATTATTAACCCTCCAAATAACTTGTTCTTTCTGTCTGGAAGTCTCTACATTTTTTTCTTTATCCTTGGACTTCAGGAATTTTATCAAGACCCACTGCAAAGGACCTCACTGTCTCAGGTCTTCCTTTCAGTTTAGGAAGTTTTTCTTGTATTATTTGTTTAATTATTGCCTTTCTTCCAAATCTTCTTGTTTTTCCTTTCTGAACTATTATTATTTGCATGTTAAATCTCCTGTGACTGTAATTTTCATCTGTCCCTCTCGATGTCTCTTTTCAGTTTGGCTAGATAGTCTCTGCAGGTTTTTTCCACTTATTTTCTCGGCCCCTAATGTGAAACTCAGGAAGGACTGTTTTCCCCTTCAATTTATCCACTGATATATTTCTTAGAAAATAATGGGACTTAGTTCCCCAAATCATTTCTGTGCTGTAATGAAGCTCCTTATCTGCTCTTGTTTTATTTAAGTTGCCATTCACATCACCCTCCAGCTCTTGCATGGGCAGGGGCTGTCTCTCCTACTGTGCTTGTTCTTCTTTCTCTAGGCATGTTTGGAACATTGCGAATGTTCCCATATATAGGTTTTGTTTTTGTTTTTGTCTGTTCATTTGGGACCGGCTGCTGGACCCTGAATAGCATGGTGGATTCTGCTCCTCTGGAACTATATATGGATGTAGCCAACCAACAGATTTGCTCACTCCTGTCTTATCATCTGAGGAAGACTGTCTGCTCCTTGGTCTCTTCAAGCTTTCTAGTCTCGGGGGTAGAGTGGGCTCAGCTCATTTGCTCAGTTTTTTCTTAGATGATCATAAATGACAGACCACCACTGACCCACCCAGGATATGGGCCTGGTTCAAATCTTCACCTCAGGGCTCGTCCGTCCTCGTCCCAGGCTCTTGTGATGCCCAATGCATGGAAAGTCCTACAAATCCTCTTATTCCCATCCTCCAGGCTCTGGCTCCCTTTTAGCCCCAACAGCCATTTGGCTCATGTGAAGGAAGGATTAAAGTTGAATTTTGGAACTCAGGAGGATGTTTTAACCATCATGTTTCCAGAATTCCTTTCTGTCTTTAGAACTTATTCTTTAACTAAGTTGTGATGCTAATCTGTGTCTAATACATGGCGTTAGACAACATCCCTACCCCCAAGTATCTACTTACAGTCTCTTTTTGCATGCAAGCAGAGCATTTTTGAGTGTGGTCTATAATTTGGATATTTCTGATAAAAGCCATATTGCAGGTACAGATGCTGAGGTACTGGAAGATCAATAAAAAACATTTCACTTTTCCTGGCCTCAGTTATGAATCGAATGGAAAGTAAAACAAAAGAGTAAGATAGATGGGGATACCAGCAGCACCTTAATTACTGATTTAAGAACATGGTTTAAGAATTTTGGTAGCCAGTTTCTAAAAAGACACCATTCATGTACACATCTTGAACCTCTGACTGGTATGAACATCTCTGTGTTGCCATCCCTAACCTATTACATCTTGGCTGGCCCCGTGACTCAGTTGTAACCAACAGAATATATCAGAAGTGATGCTGTGTCACTTTCGTGACTAGGTCAGAAGCCTCCAGCTTCTACTTTGTTCACCTGGAATGCTCGCTCTGAAAAAAAGCCAGCCACAATGAACACAGTCCAACTGCTCAGAGACCACTATAATGTGAGGAAACCAGCACTAACCTTGTAGAGTGTCCATTTGGAGAAATAGGCATGCCCAGCTAGCCCTAATTATTTCAGCCAGCCTTGTCCAGGCAAAGAAATGTCAGTGAAAACCTTGGACATTCTGGCCCTGGAAGATGTGATGTGGAGAACTGAGAAACCCAGCTCATGGCTAGAATCAAGGCCCAAGATGTATGGCTCCAGTCAAACCAGTTGAGCCAAATGTAGCTATTTTATCCCACCTAACTAAAGGCTCTTGTCATTGCAGGGCACATACAGGTCATCCTTGCTGTATCCTGCCCAAATTTCGGACCCACAAAATTATGAACTGAGTAACATGATTGTTGTTTCACACCGCTAAATTTTAGGATAGTTTGCCATATAACACTAGGTAACTGGGCAAGACGTGTAGTAACAATGGGCTCTTCATGTTACCTTGTCTGTCACAGACAACACTGGATAATCACAACCTCTCCAGGCAGGGGTGCCCCAACATAATGAAGGGCACAGAAGAGCAGACTAGAATACATGCTTTGTGAAGGCAGACTGCCTTCCATTACAATGAGGAAGGAAGGGGCTGAGATACTTCCATCCTGTTCCCCTTCCAAATTCCCCAGTCTGAAAACTCACTCCACTTCTGGGGAAGAGAGAAAACAGAAATGAGGGAGACTAAGATACCAGGAATTTTTAGGGAAACACTCTTCTCCTGGAAAGGAATGGGCAGAGAAGATACCTTCCCCCATGAAGGGTCCGTGATACCACAACAGAAAAGGATTCTGCCCCAGCAAGATGTAGCCTGAAAATGTGAGGAGGAGGAGTGGTTCTGAGGAATATGGTACGCACCACAGGCCCCATACTTGGATGTATACGGCGTTTCAAGAAAAAGAGCTCATTGTCAGTTGAAAACGCTGCCTGCAGAATTTTGTAATTGTGCTAGTAACTAGGGCTGCCATAACAAAATACCACAGACTGGATGTGGTAAACAGCAGAAATTTATTTTCTCATAGTCCTGGAGCATGAAGTCCAAGATCAAAGAGTCGTCAGATTTGGTTTCTCGAGACCTCTCTCCTTGGCTTGCAGATGGCTGCCTTTTCACTATGTCCCCAGATGGCCTTTTCTTCTGTGTGCTAAAGTCTCTCTGCATGTCCTAATCTCCTCTTCTTATAGGGACATCATTCAGGTTGGGTTAGGACCCATCCTAATGGCCTCATTTGACTTAGGTACTTCTGCAAAGACCCTATATCCCAATATGGACCAGAATGCATTTATTTTACCATCAGAATCTTATTTGTCCATCTTGGATTAAATCTTGAGCAAAGTGATTATTCTTGAGCCTCGTTCTTAAGTCTTGCTTTCATTATGACACCTGATAGCAAAGAAGTAGGGGATAGAAGACTCAGGCTTCCATCTACTTCTAATCACCAAAGGCTACTACTGTTGACTGAACTGATGACAAATGTGACACGCCAAATTGCACCTCATAAATGGACCCAGCTCAGGGGTTAATTTAGCCATACTGCCACTTGGCAAGGGATAGTTGCAGGGATTTATTCCCCAACCCCACTACCCTCAGCCTCCCTCTTCATCATGGGGGCTCCTTGGTGTCATGATGCTCTAGAAAGATAACCCTCACCTAACCTGGCACTTTTCCCTAGTCTACTTCCCCTCCATGCTTTGACATAATTTAATCTGGGGAAAAACCCTTTCTATTTCCAAGTTTCTTGAGAGCCACTTTCTCTCTCCTCTTCTTGTCCCACTCATTCTCCTCTGTTGTCATTTTTTTTCCCCACGTTAACCTTTATGGCTCATTAAACCCAAAGTCAGAATCCTTAGCAACTGAAAAACCCGAGTTCCTCTTTTTCCTTGAAGGCAAGAAGAGCTTAAAGTTTAAGCTTTCCCTGAAGGTGAAGGGAAATACTGCGTTTTCCATCCTTCTGATGCAACATAGGAAGAAATAAAAATTAAAAGCAAAAGTCAAGTTTCCATATTGAAATATTCTGACATTCGGGTGCAGCCACGGAGTTGAATATGCAAAGTACATAGTACACTTGGCTACCAGTGATTTCTCAAATATGGGCAGAATTTCTTACTTTATGAGCAGCTATAATTGCCATATTTCCTACTTGTTGAGGTTAGGTGACAGGAGTGAACCCTTCTGGAGCACCTAAGCATGTCAAAGTGGCTAGAGCTATTAACCTGGTCTTGATGAGGTGAGCTGGCCCTTAAGCTTGAGAGTATGGAAGTCGTCTGAGTTCAGCAAATGAAGCTGGGAGCTTATTCAGAAGGGAGGACTTAATGGGTGGCCCACGACAGGATTACAGATGCTGCAAAGGGAGAAAGACCCTATTTCCAGAAGTTGGAAGTCACATACAGGCTGCAGTCAGATGGACTGTAGGGAAGCTGAGTTAATCCAGTATACAGAACTTCTGTGGGCTGTCTGGTAAATAAACTATAGGTGAAATGATCGGGACAGACAGAGAGACAGCACTGAGCTGAGTTGGTAGACACATGGCTGACTTCCCTTGAACTGTATGGCTAACACGTGCTGAGGCAAGATTAACATTAGTAAACCCATTCATTTCTAGGTCTTTTTGTTTGTTTCTACAATGAACTGAATGCTTATATCCACCCCCCTCCCAAGTTCATATTATTTTCAATACCAACCTTCAAGGTGATAGTATTAAGATGTGGAGTGTTTGGGAAGTGATTAGGTCATGAGAGTGGTCATGCTCTTTCTGTTCCAGCAGACGGAGGAGATAAGGCAGGAATTGGTGGCGAGAGTAGGGTACTACCATAACAAATACCCCAAAATGTGCAAGGGGCTTTGGAAGCAGGTAATGATGAGAGACTAGAAGAGTTTTGAGATTGCTGTGCATGGCATGACTGGTGTTTGTGCCCTGGTGTTTCGGGGAAGGCAGAAATTTGACAATGAAGCAGGTGAGGAAGGAAATGGGTATTTGGCTGAGGATATAACTAAGCAAAGTGTTGAAGGAGCAGCCTGGTTCCTCTTGTCTGCTTTTAGTGAAATGGGAGGAGACGTGAGGTAAGGATGGCATTGTTAATCAGAAGGGAAGTGAAACTTACAGGTATGGAATATTCTCAGCCTGTCCACACCATAAAGAATGAGAAGTCCTGTTTGAGAGAGAACTTTCGGGGTGTAGCCAAACGACTATCTGATAAGGAGATTAGTCAGCCTTCTAAATAGAAGCCAAAAGCTATGGTTCAAGACAATGGAAGAATGACCCCGTTCTTCTGAAGGTGATCCAGAGCTCACCAGAACAACTTCAAGGGAGGGGCTACCTATGCCTGCACTACCTCGGTGCATCTAGCCCTGCATAGGTATCCCCTCACATTTCAGGCACTGTTTCTCACACTCCAGTGCCAAGTTCTGGGGCCACCCAGGCACAGGTGTGGCTCTCATAGCTCCAGTGAGGCAGGGGCCATGGCAGCCATGCCTCTAGAGGGCACAGGCAGCAGATTTGGGCATCCCACACTCTGTTCACAGGCGTACATGGTGCAGGAGCCCTGGGGCCATGGGTACCTCCACCTAGGTTTGGAAGGATGGGGCTACTCAGAGCCACAGGCATGGCACTCAGGCAGAAAACATCTCCCAAACCCCAGAATGGTAGAGCCAGCCAGGGGAGTCACAGGCACAGGACAACAATCTGTGAGCGATATGGCTGGTCTGTCCCAGCAAGGCCGTGGGGAGAGGGCCTCCCAAAGCTGCTTGGCCTGGAGGGTCGAGCATAGAGCCAAAGATGATTCTGGAACCTTATCTTCAATGACCTTGAACCTTGGACTTACTAGGAATCTCTCACTCGTTTCGTCTTTTCTAGTTCTACTTCTTGGAATGGGAATGTCTGTCCTATGCCGTCCACCATTGTATTTTGGAAGCACATAACTTGATTCCACAGCCTCATAGCTGGAGGGAATGTTGCATCAAGATGAATCATAACTGAAGTCTCACCCATCTCTGATTTAGATGATATTTAGATGAGACTTCAAACCTTAGACTTTAAGGTTGATGCTGGAAGGCTATTTTGGGGCTATTGAATGTATTTTGCATGTGAGAAGAACATGAATTCGGGGGGCCAGGGGTAGAATGCAATGGACTGAATGTTTATGTTCTTACCCAATAGTTATATGTTGAAATCCTAATTCCTAAGGCATTAGGAGGTGGGGCCTATGGGGGGTGAGTGGGTCATGAGGGTGAAGTCCTTATAAAAGAGGCAGAGATTCCTCATCCTTTCTGCCATGCAAAAGAGGCTGTCCAGGCAGCAGGCTCCCCCGAGACACTAAACCTGCCAGTGCCTTGATCTTGGACTTCCAGTCTCCAGAACTGTGAGAAATCAATTCTATTGTTTATAAGTCACCCAATCTATGGTCCTTCTGTTACAGTGTCCAAACTGACTACCTGAGTTTTCAATATTTTTTAAAATACATTTTTTAGAGTGTAGTTTTAGTTTCATATAAAAATTGAGCAGAAAATACAGAGTTCTACTCATGCACTCCCAATATGTTATAACTTTTTATCTTTTTTCTCTTATTATTTTTTTAAATGTTGACACCTGACAAAATTATCATTTGAATAGATGGTAGTCATTCTGGGCTGGGATTCTTTGGGATTCTAGAAGGTAGAAATGATAATATTAGAGAAAGATGAGATAAGACAGGATTTTGTCTCAACTTTGGCCTCATATGAGAGTCACCAGTCTTGATACCTGGGTCTCAACATCAGAGATTAATTGATCTGGAATGCAGAATTAAAAGGTATCCAGGTGATTCTAAGTATGTCAAGATTTTAGACCAAAGTTAGACAGAGCTATGTTCAACCAAACTGGGAAAAATTAGACATAGTTAAAGGGATTTCTTTCATCCAGTCTGAAGTTATCTCTCAGCTTAGAGCCCAATGAGGTCAGTGTGTAAAAGCAGAAGGTAAGGTATGAGCCAGTCCCCTACCCTTGGGGCCATGGTCATCGGATCATGTCATTCCTGGTGCCCTGGCCCACAGCGTACCAAACAGAAACTGTTCTTTCAGCTCAAATAGCTGGTCCACTTTTACTTTCAATCTTCAAAGCTAATTTCTTTGAATAGAGTTTTGATTTTCTATTTCATTCTGAAAACTTTCTACCTGAATGAAGGGATGGCTTAGGTTTTAACAATTCTCTTTGGAGCCTTGCAGTTGAGAATCAACTATTTATTGCCTGACTATCTCACTGACATCTGCCTCCTTACAGTTTTCCATTTATAAATGAAGGCAGCTGCTAAAGAAAATGGAAAG
Source organism: Leopardus geoffroyi (assembly GCF_018350155.1). NCBI lineage: Eukaryota > Metazoa > Chordata > Mammalia > Carnivora > Felidae > Leopardus > Leopardus geoffroyi. The sequence continues at coordinate 91,073,589 of NC_059338.1, forward strand.
AGGACAGTCCAAATGCCCCCTAAATCTCCATGTGTGTCTCAAGTCCTCTGGATTTCTAAAGACTTTTATGAATAATCCCCAGAGGTTCCATTTAAAATGGAATCTTGTTTTACTGTTCTGAGAATTTTTATATATCCCCCCTGCCTTTTTCAAATCCACATCTATCTGGTTTGGTTATACCCATTTAGCTATTGGCAGCATAGGAGTCACTGATCTGAGCCCCAACATTTTTTAGTTTCTCTGAAGCGGGGACATGAGAGACTATTGGGATGTAAGTAGTAAGATTATGATTAAGTGGGATGTGGGCAGGACCTTCTTCTTGATGCTTTGTCAGCAATAATAGTCCACCCTTCATCGTAGAGTCAGCCAGCGAAAGCATGTGAGACCATGGGCTTGGGTCTTCCCATTTTGTAATGGAAATGCATTACATACCCGGACATGTGCAGGTACAAGTTCAGATTGCTGTTTCTGACATCCTCCAAGTCAGGGACAGGCACTGAGGAAGAAGGACAAGATCAAAGATGCCACATACCCTCATAGCAGTTGTCTTCACTGACCCTTCTGTTGCCTCCAAGGACTCAGGGCACAGAGCCAACCTCTGCGTCACCTGCAGGCATCCTCCCCTCCCCATCCAGATCACTGCATGCAAGGCAGGTCCGGCCTTCAACTCAGAAGCCCAGGATCTTCCTGGTCTCAAGAAGCTAACCCTATCTGTCCCTGTACCTTTCCAACTCCCAGTTCCAGCCTCTCTCCTCTTTCCTTCACTGAGTTTCCACATCCCTAATAAAAGAAGACTGGGAAGGAGGAGTTAATTGCTTGTGGAGGTCTGAAAAATTCTATTTCCTGGTTTGAGGCCAAAGCTGCAAAAGAACTTCCAAGGCAAGGAAGTCCAGCCTCTGGTAGAATAGGAAAGTCTGTCTACATACTTGGGATAGGGAAGGAAAAAAGCTGCTTCTCATTCACTTAAGGAGAACAAATAATATATCACATTATCCCACCTCAAAACTAAACTTTTCCCCAGGCCACCAGCCTATCTTGCCCAATACAATCTAACGAGACAATCTAGAAGCAGCAACCTTTTGCACTCTTTTTAAAAAAACTTTTTAATGTTTATTCATTTTTGAGAGAGAGAGACAGAGAAACAGAGAGTAAGTTGGGGGGGAGGGGACAGAGAGAGAGGGAGACATTGAATCTGTAGCAGGCTCCAGGCTCTGAGCTGTCAGCATAGAGCCCAAGACGGGCTCGAACTCACGAACCATGAGACCATGACCTAAGCTGAAGTCAGACGCCTAACCGACTGAGCCACCCAGGCGCCCCACCGTTTGCACTCTTAAAGCCCTTATATTTTGGATTATCTAACCAATTACTTTTGCATTATCTAGTCACACATATGTGAGTCTCATTTTCCTCGTTGGGAATCAAAGCCCCTTAAGTACCAAGAGCAGGTGCTTGCTTCATTCTGCGACAACAATGATGATATCTCCTTACACCAGGCATCACGAAAGAAGGACCAGGCCTTTACGGCATTTCCAGAGCTGGTCGTACTTCTCTGGAATTATTGCACCACTCAAAGGTAGGATATACCCTCTATTTACATCCCACCTATTCCTCCCTCCTGCAAAACAACGAGATGGAATTTCTTTTTGCTCTCATGAACAAAAACTTGGACCCAATGTAATCTAACTTGAGAAAAAAAAAAGGGGGACAACTCTCATACCATTCATATCTGGAAAACCACATGGAAACAAATACACTTTCTTATAGCTTATCAGATGAGTCGGACAAGTGGCCCAGGCTTAAGATGACCTGAGAACATGACATGTGGAAACTTGTCTGTAAATTTGCTAAACCAAACTGCCTCTTTTTAGCCAGGAATCCTCTCCTTGTTAGGATTCCATAAATAGCACATCTTCCTCTCTATTTTTCTACCTCATCTATGAATAGAATCAAATTTTGTGTGTGCTGTGGAGTGGAAGATTATGAAACTTCCTGTCTTCCTTCAAATATTGTATTGTGGGTGAAGTTACAGTTTCAGTTGATGCTCGTTCAATAAAGTTCTATCCCAATCACTGCTTTAAGATCTGGGGCCTCTGCTATTCCCCCAAAGCTTCTATTACAATACAGCAATTGCTACAATGGTGAAACTGTTGTGAAAAGAACATTTTCAAGCTAGCATTTCAATCGCTAAGCCGGTTCTAGAAGAAAATTCACCTGGCATAGCCAAGATTAGGCTCAGATCTTCAATTACTCCCCAACCACCTACTTCAATGTTCTGCACAAAATAACAAGGGATTGCATCACTTTTACTAAATTTAGTATTGAGATGTAACTATTGTACCTGTAACCAACCAGGTATTTTTTTAGTTAGGGTAGTAGACAAGTCGTAATGCACAGAGTTGAACTACTTCTATAAACGAAGTAATTTGCTCTTGATCACACTAAACTTTACTGCACTCACACACATCCCATATTATTGTACCTACACCCACAGCAAATCCAGTGCCGTCATGTGATTTATCAGTCACTTTAGAAAAGTTACAATGCGGGGCTCAGTTGGTGAAGCATCTGACTCTTGATTTTGCCTCAGGTCATGATTTCACAGGTTCTTGAGATCAAGTCCTGCATAGGTCTCTTCACTGACATAACGGAGCCTGCTTGGGATTCTCTCTCTTCCTCTCTCTCTGTCCCTTCCACTGCTGGGGCACATGCATTCTCTCTCTCTCTCTCAAAATAAATAAACTTAAAAAAAAAATAAAAGTTACAACACTTTAAGTCTGTCAGCAGAAGAGTTCTTCATCCCCTCTCCTTGACTGGCTGGAGCAGGAAGGGATAGAAGACACAACTTAGGTGAGGGTCTCGAAAATACTAATATTGATGCATGCTGTCTCTGGATTCCATGTAGACTGATCCCTTTCACCAGCAAAGGAGACTCCCAACCTGGCCGCCCACCCCACTGCTACTGGCCCCCTCAGTCCCCAAACTCTGTTCTCTGGTGACACTCTATAGTCACCCTAGTTACCAATTTTTAGCTCCCTCATCTGGATTTCTTCCATGGCAACGTGCGGGCTGCGGGAATGGAGGACAATCCATGCTGTTTCTTGCCCCATCACACCACGGTGTCAGTCCCCTCCAGTGCTCACCCTGTCACAGCAGACACAAGCCTGAGGGCTACAGCCTGATAGACTCCAGCAGAGAAAGGACAGTCTCCCACCCCTCCAAAGCTCCTTCTTGGAGAGACCTGTCAAAGAAGTGTTGCAAGCTCTTTTTAATCTCAGCTGGGATGGGACTAAATAAATACATACATACATACATACATACATACATACATACATAAAGATATCTCTTTGTCTCTTCGTGCTAGTCTAATGTCACATTAGGAGCGATGTCCTTTTGGCCTTATCTACTTAGGGTCTGGCACACTGTGTGTGTCTGCTGGGGCTACGACTTCCTCTGGGGAAAGGGCTAATGGGTACGATGAGAAAAGAGTTAGCAGGTCATACAGGAAAGGCTTATGGATGTTTTCCACTAAAACCTCAGATACAGGCAGCCTCCTACTTAACATTCATCAAATCTTTTCCTGTGTTGACTTTATTTTCATACTACAATACTTGAGATTTACAATAGCCTATGGGAGGTGGTGGGCTCTGTAGAAAAAGCAGTGTTAGGAGTCAGGCAGACCAAGTTGTCTTTAACTAGCTTTGTGAATATAATAATCAATTAAGTCTTCTTCACTGCCGGTTTGTTCATTGTTACCTTGGATAATAACAAAATCTACCTCTTGAGGTTATAAAACTTCAGGGAAGTTATCGTAAGCACTGAGTATGTACACTCTGTAGAAACTTAATAAGCTTTTTAAAAATTTAAGTGTTCATTTAAAATATGAAATTAGGCAATAATTTTAATTTTCAATTCAACCGGCCGTTCTAAAACTTCTGCTCTACATTGTCAGTTCTAATACATAGGTTGGTTAAGCACTAAATTGTCATTGCCCAGGTATTGGCAAAGATGCGGGGAAACTGTCAGTCTCATATGTAGCTCATTGAAAAACAGTCTGCCAGAAGGAAATAAAATCTCTAAATTATGTGCATTTTAACCGAACAGATATACTTCTAAAAACTTATCCCAGGAAAATAATTGCATAAATATTGCAAATAATTGTGCAAAAAAGTACGTATGAATACTTTTATCATAGCATTTACACAGCTAAATATTAGAACAAATGGGGGATTAGTTAAATAACTGTGAATTTACCCAGAGCATATGTATAGAAGAATGATGTAGTTCTATTTACTGACTTAAAAAAGATGACCACCACACGGTGTGTGTCTGTGCATGCACACATAAAAACACACATACATACCTACATATGCATATGCAGGTACACAAACATTCACCACATATGTGATTCCATTCTACAAATATTTAAATAAATATGGAAGCATCTGGAAGGTTGAATCCTATCATCAGTGGTAGAAATAAGGTAGGATTATGGATGACTTAAAAAATATTTTTCTCTACCATTGAGCTATTTATAGTGAGCATGTACCTTGTTTTAAATTTCTGAGGAGCAGAGATTCATGTGCAAATACTTCATGGAAGGAGAGTTCTCAGAAAGAACTTGGAAGGAAAAAGGAAGCAGGATAGGAAAGAGGAAGAAACCAAGCCAGAATGTCTAGCTTCAGCCTCATCCCATGGGGAGCTTTGGAGCATCTCCCTCATCCATCATCCAGATTACCCACCATCCTCTTCCTCTGACAGCACTTATTTCTGGTGGTGCAGACGTCTTGCCTAGTGCTCTGACCTATTCCCAAGGAGCCGGATCCCATGGTTTGCATGCCCTTATCAGGACAGTTATTTTCTTTCCTCACAAACTACAGTGAGGGTACCTGATGCCCCAGTGGGTCATCTGGCTGCCAAACATATTTCTTCCTTCCCCTCATTATGTAGCAGCAGCCCCACTTCCCCAAAATGATCATGGTCAGTAGCCTGGCCTTTTATGGTGACTACTTGTTTTGACTACTGGTCTCCTGGCATAAAAATCCTAAGTGACCAATCGCAGCCATGGTGTTAAGTTTAGTAGGACTCTTGTGCCCCTGGTGGAAATAGACCTACGGAGCCTACAGTCGCTAGAGCAGAAGCAGATTGCCCTAGTGGGACATTGAGAATGATAGGGAATGAGATCATTCCTCTTTGTACCACATAGTATGGCTCCCTGTTTACAACTTATCAAAATCTTTCAGTATCTATTGTTTTAAGATATATACCAGAACAATGGTGTTATCTCCAGGTTGGCAGCTCAGCTGCTGCTTCAAGGGTCTGTTCTGTCTTCTTCATCGGGTTAGCAGCAACTAGGTCACGAAACAGGTGGAAGGACCTGTGATCCCCTGGTTATGTATCCACACCTACTTTCCCATACAGTTGGTCCCTCAGTCCAAGGCGGGTCCCTTAGTCTGAAGCAGTATCAGTCATTCCTCAAGCTTCCCAGAGTATTGGGGTGGGGATACCCACCTGAGCCAGCCTGTGAGCCATCAGCAACTAGCTCTCATAGCAGCTGGAAGGTAGGTGCAATGACCCATAAAATAGATCTGGGCAAGAAACCAAGAAGTGCATCACTTCTATAATTAGAAAAAATAGCAATAGAGCTAAAAGAAAGGTTTTATATTCAGCTACATTTTAAAAATACTATACTTTTAAAGTGTTTCAAAATTCAATAATGTTTATTGTCCCCATTTCTTAATTCAATCATTTCTTAGTAATTTATAGCTTCTAAATTCAATTGTTAATTCAATCATTTATTTTATAATTTATATCTTGATGGACTTACAGATACTTATTTTACGCTTTGGGTTATAATCCAAATAAATTATTTAATTATCTTTTTTTTCCCCTCAAATTGTTCTAGCTTAGGCCATTAGGAACTTTTCAGTTGGTTCTTGTGCCTCTTTTGGAACACCACCATAGATTTGGGTGCTTTAGGTTTTTTGAGTTAGCATATGCATTTTTTTCGACATATAATTCACATAACAAAATGTACAATTTTAAAATGTACACTTGAGTAGTTTTTAGTATATTCACTATATTGTCCAACCATCTCCTCTAATTCCAGAACATTCCATTACCCCCACAATAAATCCCATATCTATTGACAAGGCAATATTCCCCCCTTTCCCCAGCCCCTGAAACCAGTAATCTATGGATTTGTCTATTCTGGACATTTAATATAAATAGAAGCAAACACAAAGTGACCTTCTGTGTCTAACTTCTTTTACTTAGCATTTTTTCTAGGTTCATCCATATTGTAGCATGTATCAGAACTTTGGTCCTTTTTTATTGCTCAATAGTATTCTGTTGTATGGATGTATCATATTTTGTTTATCTACTCAGCCTCTGGTGGACATTTATGTTATCTTTACTTATCAGCTAGTATGAAAAACATTGCTATGAACATTTTTGTGCAGGTTTTTGTTTGTGCATGTGTTTTAAATTCTCCTGGGTATATACCTAGGAGTGGAATTTCTGGGTCATCCAGGAATTCAATGTTTAATTTTTGAGGAACCACAATACAACTATAAATCCATCAAATAATCATCATTCAGCACTATTTGTCCACTTTCATGTATCATTTATAACCCTCTTGTCAAAGTAATTTGAGATGGTTTAGAGTAAAGAAATGTGCAACATGATATTATTTTAAAAAATTAATGTAGTAAAAAAGCACAGGATATGTAATATATGCATAAGTGGTTCTTAATCTTTTGGGACTATGGGTCCCTTTGAGAGGCAAATGGAAGACATGGAGGTAGCTGAAGAGAATCTGATATTTAAGACAGGGAAGCCCTTTTATCTTGAACACGAGAGAAGATGGATTCAGCAAATGAGTGTTACATTTGATTTGGAAGTTTCCAGGAACCAGAGCTCCTCCTCCTATGGAAAGGAGATCCTAGTCTCCCTAGCATCTTATTGCACAACTGTCACCCAACTATAGCTTTACACTACAACTTAGTAGAGCAGAAAACAGACATATAACTGCATAATTTAAAACTGATCTGGGGCACCTGGGTGGCCCAGTCAGTTGAGCATCTGACCTCGGCTCAGGTCATGATCTCACGGCTCATGATCTCACGGGTTTGAACCCCGCGTTGGGCTCCGTGCTGGCAGCACAGAGCCTGAGCCTGCTTCAGATTCTGTGTCTCCCTCTCTCTCTGCCCCTCTCTGCTCACACACACACACTTTCTCTCAAAAATAAAAAAAACATTAAAAAAAATTTAAAACTGATCCTAGGAATCTCACTCTTTTTTTTTCTTCAATATATGAAGTTTATTATCAAATTGGTTTCCATACAACACCCAGTGCTCATCCCCATAGGTACCCTCCTCAATACCCATCACCCACCCTCCCCTCCCTCCTACTCCCCATCAACCCTCAGTTTGTTCTCACTCTTAAAAGTTCATGGGCACAAACCAGTCTTAGAAACCTAAGATCAACTGGTACAATTCCCTGACTAGTGTCGGCCTGCCTCCATATTGCAACAACTAGCTTACTGATAATGTTCCCTGAAACATCCCAGTTTAGTCTACCTGCTCAACAGCCCCAGACAGGAGGAGGTTCTTCCTTTCCATGGTTACCTGACTTAAGTCATTCACTGTTACTGAATTAACTGCTTCCCAGGAGAACTGATAGTTCCTTCCTAGTGTACTTGGGTACAATGATCCAGACAAGACAATCACAACTGTCAACAATTTCTTTTCCCATCAGGCTTACTTAGTGTTAAATTCCATTGCATTGAAACACTGACATCCAGTGGTTTGCTGAACCTGGTTTGCACCAGTGAATAAAAGCCAATTACGCACATCAATTTCCAACTCTACATTCAGTGACAGGATGTTGTTAGTTTCAAATGGACCATGGTAGAAGTAGTTACACAATGTGAATTGGCATTTCCCCAAAGAACCAATTGATAAATCTTTACCAGCATACCACTGCTGACACCCCAGTCCTTACACACCAAATCTTACTCAATTATTCCTTTTACACAATGCTCCATCTAGCATTGTACCTAAGTATTTGACATACACACACCTCACAACTGTCTCCATTACACAGATAAGAAAAGTTATATTTAGAAACATTAAATGTCCAAAGTTCACAGAAAGTAGCATGTCTGAAGCTCAAACTCAGGTCTTCTTGACCCCCAAATCTACACATATGTGTGCATGACTTATACAATAATGTTCTTAAAACCATTTACTATTTTGATATGAAAAACATTACACGTGTCTATATAAACTTGTGCATCTGTGTCTTACACCTAGGCTGAAACACAATAAAAAAATAAGTTAGAAGAGAATATTTCTTTTATGGTAGTTGCTAAAACAAGGCAACTCTACTTATCTTGCAAATTAATTTGGGAAAAAATGTACCATAAATCCTTTTTTTGCGTGCTACCCCTCACCACCTGAGGGATTTGAAGGCTAATCCTAAATTATCTCATTTCATATGAATTTCTTCTTATCCCCTCCTCCCATTTATATCTCCCCTTTATACCACTGTTCTAGTCTCTTTTATTCAAGGATCATTTTCAGTGTTGGTTAGTGTCTCTTTCACTACACCGTGAGCACCCAGATATCATCTTACTCCCTTTCAGTTCCTAGAATAGCACTGTACACAGAGTCACTTCTCAATAGATAGTTGTTGAAATGAAATGAATCATCTCAAGATGACCCAAAAGAGCTGATCCTTGTTTTTATTTATTTTATGACCATCCCTTTCACCTTGCCACAAGAACCACTCACTGCTTCCATATTCAACACTCACCTTTTTTCTAAAGTCATAATTCTCTGTAAGTTTTGGCATCAAATCACATATAGGGAAGAAGTACTATTGAAGACACTGGGCACTTTGTCTGCTTGCTCTAAAAAGGGTCCAACCCAAGAATTTCTTTACTATCTCCCTGAAGAGAGTTACACAGTTTATACTCTCTCTGAACAATGACACAGCATTGTCCAACACTCAGTAGAATTTGCATTATGGAAATATTTTACCTCATCTGTCTAAGATTATATATTGCTAACATGTGAGTCTATAAATCATAGACAGTCTGAAAGAAGCATTCTAACTCTTAATGTATGTTTTAGTATATTCTAAGTCTAAGCATTTGAGTCAAAGAAACTGTATTTGCCAGTAACCTTAGCCATCCATGTTTTTGTCTCTAAAGGTCCCCAAAGCATCAATCATTATATTCTACCACTGAGCCTCTTCATCTCCAAATCTATTGTATATTGCCATATTTTGTTTTCAGGCCCCCTAGGGTTGGAAGGTATAAGGTTCTCTACAAAAGTACTCAGTATATCATTAATCTGAATGTCTTGATACTTGTCATAAAGAACAAAATTGTTTTCTTTTCAATTTCAGCCTGTTAATCTTACCTAGAAGCCTTTGTACCAACCCACCTCATTTTTTCTCCCATCTCAAACTTCATAGGGACTTATGCTGTTGTTAGAACTTTATACTTTGTAGCCTTTACTCATAAATCATCTACTTAGGCCCATAATCATTTAATTTTCCTCTTCAGTTAACTCTCTCTAGGTAGTATAAATCAGATTATTACATTATGTATTTGCATAATTTTCCCAAAGCACATCAAAGAATTTCATGATCCCATGAACCATTCTCGCAGCTCTAGATAGAAGATATGAGGGAAAATAGGTATGTTTAGCCATGGAGGAAACTGAGCTGTGGAACATTTCAGTAGATTTGAACCTGGTGTTAAATATGATCCTATTTAAGCCAGAATGACTAAATTTTATAATACCAGGCTACTAGACATGTTTCTATGGACAGCCAGATATGCTTTTGTCCATTCTTTTACTCTTGAGACTACAGACTTCCCACATTATTTCACAGAGCAGCCCCAAGACACCATTCGCTCTGGTTTCCTTAGAAACAACTTGCCACAAGCCTCTGGTGAGCTATTCCGTGATGCTTGTTTGCTAGTATTGATCCTGGCCATTCTGGCCTTTTTACCCCACATCCGATTCTAGATCAGGGTGAATAATACTCCACATCTAGAGACATGCAATCGAGAGAAATGGTTAAGAGCACTGGCTTTGCTCATGAATTTGAAACTCAATTCCAATACTTGAAGATGTTCTTTCAAGCTCCTATCTTGCTGTTTCCTCACCTGCAAAATGGAAGTTAGTAATGGTCCTCACAGGAGTTCTGTGAAGCTGGAATGACAGAATGCATATCGAGTCCCTGGCACTGGGTCTAGCCCAGTACTTGCTGAGGAACATTGGCTATAATTATGATTATTATTATTTTTTATCACCAGCACTGCCTTAGCTAAACTGCTAGTCTGCCAACAGTTACTGCACCAGGCAAACGCTACTGGTTCCCTGGGTCTATGTAACCAGTTTTGTGTATTTTTCTTCCCCCTTCCCTTCTTCCTATCCATAACTCACTTCCTCCCTTAATTAGCTCCAGAGGAAAAGACTTCAGCATCCAGATTTCCTCACTTCTAACCTAAAAACCTAGTTCTCCAGAACAAGGGCTAGGTATCTAACAGAGTAATCCAGGGATTTAAAAAAGAAAGAACCCTTTTTGAGAAGGAAAACATGGCTTTGGATGAAATCCGGCTATCATAGCCTATGAACTTCCCTTAGGGCTTCTTTAAAAGAAACTATTTTTGCCCTGCTGTTCAAAGAGACGCCTGGGATCGTTTCAGCAAATTAGCAATGATGACTTTCTACTTTTTTTTTTTTTATCTCTTTGCCCCTCACTAAAATCTTGTCCTTGGGGGCCAATGACAAGACATCATAAAAAATACCTTAGGGTATAGACAACTTAATTCCAAGTGCTTATTCAGTGTAGTCCTGTAATTTTTGTGAAATAGGTGGAACCACATCAAGCTCTCACATTTACGTTACTAATTGAGTTACTCAAATTAAATTCACCATTATAACCTGATGTAAAGTATGAAGTTATCACTCAAAGAGACAAAAAACTAAAACAAACAAGCAAACAAAGACTTACAGTTTAACTCTAAGTGGGTTAGCAGCTTAATCAGGGCAGTTGAGACAGGGAAAGCAAAGGGAGCCCAGCAGAGAGAAAGCTGTTTTTTTCCTTCTGCTCCCTTTCCTGCTTCTACTCTAGCCAGGACCCGCATCCTCGCCCTACACATGCCTTAATGTATGTCTTCCTTGTAAGGGACAAGGAGTCAATGATTTCTCTGGACTCGTCCAGCAGAGTAGATACCATCTCAGGAATGACTAGGCAAGGCCATCATGTGCATATTCCAGATCACTGGTGCTCGCTAAACATCTTGGTGCCAAAACTCTCTGGCTCCAGGGAACGAATGACTTATGATGGACACCTGCACCTCGTCCTTGTTCTCACCCGTTCCTGGATGCCTGAAAGGTGACGTACAACACAACTGTCAATAAAAACCCCATATCCCAAGCAAAGATGAGACTCGTGCTCCTTTCCTTTCTGAGTCTCCTAGACACTCTGTCTGTATCTGACCTCTCTCTATATGCCTTCGGTAAACTCTGCTTCCACTTCCTGGTGGCTTGCATTTGGTTTCCATCCTACATGAAGCCAAGGACCCTCTTGGCTGCTCCTGTGGGTCCCCTCTGAGTCCTCAGATGCAGCCTGTCTGAATCACAGTAGTAGTCATAAAAATGAAATAACAATATGCATTAGCAACTGTCATGCAAGACACAGTGCAAGATGCTCCATGTGCATTTTCTTATTTCATCCCTGTCTGAAATGCTCCTGCAGGCATGAGTCAGAAAACAATGTTATTCTCAGTCTCCATTGAGTGGCACTCAAGGCACCTTTCAGAGATCAATAATCCCTGTCCAGAGACTGTCCTCACTCTCAGAGGCCAAAGTTAACTAGTTAAATGTCAAATTAAAAGGGGCATGAGAGGAGCCCCTGGGTGGCTCAGTCTGTTTAGCATCTGACTCTTGGTTTCAGCTCACGTCATGATCTTGTGGTTTTGTGAGTCCATGCCCTTTGTCGGGCTCTATGCTGACAGCATGGATCCTGCTTGGGATCCTCTCTCTCCCTCTCTCTGCCCCCCCCCCCCCATTCTCACTGTCTCTGTCTCTCCCTCAAAATAAATAAATAAACTTTAAAAAAGGGGTGGGGAGGAACAGGAGAATCAAATATTGTCTAATTTCTTGTATCTTTAGCCAATAGAAGATCAAAACTTCCCTTAATGACTCAGGTTTTAACTCCAAAATCCATCATGAAGAGAAAATACTGGCTTCTCTTAAGTCTTCTGGCTCAAAATCTTCACTAAAATTCCAGTTGACTATAATTTAAATGTTGGTTTCCACCTCCTGTTTCTAGTTAAACATCAATACAATCAATATAAAGATGAAAATATCTGGATGCTGAGTCAGGGGTTAATTTAAAAGTAAAAACCCATGAGAAGAATGACCATTTATTGGATAAAAGTGTGGGCTATAATAGCAGTTCACAACCGGGGGCAATGCTACTCCCTGGGGAACATCTGACAATGTCTGGAGACATGTTTGGTTGTCACAAGTCAAGAGCAGGGGGGACTGCTGGCATCTAGTGGGTAGAGAACAGTGATGCAGCTAAATATGCTCCTGTAGGATGCACAGGACAACCTCAAAGAATTCTCCAGCCGATGTTGTCATTCCTAGTCTAGAAAAATGTGAAGTTCCTTCTCAGTTATATTCCAATTCTCTAAAACTCCTCCAAAGAGATGGTTATACACCTCTCCTCTGTGTTCAACCAACTCTGTATTCTCACTCTTTTTTCCTGGTTAAGGCAACGATTACTGCAGATCAAATGAAAAAATGGGGAGGTGGGTGAGAATCAGTCATGTTTCAACTTCATTCCTTCTGGGCCAATGTGAAGTGTCCAGCAGGGAAAGTTAAGGGTTGGAATTAGGTAGATTTTGAAGAGATACAGGGAGAACACAGGACTGGCCCTAGAGAAAATGGTCAACTTTGTGTCCCTGTCCCTTCCATCTGACCCAATTCCTTTTATCCATCTGCTTCCTCCTCCTGGCATCTCACACTGTCATTTTCCCTGCAGGGTGTTCCCCTTGCAGAGGCTACCTGATATAAATCTTTTTGATGCTCTTTCACTCAAAGAAACCAACCCACTATTGAATGATGCTTACCTAGAATGCATTTCATGAGAAAGGAAGGCAAGAACTAAGATGGGGCAGGTTTTTGCACCAAACCTGAAGCTAAGTGCTTATGTGCACTATCACAAAAAACTGAGGCAGGTCCTCTCAGTCTCATTCTGTGGTGACACATTTGCAGCACCATACAACTAAGTAACTGACCTAAGATTGTATGGTTAGCAAGTGGTGAATGTGAATTCAAACCCAGGTTTTTCTGTTCCCAAGGCCATGCCCTTTTTACCACGTAGCTCCCCAGGTCACATTTTACTTTCTCCCTATTAACTGGTGCATTCATCCATAAATCCCTGAAGGGTTCAACTCTATTGGTAGTAATTACAGACATGTAACCATTTTGGATTGACACATCTTCCAGTGGGCAGGTCCCTCAATGCCCATTAATCAGGTCAAGTAGGCATGACATTCTACCACCTATGTAGAGTATCATACCTAGAAGGACTTTGAAATATAATTCAAGCAGACAGGTCTTCCTAAGACCAACTGCCAATCAATACCATTTATGATAATGTATTGTAATCATAAGCCAAAGCCTGACTTGCTTTAATAAATCCAGCTCATAAATGGGACATCAGCTCCCTACCCATCTTGTTTGACTCTGAATCAGGTCACTCCTCTCTCCTTCAACTTTATAAATACAATGAGTCATATCTCTATAAATTATTTCCTTATAGGGCATCAGGGACGAGAGTAGCTTTCTGTGCTCAAGTGGTAATACCCAGAAGGCACAGGGGCATCTAAAAAGCTCCATCTTATCCCATGGGTTCTTAATTCATTAATGGATTTTAAGAGGTCCAGGTTTATAAAATTTCATGTAAGTATGCATTTTCTTCATATAATTGATGAAAACTTTCTTCAAATACTCAAAGATAACTATTGTTCCTGAATTTAGAAATCATAGTCTCTCCTATCCTACAGAGCTTATCCCATAGTTTCTGCTGCTACTCCAGTGCCCCGAATTGCAGTATAAAGGATTTAATTCCTTAATACTAGCCTGGGATACTGGGTGCATGAGGACAGAGAGCATCCTTGTATCTACCCTCTCTATCACTACATGCCCAAAGTTCTGGGGATCCCATGATCTTTATCAAGAAGCCATCCATGAGTGCAGGAAGTGTACTGGCATATTAATAATTGATGTTTTAAGTTGAAAGTGATAGAGTGAATGTGATCTTTGACTTGTTTTTGGAATCTCTGTGGGAATTCAGTAGAAGTAAAATTCAAAACTTCCCGTGTACAGTAGCCACCATGCCTTCTGGTAGTTATTTCCCCACAAAATAGTCATTTTCCCATCCTTAAAATATAAGTATCTTAAAATTGAAATAAACTTTCAACATCTAACCCCCATCCAGATCAGGAATTTGATCTTGCAATATCCTTTGCTGAAAGAGTCATCCCACCTATATATGGGTTCTCTCAATGATATGGTTTTGACTTGGCTTTTAAGGCAGCCTCTTCCATTATTTTAAAGAGAGTCAGAAGTGTGCAGACCTTTATTCTGTTGAGATACAATCTGAACCAACATAACATTTATTTGATTTCTTTTATTTAATCAAATATTGAGTATCTACTTTGTGGCCAGTACTACGCCAGGCCTGGGGGATACAATGCAATTGTGGCAGACACTATTCATAACCTCCTTGAGATTAACATCTAGCTGATGACTGCTCTAGAAGTGAGCCAGAGTGATACCCTCCCCTACAGGACAGTCCAACATTTGAGATGGTGATCAGGTTCTCTCCAGTTGTGTCTTTTTTCTAGGCTATATACCTTCATTTCAAGTGTCTTACAGATACCTTCATTATCCCAGTCAGCCTCTTCTATGTTTCTCAGTGGTCATCTGAACAATGGGTTGCCTAGAATGAAATGCAATACTCAAGTCTGGTGAGTCTCAGAGTCTGAGATTTTTGTGAAGACAAAAATCAAGTCTGATGATTTATTGCACAGAGCCTAAATTATGTATTTCATAAAACTTCTCTCAGATGATACTGATGCTTTAGCAAATTTCTGATCAGCAAAGAGAACAGTGGAACCCATGGAGAATGCCAAGGTGACTCTCCAAAGATTCAGCCAGCCAAAGCAGAGCTCATTATGCTTACCCACCAGTACTGCTGTTCTTGCATGACAGCAATGAGGCTCCACCACTGCAGTCATGCCACCACTTCTGAGCTAAGCTAGGTGTAGGCACCCACGTCAGCTCCAGACTCTAAATCCAGTCACACTCTCTGCCTAGCACTACTTTCTTCACTCCCTTCAATCCCTGCTTTCTTTACTCCCCCAGTAAAATTCTTAAGCAAAAAAATGTCAGTCTGTTTCCTAGGGAATCTGACCAAAGACAGAAAACCCATTGGGGTCCAGATTTAAATAAGTCCAACTCAATGAAGTTTTAGAGCTGAAATGGTTCTTTTTTTTTTTTTAATTTTTTTTTCAACGTTTATTTATTTTTGGGACAGAGAGAGACAGAGCATGAACAGGGGAGGGGCAGAGAGAGAGGGAGACACAGAATCGGAAACAGGCTCCAGGCTCTGAGCCATCAGCCCAGAGCCCGACGCGGGGCTCGAACTCGCGGACCGCGAGATCGTGACCTGGCTGAAGTCGGATGCTTAACCGACTGCGCCACCCAGGCGCCCCTAGAGCTGAAATGGTTCTTTAGAGTTGTCCCACCCTCCACAAGTGGCCCAGCTCTGAAATGGCCACATTGCCCAACTGTTGCTGTGGGTGAATGTGCTTTGGGTGTGGAATCTCTCTTCGGCTGTTAACAAGTCCCAACAGCTCAAAGGATTGAGTATCTAAGCCTTGTGGGTGATGGTCCACAGCATCCATTACAGTCCCAGAGTAACCATGTAGAGCAGTGTTCCATCTATCTGCATTGCATACATAAACTCTGTGTGTGTGTGTGTGTGTGTGTGTGTGTGTGTGTGTATTTAATCATGAGATTTCATGGCTACATAAACTCTGTGTGTGTGTGTGTGTGTGTATTTAATCATGAGATTTCATGGCTAATTTGTTACTGGCAACAGAGCTTAGATACTGCCCTGCCTAATAAACCTACCTCATAGCGTTGCTAGAAGAATATCTGAAAATAAATGTGAATCACCTCATATGAGAGGAGCCTTATCCACCTCTTTCAATGTTTGCACTTCTCTGTTTTCTGCATGATAACAAGATTTTCAAGAATGGACTCTATTTATAGTGTTACCTCCCCATTCCTTCATGGTTCTCAATGTGTGTTCCTTAGGCCAGCATCATCAGCATTATCTGAGAACTTTCCAGAAATGTAAATTCTGAGACCCATCCTGGACCAACTAAATTAGAAACTCTGGGCATAATGCCCAGCAATCTGTGTTTTAACAACCTGCCTAGGTGATTCGCATTCATGTTAAACTTGCTAAGCACTGCTCTAACTCTAATTTCCTAGACAATATTCTTGCCATCCAAGACAAAGATGTGGGCTCATCTGACTGTTCCTCTTGCTTCTAGTCCCCCATACTCGTTTTTATATTCCTCTATTCTACCCATTTTCTTATTATATTCTATGATC
This sequence comes from Leopardus geoffroyi, assembly GCF_018350155.1. Classification (NCBI taxonomy): domain Eukaryota; kingdom Metazoa; phylum Chordata; class Mammalia; order Carnivora; family Felidae; genus Leopardus; species Leopardus geoffroyi. The sequence goes on from NC_059338.1 coordinate 91,090,310, forward strand.
TGTAGAAGTGTGTCTTTTCTCATCACTATGCCCTCATCTAGGGCAGGTATCAGCTATGTTATTTTTGCATATCCAGTGCTTTGCATTGTTCTTACACGTAATGAATACTCAACAAATTCATTCCATTAATAAATATGCAGCACATACTGTTTGCCATGGACTTTTCTAGGTATCTCAAAAAACTCGTATTTAACAAGAAAAGATACAACCTCAAAAACAAATGCAATAAAGTGATGCAGATGCTATAGCAAAATATTAGTAATGATATCCCTTGTGTCTGGCACTCTCCTAAATCGTTTGCATGTGTTAATTCACTTAGTCTTCACAGTAATCCCATGAAGTATGATTCTAGGAAAAGAACAGAATTCATCCTAAGGAAAATTTACTCTTTCATTTAGCTATAATTTTTAACAAGGTCTTGGTTATACAGGACAAGACCATAGCCCAATCTGGGATACAAAGGATAAAGCAAAGGTAGCTAAAGTGAAAGATGATAAGTAGAAGGTTGTCTTCCTTGGAGGTTGGTGCTTTGATAACTGATTTTTTTCTTGTCTCCCATGCATGAACTGGGGAGACAGAATAAATGGATATATGATAATGTCTTAAAAATCAATAAAATCTTAGCCTAAAGAGTAACTCTCTCAGGGTAAAGTTTTAGACACTGGGAGTAGGGGTGGAGATATTGGGGTAAGGAGTCTTCAAATCATAGTGCCTATGATGATCAGCCTGCTTTACCTTTAAGGTTATCTTCCTGTCATTTCTCAAAACTATGGAAAACATTTTTGTCATGTGATACTTCGAGCAGAAAATTAAGAAAGGTTGTTTTATAATCTGAAAGACTTGTTGAAAAGTAGGATTTTAATACTATTCATCCACAGAAGAATTTCTTGGATTCCCTATCTTGAACTTATTCCTCGGCAGATTCATGACTGGTGTTTGAATTATTCACCACTATTTACATTGAGCAATTAATTCTCCCCAGTGTGATCTGACCATCTCTGAAAAGCTATATTATCAGGCAAGGAAAAAAATCCATAATATCGGGCAGCTGAAATGATTTTGTAATTAGCATGACATGGTTTTCTATAATGTCACATTAACTCTGAACATGAGAAAAGACGGGGAGTAAATCGAGCTCAAGGTGTTAAGTAGCCCCCTTTCTAGCACATGTAAAGGAAACCATGCCATATCCATCATGTTCCACACATCCCAATGCCTACTGTCATCAGAAAAACAAGGCTAGGAATCTGTATGATAGAAATCCCAGGTTGGGGCGCCTGGGTGGTGCAGTCGGTTAAGCGTCCGACTTCAGCCAGGTCATGATCTCGCGGTCCGTGAGTTCGAGCCCCGTGTCAGGCTCTGGGCTGATGGCTCAGAGCCTGGAGCCTGTTTCCGATTCTGTGTCTCCCTCTCTCTCTGCCCCTCCCCCATTCATGCTCTGTCTCTCTCTGTCCCAAAAATAAATAAACGTTGAAAAAAATAATAAAAATAAAGTTAAAAAAAAAAAAAAAGAAATCCCAGGAAAACAAAACAGGCAGTGTGTTATAGACTGTATAGACTGTAGTAATGGTCCGTTCTTCACCTCCCCCTCTATCCACAGGTGATTCAGTAGTTGTACCCATGAAAGAAACATAATACATTTCCTTGCCCTCTGATTTTCAGTTTGGCCACATGGCTTGCTCTGGTCAACAGAATGAAGCAGTGGTGACAGTCATGTTCAGTTTTGAGTCTAGGCAATCAGAGGCCTTGTTTGGTTGTGCCTGCTCTCTTGACCTCTGCCATCTCCACGAGAAAAGTTTGCTCCACCTGTAGGTCCCTGGAGGAGGATGAAAGACTCATGGATCAGAGCCACAGCAGCAGCTGTCCTAAGCAGGCTCCTTCTAGGTTGAGCCGAATCCCTAGCCTCTGTGGTCACAGCATGAGAAATAAATGTTTACTGTGGAAAGCCAGGGACGTTTTATGCTACTATGCAGCAATACTGTGGCCATGGTTGACTGATACCAGGGGGCATCTATTCTTTGTTTCAAGATGACTTCAAATGCAAACTTGAAAGTTAGCAAATAATGATAACTGAGTTTCACCTTGAAATGTACTAAAAATAGGATAACCAGAAACAAGGAAACCAGAAACAAAGACTAAGAAAAATAAATGGCTCCTTGAACTGGCTTTCATTTTAAAGATGATAACAGAGAAGAATCCAGTCTTTCAGTGAAACTCAGGGACTGCCGCTTGACACTTTTAATTAAAAAGACATTAAAAAATTAACACAGAACTCTTCCCACTTTGCTCCAGGGCAGCTCATGAAAGATTGCCTCTTCGCTATCAGAATGCATAATATCTATGTCCAGACCCATCTGCTTCCCCTTCTACAGGAAAGATTGTGAATGTCAGTGCCTCCAGTGAGAAACTGTCCTGTCGAGGCTTAATTTCCTCGGCACTGATAACATAAAAGCAATCTGGCAGAATAAATTAGTGGATGATTCCAAAGCACACATTTTTGATCTTCTGCCATATTCCTGACAGAAATCATAATAGTCAAACTATTTTTCACTACCAAGAATGGAAAGACCTATCTGAAAAGGCGCAATCCTGTTTTATCTTCTTAAAAAAACACCTTGCGAGAAACACCTTGTTATGCTGGGAGGCATAACTTCTTGGACAGTGCTTCTAAAACACTAATCTACATACAAATCACAGAGAGAGCATGTTTAAAGTGGATTTGGATGCAGTAGGGAGGGAGTGAGCTCCAAGATGCTGAATTCTAAAAAGCTCCTGTATGCGGCTGATGCTGCTGGTCCAGATACCTCGAGGGGATCATTCTTTATCTATGAGCAATCTCTGTAAGTTGAAGTTATCCTGAACTTCAGGACTGATTTTCAGTACCAGGAGAGAATATGGTGCAGTGGAAAGAACAGAGTTCAGGGCCAATCTAGTTGGTTAAGTAGCAAGATTTAAATCTCGCCTATCTACTCAACTTGCTGCGTGTTTTTAGACACTCTCAGCACGCACTTCTTTGCCGAAAAAATGAAAATAAGCACTGTGGGAAAGGAGTTAACCTAGAGAAAATCTTGTTAAATGGTCATCCGTCAATAAAGTGAGTTCCTCTCTTTTAACACAGTAAAATCTCAACCATAATCTCAGTTTCCCTAATAAACTGACCTATGTTGTATATTTGGAGGTGAGTTTATGCATGCATGTTCTGTTTGTTTATTTATCTTGTGACAAAATGCTTCAATCATGAGGAGACATGGAAACAACACGTTCTGAGATGTCGAGATGGTTAAATGCTATTTATCTGATAAAATTTCATCAAAGGCACACTCTTCACTAAAACTGTGATAAGTGCTTTGAAGTATATAAAGACAAGATTTCACACCCTAAAGGAAACTAAAATCTAGAAAGGATCAGAATTGCATTTTGTATGGATGGTGTTATCTTCTTCTTGAATCTGTTTAAGACTTCCCTGTATTCTGGGACTGAATACATTTCATTAGTATTGTCCTTGTGCTTTTAAGAGATATTGGGTTTTGTAAAATAAAAAAAAAAAAAATCCCTTTTCAAGAAAGGACTTTTAGAAGCTGTCTTCATGCCTTTCCAGCCAGTTTCTTCTGAAGTTAAGCAACATTAAACATTAAGTCACTGAAATGATTAGGACAAAACAAAGGCACCTGATATCACTACACAATTCTTAATGTATATTTTTAGATGGGAGGAAATTGTTGAAGTGATGGATTCTTAGAAATAACTTCTTAGTTGCTGATTAATCCTTTAATATCACTAACCCTCATAACCCTCATTAAGAAACATCTACTTTACATAATTTAGGAGGAACGTAATAGTTGCTTAATAAATGACAACAATTACTTATTCCTTGATCCCTTTTTCTTAGGCTTTTCATATACGATACCAGGTATCTCAAGGCAATACAAGCTAGACAAATTGGTCCATGGGGTTTTACCTTGTAATCTCCCATGTAAAACACAAAGATGAATGTGTAGCTTCACGTTATATGGCCGTTTGTATTAAATTCAATCATTACTCTAGTTTGTCAGCACACTTTCTTTGTGGACCCCTATTACTTCCTCCCAGAGCTCTTACACAAAGCATCTTATAATCTTCTCCCCTGGAACTGGAAAGCCCCCACCTACATTCTGTCCCCAGCCCTAACTAACAGAGTATATCACCTGTGCCAGCAGCTGCTAGAACTGGTGATAAGCCCAACAGGGCCCTTCACTAATAACAAAGCCTGAAGCTATGGAAAATCACATAGTTGGAAAGCTTCTCAGGAAATGAATTGCAGAGCTGTGAAACTGAGAGCCAGGGGTGGGATTTGTTTGTTTGTTTGTTTCCAACTATGAATGCCAATCCTAGGCTTCTCTAAGTTGGCAGAGTTTGTAATTCAATTGTAAACACTCCTATTATATATCTATGGAGTTGTAACTGGGTTATAGCAAAGGGCAGCCAACTCATGCACCACCTTCTAATATTAGAAGTCAAAGAGAATGTAGGAAGTAGAGAATTTTTATGTTTTTGCAAGACTTGCTTTCCTTAGTTTGAGATTCCTAGTGTAATCAATTGCCTCCATTTATTAAGCACCTACTGTGTTCTAGGTACATAGTTTATCTTATTTGACTATAATAACTTTATGAAGTATCTAAAGTTTTATCATGCCAATTTGCAGATGAGAAAACTGAGATTCAGAGGAGTTAAGTATGATTTTGCCTGGATCAGAAAACTGTGAATTGGTAGAGCTGGGATTTACAGTCTCTGTGACTTTAGTACAGCTCCAGCACACAAAATTGTTTTTATAATATTACACCAATGTATTAAGAAAGTGTCTCCTTTTCCTCTGGAAAGTGAACTTTAGAATTGATGAAATAGGGAAAATCAAATAAATGACAACCTCTAATTGCCACTGTAGTTTCTCACCCCCAAATCTTTTATAAAAGTTGTACATGAAACATTTGGCTGATTTGAGTTTCCCGTACCATCCATGGGCCCCTATCCAATCTTTAGGGAAAACGGTGAGCTAATGAGCAGTCAAATGTCAAGAGACTTGAGGTCAAGTTAGAGGATTGGAGAGAGAGATCTTCAGGCAGCCTAGGAAGACGGGACAACTGAGAAATGGAAGGCTTGAGCACGTCTATGTATTCATGGAAGAAATTTCTACATGAAGAATTTGTTTTACTTGAAAAAAAAAAAAATCCCTCCCTTAGCCAGATCTGCTTTTCTGGGAGAATATTTTCTTAAAATCTCTTCAGGGCAGGATTGGGAAAAGAATGTGCTGAGGTGGTAGCCAAAAGAGGGAGTGATAAGGAGAAAGAATGTGGTAGATGAGAGGAAAGACAGGAATCTGGGGAGGGAGCTTGAAGAAGAAAAATGTTGGATGGGGAATGTGCTGGATGAAATGCAGTGTGTTTCCTGAGGTGACTGAAGCTCATGATCTCTAGGATTTTCAGTAGAGGCTGCCAAAAGTACTGGAACTAATGAAGAGGTGGATTCCTTGTCATGATTGATGGTGCTGGACAAGAGAACATCCGACTTCGGGCTACATCCAGAATATGTTAGCTAATCTCCGGCACCACAAGAGAAAAGGACTCAGACTACACCAGGCGGTGGGGAGAATTAGAGCTTTTGATTCCCCTGAAATTGACAGCATTTAAACCTCTCAGAAGCCTCATGCCTTAGATTCTTGATAACATGGCTCTGCCCTCATCCTATAGCTCCTATTAGATGACAAAATAAATGCGCTGAGGCAAGATTCACTTTAGAAGCATCTTTGTACATCCTCTGATGTTTAGTAGATGTAATGCTTGATACATTTTTATATTAGTAATTAATAAATCGATTTCCAATATATTTGGAATCCACATGAAACTTAAAGCTTTATGTCCTTGAACAATTTATGTAATCTCTCTGAGTCTTAATTTCTCTAAATGTGAAGCTGAGATAATAATACCCACTTTATAGGTCCAGTGTAAAGATTAAAAGGAGTACTCTTTGCATGTAGGTGTGTATATATATGAAATATAATATTCACATAAAGCATTTGGCACAGTGCCTGGAGTGTGGAAAGTGCACGAGTCATGGGTGTTAGCCGGTGTGTTTAAGTTATGAATACTTTTTTTCAGATCTTGACTTTGATCTGAAGTGCAATCCCATAGATTGGAAAGCAAGAACTTTCATTACATTCCTGCCAGTCCGCAAGGCTGGTTTTCTCTTTTTTTTCTCCACCTCCTCATTCCTATACCCAAGTTTGATACCACTCAGAATTAACATGAGTGCCACATGGGGTCCCTTCACAACTTCTGTGACTACTTCTCCCCATCTTCACACACACAGACCCCAGCATTTATGCATTTTTGAGAAAATTCAGTCTTTGAGGGTCACGGGGAAGAGTCACCCTGCAGACTGTGTAGCACTCTTACCATCACACTAGCCCCATCCCCCTCTCTCCCTTTTGCTATTTTCCTCCCCCTGAAAAGTGGCAAGAAAATCTGTTCCCTTAAGCAGTACGGAACAGTGAAACTCAAATTTACGCCCACTTGGTCCAGCCTTTCATTCTGAGTGCTTTTCCCAACAAATGTAGTTGTTTTCCCCTAGGGAATTCTCGTGAATAAAAAGTCTCTGTTCTGATATGTTATCACTAATATAATAAGGAACTCCCGGTGGTGAGTTTCACTAAGCCTATAATTAGTTTACCAGGGCAGCTACTGAGTCTTTTCCTTCTTTAGGGTTCTTCACAAGTAGATTAATGTGTTTGTGCAGAAGGGAGCCTGAGATGCTCTATTTTCCAGCTTGTCTCATAATATAAGATCTTGCATTTATAATAGGGGTTTTCCTAAATGATCTCAGATAGAAGGGGTTAGAATTACCAAAGCTCAGAAAGCTTCAGATACCTAATTAGCAGCGGAGCAAAGATACGAAATTGGGTCTCCAGACCCCTAGTTCTATGTTCTTCTCACAGCATATTACATTATACCCAATGCTCTAGCTCAACTAAATAAACCTCTGTAGACATCTGATTAGAGACCAGGAAGTGCCCTCCTTCCTGATCAAGGCTGACCTCAAAGTTCTAACTCATTTATTTCTATTTTAGTTCTTAAAAGAAGAAGGAGAAGAAGAAGAAGACGACGATGACATGCTTTTCTTTTAAAATGATGCGGTGTTTGGAAACACCCCCAAGAAGGTTCTTTCCTTTTTTCAAAAATAAATCTCAAGGTCTGGTTTTGTTTGTTTGTTTGCTTGTTTTTGGTGAGGTTGCTCTTCAAAAGGACCCGATGCACTTGGGTTGTGCAGCCATCTGCCACTACATGCTCAAGTATTGTGGTTAAAAAACTCTGGTCACCCTGCCTTTGATATAGAAGAACCACACAGGGTTGAGTCATATGCTGTGGAGAGAACACAGCTAATTATGGGATGTGCTGGGCCCAGAGAATATGTTAACTGCTACATAATTACAACTGCAATCCAAGGGGATAGAGTCATGGAAATCCAGTTAATATAAAGAAGTCAACATAAAAATACTCAATTCTAAGCCACAAACTACTGAAATATATTTCCATTCTTGAACTCCTATTCACATGAACTTCCCAACTGAAGATCTGGTTTGTCATCAGGGATGTCCATGAGCCTGGAGCCCTTTTTGTAATTAAATATAACATTGCTTTAACAATCCTGGGTTGTGATGGTTTGAAAGAAGATGAGAGTCCCGGAGACACAAGACCTTGATTCTAGCTTCAGCTCTCCAATTAAAAACGCAAGAGACCTTGTACAAGTCACTTAATTTGGGGAGGGGGGAGGTTGTGGGTAGATTGCTTGAGAGAGCCTCTAAAGTTTCCCTTCACAACAAATAGAAATAGTCCATTTCAAAGGAGTTATTGAGCACCAAGTTCATGCCATGCAAGTATTTAGAATTCAAAGATGAATAAAACATAGCCAAAAAGCCAATTTCACAAGGTTATTACACTTTTCTGAATGTTCTATAATTCAGTAAGATCATGACAGTAATAGAAACCTTACCTTTGGGAATTTTCTTTATTCTCTGAAAAAATTTCAACTCAAATTCTGATCAAGCAAAGTAACTTCTCATGACCAGTAGATTGAGAAGCTGAATGGTGGGGAAGTAGAAATAAAACTTTCACTGGAAATATTTCATGGCCACATTCGATGATGTCTAGGTTGTGTTCTACAACATTCCATCTGTAGGACATAACAGGCTGAAACCAGAAAAGAAAGCAGAGGAACATAAAAGGACCCCAGCACAACAGTTGTGTAGTATACAGGTGTATGTGTGTGCATGTCTGCATACGTGCGAATATGCAGCCTTGTCTCTCAGGGTATGACACAGTGGTGGTTCTTAACCTGGGATCTGAATTGGGACCATTTAAGGTGCCCATGTCATACCATAAAGTTGTCATTCAGTGGATGTGCACTTTACCCATTTTGATCCTTGGACACCCCTGCCAGGTTTATCTACATAAGAAATATGGGAAGGTTATGGCCTTGAATTTTGAAAAGTCTCTCTGGTTTGCGTTTGTTCATTTCAATGGTAATGTGAGACAGGGTTTGGACTTAACATTCATTAAGACAGGGAAGAGAAATATTTTTCTTCAGTGTTGACTTGGGGAGTGTGTTGAGCAACTCAAACATTTTAGAGGTACCAGTGCCTGATAACATGTTGGCAGAGATCCTGTGTGAGTAGACACAGTTGCTTGGAAAGATTACTCACTTTTCTCTAGTGGATCTACATACACTGTGTAGTTTCAATCAAAACTCCATTGAGATTTTTCAAATGGACATTTACTCAGCTGTTCCTAAAGTTCACTAAAAGAGTACATGACCAAAAACAGCCAAGAAATTCCAAACAACACAAAGTAAACAATGTAGCAAATCAAAATATAAAGTTATAGATATTAAAACATTGTGGTGACTATGTCATGAATAGACAAACTGGAACAGAATACAAAAGTCTAGAAATGAACATCCATAAGAATTTATTACGTGATAAAGGTGACATTTCAATTGGAGGTAAAATTATGTGCTACTCAAAATTTAGATTCTATTTGGAAAAATAAGCTATATATTTCATTATATATACAACAGAAAGACTAAAATGCATAAAAGAAAGCTTTGAAAAGTATTAGAAAAAAACATGCTAATAAGACAATTAATTAAATTAGGACTTGAATTATGATCGTAGGGCACTAGAAAAAACTACAGTATATATATATATATATATATAAATGTGCACACACACATACTGGCAATATACTTCCTATATACACATATGTAAGTCTTTCTAAGCAACACACAAAACTCAAAGGACATAAATACGAATACTGGTAGACTTCACTACCTAAATCTTTCAACTTAGATACTTCGAAAGACGTCATAAAGATCTTTAGAAAACAAGGAACAGTGGGAGAAAATATTTTCAAAAAAAAAAAAAATCAATACTCATAATATTAAAAGCTCTTACAAAGCTCTAAGAATAATGTAACAAGACCACTAGGGAAAAGCACAAAATATTTGAACAGACAGTTCAAAAAAGGAAGAGGGAAAAGCCACCAAGAAATATCAAAAGATACTCAATCCGGGGTAATTGAGGAACTAGAAATAATTAACACCAAGAGGCCATTTTTCACCAATTACAAAAATTGCAAAAGATGATATCTGGTGCTGGCAAAAGTACAAGGCCAAGAAACGGACACTCTAAAGCACTCTACACAGGGCGACAACAGCCTTTTTTTGTGGTGTAATTTCGAAATGCTCACAAATTCAAATGCATTTATACTTTTTCAGTTTCTCTCCCATGGGACTCCTCACTGATGCTTAGATATTTATGCAAGGGTGTTATTGTAGCATTATTTTCAGTCACCGGTGTAGTGCATACTAATTCCATAAAAGCATAAAATGGTTGAGCCATAGAAGGCTCACGAGGGAGAAACCCGGCTTGAGCAGACGCTCTACAACTCAGTTCGCTAAAAAGGCTGGAAGACATGGAACATGAAAAGCAACAATCTTTTTTCAGATAATCCCTCCTTTTCAAGAAAGACCCAAACTCCGTGTATAACACATTCAGAGTCGGGCTTCTATTTTGTGCCCCCATTTGTGTTTCCTGTTTGCCTAAAATCAAGGCAATACTTCAGAAAACTTAAACGGATAAGAGGTTTCACATCCATGCATTCTAGTACTGGTGTCAAAAGTCAAATCCTTGCCGACCATGTTCATCTGAAAATACTCTTTCAGGGCAGTATGTAAAGTCAAATATTTGCTAAAGCTTAAAGATAAAACTATCATTAAGGAAAGGCTGTTCCTTCGGCCATGGTCTTATAACTTCACCCAAAGATGACTGCAATATTCTTTTCCCTGCTGTTTGTTAGAGGTTCATGCAGTGCCAACTTCTACGGCCATGTTTATCTACCTAATTACATAGTGCAACCTGTGTTTGGAAGCCTAGTTCTGTTTTATTATAGTTTCCCACAGCAAAAACAAAAATATTTGTTTAAACTTATCTATTGAACACAAAAATCACTACTGCTTTCCTAGTCAATTGATACTAATGTTGGATTTGAACATTAAAATGACAACAGTGGTGCCTGTCTGGCCGATCAGAGACTTTAGGCCTAGAGCAATCACCACATCGCCTTTTCAAAAAAGGATAAAGGAGCCCTTGGTGACTCAGTCGGTTAAGCGTCTGACTCTTGATTTCGGCTCAGGTCACGATCTTGCAGTTCGTGAGATTGAGCCCTGTGCCGGGCTCCATGCTCACAGCACAGAGCCTGCTTGGGATTCTCTCTCTCCCTCTCTCTCTGCCCACCCCCGCCCCACACTGTGCGCGCGCTCTCTCAAAAATAATAAATGAATGAATAAATAAAATAAAATAAAATAAAATAAAATAAAATAAAATAATAAAAAGGCTATGAAACTGTTTCGTGGACCACTGTGAAGACAACATTCCAGCTGTTCTAACAATATACCTGCTCCCAACCACTACTGATACTGAAATCTGTCTCATTTGCTTCTCTTCTCCCCTAAAAACTGAAGACCACTACTTATCAGGATGGTACATGCTTCCCTTTCTGATGGTTGGCATTCCCACGGACCCTTCTGGATCCCTAGCATGGTATGCTCTTAGAGCTATTTGTACTCACTTGTGCTATGAAGTACTGGATATCCAGGAACATGATGGTCAAGGCTTAGCATGTAGAGTTGGACTCCTGAAGGAAACCCCAGCTCTACCACTTAACTTGTGTGCCCTTGAGCTTATTACTGAACTTCCCTCAGCATCAGTTTCCTTATCTGTAAAATGGGAATGATAAAAGTACTTGCAGGATTGCTGAGATCATTAAATAGACTAATATGTTGACTGGCATGTAAAAAGAGCAAAAAAAAAAAAAAAAGAAAAAAGAAAAAAACAGCTCTCATTGCTAGCACTCTCATGATCTACCTGCAGGCCCCCGCTTTGGCCAGACCTAGGTTTACTCAGCAAAACAGATCACACCAATTCTCACAAGGCCACGGCACTGCTAGCAGATTTCCCAGGCTGTGGGCATGCACGCCACATTGGAGGCAACTCTATCCACAAGAAGGTGAAGAGAAGTTCCACCCGGAGTCCCAGCCATGCCTGCCCTTCCATTTTCACTTTCTCAGGATCCAGATAAAAAGGAATGAAGTTCCATGGCTCTATGCCACTGTGTGCTGTGTGCATACCTGCCTTCTAAAACCAGGCCCTCTGCAGACCTAACTGTGCACACATGTGCCCTTTGCTAGACTGTGAACCTGAAGGAGGAGGAATCAAGTTCCCTTTTTCTTTGTACCTCTTTTGGTGATTTGCCTTGTACTGTGTCTGGAAAAGAATGAAGAGAGGGAGAGAGATTTGTAAGCAAGATGACTGAAACAGCCTAAGGGAAAAGGGAATTTACCTGGTTTCCCAATCTCTTTGTTCCCAACTGTGAAAGATGTTCTTCCCCTTGGTTTATCAATGCCTTCCAGCATGCCTTAGCTTGTCTCCACCATGCGTTGGATTCCTTCCCCATTTCTTTGTCTCAGAACACTTTCTCTCTCTCTCTCTCTCTCTCTCTCTCTCTCTCTCTCTCTCTCTCTTTCTCTCTGCCAAATGGCAATCAAGTGTGAATGCATTAGTACCTTAAAACAAGGTACTTAAGGGGCGCCTGGGTGGCGCAGTCGGTTAAGCGTCCGACTTCAGCCAGGTCACGATCTCGCGGTCCGTGAGTTCGAGCCCCGCGTCAGGCTCTGGGCTGATGGCTCAGAGCCTGGAGCCTGTTTCCGATTCTGTGTCTCCCTCTCTCTCTGCCCCTCCCCCGTTCATGTTCTGTCTCTCTCTGTCCCCAAAATAAATAAACGTTGAAAAAACAAACAAACAAACAAACAACAAGGTACTTAATAAATCGATGTAACAGAAAACCAAAATCCTTAATCCAGGGAAAGCTATTCTCTACAAAGACTCTAATATGGGTCACTATAATGGGGCAATGTCAAGTTCTGTATTGGGCGGCTGAGAGAAAGACACCTGTATGATTTTTCTTTCTCCTTCCTTTCTGTACTAGCTTCCTTAGCTAGCTCTGAGAAATGTACCTGTAGGATCTGAATGAGTCTGGCCACACCGCTGCGGCTATACCAATTCTATCTTCTCTTTGGTTTTCCCAGAGCCAGCCTTAAAAGAAGCAAAGTTCATGCAGAAGGTATTGTGAGAATAGCCACTGCACAGTTTGCAGAACTGTACCAGAGAAACAAGAGATAACAGAAGGGCTTTCTAGTTCCTCCACAGAACAGCGGCATTGTTCTGAACACAATCAAGTGTTTGATTTCTTTGCATGACCACATGCAACCCCTATGGAGAGACGATGAGTAAACATGACCAAAGGCTGGTACTTTCCCTTTCAGTTCAAACCTCCAGCTAAATGAATCATAGTAGTTCTATGAGAAAGTGAGGGGAAAACCCACCAATAGGTAGTCAAAAAACTTTAAAGTATGACTGAGCAAGTAGCTGGGGGGGAAAAAAGAGCCTCGCAAAGCATTGCTTTTCAGATGGCGCCTTCTCTGTGCCTCAAATTGCCTGAGGTCCTTGGATTGGAGCATGTATTACTCTGTATCAATCGACTCTGTTCAATTTGAGCGTAACCTGCCTGAGGACAGAATCTCACGTGGCACCGTAGTCACAGTGGGTTTGGTGAACAAGAGTGCCTGGTTTTGAGCACAATGTCTACCCCTTGAACCTTTATAAATTTGGACTAGTTCTTCCATTTCCATGGGGTTCATTTTCATTTTTATAAAATGAAGACAATATTACTATCTACCTCATGAAGTTATTGTTGGTGTTGCCTGTATTAAACCGCTATGCCCACGCCCAGGCATAATCATTGATGATCAATAATCATCAATTCTTATTGCTGACTATTGCTGTCCTCCAGGTAGAGGGGGGACCCATAATTCTCAAGATCGACATGATTCAATAAACTAATCACCAGTGCTGCCCCATGGAATTACTACTTTGGTGAATAAATTAGTCTGGAACAATTGCATCATCCTATTCTCTCACCTCTGTTTACCTTATCAAACAATTCTTTTCCTTATTTATTTAGTAGCAGTGTATGAAATTTTATAGCAGTTCTATATGTATAATAAGAACTTTTAGACATCAAGGGAGTTATTTCTTTATTCAACAAACAATTTTGAAACAGATACAGTTTCCAGATACTGGGAAAACACTAAGAAAATGACACAAAGACAAAATGCCTAAATCAGTGTAACTGATAATAACCACTTCGAGCTATTATCTACCTTGTAGTAAACATTGTATTAGGCTCTTTACATACATTAGCTCATTTTATGCTGACAAAAATTGGCAAGGTGATTGTGATGTACACTTTAGAGAGAAGAAAACTAAGATTCAAACAGACTCAATAACCTTGCTTAACACTTTTCAGTTAGAATTTTCCATAGCTAAAACCTCCTCTGTATTTCCAATGCCTGTTCCTTTTCTACTCTCTTGTGATCCCTCTTTTAACATCTCACTACACTGTCGGGCAGAATGAAATAAGCCCTCAGTTGGAGGCATTAGTAAATCACTATGGAACTCTGGAACTCTGGGAGGAAGAACAATGAACTTGGATAGTGGAGGACGAGGGCACTTAGAAGGAAACATACAATGTAAGCGAGATAACAGAGGGCAAAAATGAAGGGCTCCAGGAAGTGAAAACGTATCAGCAAAGACCCAGCAGTAACCATTTGCAGGGGGAAGTAGCCTGTGCACCAGGATATAGAAAATCAGCTGCAAGTCGGAGTGAATTATTTATGGGTGGGGTAGGATGTCCAGAGTTTTGGAAAAGATTGTTTTCTAAAGTACAAACACAATCTACCTGCATATTCACACACCTTTGTTGCATAGCTGAAGTAAAGATAAACTTGAGCCCCACCGTGGGTTTGGAGCCCCACCTTGGGTTTGGAGAGCCCCACCTTGGGTTTGAGCAAGTGTAACTTAATGATGTTTGTACCTAAAGCACGCGCGCGTGCACACACACACACACACACACACACACACTAACATCCAATGCCTAAATAATCCTACCTTGATCATTCTTTCTCCCAAGGCAAAATACCCAGAGATTATTCTCAATTCCACAGACACTCAATGAGCAAATATGTATGATGAAGTCTATCTGTTGCAAGACCTAAAAGAGAGAGAGAGTGCTTGCTTTACATGTGACCTAAAAGCAGGTGTTTCAAAAGGAATAGAGGGGTTAGAAAATGACATACCTGGGCATTCACATACAGAATGGGCGGGGGACGTTTGGAGAACTGTGGACCTTTAAGGTGGTCTATTTCCCCCAACTTTATAGACAAAAGGCTTAGGGACACCTGGACTTGCCCCAGAACCCAACAAGCTTGTTGCCCTGGACTCTCCCACCACTTCATCATTGAGTTGTTCTGAAAGCAGTGGTTGCTTCCTCTAGAATACATCCCGTTTGCCTCTACAGGGAAGGCTTTTTTTGGCTACAGTGAAAGGAAAGTGGGAAGATAAAACAAACTTTAATTCATCTGTTCTTACTCATAGGCTTCCCATCAAGGATGGGTTTTATCCTTATTTAGAATCAATACTAAGTAAAGAAAGTATAAATATACCAATTGAAAAACTCTTTCTCTGGATGCCTTAGCAGCCACAGTTAAATTGCCTGAGGTTTAGAGACACCATGCATTTTCCCTAGCCCTTATTCTGGAACCCTCAAGTGTTAAACTCAATCATTTCCTGGGACCCTTGATATAACAGCATCTAGGATCTGTTAAATTTTTTACAATTTGATTTTTGGATTTAAAAAAAATAGTTCTGGGACAGAGTTAGGTAAATCCCTAGTAGGCCAATGGACTTTTTGAACCCTAATTGCTTATGCTGAATATTTTTTCCCCAAGAGTTAAGAGCAACTGTTTCAGTTGAGTGTTACCTTGTCTAGCAAGAGCAAGAGGATCTGGGTGGAAGGGAGGAATTTCCCCTGGGCATTTCCCACAGGTTAGCCCTGTGTCAAGGGAATCACACCTCCGGGGTGAACCTATGGTCTCTGTGTGCCCGCACAGGAAGCAGCATAGACTGAATCAGATGACCTTAATCTGTCCCCCACTGTCCCTCACACAAACTAGCACTATAATCCAAGGGAAAGTCAAACTGAAGAAAGTTTAGATTCTTCACCTGTAAACTAGGACACTTGAACACATGTGTCCCTTTTAGGACCTTGATCTCTTCATTTTCTTGGGTTCCCCCAGAGAAACATAAAAGAAGCCACCAGGTAAGGTCTCAGAGCTGAGTACTTTGAGAAAATAAAAGGAAAATGCATGTTAGGAATGCATCTTAAGGGTTCATGGCTAGATCTGTTCCCTGGATAAGGAAACTGGAAATCTGTGGGTGACTGAGTCTCAAGTAAAATAACTTGTTGAGGACAGTGTGTGTGTGATGGGGGGGGAGGGGCTTATTTTCATAGAAGGTGAAATCAAAACAGCCTTGAGTGATGAGCCTAGATCTTCGGCTAGTCTCTGGTCAATTTTCCACTACATTATGCTGTCTAGATTTTTCTCCTCCAGACCTAAAGAAAAGAGAACATGAAATGACAGGCAGATGATTTGGAAAAGGTTAAACCATTGTTTCCAACCTTTCCAAAGACTAGTTCCAGAAGACATTGCATATAAAAATGTTTTCAAGGTGCAAAACGGGATTCTAGAAAATCTACCTCTGTCTTGGAGCTTCAATATTAGCATTAAAAACAAGTCAGGAAGATCTTACTGTAGAGAAACCTGCATATATTTTCTTTAGTATTTCCTACCTTATTTGGCCACTGGAGACATACTTTATACAAACCACCAATTATCACTGTATCTGATTGGCAAATATATAGAAATAATCACTTATATAGATGTAAGGAAAGGTCATTTTACCCACACTGCGAAGTGACCATCTCTTTCATCTTAGCATGTGTCCATTTGCTCTCCTATTGCTAATTACCTTCACTCAGCACAGACTTGGTTTTTAGTACAATATTTGTCAGCCTCATCTCAGTTGTTTCTTTATTCCAGCCTCTGACATCACACCTCTGAATCCACACAACTACCTGGCTTAATACTTGCAGGTCATGGATACTCAAATACTTGTGATGATTCTGTAACTAATCTTTATAACATTTTTGAGTCATTTCAGTCATGCAAATATGAATTTCTAAGTTGATTACATATACATATGGCGCAACTGACTTCTATAGCCCATTGGTTTTGTGGGAAGCTATCCAATGATGCACACCCAAAACCTTCATGTGTCAGTGAGAAGTGTGTAGCAAATCTAATCTTTGCTTAAATATAATCCCACAGTGAAAAGAAGCCACAAGAATCCTCCCTCAAAGCCAGTACACACAAATCAGGGTCAGCAGTTAAAGGCACATGGTCATCTGCCCAGTGACCTATCTTTCCCTTTGGGAGCTGGCCAAGTTCCAGATAAGCCCTGGTGTGGAGGATGGATGGTGAGGAGGAATGAGTTCAGACCAGAGTGACCAGAGGGGCCATGTGGCCTGGATTGGTTCCATGCAGTCCCGCCCAGCTCCAGCTGGAACCCCAAATGAGAAGGTCACAGCCAGTAACAAGGAGCCAGTACAAATGGGCACGGATAACCAGACCTAGACATATGCACATGTTGATCAGCAGGAACAGAAACAAATTATTTAAGATAAATATGTTGAGGTGAGGACAAACATAGGTGGACAAACTGGAACTCTTGTGCATTATTGTAGGAACTTAAAATGGTACAGCCACTCTGGAAACATTATGGGGGTTCTTCAAAAAATGGAAAATAGAACTTCATGATCCAGCAATCCCACTTGTGGGTAATTATCTAAAAGATCTGAAATCAAGATCTCAAAGAGATATTAACACAACTGTGTTTATTGCAGCATTATTCACAAAAGCCAAGATGCGGAAACAACTTACATATCCCTTGACAGATGAATGGATAAGGAAAATGTGGTATTTACACATGGCGGAATATTATTCATCCTTTATAAATGAAGTTCTGCAATATGTGACAACATGGATAAACTTTGAGGACATTATGCTACGTGAATAAACTAGTCACAAAAAGATAAATACTAAGTGATTCCATTTACATAAAATACTGACATTGTCAAGTTCACAGAATCACAATGTGGAATTGTGGTTACCAAGGGCTGGAGGTAAGAGATAAATAGGGAGTTACTAATCAGTAGAAATAAAGTTTCAGTTAAGCAAAATGAATAAGTTCTAGATACATGCAGTACAACATTGCACCTACAGTCAATAATAAACATACTCTACATCATGGTTTCGTTAGGAGGGTAGACCTCATGTAAGTGTTCTTACCATGATAAAATCAAAAGAAAACAAAAGATGAAAAAGACATGCTTGGGATGTCTTAGGCACTGAACATATTGCATTATTATTTGTATATTCAGTGGGCTCTTAATAAGAGGATATAGGTTAGTGAATAAGGAGGGATTAGACTGTAGTCTGACATTACTGTGTTCATTCTCCTGATCCCTCAGTTTTTATCATCTATAAGATTAAAATTAAATAGAATTATATAGGGTATATAGGATGAAGGCCATTCCTAGCATATTCTAAGTATATTTTAAACATTTGTTTAAAAATAGGACAGTGTGAAGACCTGACCCTTTTGTCACTCTTGGTTGGTCTTTCCTTGAAGCTTACAAGCTCCAGATACCTCAACACATCTCTCTTGACCTCCTCCACTTTTCTCTTTTCTTTACCGCCTCATCTTTCTTCTCATTCCTCTGTCCCCTTATTCTCTCTGATCTCTCATATACCAGGTCAACCATAGTCTTTCAATGCCTACTTCCCGTGTGTGTGAGAGAGAGAGAGAGAGAGAGGGAAAAAGAGAGAGAGAGAGCAAGACTGTTTCTAATGGAGAAGGGAGTGAGCAGGTTCTCCCAGATGTGCTGGTTAAAAGTGAGCCATGGTGCAAAGGAGGGTGACAGACTCTGGTGACAGTAGCTGCCATACCTTTCAGGATCTGAGGAGCAATGGAGTAAGAACATTTTTCTTTATCTACCATGAAATTGCCATAATCTAGCCCCGCTTCCCTCCTCCTGAGTCCAGAGAGAGCACACTAAGAGGACTCAGTTCTTGGCTCCACTGCCTTTGATTATGAAGAGGGCACATATCCATCGCTAATACCTAGGTATCCATCAGGCTACTGCCCAAGACACACTGGCTCCTTTTCTGTAACCAGAAATTAACAACAAATATCTCTCAGAAATCAAGTGTTAGTCAGCTACTAATTTGAAAAACCAAGCAGAGACAGCTCTTTAGAAGTTTTTAGCAGCTCCGTAATGACATATATGCAAGCGAACATCTAATAGACATTAGCAATTTTAAAATAATCTTTTAAAATTAAATACAAAATATATACAGAAAAATACACAAATTATAAGTATACAGCTGGATACATTTATAAAAGGGGACACACCCATATAGCCAGCACCCTGACCAAGACATAGAGCATTTCAAACAGCCCAGAGCACCACGTCACCCCTTCTTTCGGTCACCACCCCTGCCGAGGGCCAAATTCTGCAGAGTCCTAACATCATAGCTTAATTTGTCTGTTTTTTTTTTTTTCACTTTTATTTAAATGGAATGAGTCGGGGGGCGCCTGGGTGGCGCAGTCGGTTAAGCGCCCGACTTCAGCCAAGTCACGATCTCGCAGTCCGTGAGTTCGAGCCCTGCATCGGGCTCTGGGCTGATGGCTCGGAGCCTGGAGCCTGTTTCCGATTCTGTGTCTCCCTCTCTCTCTGCCCCTCCCCCGTTCATGCTCTGTCTCTCTCTGTCCCAAAAATAAATAAACGTTGAAAAAAAAAATAAATAAATGGAATGAGTCGGTCCCTAGGCTCTTGGGTCTGACTTCTTGGGCTCAACATATGGTCGCAAGGTTCACCCATGCTATTGCGTGTGTCAATAGTCCACCACATTTTTACTGACATTGATATCATTGAACTCGCCAGCAGATTTCAGTTAGCTTTATATCTCAAACCTAGCACACTCTGGAGTGCTTACAAGCAAGAGCTACGTATGGATTAGGGGCAAGATCAACAATTTGCTTAACTTGTAAACAGCTCAACTTATTCCTTCTTGTACAGGCTTTCTTTTGGCAATAGCTTGACACCAGCCATAAAAATGAGCTTGCAGATTACGTATTTCTTGCCTCCCTTTCCCAGGTTCTGTCACACTGGTCATCCTCTCCCTCCCCTGACCACCTCTCCCACTTGACCCACTCTTCCCAAAGGTATGAACATCACAGAGTCTGAAGTGAAATATTTTCCTTCCCTACCTATATGGGGAAAAACTACACGGGCAGAGGGTGCTGGCTAATTTTCAACCGCTGCCTAGCTGGATGGGTGTTCACACTCAAGATTCACAATTTTATTTGAAGTGCCACAGCACCCACACAATTGTCTCTAAGAAAAAATATTTGTTCCCACACATACAAAAAATTACTTAGGGTTGATCTGGACCAACACTTTTTGCTACCACCACAGTGGGTGGAGATAAATGAGATTCGACTAGAATAAACTAAGATGAGGGCAAACATTACATCAAAACAAGTGGATGCTGAAACACCATGTATGTGGTTAGGTCAGGCATGGAAAAAGCCCTGGAGTATGGAAGACAGACGGACATGCTAAAAATGGAAGAAAGGAAGCATACTAAGCAATGCAGTTGTTCCACAATGTCATTCCTGCCCATCCCAAAGGGGCATAAATAGAAATATTCTGGAATTTAGCACCACTGATATTTAAGCCCAATTTCCAGCAAGGTCAAGACTAATAGCAAGTTATTTGTTTTACTAACTTAGGTTGCAGCGCCTTGGGCGGATCCTGTACCTTCTTCTATATCTCACTCAGCGCCAAGAACACTGTTAGCCATCAACAAAACCATAATAGACCTAGAGTCTTCTCTAAAGGCCAATGAAAACATTCACACTGAGCTAATAGAGACATTTACAAGCAGAGGATTCCAGTTTCCTTTCTGAAAATGCCACCAAGGCAGCCTAGCTAATTAGGTCTTAGTAAGTGACACCGACTGAGCAGAATGGCCCACCTGCCTGGAGCTTTGTGTGTGCACCAAGCCTGTTTTCCATTTGTTGGGTTTTTGTTTTTGTTCTTCTAACTATAAATCAAAAGGGCTATTTCTGAAATTTCAAAGGCTCCCTTTGAGATCTGGCCTGTGAGTTCACAGTAATTTCAGGAAAATGGGAATGCAATACTTAGTGTGGCAAAGAATAAATTTATTTATTTGGGGATGTTTGCTCATTCCCCTCCTACTTCTATTATCTTCCCTTTGGAGAAACATAGAAAAATAATGATGTCCCAGGCCACCTTGAAATGCAGGGACAATTCCAGGAATGAAACTCAGATGTTTCTTGCAACCTTATCTGCAATCCAGCCTGGGAGTAGCCACAATTTTCCCAGTTTTTCCCAATATAAGTGTCCTTGTGAAGGGCTATCTCAACACTTGTTTGTGTTTCTGAAAATAATGTAAATTGATGGAGACAGGGATTGCGGACAGGAGACACTGGAGTAACACAGACACAAAGACTAGCAGGTCTCTCTATGAATAAGAATGGTGTTGACTTCAACCAAGGTGCTGGAAACCGGGAAAGACCACGTGTGCCGAATATTAATCCCTGAAAAACTCAATGAATATTAATGGAGCTTCTATTACAAGTACTTAGAACACAAACGTTTCTATGTCCCTCATAATCTCTTCCTCCAAAATACTAGTAGAAAATGATACCACTGCAAATCTAGGCCTTTATCTGTCCCACCTTCCCAGATAAAAACATACATTTATTTTCACGGAGCCAGAACATACCAGCAAAGCGTACCAGAAAACTGTATAGCACTACAGTGGAGAAGAGGGAATGGACTATGGAGGTAGATACACCTGACTGCTAATTCTAGTTTTGCTCTGCAATTTTCTAAACCTCTCTCAGCTTAATTCCCTCATCTATAAAGCTGGGACTAACATATTTATTTAGAGCTTTTTCTTTTTTTTAAGTGTTTATTTATTTATTTTGAGGGGGGAGGCTCAGAGAGAGAGGGAGAGAGAGAACCCACTCTCAGCTCTGACCCCGACACAGGGCTCTATCTCACAAACCGGGAGATCATTACCTGAGCCGAAATCAAGATTCAGACACTTAACCAACTGAGCCACACAGGCGCTCCCAGAGTTCTTTCAATTGCAAATATCAAAAACTTAACCTAAACTTTCTTAAGCAAAAAAGTAAACACATAAGTAAAACTGAAATACATTTATTGACCATGTAATTGAAAACCCTAGGAGTCTCTAGCTTCTGGCACACCTGGATTCAGGTGTTCCATACTGTCAGGAAGTGGTCTGTCCCATATGCCTTCTTTCTTCTGAAATGGCTTAATTTTCAAGTTTGCTTGCCCATCGAAATGGTCTCTGGAACTCAAGGATAATATCCTCACAGCCCAATGCCAATGCAATGAAGATTTCTTAGGTACTGAACCTCATTTACTCCGATCAGTTATAGGTCCACACTGTGGGCATCACTGGTAGAAGTCCCAAGATATATCAGATGCTATTACCTGGATAAGTGTTAACTGGCTTGTGGAAGGGCCAAAACAATGTCCCCTACGATGCATCTCAGTTGTTAAATAGCAAGCAAACAAACAAAACTTATCCCAGTGCCTATAATTTCCATTATAATAGTACATTCATTTTTATAAGTGGACAAATTTTGACACCCAGGTAATATCTGCCTGCATTGACTCCAATTAGAGCATACAATACAGTTAGTAGCGGCATCTCCATGATCTACAGAACGTTTTGCCAAAATCAGGTAAAGCTGTAAGGTGAGATTTCACCTGGATTGAAAGGGGCAGAGGAGTTAGCTAAGCAGAGAGGAACAGAGAAGTCATTCTAAAGGAATTAATAAAACAAGTTAATGACTACATATTTTCATATAAGAAAGAGTGTCACAGGTAAGGTGCACATTCTAAACAATAGTAAATGGCGTATCATGAAGTAGATTTGTAAATACTAGTAGGAAGAGTTTGCATATTTCCAGCAAAAATAACATCTATAGAATTAAGTTTTTAAAATGTCATTAGTGGGGAGCCTGGGTGGCTCACTCGGTTAAACATCTGATTCTTGATTTTGGGTCAGGTCATGATCTCACAGTCATGATCTCATGGTCATGAGATGGAGCCCCCCCCCCCCCCCGCCATAGGGTTTGGTGCTGGGGGCAGAGCCTGCTTGGGATTCTCTCTCTCCCTCAAAATAAATAAACAAATAAGTAAGTAAATAAATAAATAAATAAATAAAATATCATTAGTAAGGAAATATTTTTTTTAAGTACTCATTCAATGTATTTTTTGAAAAGACACTCCCTAAGCTGGTCTGCTTTCAATGAGGTGGCCTATGTATAAACATAAACTTGACAAGTGAAGTTCAGATCTCTTCATTATAGGACACGATTAGCTCACTCCAGTAAAGATGAAGATTTACTGGTTTAAGCATGTTAATAAAAGCCTGGCTGCAACTGAGAAACAAAAGTAGTTTCGAATGAGAAAATTGCATGAATATACATGATGTGGGTTCTCCGGAACAGGGGCCAAAATGAAAACTATTTCCTGGATTTCAGATAGAGCTGTGTCCAACAACAACCTTACTTTGAGAATTTTGAAGGTAGACCTCAACTAAATAATGAAAAGCAAGACAGAAACATTTAACCAAATGTGAAAAGAGTTTTTTTTAAACACACTGGGAGTGCCAACCATAAATAATTTCTGTAAGCAATACTAAGCCAGACTACCAACCTTCCGGTAATGCACCTACATCAGGCACCAAGAATATTTATTTCTGGCTAAGATGAAGTCAGATGAGTTATCCTATTCTCCAAAAGATGTCTACAGAAGGCTCCCCTGGCTGCCAAAAGCAGTATTCTCTCAAAATAGAAATCCTTTCTCAATTCGATTTAGCAAGTCTGTTATGATAATCTCAGGGAATTTACCAGTCTGGGGATTTATTTCATGGAACTGAAGTGTTTCCAAGGTTTGAAGATACTCACTCCATATTTCGGGAAATGAGCATGTGATATATTTTGCATATATGCTAGCTCTTTCTACAGGGTGCTGTGAGCTGGTGCTTAAAAGCTCTGTATGTTCACAATCAAAAAGTAAAAACAAAGCATTAAAATAAGTGAATATAATAAGGTAAGATCTTGAGAAAAAAATGAAAGGGCATTTTAGGGCCATGACAGCAAAACATTAGATTCCAAACAAAAACATAAGTGACTCATCCAATTCTTCTTCATTAGTATAAAGTTGTTTCTAAATACGAACACACTGAGGAATGTCCACACCAAATACTCATTGAATGGCATGATGACCGCCAAGCATCTCTACTGTTTTGGGTCCTGTACCTTTATGTTTGTGGTCTAAAGGGACCCTTCCTCAGCTCTTCTCAACCAAGAGCTGTGAAGCCAAAACAGAGTTCATGATGTGGCTAAACAAACAGAATTTTGATTACAAGAAGAGAGTGCATGGCGTCTGGATGTCTGATTAGCTGCTGAAGATCAAAACTGCCTTGGAGTGAGGCTCATAGGAGAGACACCTAACCTCATCTTCAGAAAATAGGTGAGGCTTGTGTGACTAGGAAAAATGTAAGCCATGGCCTGAAGCAGGTGGGGAAAAAGCTCTATAGGTAAATAAGGCCTTGAAGGGCACTGGTATATGCAGATGACTAGCAGGCAGTGACAGCATGGCTCTTTTGGGAAATTGGTTAAGTGTTCAGTAGAGTAAAAGAACAGTGTATAATGGGGAGGCAGGAGTGAGAGAAGAGGTTAGAAATGCAGGGCAGAAACAGGGTCATGCCAAATCTTGTAGGCCATGGCCAAGATCTGTACTTATTCTGAGAGCAACGGGGAGCTACATATAAATCATCAGAAAATCCTATCATCCCTACATATGAAGTATATCTAGAATCTGACCCCATTTTTAAAAAACATCTTCATCCCCATTGTGGTCCAAGCTACCATCAACTCCTGCCCAGAGTATTGCAATAGCGTCCTAACTGGCCTTCCTACTGTCCCTTGCTCTCCACAGGCTCTCCCCCGGGTACTCCCTGCACTGTGACCCCACTCCACTTTTCTCCAGAACACTTATCATCTGACCTATTCTATATTGACTTAGGAGTTCCTTGTCTATCTGCACTGCCAGCAGGGCAGGAATAAACTGATTTTGCTCACTGCTATAATACTGGCTTTTAGAGCAGTGCCTGGCACAAAGTACATGCTCAA